>NW_028288780.1:0-626041 GCF_059628265.1 Tinamus guttatus
GAAGTAAAGAAGTAAAGAAAGAAGTAAAGAAAGAAGTAACGAAGTAAAGAAGTAAAGAAAGAAGTAAAGAAGTAAAGAAAGAAGTAAAGAAGTAAAGAAAGAAGTAAAGAAAGAAGTAACGAAGTAAAGAAGTAAAGAAAGAAGTAAAGAAAGAAGTAACGAAGTAAAGAAGTAAAGAAAGAAGTAAAGAAAGAAGTAACGAAGTAAAGAAGTAAAGAAAGAAGTAAAGAAGACAGAAGTAAAGAAGTAAAGAAGGAAGTAAAGAAGGAAGTAAAGAAGGAAGTAAAGAAGAAAGAAGTAAAGAAGTAAAGAAAGAAGAAATAAAGAAAGAAGTAAAGAAGTAAAGACAGAAGTAAAGAAATAAAGACAGAAGTAAAGAAGTAAAGACAGAAGTAAAGAAGTAAAGACAGAAGTAAAGAAGTAAAGACAGAAGTAAAGAAGTAAAGACAGAAGTAAAGAAGTAAAGAAGGAAGTAAAGAAGTAAACAAAGAAGTAAAGAAAGAAGTAAACAAAGAAGTAAAGAAAGAAGTAAACAAAGAAGTAAAGAAGTAAAGAAAGAAGTAAAGAAGTAAAGAAGTAAAGAAAGAAGTAAAGAAGTAAACAAAGAAGTAAAGAAGTAAAGAAAGAACTAAAGAAGTAAAGAAAGAAGTAAAGAAGTAAAGAAAGAAGTAAGGAAGTAAAGACAGAAGGAAAGAAGTAAAGACAGAAGTAAAGAAGTAAAGACAGAAGTAAAGAAGTAAAGAAGTAAAGACAGAAGTAAAGAAGGAAGTAAAGAAGGAAGTAAAGAAGGAAGTAAAGAAGGAAGTAAAGAAAGAAGTAAAGAAGTAAAGAAGTAAAGAAAGAAGTAAAGAAGTAAAGAAGTAAAGAAGTAAAGAAAGAAGTAAAGAAGTAAAGGAGGAAGTAAAGGAGGAAGTAAAGAAGTAAAGGAGGAAGTAAAGAAGGAAGTAAAGAAGTAAAGAAGTAAAGAAGTAAAGAAGTAAAGAAAGAAGTAAAGAAAGAAGTAAAGAAGTAAAGAAAGACGTAAAGAAGTAAAGAAGTAAAGAAAGAAGTAAAGAAGTAAAGGAGGAAGTAAAGGAGGAAGTAAAGAAGGAAGTAAAGAAAGAAGTAAAGAAGTAAAGAAGGAAGTAAAGAAGTAAAGAAAGAAGTAAAGAAGTAAAGAAAGAAGTAAAGAAGTAAAGAAAGAAGTAAAGAAGTAAAGAAAGAAGTAAAGAAGTAAAGAAAGAAGTAAAGAAGTAAAGAAAGAAGTAAAGAAGTAAAGAAAGAAGTAAAGAAGTAAAGAAAGAAGTAAAGACAGAAGTAAAGAAGTAAAGACAGAAGTAAAGAAGTAAAGACAGAAGTAAAGAAGTAAAGAAAGAAGTAAAGAAAGAAGTAAAGAAGTAAAGAAAGAAGTAAAGAAGTAAAGAAAGAAGTAAAAAAGTAAAGAAAAGTAAAGATGTAAAGAAGTAAAGAAAGAAGTAAAGAAGTAAAGAAAGAAGTAAAGAAGTAAAGAAAGAAGTAAAGAAAGAAGTAACGAAGTAAAGAAGTAAAGAAAGAAGTAAAGAAGTAAAGAAAGAAGTAAAGAAAGAAGTAAAGAAGTAAAGAAGTAAAGAAAGAAGTAAAGAAAGAAGTAACGAAGTAAAGAAGTAAAGAAAGAAGTAAAGAAGTAAAGAAAGAAGTAAAGAAGACAGAAGTAAAGAAGTAAAGATGGAAGTAAAGAAAGAAGTAAAGAAATAAGTAAAGAAGTAAAGAAGTAAAGAAAGAAGTAAAGAAAGAAGTAACGAAGTAAAGAAAGAAGTAAAGAAGACAGAAGTAAAGAAGTAAAGATGGAAGTAAAGAAGGAAGTAAAGAATGAAGTAAAGAAGAAAGAAGTAAAGAAGTAAAGAAAGAAGAAATAAAGACAGAAGTAAAGAAATAAAGACAGAAGTAAAGAAGTAAAGACAGAAGTAAAGAAGTAAAGAAGGAAGTAAAGAAGGAAGTAGAGAAGTAAAGAAAGAAGTAAACAAAGAAGTAAAGAAAGAAGTAAACAAAGAAGTAAAGAAGTAAAGAAAGAAGTAAAGAAGTAAAGAAGTAAAGAAAGAAGTAAAGAAGTAAACAAAGAAGTAAAGAAGTAAAGAAAGAACTAAAGAAGTAAAGAAAGAAGTAAAGAAGTAAAGAAAGAAAGAAATAAAGAAAGAAGTAAGGAAGTAAAGACAGAAGTAAGGAAGTAAAGACAGAAGGAAAGAAGTAAAGACAGAAGTAAAGAAGTAAAGACAGAAGTAAAGAAGTAAAGACAGAAGTAAAGAAGTAAAGACAGAAGTAAAGAAGTAAAGAAGTAAAGACAGAAGTAAAGAAGGAAGTAAAGAAGGAAGTAAAGAAGGAAGTAAAGAAAGAAGTAAAGAAGTAAAGAAGTAAAGAAAGAAGTAAAGAAGTAAAGAAGTAAAGAAGTAAAGAAGTAAAGAAAGAAGTAAAGAAGTAAAGGAGGAAGTAAAGGAGGAAGTAAAGAAGTAAAGGAGGAAGTAAAGAAGGAAGTAAAGAAGTAAAGAAGTAAAGAAGTAAAGAAGTAAAGAAAGAAGTAAAGAAAGAAGTAAAGAAGTAAAGAAAGACGTAAAGAAGTAAAGAAGTAAAGAAAGAAGTAAAGAAGTAAAGGAGGAAGTAAAGGAGGAAGTAAAGAAGGAAGTAAAGAAAGAAGTAAAGAAGTAAAGAAGGAAGTAAAGAAGTAAAGAAAGAAGTAAAGAAGAAAGACGTAAAGAAAGAAGTAAAGAAGTAAAGAAAGAAGTAAAGAAGTAAAGAAAGAAGTAAAGAAGTAAAGAAAGAAGTAAAGAAGTAAAGAAAGAAGTAAAGAAGTAAAGAAAGAAGTAAAGAAGTAAAGAAGTAAAGAAGAAAGTAAAGAAGTAAAGAAGTAAAGGAGGAAGTAAAGAAGTAAAGAAAGAAATAAAGAAGAAGTAAAGAAATAAGTAAAGAAAGAAGTAAAGAAGTAAAGAAGTAAAGAAGTAAAGAAAGAAGTAAAAAGTAAAGTAAGAAGTAAAGAAGTAAAGAAAGTAGTAAAGAAGTAAAGAAGGAAGTAAAGAAGTAAAGAAAGAAGTAAAGAAGTAAAGAAAGAAGTAAAGAAGTAAAGAAAGAAGTAAAGAAAGAGGTAAAGAAGTAAAGAAAGAGGTAAAGAAGTAAAGAAAGAAGTAAAGAAGTAAAGACAGAAGTAAAGAAGTAAAGACAGAAGTAAAGAAGGAAGTAAAGATGGAAGTAAAGAAGTAAAGAAGTAAAGAAAGAAGTAAAGAAGTAAAGAAAGAAGTAAAGAAGTAAAGACAGAAGTAAAGAAGTAAAGACAGAAGTAAAGAAGTAAAGAAAGAAGTAAAGAAGTAAAGACAGAAGTAAAGAAGTAAAGACAGAAGTAAAGAAGTAAAGAAAGAAATAAAGAAGTAAAGACAGAAGTAAAGAAGTAAAGACAGAAGTAAAGAAGGAAGTAAAGAAGTAAAGAAAGAAGTAAAGAAGTAAAGAAGTAAAGAAAGAAGTAAAGAATTAAAGAAGTAAAGAAGAAGTAAAGAAAGAAGTAAAGAAGTAAAGAAGTAAAGAAAGAAGTAAAGAATTAAAGAAGTAAAGAAGTAAAGAAAGAAGTAAAGAAGTAAAGAAAGAAGTAAAAAAGTAAAGAAAGAAGTAAAGAAGTAAAGAAGTAAAGAAAGAAGTAAAGAAGTAAAGAAAGAAGTAAAAAAGTAAAGAAAGAAGTAAAGAAGTAAAGAAGTAAAGAAAGAAGTAAAGAAGTAAAGAAAGAAGTAAAGAAGTAAAGAAAGAAGTAAAGAAGTAAAGAAAGAAGTAAAGAAGTAAAGAAAGAAGTAAAGAAGTAAAGAAGTAAAGAAGTAAGTAAAGAAGTAAAGGAGGAAGTAAAGGAAGAAGTAAAGGAGGAAGTAAAGGAGAAAGTAAAGAAGGAAGTAAAGAAGGAAGTAAAGAAAGAAGTAAAGAAGTAAAGAAAGAAGTTAAGAAGTAAAGAAAGAAGTTAAGAAGTAAAGAAGGAAGTAAAGAAGTAAAGAAGGAAGTAAAGAAGTAAAGAAGGAAGTAAAGAAGGAAGTAAAGAAGGAAGTAAAGAAAGAAGCAAAGAAGTAAAGAAAGAAGCAAAGACAGAAGTAAAGAAGTAAAGACAGAAGTAAAGAAGTAAAGACAGAAGTAAAGAAGTAAAGACAGAAGTAAAGAAGTAAAGACAGAAGTAAAGACAGAAGTAAAGAAGGAAGTAAAGAAGGAAGTAAAGAAGTAAAGAAGGAAGTAAAGAAGTAAAGAAAGAAGTAAAGAAGTAAAGAAAGAAGTAAAGAAAGAAGTAAAGAAAGAAGTAAAGAAAGAAGTAAAGAAGGAAGTAAAGAAGTAAAGAAGGAAGTAAAGAAGTAAAGAAAGAGGTAAAGAAGTAAAGAAAGAAGTAAAGAAAGAAGTAAAGAAGTAAAGAAAGAAGTAAAGAAGTAAAGAAAGAAGTAAAGAAGTAAAGAAAGAAGTAAAGAAGTAAAGAAAGAAGTAAAGAAGTAAAGAAAGAAGTAAAGAAGTAAAGAAGTAAAGAAAGAAGTAAAGAAGTAAAGAAAGAAGTAAAGAAGTAAAGAAAGAAGTAAAGAAGTAAAGAAAGAAGTAAAGAAATAAAGACAGAAGTAAAGAAGGAAGTAAAGAAGTAAAGAAAGAAGTAAAGAAAGAAGTAAAGAAAGAAGTAAAGAAGTAAAGAAAGAAGTAAAGAAGTAAAGAAAGAAGTAAAGAAGTAAAGAAAGAAGTAAAGAAGTAAAGAAGTAAAGAAGTAAAGAAAGAAGTAAAGAAGTAAAGAAAGAAGTAAAAAAGTAAAGAAGTAAAGAAAGAAGTAAAGAAGTAAAGAAGTAAAGAAAGAAGTAAAGAAGTAAAGAAAGAAGTAAAGAAGTAAAGAAAGAAGTAAAGAAGTAAAGAAGTAAGTAAAGAAGTAAAGGAGGAAGTAAAGGAAGAAGTAAAGGAGGAAGTAAAGGAGGAAGTAAAGAAGGAAGTAAAGAAGTAAAGAAAGAAGTAAAGAAGTAAAGAAGGAAGTAAAGAAGTAAAGAAGGAAGTAAAGAAGTAAAGAAGGAAGTAAAGAAGGAAGTAAAGAAGGAAGTAAAGAAGTAAAGAAAGAAGCAAAGAAAGAAGTAAAGACAGAAGTAAAGAAGTAAAGACAGAAGTAAAGACAGAAGTAAAGAAGGAAGTAAAGAAGGAAGTAAAGAAGTAAAGAAGGAAGTAAAGAAGTAAAGAAAGAAGTAAAGAAGTAAAGAAAGAAGTAAAGAAAGAAGTAAAGAAGTAAAGAAAGAGGTAAAGAAGTAAAGAAAGAGGTAAAGAAGTAAAGAAAGAGGTAAAGAAGTAAAGAAAGAAGTAAAGAAGTAAAGAAGTAAAGAAAGAAGTAAAGAAGTAAAGAAGTAAAGAAAGAAGTAAAGAAGTAAAGAAAGAAGTAAAGAAGTAAAGAAAGAAGTAAAGACAGAAGTAAAGAAGTAAAGACAGAAGTAAAGAAGTAAAGACAGAAGTAAAGAAGTAAAGACAGAAGTAAAGAAGTAAAGACAGAAGTAAAGAAGGAAGTAAAGAAGTAAAGAAGGAAGTAAAGAAGTAAAGACAGAAGTAAAGAAGTAAAGACAGAAGTAAAGAAGTAAAGAAAGAAGTAAAGAAGTAAAGAAGTAAAGACAGAAGTAAAGAAGTAAAGACAGAAGTAAAGAAGTAAAGACAGAAGTAAAGAAGTAAAGACAGAAGTAAAGAAGTAAAGACAGAAGTAAAGAAGTAAAGACAGAAGTAAAGAAGGAAGTAAAGAAGTAAAGAAGTAAAGAAAGAAGTAAAAAAGTAAAGACAGAAGTAAAGAAGGAAGTAAAGAAGGAAGTAAAGAAGTAAAGAAAGAAGTAAAGAAAGAAGTAAAGAAGTAAAGAAAGAAGTAAAGAAGTAAAGAAAGAAGTAAAGAAGTAAAGAAAGAAGTAAAGAAAGAAGTAAAGAAGTAAAGAAAGAAGTAAAGAAGTAAAGAAAGAAGTAAAGAAGTAAAGAAAGAAGTAAAGAAAGAAGTAAAGAAGTAAAGAAGTAAAGAAGTAAAGAAGTAAAGAAAGAAGTAAAGAAGTAAAGAAAGAAGTAAAGAAGTAAAGAAAGAAGTAAAGAAGTAAAGAAAGAAGTAAAGAAGTAAAGAAAGAAGTAAAGAAGTAAAGAAAGAAGTAAAGAAGTAAAGAAAGAAGTAAAGACAGAAGCAAAGAAGTAAAGAAGTAAAGAAGTAAAGAAAGAAGTAAAGACAGAAGCAAAGAAGTAAAGAAGTAAAGAAGTAAAGAAAGAAGTAAAGAAAGAAGTAAAGAAGTAAAGAAAGAAGTAAAGAAGTAAAGAAGTAAAGAAAGAAGTAAAGAAAGAAGTAAAGAAGTAAAGAAAGAAGTAAAGAAGTAAAGAAGTAAAGAAAGAAGTAAAGAAGTAAAGAAGTAAAGAAAGAAGTAAAGAAGTAAAGAAGTAAAGAAAGAAGTAAAGAAGTAAAGAAGTAAAGAAGTAAAGAAAGAAGTAAAGAAGTAAAGAAAGAAGTAAAGAAGTAAAGAAAGAAGTAAAGAAGTAAAGAAAGAAGTAAAGACAGAAGCAAAGAAGTAAAGACAGAAGCAAAGAAGTAAAGAAAGAAGTAAAGAAAGAAGTAAAGAAGTAAAGAAAGAAGTAAAGAAGTAAAGAAAGAAGTAAAGAAGTAAAGAAAGAAGTAAAAAAGTAAAGAAAAGTAAAGAAGTAAAGAAGTAAAGAAAGAAGTAAAGAAGTAAAGAAAGAAGTAAAGAAAGAAGTAACGAAGTAAAGAAGTAAAGAAAGAAGTAAAGAAGTAAAGAAAGAAGTAAAGAAGTAAAGAAAGAAGTAAAGAAAGAAGTAACGAAGTAAAGAAGTAAAGAAAGAAGTAAAGAAAGAAGTAACGAAGTAAAGAAGTAAAGAAAGAAGTAAAGAAAGAAGTAACGAAGTAAAGAAGTAAAGAAAGAAGTAAAGAAGACAGAAGTAAAGAAGTAAAGAAGGAAGTAAAGAAGGAAGTAAAGAAGGAAGTAAAGAAGAAAGAAGTAAAGAAGTAAAGAAAGAAGAAATAAAGAAAGAAGTAAAGAAGTAAAGACAGAAGTAAAGAAGTAAAGACAGAAGTAAAGAAGTAAAGACAGAAGTAAAGAAGTAAAGACAGAAGTAAAGAAGTAAAGACAGAAGTAAAGAAGTAAAGACAGAAGTAAAGAAGTAAAGACAGAAGTAAAGAAGTAAAGAAGGAAGTAAAGAAGTAAACAAAGAAGTAAAGAAAGAAGTAAACAAAGAAGTAAAGAAAGAAGTAAACAAAGAAGTAAAGAAGTAAAGAAAGAAGTAAAGAAGTAAAGAAGTAAAGAAAGAAGTAAAGAAGTAAACAAAGAAGTAAAGAAGTAAAGAAAGAACTAAAGAAGTAAAGAAAGAAGTAAAGAAGTAAAGAAAGAAGTAAGGAAGTAAAGACAGAAGGAAAGAAGTAAAGACAGAAGTAAAGAAGTAAAGACAGAAGTAAAGAAGTAAAGAAGTAAAGACAGAAGTAAAGAAGGAAGTAAAGAAGGAAGTAAAGAAGGAAGTAAAGAAGGAAGTAAAGAAAGAAGTAAAGAAGTAAAGAAGTAAAGAAAGAAGTAAAGAAGTAAAGAAGTAAAGAAGTAAAGAAAGAAGTAAAGAAGTAAAGGAGGAAGTAAAGGAGGAAGTAAAGAAGTAAAGGAGGAAGTAAAGAAGGAAGTAAAGAAGTAAAGAAGTAAAGAAGTAAAGAAGTAAAGAAAGAAGTAAAGAAAGAAGTAAAGAAGTAAAGAAAGACGTAAAGAAGTAAAGAAGTAAAGAAAGAAGTAAAGAAGTAAAGGAGGAAGTAAAGGAGGAAGTAAAGAAGGAAGTAAAGAAAGAAGTAAAGAAGTAAAGAAGGAAGTAAAGAAGTAAAGAAAGAAGTAAAGAAGTAAAGAAAGAAGTAAAGAAGTAAAGAAAGAAGTAAAGAAGTAAAGAAAGAAGTAAAGAAGTAAAGAAAGAAGTAAAGAAGTAAAGAAAGAAGTAAAGAAGTAAAGAAGTAAAGAAGAAAGTAAAGAAGTAAAGAAGTAAAGGAGGAAGTAAAGAAGTAAAGAAAGAAATAAAGAAGAAGTAAAGAAATAAGTAAAGAAAGAAGTAAAGAAGTAAAGAAGTAAAGAAGTAAAGAAAGAAGTAAAAAGTAAAGTAAGAAGTAAACAAGTAAAGAAAGTAGTAAAGAAGTAAAGAAGGAAGTAAAGAAGTAAAGAAAGAAGTAAAGAAGTAAAGAAAGAAGTAAAGAAGTAAAGAAAGAAGTAAAGAAGTAAAGAAGGAAGTAAAGAAGTAAAGAAAGAAGTAAAGAAATAAAGAAAGAAGTAAAGAAAGAGGTAAAGAAGTAAAGAAAGAAGTAAAGAAGTAAAGAAAGAAGTAAAGAAGTAAAGACAGAAGTAAAGAAGTAAAGACAGAAGTAAAGAAGGAAGTAAAGAAGAAAGAAGTAAAGAAGTAAAGAAGGAAGTAAAGAAGTAAAGAAAGAAGTAAAGAAGTAAAGACAGAAGTAAAGAAGTAAAGAAAGAAGTAAAGAAGTAAAGAAAGAAGTAAAGAAGTAAAGAAAGAAGTAAAGAAGTAAAGAAGTAAAGAAAGAAGTAAAGAAGTAAAGACAGAAGTAAAGAAGTAAAAAAGAAGTAAAGAAGTAAAGAAGGAAGTAAAGAAGTAAAGACAGAAGTAAAGAAGTAAAGACAGAAGTAAAGAAGGAAGTAAAGAAGTAAAGAAGTAAAGAAAGAAGTAAAGAAAGAAGTAAAGAAGTAAAGAAAGAAGTAAAGAAGTAAAGAAAGAAGTAAAGAAGTAAAGAAAGAAGTAAAGAAAGAAGTAAAGAAGTAAAGAAAGAAGTAAAGAAGTAAAGAAGTAAAGAAAGAAGTAAAGAAGTAAAGAAGTAAAGAAAGAAGTAAAGAAGTAAAGAAAGAAGTAAAGAAGTAAAGAAAGAAGTAAAGAAGTAAAGAAAGAAGTAAAGAAGTAAAGAAAGAAGTAAAGAAGTAAAGAAAGAAGTAAAGACAGAAGTAAAGAAGTAAAGACAGAAGTAAAGAAGTAAAGACAGAAGTAAAGAAGTAAAGAAAGAAGTAAAGAAAGAAGTAAAGAAGTAAAGAAAGAAGTAAAGAAGTAAAGAAAGAAGTAAAAAAGTAAAGAAAAGTAAAGATGTAAAGAAGTAAAGAAAGAAGTAAAGAAGTAAAGAAAGAAGTAAAGAAGTAAAGAAAGAAGTAAAGAAAGAAGTAACGAAGTAAAGAAGTAAAGAAAGAAGTAAAGAAGTAAAGAAAGAAGTAAAGAAAGAAGTAAAGAAGTAAAGAAGTAAAGAAAGAAGTAAAGAAAGAAGTAACGAAGTAAAGAAGTAAAGAAAGAAGTAAAGAAGTAAAGAAAGAAGTAAAGAAGACAGAAGTAAAGAAGTAAAGATGGAAGTAAAGAAAGAAGTAAAGAAATAAGTAAAGAAGTAAAGAAGTAAAGAAAGAAGTAAAGAAAGAAGTAACGAAGTAAAGAAGTAAAGAAAGAAGTAAAGAAGTAAAGAAAGAAGTAAAGAAGACAGAAGTAAAGAAGTAAAGATGGAAGTAAAGAAGGAAGTAAAGAATGAAGTAAAGAAGAAAGAAGTAAAGAAGTAAAGAAAGAAGAAATAAAGACAGAAGTAAAGAAATAAAGACAGAAGTAAAGAAGTAAAGACAGAAGTAAAGAAGTAAAGAAGGAAGTAAAGAAGGAAGTAGAGAAGTAAAGAAAGAAGTAAACAAAGAAGTAAAGAAAGAAGTAAACAAAGAAGTAAAGAAGTAAAGAAAGAAGTAAAGAAGTAAAGAAGTAAAGAAAGAAGTAAAGAAGTAAACAAAGAAGTAAAGAAGTAAAGAAAGAACTAAAGAAGTAAAGAAAGAAGTAAAGAAGTAAAGAAAGAAAGAAATAAAGAAAGAAGTAAGGAAGTAAAGACAGAAGGAAAGAAGTAAAGACAGAAGGAAAGAAGTAAAGACAGAAGTAAAGAAGTAAAGACAGAAGTAAAGAAGTAAAGACAGAAGTAAAGAAGTAAAGACAGAAGTAAAGAAGTAAAGAAGTAAAGACAGAAGTAAAGAAGGAAGTAAAGAAGGAAGTAAAGAAGGAAGTAAAGAAAGAAGTAAAGAAGTAAAGAAGTAAAGAAAGAAGTAAAGAAGTAAAGAAGTAAAGAAGTAAAGAAGTAAAGAAAGAAGTAAAGAAGTAAAGGAGGAAGTAAAGGAGGAAGTAAAGAAGTAAAGGAGGAAGTAAAGAAGGAAGTAAAGAAGTAAAGAAGTAAAGAAGTAAAGAAGTAAAGAAAGAAGTAAAGAAAGAAGTAAAGAAGTAAAGAAAGACGTAAAGAAGTAAAGAAGTAAAGAAAGAAGTAAAGAAGTAAAGGAGGAAGTAAAGGAGGAAGTAAAGAAGGAAGTAAAGAAAGAAGTAAAGAAGTAAAGAAGGAAGTAAAGAAGTAAAGAAAGAAGTAAAGAAGAAAGACGTAAAGAAAGAAGTAAAGAAGTAAAGAAAGAAGTAAAGAAGTAAAGAAAGAAGTAAAGAAGTAAAGAAAGAAGTAAAGAAGTAAAGAAAGAAGTAAAGAAGTAAAGAAAGAAGTAAAGAAGTAAAGAAGTAAAGAAGAAAGTAAAGAAGTAAAGAAGTAAAGGAGGAAGTAAAGAAGTAAAGAAAGAAATAAAGAAGAAGTAAAGAAATAAGTAAAGAAAGAAGTAAAGAAGTAAAGAAGTAAAGAAGTAAAGAAAGAAGTAAAAAGTAAAGTAAGAAGTAAAGAAGTAAAGAAAGTAGTAAAGAAGTAAAGAAGGAAGTAAAGAAGTAAAGAAAGAAGTAAAGAAGTAAAGAAAGAAGTAAAGAAGTAAAGAAAGAAGTAAAGAAAGAGGTAAAGAAGTAAAGAAAGAGGTAAAGAAGTAAAGACAGAAGTAAAGAAGTAAAGACAGAAGTAAAGAAGTAAAGACAGAAGTAAAGAAGGAAGTAAAGATGGAAGTAAAGAAGTAAAGAAGTAAAGAAAGAAGTAAAGAAGTAAAGAAAGAAGTAAAGAAGTAAAGAAAGAAGTAAAGAAGTAAAGACAGAAGTAAAGAAGTAAAGAAAGAAGTAAAGAAGTAAAGACAGAAGTAAAGAAGTAAAGACAGAAGTAAAGAAGTAAAGAAAGAAATAAAGAAGTAAAGACAGAAGTAAAGAAGTAAAGACAGAAGTAAAGAAGGAAGTAAAGAAGTAAAGAAAGAAGTAAAGAAGTAAAGAAGTAAAGAAAGAAGTAAAGAATTAAAGAAGTAAAGAAGAAGTAAAGAAAGAAGTAAAGAAGTAAAGAAGTAAAGAAAGAAGTAAAGAATTAAAGAAGTAAAGAAGTAAAGAAAGAAGTAAAGAAGTAAAGAAAGAAGTAAAAAAGTAAAGAAAGAAGTAAAGAAGTAAAGAAGTAAAGAAAGAAGTAAAGAAGTAAAGAAAGAAGTAAAAAAGTAAAGAAAGAAGTAAAGAAGTAAAGAAGTAAAGAAAGAAGTAAAGAAGTAAAGAAAGAAGTAAAGAAGTAAAGAAAGAAGTAAAGAAGTAAAGAAAGAAGTAAAGAAGTAAAGAAAGAAGTAAAGAAGTAAAGAAGTAAAGAAGTAAGTAAAGAAGTAAAGGAGGAAGTAAAGGAAGAAGTAAAGGAGGAAGTAAAGGAGAAAGTAAAGAAGGAAGTAAAGAAGGAAGTAAAGAAAGAAGTAAAGAAGTAAAGAAAGAAGTTAAGAAGTAAAGAAAGAAGTTAAGAAGTAAAGAAGGAAGTAAAGAAGTAAAGAAGGAAGTAAAGAAGTAAAGAAGGAAGTAAAGAAGGAAGTAAAGAAGGAAGTAAAGAAGGAAGTAAAGAAAGAAGCAAAGAAGTAAAGAAAGAAGCAAAGACAGAAGTAAAGAAGTAAAGACAGAAGTAAAGAAGTAAAGACAGAAGTAAAGAAGTAAAGACAGAAGTAAAGAAGTAAAGACAGAAGTAAAGACAGAAGTAAAGAAGGAAGTAAAGAAGGAAGTAAAGAAGTAAAGAAGGAAGTAAAGAAGTAAAGAAAGAAGTAAAGAAGTAAAGAAAGAAGTAAAGAAAGAAGTAAAGAAAGAAGTAAAGAAAGAAGTAAAGAAGGAAGTAAAGAAGTAAAGAAGGAAGTAAAGAAGTAAAGAAAGAGGTAAAGAAGTAAAGAAAGAAGTAAAGAAAGAAGTAAAGAAGTAAAGAAAGAAGTAAAGAAGTAAAGAAAGAAGTAAAGAAGTAAAGAAAGAAGTAAAGAAGTAAAGAAAGAAGTAAAGAAGTAAAGAAAGAAGTAAAGAAGTAAAGAAGTAAAGAAAGAAGTAAAGAAGTAAAGAAAGAAGTAAAGAAGTAAAGAAAGAAGTAAAGAAGTAAAGAAAGAAGTAAAGAAATAAAGACAGAAGTAAAGAAGGAAGTAAAGAAGTAAAGAAAGAAGTAAAGAAAGAAGTAAAGAAAGAAGTAAAGAAGTAAAGAAAGAAGTAAAGAAGTAAAGAAAGAAGTAAAGAAGTAAAGAAAGAAGTAAAGAAGTAAAGAAGTAAAGAAGTAAAGAAAGAAGTAAAGAAGTAAAGAAAGAAGTAAAAAAGTAAAGAAGTAAAGAAAGAAGTAAAGAAGTAAAGAAGTAAAGAAAGAAGTAAAGAAGTAAAGAAAGAAGTAAAGAAGTAAAGAAAGAAGTAAAGAAGTAAAGAAGTAAAGAAGTAAGTAAAGAAGTAAAGGAGGAAGTAAAGGAAGAAGTAAAGGAGGAAGTAAAGGAGGAAGTAAAGAAGGAAGTAAAGAAGTAAAGAAAGAAGTAAAGAAGTAAAGAAGGAAGTAAAGAAGTAAAGAAGGAAGTAAAGAAGTAAAGAAGGAAGTAAAGAAGGAAGTAAAGAAGGAAGTAAAGAAGTAAAGAAAGAAGCAAAGAAAGAAGTAAAGACAGAAGTAAAGAAGTAAAGACAGAAGTAAAGACAGAAGTAAAGAAGGAAGTAAAGAAGGAAGTAAAGAAGTAAAGAAGGAAGTAAAGAAGTAAAGAAAGAAGTAAAGAAGTAAAGAAAGAAGTAAAGAAAGAAGTAAAGAAGTAAAGAAAGAGGTAAAGAAGTAAAGAAAGAGGTAAAGAAGTAAAGAAAGAGGTAAAGAAGTAAAGAAAGAAGTAAAGAAGTAAAGAAGTAAAGAAAGAAGTAAAGAAGTAAAGAAAGAAGTAAAGAAGTAAAGAAAGAAGTAAAGAAGTAAAGAAAGAAGTAAAGAAGTAAAGAAGTAAAGAAAGAAGTAAAGAAGTAAAGAAGTAAAGAAAGAAGTAAAGAAGTAAAGAAAGAAGTAAAGAAGTAAAGAAAGAAGTAAAGAAGTAAAGAAAGAAGTAAAGAAGTAAAGAAAGAAGTAAAGAAGTAAAGAAAGAAGTAAAGAAATAAAGACAGAATTAAAGAAGTAAAGAAAGAAGTAAAGAAATAAAGACAGAAGTAAAGAAGTAAAGACAGAAGTAAAGAAGGAAGTAAAGAAGTAAAGAAAGAAGTAAAGAAAGAAGTAAAGAAGTAAAGAAAGAAGTAAAGAAGTAAAGAAAGAAGTAAAAAAGTAAAGAAAGAAGTAAAGAAGTAAAGAAAGAAGTAAAAAAGTAAAGAAAGAAGTAAAGAAGTAAAGAAGTAAAGAAGTAAAGAAAGAAGTAAAGAAGTAAAGAAAGAAGTAAAGAAGTAAAGAAAGAAGTAAAGAAAGAAGTAACGAAGTAAAGAAGTAAAGAAAGAAGTAAAGAAGTAAAGAAAGAAGTAAAGAAGACAGAAGTAAAGAAGTAAAGATGGAAGTAAAGAAGGAAGTAAAGAATGAAGTAAAGAAGAAAGAAGTAAAGAAGTAAAGAAAGAAGAAATAAAGACAGAAGTAAAGAAATAAAGACAGAAGTAAAGAAGTAAAGACAGAAGTAAAGAAGTAAAGAAGGAAGTAAAGAAGGAAGTAGAGAAGTAAAGAAAGAAGTAAACAAAGAAGTAAAGAAAGAAGTAAACAAAGAAGTAAAGAAGTAAAGAAAGAAGTAAAGAAGTAAAGAAGTAAAGAAAGAAGTAAAGAAGTAAACAAAGAAGTAAAGAAGTAAAGAAAGAACTAAAGAAGTAAAGAAAGAAGTAAAGAAGTAAAGAAAGAAAGAAATAAAGAAAGAAGTAAGGAAGTAAAGACAGAAGGAAAGAAGTAAAGACAGAAGGAAAGAAGTAAAGACAGAAGTAAAGAAGTAAAGACAGAAGTAAAGAAGTAAAGACAGAAGTAAAGAAGTAAAGACAGAAGTAAAGAAGTAAAGAAGTAAAGACAGAAGTAAAGAAGGAAGTAAAGAAGGAAGTAAAGAAGGAAGTAAAGAAAGAAGTAAAGAAGTAAAGAAGTAAAGAAAGAAGTAAAGAAGTAAAGAAGTAAAGAAGTAAAGAAGTAAAGAAAGAAGTAAAGAAGTAAAGGAGGAAGTAAAGGAGGAAGTAAAGAAGTAAAGGAGGAAGTAAAGAAGGAAGTAAAGAAGTAAAGAAGTAAAGAAGTAAAGAAGTAAAGAAAGAAGTAAAGAAAGAAGTAAAGAAGTAAAGAAAGACGTAAAGAAGTAAAGAAGTAAAGAAAGAAGTAAAGAAGTAAAGGAGGAAGTAAAGGAGGAAGTAAAGAAGGAAGTAAAGAAAGAAGTAAAGAAGTAAAGAAGGAAGTAAAGAAGTAAAGAAAGAAGTAAAGAAGAAAGACGTAAAGAAAGAAGTAAAGAAGTAAAGAAAGAAGTAAAGAAGTAAAGAAAGAAGTAAAGAAGTAAAGAAAGAAGTAAAGAAGTAAAGAAAGAAGTAAAGAAGTAAAGAAAGAAGTAAAGAAGTAAAGAAGTAAAGAAGAAAGTAAAGAAGTAAAGAAGTAAAGGAGGAAGTAAAGAAGTAAAGAAAGAAATAAAGAAGAAGTAAAGAAATAAGTAAAGAAAGAAGTAAAGAAGTAAAGAAGTAAAGAAGTAAAGAAAGAAGTAAAAAGTAAAGTAAGAAGTAAAGAAGTAAAGAAAGTAGTAAAGAAGTAAAGAAGGAAGTAAAGAAGTAAAGAAAGAAGTAAAGAAGTAAAGAAAGAAGTAAAGAAGTAAAGAAAGAAGTAAAGAAAGAGGTAAAGAAGTAAAGAAAGAGGTAAAGAAGTAAAGACAGAAGTAAAGAAGTAAAGACAGAAGTAAAGAAGTAAAGACAGAAGTAAAGAAGGAAGTAAAGATGGAAGTAAAGAAGTAAAGAAGTAAAGAAAGAAGTAAAGAAGTAAAGAAAGAAGTAAAGAAGTAAAGAAAGAAGTAAAGAAGTAAAGACAGAAGTAAAGAAGTAAAGAAAGAAGTAAAGAAGTAAAGACAGAAGTAAAGAAGTAAAGACAGAAGTAAAGAAGTAAAGAAAGAAATAAAGAAGTAAAGACAGAAGTAAAGAAGTAAAGACAGAAGTAAAGAAGGAAGTAAAGAAGTAAAGAAAGAAGTAAAGAAGTAAAGAAGTAAAGAAAGAAGTAAAGAATTAAAGAAGTAAAGAAGAAGTAAAGAAAGAAGTAAAGAAGTAAAGAAGTAAAGAAAGAAGTAAAGAATTAAAGAAGTAAAGAAGTAAAGAAAGAAGTAAAGAAGTAAAGAAAGAAGTAAAAAAGTAAAGAAAGAAGTAAAGAAGTAAAGAAGTAAAGAAAGAAGTAAAGAAGTAAAGAAAGAAGTAAAAAAGTAAAGAAAGAAGTAAAGAAGTAAAGAAGTAAAGAAAGAAGTAAAGAAGTAAAGAAAGAAGTAAAGAAGTAAAGAAAGAAGTAAAGAAGTAAAGAAAGAAGTAAAGAAGTAAAGAAAGAAGTAAAGAAGTAAAGAAGTAAAGAAGTAAGTAAAGAAGTAAAGGAGGAAGTAAAGGAAGAAGTAAAGGAGGAAGTAAAGGAGAAAGTAAAGAAGGAAGTAAAGAAGGAAGTAAAGAAAGAAGTAAAGAAGTAAAGAAAGAAGTTAAGAAGTAAAGAAAGAAGTTAAGAAGTAAAGAAGGAAGTAAAGAAGTAAAGAAGGAAGTAAAGAAGTAAAGAAGGAAGTAAAGAAGGAAGTAAAGAAGGAAGTAAAGAAGGAAGTAAAGAAAGAAGCAAAGAAGTAAAGAAAGAAGCAAAGACAGAAGTAAAGAAGTAAAGACAGAAGTAAAGAAGTAAAGACAGAAGTAAAGAAGTAAAGACAGAAGTAAAGAAGTAAAGACAGAAGTAAAGACAGAAGTAAAGAAGGAAGTAAAGAAGGAAGTAAAGAAGTAAAGAAGGAAGTAAAGAAGTAAAGAAAGAAGTAAAGAAGTAAAGAAAGAAGTAAAGAAAGAAGTAAAGAAAGAAGTAAAGAAAGAAGTAAAGAAGGAAGTAAAGAAGTAAAGAAGGAAGTAAAGAAGTAAAGAAAGAGGTAAAGAAGTAAAGAAAGAAGTAAAGAAAGAAGTAAAGAAGTAAAGAAAGAAGTAAAGAAGTAAAGAAAGAAGTAAAGAAGTAAAGAAAGAAGTAAAGAAGTAAAGAAAGAAGTAAAGAAGTAAAGAAAGAAGTAAAGAAGTAAAGAAGTAAAGAAAGAAGTAAAGAAGTAAAGAAAGAAGTAAAGAAGTAAAGAAAGAAGTAAAGAAGTAAAGAAAGAAGTAAAGAAATAAAGACAGAAGTAAAGAAGGAAGTAAAGAAGTAAAGAAAGAAGTAAAGAAAGAAGTAAAGAAAGAAGTAAAGAAGTAAAGAAAGAAGTAAAGAAGTAAAGAAAGAAGTAAAGAAGTAAAGAAAGAAGTAAAGAAGTAAAGAAGTAAAGAAGTAAAGAAAGAAGTAAAGAAGTAAAGAAAGAAGTAAAAAAGTAAAGAAGTAAAGAAAGAAGTAAAGAAGTAAAGAAGTAAAGAAAGAAGTAAAGAAGTAAAGAAAGAAGTAAAGAAGTAAAGAAAGAAGTAAAGAAGTAAAGAAGTAAAGAAGTAAGTAAAGAAGTAAAGGAGGAAGTAAAGGAAGAAGTAAAGGAGGAAGTAAAGGAGGAAGTAAAGAAGGAAGTAAAGAAGTAAAGAAAGAAGTAAAGAAGTAAAGAAGGAAGTAAAGAAGTAAAGAAGGAAGTAAAGAAGTAAAGAAGGAAGTAAAGAAGGAAGTAAAGAAGGAAGTAAAGAAGTAAAGAAAGAAGCAAAGAAAGAAGTAAAGACAGAAGTAAAGAAGTAAAGACAGAAGTAAAGACAGAAGTAAAGAAGGAAGTAAAGAAGGAAGTAAAGAAGTAAAGAAGGAAGTAAAGAAGTAAAGAAAGAAGTAAAGAAGTAAAGAAAGAAGTAAAGAAAGAAGTAAAGAAGTAAAGAAAGAGGTAAAGAAGTAAAGAAAGAGGTAAAGAAGTAAAGAAAGAGGTAAAGAAGTAAAGAAAGAAGTAAAGAAGTAAAGAAGTAAAGAAAGAAGTAAAGAAGTAAAGAAAGAAGTAAAGAAGTAAAGAAAGAAGTAAAGAAGTAAAGAAAGAAGTAAAGAAGTAAAGAAGTAAAGAAAGAAGTAAAGAAGTAAAGAAGTAAAGAAAGAAGTAAAGAAGTAAAGAAAGAAGTAAAGAAGTAAAGAAAGAAGTAAAGAAGTAAAGAAAGAAGTAAAGAAGTAAAGAAAGAAGTAAAGAAGTAAAGAAAGAAGTAAAGAAATAAAGACAGAATTAAAGAAGTAAAGAAAGAAGTAAAGAAATAAAGACAGAAGTAAAGAAGTAAAGACAGAAGTAAAGAAGGAAGTAAAGAAGTAAAGAAAGAAGTAAAGAAAGAAGTAAAGAAGTAAAGAAAGAAGTAAAGAAGTAAAGAAAGAAGTAAAAAAGTAAAGAAAGAAGTAAAGAAGTAAAGAAAGAAGTAAAAAAGTAAAGAAAGAAGTAAAGAAGTAAAGAAGTAAAGAAGTAAAGAAAGAAGTAAAGAAGTAAAGAAAGAAGTAAAGAAGTAAAGAAAGAAGTAAAAAAGTAAAGAAAGAAGTAAAGAAGTAAAGAAGTAAAGAAAGAAGTAAAGAAGTAAAGAAAGAAGTAAAGAAGTAAAGAAGGAAGTAAAGAAGTAAAGGAGGAAGTAAAGAAGTAAAGGAGGAAGTAAAGGAGGAAGTAAAGAAGGAAGTAAAGAAGGAAGTAAAGAAGTAAAGAAAGAAGTAAAGAAGTAAAGAAAGAAGTAAAGAAAGAAGTAAAGAAAGAAGTAAAGAAGTAAAGAAGTAAAGAAAGAAGTAAAGAAGTAAAGAAAGAAGTAAAGAAGTAAAGAAAGAAGTAAAGAAGTAAAGAAAGAAGTAAAGAAGTAAAGAAGTAAAGAAAGAATTAAAGAAGTAAAGAAAGAAGTAAAGAAGTAAAGAAGTAAAGAAAGAAGTAAAGAAGTAAAGAAAGAAGTAAAGAAGTAAAGAAAGAAGTAAAGAAGTAAAGAAGTAAAGAAAGAAGTAAAGAAGTAAAGAAAGAAGTAAAGAAGTAAAGAAAGAAGTAAAGAAGTAAAGAAAGAAGTAAAGTAAAGAAAGAAATAAAGAAGAAGTAAAGAAAGAAATAAAGAAGTAAAGAAGTAAAGAAAGAAGTAAAGAAGTAAAGAAAGAAGTAAAGAAGTAAAGAAAGAAGAAGTAAAGAAAGAAGTAAAGAAGTAAAGAAAGAAGTAAAGAAGTAAAGAAAGAAATAAAGAAGTAAAGAAGTAAAGAAAGAAGTAAAGAAGTAAAGAAGTAAAGAAAGAAGTAAAGAAGTAAAGAAAGAAGTAAAGAAGTAAAGAAAGAAGTAAAGAAGTAAAGAGCCTCCTCTCCAAGGCTGGGCTCAGAGTCTCTGCTTTTGGGGCCTCTGAGCCTCCTGGACTCCTCTATGGGGGACTGGGAGCCTCCTAGCCTCTGGCATGGGGGGCTCAGAGTCTCCCGGCCTCCTAAAAGGGGATTTGGGAATGTCCTGGCCTCTGCTATGGAGGTCTCTGAGCCTCCTGGCCTCTCATATGGGGGCCTCTGATTGTCCCAGCCTCCTCTATGGGGAGCTGGGAGTTCCCCGGCCTGCTCTATGGAGACCTGGAGCTTCCTGACATCCTCTATGGAGGTCTCTGAGCCTCCTGGACTCTGCTGTGGGGGCCCTGGGGCATCCCTGGCTCCGATAAGGACACCTAGAGCCTCTCCTATGGGGGCCTGGGAGCCTGCTAGCCTCTGCTATGGGGGGCTCTGAGGCTCGCGGCCTCCTATAAGGGGATCTAGGAGTGTCCTGGCCTCCTCTATGGGGGACTGCGAGTCTCCCGGCCTCCGATATGGGGACCTGGAGCCTCTCCACCTCCTATATGGGGGCCTCTGATCCTCTCCTATGGGGTCTTGGAGCCTCCCGGCCTCCTCTGTGGGGGCCTCTGAGCCTCCTGGACTCCACTATGGGGGACTGGAAGCCTCCTAGCCTCTGCTATGGGGGGCTCAGAGCCTCCCGGCCTCCTATAGGGGGATCTAGGAGTGTCCCAGCTCTGCTAAGGGGGTCTCTGAACCTCCTGGACTCTGCTATGGGGGCCTCTGAACCTCCTGGCCTCTCATATGGGGTCCTCTTATTGTCACAGTCTCCTCTATGAGGGCCTCTAAGCCTCCCAGCCTCTGATAGGGGGGACTGGGAGCCTCCTGGCTTCTCATACAGGAGCCTCTGAGACTCCTGGCCTCTGCTATAGGTGTCTGGGAGCCTCTCATATGGGGACCTAGAGCCTCTTGACCTCCTCTGTTGGGGCCTCTAAGCTTCTCAGCCTCCTCTATGGGGGACTGGGAGCCTCCTGGCCTCCTCTATGGGGGTCTCTGAGCCTCTCCTATCGGGGGCCTGGAACCTCCCGAGCCTGGAGCCTCAGAGGCTCGTGTATGAGAGGCCAGGAGGCTCCCAGTCCCCCCTGTCAGAGGCTGGGAGTCTTAGAGGCCCCCATAGAGGAGGCTGGGACAATCAGAGGCCCCCATATGAGAAGCCAGGAGGCTCAGAGACCCACAAAGCAGAGGCCAGGACACTCCCAGATCCCCTTATAGGAGGCCAGGAGGCTCTGAGCCCCCCATAGCAGAGGCTAGGAGGTTCCAAGTCCCCCATAGGGGAGTCCAGGAGACTCAGAGGCCCCCATAGTGGAGGCCGGGAGGCTCCCAGCTCTCCATATCCGAGTCCAGGAGGCTCAGAGGCCGTCATATATGACACCAGGAGGCTCCCATTTCCCCATAATGGAGGCGAGGAGGCTCCAGGGCCCCCCATATGGGACGCCGGGACACTCCCAGTCCCCTATAGAGGAGGCCGCGGGGCTCAGAAGCCCTCGTAGAGGAGGCTAGGAAGCTCCCAGACCCCCATATTCCAGGCCGGGAGCCTCAGAGACTGCTGTGTTGGAGGCTGAGAGGCTCCCAGCTCCCCATATCCGAGCCCAGGAGGCTCAGAGGCCCCCATATGGGAAGCCAGGAGGCTCAGAGACCCCCCATAGGAGAGGCCGGGAGGCTCCCAGCCCCCCATAGGAGAGGCTCTAGGTCTCCTTTTCGGAGCCCAGGAGGCCCCAGGCCCCCATACCAGAGTATAGGAGGCTCAGAGGCCTCCATACAGGAGGTCAGGAGGCTCCAGGTCCCCATAGAGGTGGCCGGGCGGCTCCCAGCTCCCCATAGAGGAGGCTGGGACAATCAGAGGCCCCCATAATTGAGGCCAGGAGGCTCAGAGACCCCCAGAGAGGAGGCCGGGACTCTCCCAGATCCCCTTATAGGAGGCTGGAAGGCTCTGAGCCCCCCAGAGATAGGAGGCTCTCAGCTCCCCCTAGGAGAGGCTCTAGGTCCCCATATCGGAGTCCTGGAGGCCCCTGGCCCCCATAGGAGGGGCTGAGATACCCCCATATCAGAGGCCAGGAGGCTCAGAGGCCCCATAGGAGAGACCGGCAGGCTCCCAGCACCCCATCTCCAAGTCCAGGAGACTCTGAGACCCCCGTATCGGAGGCCAGGATGCTCCAGGGCCACCAATATTGGAGGCCGGGAGTCTCAGAGGCCTCCGTATTGGAGGCCTGGAGGCTCCCAGCTCCCCATATCCGAGTCCAGGAGGCTCAGAGGCCCCCGTATTGGAAGCCGGGAGGCTAAGAGGCCTCCCATATAGGAGGCCGGGAGGCTCCCAGCCCCCCATAGGAGAGGCTCTAGGTCCCCTTATCCGAGCTCGGGAGGCCCCAGGGCCCCATAGTAGAGTCCAGGAGGTTCACAGGCATCCACAGAGGAGGTCAGGAGGCTCCAGCTCCCCATAGAGGAGGCCGGGTTGCTCCCAGCTCCCCATAGAGGAGGCTGGGAGGCTCAGAGGCCCCCATATGTGAGGCCAGGAGGCTCAGAGACCCCCATAGTTGAGTCCAGGAGACTCAGAGATCCGTATAGGAGAGGCCGGGACACTTCCAAATCCCCTTACAGGAGGCGAGAGGCTCTGAGCCCCCCATAGGAGAGGTTCTAGGTCTCCATATCGGAGGCTCAGAGGCCCCCCATAGGAGAAGCTCAGACACCCTCATAGTGGAGTCCAGGAGGCTCAGAGGCCCCCATATGAGAGGCCAGGAGGCTCCTAGTTTCTCATAGAGGAGGCCAGGAGGCTCAGAGGTCCCCCGTATAGGAGCCGGGGAGGCTCCCAGTCTCCCATAGAGGAGGCTGAGAGGCTTAGAGGCCCCCATAGGAGAGGCTCTGATGCCCCCATAGAGGAGGCCGAGAGGCTCCCAGTCCCCCATAGCAGAGTCCAGGAAGCTCAGAAGCCTCCATAGAGGAGGTCAGGAGGCTCCAAGTCTCCATAGAGGAGGCCGGGATGCTCCCAGATCCCCATAGAGGAGGCTAGGACAATCAGAGGCCCCCATATGAGAGGCCGGGAGGCTCTGAGCCCCCCATAGCAGAGGTTAGGAGGCTCCCAGCCCCCCATAGGAGAGGCTCTAGGTCCCCATATCGGAGGCCAGGAGGCTCAGAGGCCCCCATAGAAGTGAACAGCAGGCTCCCAGCACCCCATATCTGAGGCCAAGAGACTCAGAGACCCCCGTATTGGAGGCCAGGATGCCCCAGAGCCCCCCATATTGGAGGCCGGGAGTCTCAGAGGCCCCCGTATTGGAGGCTGGGCGGCTCCCAGCTCCCCATATCCGAGTCCAGGAGGCTCAAAGGCCCCCATATCAGAAGCCGAGAGGCTAAGAGGCCTCCCCCATATTGGAGGCCAGGAGGCTCCCAGCCCCTCATAGGAGAGGCTCTAGGTCCCCTTATCGGAGCCCGGGAGGCCCCAGAGCCCCCATAGCAGAGTCCAGGAGGCTCAGAGGCCTCCATAGAGGAGGTCAGGAGGCTCCAGGTCCTCATAGAGGAGGCCGGGTTGCTCCCAGCTCCCCATAGAGGAGGCCAGGACAATCCCAGATCCCCTTATAGGAGGCCAGGAGGCTCTGAGACCCCAAAGCAGAGGGTAGGAGACTCCCAGTCCCCCATAGAGGAGGCTGAGAAGCTTAGAGGTCCCCACTGAGGAGGTTGAGAGGCTCTAGGACCCATATGGAAGACTCCCAGATGCCCATAGCAGAGGCCAAGAGTCTCAGAGGATCCTGTATGAGAGGCCAGGAGGCTCCCAGTCCCCCCTATCAGAGGCTGGGAGGCTTAGAAGCCCCCATAGAGGAGGCTGGGACAATCAGAGGCCCCATATGGGAAGCTAAGAGGCTCAGAGGCCCCCATAACAGAGGCCGGGACACTTTCAAATCCACTTATAGGAGGCCGAGAGGCTCAGAGCCCCCTATTGCAGAGGCTAGGAGGCTGCCAGCCCCACACAGGACAGGCTCTAGGTCCCCATATGGGGGCCAGGAGACCCCATGGCCCCCATAGTGGAGTCCTGGAGGCAACAGGCCCCCCCATAGGAGAGGCTCAGACACCCCCACAGAAGAGACCGGGAGGCTCCCAGCACCCCATGTCCGAGTCCAGGAAACTGAGACCCCCATATGGGAGGCCAGGATGCTCCAGGGACCCCCATATTGGAGTCTGGGACTATCAGAGGTCCCCGTATTGGAGGCTGGGATGCTCCCAGCTCCCCATATCCGAGTCCAGGAGGCTCCAGGCTCCCCATAGGAGAGGCTCAGAGACCCCCATAGAAGAGGCCAGGAGGCTCCCAGTCCCCCATTGAAGAGGTTGAGAAGCTTAGCTGCCCCCACAGAGGAGGTTGAGAGGCTCTAGGTCCCCATATGGGAAGCTCCCAGACACCCATAGAGAAGGCTGGGAGGCTCACAGGCCCCCATAGAGGAGTCCAGGAGGCTCAGAGACACCATAGAGGAGGCAAGGAGGCTCCCAGTCCCCCATATCAGAGGCTGGGAGGCTTAGAGGCCCCCCCATAGGACAGGCTCACAGGCCCCCATATCGGAGACTGGGAGGCTCAGAATCCCCATAGCGGAGTCCAGGAGGCTCAGAGGACCCCATATGAGAGGCCAGGATGCTCCCAGTTCCCCATAGCGAAGACTGGGAGGCTCAGAGACCCCATAGAGGAGGCCGGGAGGCTCCCAGCTCCCCATATCCGAGTGCAGGAGACTCAGAGACCTCCTCATCGAAGGCCGGGAGGCTCAAGGGCCTCACCTATCAGAGGCCAGGAGACTCAGAGGCCCCCGTAGAGGAGGCCGGGAGGCTCCCAGACGCCCATAACGAAGGCTGGGAGGCTCAGAGGACCCCATAGAGGAGTCCAGGAGGCTCAGAGATCCCATAGAGGAGGCCGGGAGGCTCCCAGACCCCCCTATCCGACGCCAGGAGACTCAGAGACAACCATATCGAAGGCCAGGAGGCTCCAGGGCCCCTCATATTGGAGGCCGGGAGACTCAGAGGCCCCTGTATCGAAGGCTGGGAGGCTCCCAGTCCCCCCTAGAGGAGGCTGGGAGACTCCCAGACCCCCATAGTGGAGTCCAGGAGGCTCAGAGGCCTCCATAGAGGAGACCCGGAGGTGCCAGGGCCCCCCATATTGGAGGCCGAGAGGCTCAGATGCCCCCATATCGGAGACCAGGAGGCTCCCAGCTTCCCATATCCGAGCCCAGGAGGCTCAGAGGCCCCCATAGAGAAAGCTGGGACACTCAGAGGCCCCTATATGAGGTGCCACGAGGCTCAGAGACCCCCTTAGTGTAGTCCACGAGGCTCAGAGACCCCCATAGACACAGCTGGGAGACTCCCAGACCCCAATAACGGAGTTTAGGAGGCTCAGAGGCACCCGTAGAAGAGGCTGGGAGGCTCAAATGCCCCCATATGAGAAGCCAGGAGGCTCAGAGGCCTCCATAGTGGAGGCCAGGAGGCTCAGAGGCCTCCATAGAGGAGACCCGGAGGCGCCAGGGCCCCCCATTTTGTAGGCCGAGAGGCTCAGATGCCCCTGTATCGGAGACTGGGAGGCTCCCAGTTCCCCATATCCGAGTCCAGGAGACTCAGAGGCCCCCATGGAGAAAGCTGGGACACTCAGAAGGCCCTATATGAGAGGCCAGGAGGTTCAGAGACCCCCATAGTGGAGATTGGGAGTCTCCAGGCCCCTATAGCAGAGGTTCAGAGACTCCCGTAGTCCTCTATGGCTGGGAGGCTCCCAGCTCCCCCTATCCGAGTCCAGGAGGCTCAGAGGCCCCAATATCGTAGGCCAGGAGTCTTCTAGCCCCCCCATGTCGGAGGTCGGGAGGCTTCAGGCCCCCCTCTAGAGGAGGTCAGGAGTCTTCTAGCCCCCCATGTCGGGGACTAGGAGACTCAGAGACCCCCATACAAGAGGCCAGGAATCTCCAGGCCCCCATAGGAGAGGCTGGGAGACACCCAGACCCCCATAGTGGCGTCCAGGAGGCTCAGAGGCCCCCATAGTAGAGGCCGGGAGGCTCCCAGCCCCCCATAGGGGAGGCTCTAGGTCCCCATATTGGAGGCCGGGAGGCTCCAGGGCCCCCATAGCGGAGTCCAGGAGGCTCCCAGCTCTCCATAAGGGAGTCCTGGAGACTCAGAGGCCCCCATAGAGAAGGCTGGGACACTCAGAGGCCCCTGTATGAGGTGCCACGAGGCTCAGAGACCCCCATAGTGTAGTCCACAAGGCTCAAAGACCCCCATAGACATGGCTGGGAGACTCCCAGACCCCAATAATGGAGTTTAGGAGGCTCAGAGGCACCCGTAGAAGAGGCTGGGAGGCTCAAATGCCCCCATATGAGAAGCCAGGAGCCTCTGAGGCCTCCATAGCAGAGGCCAGGAGGCTCAGAGGGCCCCATAGAGAAAGCTGGGAGACTCCCAGATCCCAGTAGTGGAGTTCAGGAGGCTCAGAGGCTCCCACAGAGGAGGCCGGGAGGCTCCCAGACTCCCATAGGAGAGGCTCAGAGACCGCCATAGAGGACACCATAGAGTAGACTGGGAGCCTCCTGGCCTCTGCTATGGGAGTCTGGGAGCCTCTGATATGGGGACCTAAATCCTCTCGACCTCCTCTGTGGGGGCCTCTGGGCCTCCTGGCCTCTGATATGGGGAGCTGGGAGCCTCCTGGCCTCCGATATGGGGGGATCTCTGAGCCTCTCCTATGGGGGGGCCTGGGGCCTCCCGGCCTCTGATATGGGGACCTAGGGCCTCTCCTATGGGGACCTAGGGCCTCTCCTATGGGGGGTGGGAGCCTTCCAGCCTCTGTTATGGGGGGGGGGGGTCTCTGAGCCTCCTGGCCTCTGATATGGGGGCCTCTGAGCCTCTCCTATCGGGGTAGGGAGCCTCCCGGCCTCCTCTATGGGGGCCTCTGAGCCTCCTGGACTACACTATGGGGGTGTCTCAGCCTTCTGGATTCTCATATAGGGGCCTTTGAATGTCCCAGCCTTCTCTATGGGGACCTGAGCCTCCTGGACTCGGATACAGGGAGCTGGGAGCATCCCGGCTTCTTAGCCTCCCGGCCTCCAGTATGGGGGGCCCTGGAGCCTCCTGGACTCTGACATAGGTGTGTCTGAGTCTCCTGGACTCGGATATGGGGAGCTGGGAGCTAGAGACAGAATATGCAGAGACTGAGGACACACGTGTAAAGCAGGAGAAGGCCCCATACCCAGACCCAACTCACAAGCAAGAGCCCTCACTGATAGTTCTGTACAGAGAACAAAATCCGTTTTTCCCCTTGACCAAGCTTCCCCTGGCTGGTGAAGGACAGCTCTGAGGTCTCCTCCTGATCAAGGAAGCTAAGGAGGAGGCCACAGCTGTGACAATGCAAGTATCTGAGGGGACTCCAAAGAGCAGAAGGATCTCATGCAGCACAGCAATTAAAAACCAAAGTCAACTTCTGTTTCTATAGATCAAAACTATGCCTTGTGCTCACTTAACTTCTAACTAGCATTTCAGAAATACCCAGGACAGAAAAAAAAAGAGTCTGCCCAACATCACAAAGAGCAATATTAAGTCTTGCTAAGTCCAAGTTATTTGGACTTCATTTAGTCTCAGGTATTTGACAGTAAGTGACAGGGCTCTCCTGGGGACCCCATTTCTGCTATTTTACTAGGACTTCAAACTGTGCTTCTGTGCTGCTAGTGCAGCAGTTAATTCCTTTACAAATATAATGTTTCCATTTGCATTCACTGCCTGGGTCAAGAGAGTCACATATTCAGCATCCAAAGCATCCCTCACACCACTGCCATTTCTCAAGATCAGCAGAAAGCACTGTCTCTACACTGAAGGTAAAGGATATTAAAGGCAGAACACCTGTTTGCCACAACCGTCTGGCTCTGAACTGGTGCAACATGGCAATATTGGGTAATTTATAGAGCCACAAAGACAACATAGTTGGAATTGCACTCCTGTGACCAAGAAACCAATAAAACAAAAGAAAGAGGGAGGGTGAGATATTGCTACTTCCTGCAGTAAATAAAACATGCTGTGTCAGCTGAAAAAAGGCACCTCAGCAACGCTGTCCATCTTGAAAGACAGACAGCGGTGAGGGAAGGTCACCGGCTAGAGTCCACATATGTTCTACAACACGGGTTTTGTTGTTGAAAACGAGTGTGGAGCCTGAGGCTGCAGGGGCTGCTCTGCTCCACCACCTGGCCCACAGCCCTCAAGGGCAGCGCTCCTGGGCCAGCCAGGAAGAAGCACTATGTTCAAACACTTACCTTGGCAAACCGCAGAACGTGGCTGACTCCTGTCCTGCCACCCTATTCCTAGGATAATGACTGAAAGAAGAATTTAGTTTTTCTAAAGTGTTTGTGGTGCTCCTCAGTGGGTTGGCTGTCTGCATGTCCGTGCTTGCCCTGCAAATTATCCCTGCGTCCCATTAAGTTCTCTGTCCCATGTCTCTAATTACAAGAGCTTCACCAAAATACAAGCCTGGCAACAGTCTGTTTCAGGTGGTTCAAGTGGTGCAAGCAATTGCAGCATGATGAAAATAAAGGAACACAGGGAATATACCGGGGTTTTTTCCAGCAGACCGAAGACCGGCCATAGCTGGGCTCTCCCTGGCGAGTCTGACACCTACCTGCTTTGGGATGCTCCCATCCGCAGGTGCTCATCACCCAAGCAGGGCTGCTTTGGGGCTTAGCTCCTCCTTCGCTCCCATGCAGGAAAACCAGTGAGCCCAAGGCAGATTTTCCTGTGGCAAAGGAGCAGGAGCCCTTGGGGAGTAAGATGCTGCTGGCTGAAACGGCCCAGCCTTTGGGCATCCTGTGTCCTGGCCAAATCGTTACAGGTTCTCCAGGTTAAACTTCCTTTCACCGAGACAGAGATGTGAAGGCTTTGGAAAACAACCAAGCAAACAAACCACAAGCTCACAAGTTTCCCAAAGCAGTGAGAGAAGTTGGTATTTTCTGCAAAGTAATTACTCTGGTTGAATTACAGGGGAAGTAGTCTTAAAATAAAAGTTGCCCTCCTCCTTCAGTGGTGGGGGGAGGGAGAAAACGAGCATGAAACTCTAATTATCTTCCCTACTTATTTCCATGAGAAGATGAAAAAGAATGTACTTAGCATGAAAGACAAATTTATTTTCATGAGATATGGGAAATTCTACACACTACACCACTAAAACCTTCTGCTCACTGTCTCTAATGTTCAATAATTTTTACTTTACAATAGTAGCACTTCTTAGGCAGACTATCAGCTGCTCCAGAGTCACATTATTATATGCCAGGCATGTTTATATAAACCTGCAGTCATTCTGCTGAAGTCAATGTGCTAGCAGCGGTCTTGAGTTTTTCCCACACTACCTTAGTGCCAGCATAGCTGTTCAGATGATACTGATAGTCCCAATTTACACAGGAAGAATAAATTCCTAAGATTATATGACTATGTATTTTGAAATCTACAGATGACTTTGCCCAAGAAATTGCACAAATAAATCACTTGAAAGCAATAACAGCGTAGAAAAAACCTACAGCTTGAGACAATGTGTAATCAGCCAATGCAGCCAGTATATATTCCTTCGCCTTTATCACGTCTGGCAAGTGTACAGTTTGAGACTGACAGAGACAGCCTGTTCATCAAGAACAGGGCAGAATTTATAGAAAAACTTCTAGAAAGGAAGCGCTCCAGCTGGAGTGCCAAAACTCCATGTCATCTCCAGACTGGTAATAATTTGTACTCTATCTTCTTGTAACACAACCTTTCCTTATAAGCGTATCCAAAGAGCTTTTGAAGCAAGGTGTGTTTCAGCTATAAGGCTGCTGCTAGCATGACACAGTATAACAAGGAGGAGGAAGAACACAGATGAATCAGGATATAGGAACATATATAGAAGTGCCTTTGACCTCTAAATTACCATGTTAAAACAGTCTGGATGGCTGCCGAGCAGAACCCGCTGCTGGAACAGTCTTGCTGCCCTTGCCGAGGACCCAGGCGCTCATCACACATCCCTAGGGCTGCACCTGGGGAAGCACCAAGCAGATCTGGGAAGGAAGAAGGCATCCAATTGTTATTGGTGAACGTAACGGGAAACATCACCAGAGCCATCAGCGGTACAATCCCATCACCACTGCCGGTCGCACAACTGAAAACGTGGCAGCTCAGCTGAGGGACCAAGGACGACGTTCCCTGTCAAAGCCACGTCCCCCCAGCTCACAGCCTCACATGCGCTCTAGTTACAGCCTGTGCAGATAGCAGCTTCCCCCCAGAAACGATGCCACAGCATCTCCCTGCTGCTGGAGGAATTACCCTGTCACCGGCTCAGGAGGATGCAGGGCTGCCCATCCTGCCCCTGCACCCCAGCACTGGCACACGCGGGTCCCCCCCACCGCAGCGTTTCGGTGGTTCTCGATGCAGGCAGGCGCAGGCCAGCCCCCATCTCTGCCCTGAAAGCCGTATTGTTACGGCTGCTCACACTGATGGATGGCAAAGCACAAAATTATTGGCCTTAGGATCTGGGTAGAGCCTGATGCACCAAAAACACCTGCAGAAAGCCTCCTGATACAGCAGGAACTGGGATCAATAACTTATCACCACTAAAAAAAAAAAGAAAAAGAAAGAAGGGGAAAAAAAAATCCAAGTTTTCCCTGAGCTGCAGGTTCTGCCTGCTAAACAGGGCTGCTCCACAGCAGTTGATATTTTTGCAAGCTCTTGTACAGGATGTAACTCATGCACGAGTACAGCATGGACCTGCGGGCGGCAGAAGAAAAGGGAGATGATAGAATAAAAATTGTGTCCAGCCACTGTTTGCGCGTGGAGACTGCACGGAGGCTCTGGGGCCCCTCACTCAGGTGAGGGAATTTCGCGCTATGTGGCAGCTCAGAAGAGCTTGGTGTCGCGAGGTCACCCTGAACTGTGCCCCACGGGGGAGCCAAGGCTTGTTGCCATCACTGTCAGATAAGGAGAGACAAGAAACACTAACTCTTGCCTCTGTATTTTACAATTGTTTTCATAACTTCCCAGTAAGCCTTTTGATTTCTGTAAGAATTACATGGTGTCTATTTAGAGAAGAAAATTTCTGGTATGTTTTAAAAACACAAAAATCAGAGGTTTTTAAAATGGTTTTTAAAGGAGTTAATAGTATCTGAAAATTGTGTTTCATTTACAGTCTAAACGAAAAATATAACTACCTGATCAGCCCTCATGCAATTGCATGCAATTTGAAGCACCAATATCAACCTAAAACCAATAATTCTGCACCTAAAATAACTAACATTCACTTTTACTTTATGCTAAGGGTCATTTACCTGAGCAGTATATATTTATCTGGCTGAGAAAAAGAGTAAAATACACATTCACATGGACAAAATTCTGTTTCAATAATCCAGTTTTCTTGTTGTCAGGCAGACAAATTGTCTCTATATTCTCCAGACATGCTGCATTACGCCAGGGGAGGAAGGTGCATCCCTGCTTCACTAAATCGTGGGGGAGTAGACACAGTGGGATGGAAAGGCAAGAAAGGAGAATTGATGAAAACAATCCATTTTATGCTGAGGCTGTGGGTGGCCTCCAGGATATTTGGGCAACTCACACAAGATACCACTGCAAAAGGGAGAAAACAGGACACTTCACAGAAGCAGAGATGGACACTCAGCTCCCCGGTGGCCAAATGGCCCCAGACACTTCCACATACTTTGAGGGAGGCCCCAAAACACCAATTCGGCAGCGGCAAAGAAGCCGCAAGCACGTCACCATCCAGCTGCTTCATGTCCTCTGCATCCTTGCAAGGCAAGGAAACAATGCAACACTGCTTCCTGTTTTTAGAGGCAGGAAAGCAGTAAAACCCTTCTGAGCCCTGGTACACCTGTATGTTAATAAACATGGCTGAAAACCCGTGCAGATTTGGGTCTCCATTCCATTACAAGGTTGCATAGGACATCAACGGTTGCTCTTCTCTTTTTTCCAAATGTTGATTTTACCTTCCACCCTTCAATAAGTCCACAGACAAGGCTGCGGGTTTAAAGACAGAGGAAAGCAGAGGCCTGCGGATGCCCTCGTGCACACAGGGATCCTGCCTCTGCCGGGCACCAGCAACTTGTATGACTGCAAAGTACAAAATTGGGGTCCCTTAACACACAAAGTCTTGCCTTGTGACAGTTGTCTTCTCCACACCCTGGACAGAGCCAGATGGACTCCAATCTAACTGAAAAAAAAAAAAAATCACCTCAGAGCTCAGAGGACAACACACACATTATCCTGCTAAGGCTTATTTTGGGGAGCGCCAGACATGGGCATTTAAAAAAAAAAAAAAAAAAAAAAAAAAAAAAAAAAAAGCTATATAAGACCAGAGCGTTCATCATCATCTCTCATCTCAGCGAATTACAACCTAGGCAGGAGGAAAGGCCTCCATCATTTTCCCAGCTGTTCACATTGCATTTTTGCATGGGCTGCCCTGCTCTGCTGGGCTCGGGCAGGACCTCTCCTGGCAGCTGCGTTGCAGCCAGGTTGTGGGCTGCAGAGCAGCAACGCACATGAGACGCTCTGCGAGTCTCTTACTGCCAGAATAACTTACATGCAGGGTGTGAAATCTGCTTCAGCACAGTCTAGGCCTGAGGAGAACAGGATCATTTTGGTAGCAGGGCATCTACATCAAAAATGGCTTCAGCAGTCAAGTAAATGAGGAGCAAAAGTTAATGCTTTCTGAAATTAACTGCTGTTTTTCAAACAGGACATCTAATATTCTCATCCTTGGAAAAGCAACAATATAGAGCCAGAGAAACCAACCTTGCAGCCCAAGGCTTGAGCTTGAAAAGCTGAAGAAAATCACTGCGGAAGTTGTTAGGGGCTTGTTTGGGGAAATTTTTAGAACAAAATTTAGAAGATAGTTCAAAATAGTGAAAATGACTAACGTAATAAGAATGATAACATACAGTTGATACTCTCAACTGAACTTTGCAAAGGAGGCTTCTTTTTGCAAGACAGGCAGAAGGGGAAAGAGCAAGTGCACGAGGCCTCAGCGGCACCGTCCATCCGCTCCTGACTTGCTGGGGAGAGCACGAGGATACCGCAGCAGCCGAGCGCTGCAGGGCGAGCAGCGCGGGCTCCTCCGCTTCCACGGCGGGGAACGCTGTCCCGCGCGAGGCCCGCGGCGCTGGCGGAGCCGCGGTGGCGCCACGGCCGGGCGCAGCTCGCGGTGAGCCGGGGCTGCCAGGACGGGAAGGAGCAGCCCCTGCCGCGCCGCTGGCTACACCCGCAGAGCTACTAACCAGTGATAAAAACAGGCAGACGAAGCAGCCAGAGCCGCTCCTGGGAAACGCCCGTTCGTCGGCTTCAGTGTTACCTTGCGCTCCGCGCAGGCCACCGAGAACAGTCACAGATCTCTGTAATAAAATATTAATAGCTCTCGTATACTGCTTCCACAAGGTACTGTAAAAAATGAATGTTGCTCACGTTTCCACATCTGCTCGGTTGCTACCATGGCAAGCTCATGTTTGAGAAAGCCAGTTAACTGCAGCACTATTTCTGGTTTTCCCGGGCATATCTTTCTTTTAAACCAGAGAGAATAATTAAAGTTACTCACGCAGGACAAGGGTAAATAAGATTAGGTCTGCATTTCAGATGTAGCATGCGAATGGTGTTTTTAGATTCCGTAATAAGCCACCTCTGTTCTACTTAACTAGCAGGGTAAATGCACAGACTCCCTGGAATTCACATGGCCATAAACCGGTTTCATACCTTGATGCCAGTTTTCTGTTGACGCCTCTACGGACATGGGAGGTTGGAGACGACATCAGTGTTTCACACATGCCACAAGAGCACCCATACACTCGTTAACGGGGACACCGCAGGACGGCAGCAGCCGCCGGTGCCCACGGCCAGTGACTGGCAACCAAACGCACCTGCTCGTGCAGCCATTTTATGGTTTTGCTTTACAATGGCCGTTCAGTGCTGAGCTGAGAGAAAGCATTTTAACACGAGGACCACTTATTGCAATGTGCTATTTCTTTGCTTTCCAATCTCACCTTTTGGCACTCTCATCTCTCCAATCAGTTTTTGACATTTATATTTGTGCTGAGGCGCTGCAGTTTACCCTACTGCAAACAGCGAGATCATGACCAGGATATTCCCATTACCTGATGGCTTTGGCTCTGCTTGCTGTTCTTCTTCCTTCCACACATTAAACAGCCTTAGAGCAAACACCTCCCATCTCCCCTGTGCTTTAGCACCCTGGATCTGCTCAGACCCCTGCACTGATGGTTCCTTGCTTGTGGGCAAAGCCGTCACTCCCAAATCAGCTTTGAGTTCAAGTAAATCCCAGCCCTCTATTCCACAGCAGGAGGGTGAAACAGCCGCACTGATGCCACGCCTGATAAAAACCTGTCCTAGATTGCCCCAAATTCCTGCTGATCTTCCACAGTTAGACAACTCTTAGCATCACTTTTCTCTAGGAAGTCCTTTTGGTTTAACAAGGATAATGAACAAGTAGCACAAGTAGCAGTCAGTAGCAGTCAGGAAAGAGGAAAAAACGAATACGGAGTGCAGGTGCAGTAATTTTCAGAAAATTACGTTGGTAAAAATTTTTCCCCTCTGAGAAACATACTCCCAAATCCCTTTAAGTTAATTTTTTTGCTGTACGTCATAGGCAAGCATTCAGACCTGCTTGGCTCTTGCTCATTCAGTTGATACAAACAGGAAAGCTGCTACCCGTGAAACACTAACAACATTTTCTCTCTCCCTGTCGATACCTCGGGGCTGGAGCAGGAACTCCTCGGGGGGTTGCCATCCACAGGCGTCACAGCAGCAAAAACTGGACTGCAGGTCTCCTGTACAATCTTTACCATCGACAAGCACATTACTGGGGCAGCTCAGAGGTGGTCCCTTTGGGGCCACCCTTCAGAAAGCTGGAGCTCAACGCCACAGGGCTGCGCAGCGGCTGCCCCATGCCCCCGTCCTGGGGGCCGTGCAGGGCGGCCCCACGCTGCCCGCTCGGGAGCTCGAGCCAGAAATTTTGATAGATATTGACAAAACAAAGAGCTGCCGCAACGTTGCCTTACCACGGGGACTCAGAAGTGGCACTTAGAAATGAGCCCTTGCAATTCAGGGGCCGAGGCAGTGTGATAATTTGATTACTGAATTATTCTGCAGCTCCGTCTGGGGCTCCCCACGTCCCCTAGCAGCTGAGCTATTTTGCACATGGCCAGTTCTGAGAAGCTTGTTCAGAAACTGCTCTTAACGCTTTTCCAGAAGGTTTCCATAGCAAGCCAGGAGAGCTGGGGATACAGCAGTATTAACGAAACACATACACACACACACACAAAATCAAATTAACTAGAAAAATTAACATGCAGTCACTTCTCGAAATTCAACATGCATAACGCCTGCTGCTAACGGGCAGCCTGACACGGGCCCCTGTGCCGCTCCCATGACTTCTCAACCCAGAGCACCGCCACAGTCCTGTGCTTGGTTTGAAGGGAAGTCGAGCTAGTAATGAATAACGGGCAGCAAGCTAAGGCATTCCCCAAACAGAAGGATGGGGGAGCAAGCAGCAGCACTGAGGCCCTGGAGCGGCTGGTGAGACACTTCACCTCACAGCCCTGGCTGAGCTCTTTGCAGGTTCCTCCCGTCACCAGAGGAAAACCCTCTCCTACCGCCCCGCCACACACTGCTCACCGCCACAAACCCAGACACGCCGCCACCAGACGCCCCCCTTCCCTCCCTGCCGGACACGGGCTCGCACCAGCAGCGTGCGGGCGCCAGGGCACCGTGCGAGGCTGCTTTACAGTTCCCTTCCCCATCACCAGCCGCGGATCCCAATGCGCCGCTGCCATTCATCTGTGCAAGGTCTTGGCTTACAGCAGAGGGAACAGGAGCCAAAGGACTGCGGTTCCGGGGGTTCCTCCATGTCCCGGCCCAAGCCAGGGCGCCGCACGCGGTACCAGCGGAGCTGGGTGGCCGCCGGCAGCCACAGTCGCCTCCTCATCCCCGTGACTGTGGATGAGATTAAGTGGTTACCCCTCTCTATCCTGTTTAAGCTACAATTCCAGCATGTGAATATTTATCATTGGAAGATGCAGATAACTCCATTACCAAACTAGAGTGAGGAGGATTCTCGTGAATATTGTCCTAACCAAATGTTTAATGGGGACAGGGAACCCTCTGACTCCAGCGATATTTCACTTGTTTCTTCTGAGCCCTGAGCCACTCAATCTCCAAATCCACCAGCAGGTGCAAATAAGAAATTTCAGAAACTGGAGTTAAAAATAGATACAACTTCACATGTTTTGATTTGCAACACATGCAAATGCACTTAAACTGCAGGTAATGTGTCATTCAGGCAGACACCCTCACAAGACATCTAATCTATTAACATCATTCAATACTCAACTAAAAATAAGAGGCAGTAGTACTTAAAGCTATATAGAGTTCCTTCACCTGGATAAAAGTATGAATGAAATGCAAATATGCATTTTCTTAGCTTGTATCTCAGTCTGCTTTCATTGCTCATACTGCAAGTTCTGCATAGACTCCAGGGAGTGGTTTTTAAATTCTTACAGCCTTCTCAGTTTCAGCTTAAGCTAACAAAATAGATAGATCTGAGCTACCAACACCGCAAGACACCACTGAAACATGGCATCAACAGTCATGCCACTTCCATCAAGGATGCTCCTATTCACTGAAGCACATTGCTGGTCTTTGGTCAAAACAAGCAGAGGAAAATTGCATCCACGCTCCCTGCTATTGCTGCTCTTGAGCAACCCCCTGCTGTATTGCCACAGGGCTGAAACCCTTCTCTGAGGCATTTTTTTCTGTCATCTCTTCAGAGGAGGGGTAAAAGTGGGTCTCTAGGCCGCAGTCCCAGGGAGGCTGTTTGGCACTGAGGACAGGGGGGTCCATCAAAGCCTTTGGACACCAGCATCCTGTACAGCGAATGGCTCCTGCAGCACCAGGAGCTGCAGCTGGGAAAGGAGCCAAGACCTCCTGGCGCCGCAACCCCCCCGGGAAGCACCATTTCATCCAAGGGCTGGTTCGGGACATTAAGGAAGCCTCCCAGGATATTTGCCATCTTCCTGCTCATCTGAATCCAGCTTTTCCCTCAGCCAGAGACAGCAGGCAACTCCTCAGCACCGAGGCACATGGCTGGAAGCCAAAAGTCTTCATCAACCTGATTATTTACCTCCCCTGCAAATAACTGATTTCCAAAGAGCAGATAGATCTAAATGCTATTAGCATGGGGCCAGTAAGCATCCACGATTTTTGGAAAAAAGATCATCCACAGTTTGAAGGAAATGCAGCATGGCTGCTTCTGACTTTTACACACTTCCTACATAATCCTATATTAACATGCTATAATGCAGGCACACTTTTGGTTGATCAATTGAATTTCATCTCACAGGTTTATCCAGAAAGATAGCGTCATCTGGAAATGGCCTTTTCTGTCAGTAAATAACTAAAAGTGTACCTTTCAAGCAGGGTATTTTTTTCCTTCTCTTCCATCATCCTCTTCTTCCCTTTTCCCCCACTCCACTCTTTTTTCTCTCATATCTAAGGTCTTGTTTCTAGCCATTGCACCCACCTGTATTTGCACTGCGCTCAGCCAACACCAAGGCCCAGACCTAGCATATTTGCCATCCTGGAAGGTTTTACAGCTTCTGATGAATTTGTAGGTGAATTTTGCACTGACCTTTCAGCAGGACTGTAACCCTTGGCACCTCTGAAAGGACTTTTACCCCCAGCCCCCATGTGCTATGCATACAGCGATGAAACAGCACTCTGCCAAGTGCTGCTAAATCTTTCAATTATCAGCAAGTACATACGGACTTTATATCACACTTAAGAAAACTATCTTTGTAGGAGAGACAAGGCAGAAACTGATTGGCTAAGTGACAGGACGGATTTCAGGCTATGGCAAGTCACCAGCTGCATCCAAATCAAAGCTTCTGCAGAAGTAAAAATAACTCTCCTTTCGGAATTATGATTAGGAGTGTCATCACTAAACAGCCTTCAGGCCAAGTCCCTAGGTCTTGCCATGTCTGAGTAAAATTTGGAGTTTTTTTTTTTTCCTTCTCCTCTGCATTTTAGGTCTTTAACTTGAAATCACATCCCATTTTTAGCTTCTTTTTTAGCCACAGGGTCACACACTTAAGACACATTGACAGGACCCATGGTGTTAGCACCAAATGACACCAAACCACAGAGCCCCCATGCCATAAGAGCTAGCGCCTCTGCTAAGCAGAAGAGCTGCCCCAGGTTACCTTTTCCCAGCTCCATGAACAACCTGGCTGCGTGGGAAGGAACGTGGATCCCTGCAGAAGCCTTTGTATTTCCCTCAGCAACTGGAGGCTTGGCCAGGCAGGGCCCAGGAGCCGGTTGCTCCCCGGCGGCGCTGCTGGCTCCTGTAAATCCCAGGTTCCTGGAGCGCACAACTGAAGGACCCTCAGCTTCACTTAAAACCACATGCTTCTCTGGAACCACCAATCTGTGGAGAAAGACCTTGGAAAGACTGCAAATGTGTCTGTCTATGCTACATGATGGATCATCAGAAAAAATACATCTTTTTTAAAAAAAAAAAAAAAATCTTTGCTGTGTGTTTTCAAAGATTACAGCCAAAACACCATACAGACCATCTCAATTTCATTAGGAAGCAAGAGGCTGGTATGAGGAATGGGCAGAAGCAGAGACCCTGCAGCTACTGGCTACCAACAGCGACTTACATTTCCAGCAGAAACACCAGTCCCGATGCCCCAACCTCTGGAGCTGCTTGGACTGTGGTCATCCCAAGGAGCTGAAGTCCCAGTGATGGCACAAGGTCTGTCCTTGCAGACAAGCTGACATCAGGTTTGTTTTAGCAAGCCTAGGTTTGACCAAATGACAAGTGTAGATATTGCTTCCTAACTAGGTAACTTGATTTGCCTGTGAATAGCTTACAAAAATCAGAACTGTTTCTTTGAAAATTCATCACTGTTTTCTATTTTTTTTTGAGCACTCGAGTCTACAACTTTAGAATGTTTTTAAATAGATTTGAACCTCTCATATACAAAACATATTCATCAGACCAGTTTAATTTTATCCTCAGTGATCCTTGGAAAAAAGGACAAGGTCTGATGGACTTTTGAAAAAAAATGGCATTGTTCTATAAAGCTGCAAAATAAAAAAGCCTACACACACTCTGCACAAAATACAATACTTTCTTCCCTATAAATTCATGGGTGTCCACTGCCTGCATGATCCCAAAAATACTATAAAAGCTGAGTGATGCAGAGGACAAGGAATGGCACTGGTGAGAAGAGAAAGGTCATCCCTCATGCATGGCACCATTTGTTAGTCTTCCAGTTACAGGCTCTTGCCCCCACCCTTTTTTTTTTTTTCCCTGCTTTGGCTTCTTCAAGTGGCTGTGGAGGTTTCAGGGGCCAAGGCTGGCGTCTCTGCAGAACGGCCCTACTGACGGGCACCCGCAGCCATCTGGAAGGCGCCTGTTTGAGGCTGCAAGACCCTGCGTGGCCTCTCCTTTCAGCAGCAGCAGCAGTTTCTGGGGCCCCATCCCAGCACCACAGCCACCAGCCAGGCAAGAGGCAGCAGCTCAGAGCCCGTCTGGATTTTCCCTGGCAGTTCAGCAAGCGGATCCGGAGCTCGTGGTGGTGGCTCCGTCCCGGCTCTCCACACGCAGGGGCTCGCGTCCCTAGGCCACGTGGCCAGGTCTGGCCTTCAGCTCTGCGCTCTGGGAGGCCTCGCACGCGAGGAGCCCGTGGCACCAGCTGGCACGGCCTGCACACAGCACAGGCTGGAGGGGTTTCTGTTGGTTTCTTTTCCCACCTTCTCCTCCCGCATTCCCAAGGCCTTCACTTCATGGCGAGCCCCGAGGCAAGTCATGCTCCCACATGGCGGCTGCCACGCGAGCTCCTCGCTACAGAGCAGCGTCCCTGGCACCCCCGCCAATAGGCCTCTCCTTCCCTTGCCCCTTGGTGGCTGTTTCTCTGCTTTCCATCTGTCCATCCCTCGCCTTCCTGGCCTGGCTGCTGCCTCCACCCACGCGTATGTTTTTCCTCATCTTAGCAAATTCCTGTCTCCACATGAGGCCGCAGTCCAAGCTTGTAGCTGCCACCCCATGTCAGGGCCCCCACCGCATGGGGGCAATCAGGGGAGACACCCCCAAATCCCATTCTGTCCCACTTACCTCCACACTGCTCCTGAATTAAAGATTAATCCCTCGCCCCCATCAGCACATTAGTGCTACACAGAAGCAGAGCATTTTAAAAATTATTTACCAATCTCTGGAAGTAAAGCACCTATTTAATAAGGCGCGCACACCATGGTATCTTTTATCATCTTGTCAGCAAGCTGTGAGTGAAAACTGAAAAACAAGAATGTATTAGAGGAAAGAACTCGTTTTTGCAGCCCAAAACACATTCAATCTTTCCTCCCTGCTGCAAAACTCAACTAATGAAACATGCAGACCCCAAAGGGAAAACCAGGCCCTTTACATAGCATAAGCACAACAAGTCAATACTGGCCTTATTTCACTTCTAACCGCCTTCCTTCACACCGGGATACATTTTCCCTTCATTCCTTACCCATCCCGGAGCAGGGGTGAAGGCGCCAGCCCGTCCTACCACCCCACAACAAGCGGCACTGGTGTTTTCTCCCCTCTCCCCACGCTGCGCCTCATGACGCCTTCCCTCACAAGCAGCAGGAAAGCACCAGGGATAGCAATTAAGCACCGTTACCTGTGTCTGCGGCTTGCAGCATCCAAGCACGGCTCCTGACTCTCAGCCTAATTGGGCTTTCGAATGAAGCATTGCTGAAGAATAAAAATTAACATTCTGTAGTATTTGTTTTTTCCAAAAATGCCCCTGTATGTTATCACTAGACATATCATATCACTACACACATTTTGAGTCCCTCCATTCACTGGCCCACCCGTGTGCCCCTCATGAAAAATACTAAACCCCACTGCTTTAGAAAAGGTTATGGAGCCATTTGGTATTTGTATCCATAACTATCGTATAGGTTAAGATCTGTCCAGGTTATCAAAAAATATTTTAACTCTAGGAAAAATAAAGGAAGCCGTGCAATATTCGATCACCGTGAATATTCACCCAATGGGATGCAAACCCACACTTGAGGGCGCAGCTCTGGCGCTTTTCCTTGCACATTACACCAAGCAACAGGCACCAGTGTCACTTGGCAGCAGAGCACCCACGACAGGACTGGCCTACTCAGGTATTAAAGGAAGGAGAACCACTTGCATGACAACACCGACCTGCTGCCCCTCTCCACGTGCCGCTCTGGTCCACGAAATACATTAATTCTGTGCCCATTCTAGGCTGGTGGCTCCATGGAGGCACTGCAGCGCCTGTCCTCTATGGAAAACTCTTGTCCATCCTTGGAAACATGCACAGAACTTCTGAAACACAAAGCCAAGGTGACTGGCCAGGTGACTTCCTTTGCTTCTTGGCAAAGGAAGAGGGACAAAGGGACATGGGGATCAGCCGCGGGGCCAGCATGGGAAAAGGACATGTCATGGCAGGCCTGTGTCACCCTAACGCCCCCAGCACTTAGCTGGGGGTGTCCAGGCAAACCACAACACCCCAAATAAGCATCCAAATGTAAACACCAAAGCAGATGCACAGCGCAGAGCTGGTTTTCAAAGCATATCTGAGGCTACTAACAGCAGGTTTTGCCAAATAGCACTTTAGAAAACACGCAGGATGTTTAAGCCATTCGGAATAGTTTTGCTCTTGTTGTTGCACGTTTCTGAGAATCCAGAGGAACTCTCCTGGTCTGAGAATCCAGAGGAACCCTCCTGGCAAAGTGGCAGTGCTGCAGCTCCCGCAGCGCACGGTCCTTCCCGGGGCGCCGCGCGAGGACGCGGCGCGTTCGTCGTCCTCGGAGCAGCAGACGGAGGGTGACGGCCGCGCCGGGGAACGCGGCCCACAGAGGGGCCCGCGCGGTGCTGCAGCCCGCGTGCCACCGCGCGCACAGAGCGCAGGGCCGCCGGGCACCGAGGGCAGAGCTGCAGCTCGGCAGCCCGGTCCCTGCGAGCGCTCTGTGTGTTTTTCACTAAGCCCCTGCTGTGCTGGTGCTGCCAGCCACTTCCTGACTCTCTGCAGGTGCTGCCCTTAGGGCACACTTACTGAAGGCATGGCACTGCATTCACAAGTCATTTCCTTATGCAAATGGCAGAAAGGCATCCCACAGAACATATAAAAATTACCTGCTCGCATTGGAGGCAACTGCTGGAAAAATAACCAATATCAATATTTTCACATTCCATTTTCTCCCTTGCCCTGCTAGAAGTTATCTTCACATTTAAACAGCAAATGTACATTTAAAATAATCAGGATTTAACAGTGGGGACAATTGAACAACGAGGAGCACCAATTCAAGTCACTAGTGCTAATTATTCTGTATTTTAAAAAACGGTAATTGGAGGAGTACAACCTTTTCCCCCCTGCCGCCAGCTATCAGAGGAGAAAATTGCCAATTACTTTTTTTTTTTTTTTAAATCCCTTTCTCTTACAATTCACTGGGATGCAGCAGCCCATCCTGCACCCTTATCAAGGCTCTGGCCTTCCGTGGGTGACTACACTGAGCTGAGGGCTTTGCCCTGCCAGGTGCTGGAGACGCTGCTTCGGCCTCAGGCTTGGTGCCTCCTTGAAGGGCAGCTCCCACTGTGCCTAGTCTGACACGTAATCATCCCAAGAAACAGGGCTGGACACACGGGTACCAGCACATCTAAGCACAGAGCACCACGTTACCCTTGATTCTGTTCCTAACGAACACGGTAGCAAGAAAGGCAAAGCTTGGGCACTCTTATCCAGTGCTCAGTTATAGGCAAAAATGGAACAGCTGGTGTTTGTTTCCCGTGTCTCGAAAGACCCTTTCCCACCCCAGAAGTCTGGGTTCACCCATGCTGCTGTCGGCCACCAAACCAAAGAGCAGACGCAATAACCCACAATTGCCATGGACTAAAACAGCAAGGCAGAACCACAGGAATCCGTGGCTCCCCAGGGAGCTGGCCCCGATGCCCCGGTGATGGGCTGCCATTCCCAGCCTCCTGCCCTGGCCTCGCTCAGGAGGGGTGAGACCACGATAGTTATCACATTTCTTACCCAGAGGGAGCAACTTCCCATGCTGTTTCCATAGCTCAAACCAAGAAACCAGGCTGCTTCCATGCTGCTGCTTTGCTACCGGCAGCTGCAATCAAAATATAATTTTTGAGCAGCATTTGTGTTTCTCCTGTGAGAGCGGAGCCGAGACACCAGCCAAAGCCCTGACGGGCAGTTCCTGGGTAGAAAACAAATAGCTCTCATCCCTCTGAAGCCCATGGCTACCACAAATCACTCGATATGATATTTAATGCAAACACCAGACTCTGCTCCCGGGCAGAGTCAGACTAAAGAGACTATTCAAAAACAAACACATACTGCCCCGCACATCAAGAGCAAGTGAAATGAAATAACCGAAGACAATCGTTGTTCCCAACCCGGCAGCACCAGTCTGAGGAAGCTGCTGGCCCGCGCTGGGCTGAGCGGGCGGGCGCTGAAGCGGCTGCGTCAGCGTGCGGGGGCGACGGCTACGCGGGAGCCTCCTGCCCTGGTGCATCACCCGGCACAACGGGCACACGCGGCAAGAGGCACCGAGCTGGGCTGCGAACCCGGGCTGCCGCGTCCCCCAGACACACTTTGCATTTAACTTAATGCACGCGCAAAGCTTGTCCAAAGGCTCTTTTAGCCCTTTTTCTCTGTAAGGGGCATTTCAGGCGTGTACAAGCTCAACTGCATGTCAGCTCCCCATAAGCATCACCAAGATATATTTACTTAATCTCTACTCAACTATGCACATGCAACATCAAATCCATATTTGGAAATAAGCATGCACATGCCAAATGCGATATCTGCACATTATTTCACACAACGCCTTCCTGAGAGCTGAACAAATTAATACTTTGATTAACTTAGCCGTGTGCTCATGTGTGATTATTTTCTGGAATTAATGCCTTATTTAAATTCATGCAGCAGAGCCATGGCAGGGTGTTGCTCCCGCGGGCCGCCGGGCACACGGGGAGCCGCCGCGCTCCGCTCTGCCCCCACGAGGGAACGCGCGTGCGCAAGCCGCAGCCTTCAGCTTGCCCCAAACCCGCCAAGGTAGTGCCCAGGCCCAGAGCAGCGAGGGCACAGGACAGGCTGCTCATTAGTTATGTGCTGAATCTTTTTAAATTGTCAGAATCAAAACAGAAAGAGATAAAATCCCCTTGATTTACATCTTTGAGAGCGTAGGTTAACACACAGAACCAAGTTCTCTGGTTTATGTACAGCCATTTACCTGTTTCTCCTGTTGACACGGCCACAACGATTTTAACCGTGCTAAATATAAATAATATATTGCCTAAGCGACTTACCCAGTTGGAACACCATAAAAAAAGGAAAATTCAATAAACGTTTTCAGAATGGTGCCAGTGCTGCAAAGTAACCACCAGCAACCTGCCCCAGGGAAAGGCAGTTCAAGGCATCCCAGAGGGAGCCGTGAAGTGTCATTACAGTTATTGGAAACATTACACCCCAAAACACTTGTCAACTCTTTAAAAATATGGAATGCTGCGTTCACAGAAAGGTTTCTTGCAGAGTTTAAATTCTTTTTGCCATATGCCAAGCCACTGCCGAGCGCGTTCAGAAGCTCAGCGCCTCTCTGCATAAGTTGGTCCCTGCTGCCACCTGCAGTTCCCACAGAACAGTCTCCAGTGGAACATTCCCATCGCCAGGCGGAAGCTGGCCACTCTCTGGGCACTAAAAAGCGCTGGCACCCCAGCCGAAAATTGCCTCTCACAGGGCAATTTTCGCAGCCCCCCGTGTGTGCCCAGCCAGGCGCCCACCCTCACATTCACAGTAATTAGCAAACAGCATTTTTTGGTTGTGCAGGCAGAGCAATTCCCTTTAGAAATCAAGAGCAAACCCCTCTTCCGAGTTCAGGGAGCGAGGCAGGGCCCCAGCAAATCCCCCCTGCCCATAAGGTTCACAGCACACTGCTGTGATTTATTGGTGCCAAGGGTGTCCAGGTCTCTGGACTAACTGGGCAATTGTCAAAACTGAACCAAGGAAAAATCTCAAGGCTTTGTTCTTCACCTGAATATTCACGAGGCAGCTTCCTGCTATTTGGAATGTAGAGAACGCCTTTCCCAAATCTACTCTTGCATAAATATTCATTTTTACTGCAATTTACTTTCTGTACTCTTAAGTCATTTACCTTTATCTTTCACTTAGTTTTTTTTCTCAGTAATTAAACAGCTTCACTGCAGTGTTATAAGGATTTTCATGCATTTTAGTTCAATTTTCTCCACTGCTTTAGAAGACTTTGTGCAAGTATCATCTTGTATGTGCTCCACCATTAACTCGGTCACAGAAAGCTCAATTCTAGCAGCGAACTCCACATCCAAAAGAAGATTATACCAAGTACTGACATCTGCATCTCATAACCAAAAAAAGTCAGAATGAGGATGCAGCTTCTCCTGGTGGGAAGAAAGAAAAATGGGATCATGTACTGCAAATGAGCAAGATGAAAAACATGAATCAAGCTGTCGCACATGAAGGCACCTGCGACTTGTTGTCGTCGTACATCACACAGCAGGTGAAGCCGAGAGCCAGGAATAGCTGGGAAGCCAAAGCGAGGCAAGAACAGGGATTTCATTTAGAAAGCTGTAAAACAGAGCTCAAAGATCAAGCCCGTGTTGACAGGAGAGTGTTCACAAGCCGCAGTGAGACCTTTCAGTTTTATTAACAAGCCCGTGACACGGGCCCGTCACGGCTTCCTCGGGAGCGCGCAGCCAGGGCACCGCGTGGGCAGAGCCCGGAGTGCAGCCGGGCACCGCGGTGCCCCACGGCGAGCGGGGCTGGGGGCAAGAAGCCTCCCACAGGCTTGTGCAGAAAGGCCTGCTCGCGCTTTTAATGTACTGCAGTACAAGAACCCTCCAAACTAACACCATCTAACCCCTATACCACACGCACGCAAATGAGTTTGTGCAAGATATGAATAGAAATGAATTGAATAATGAATAGAAAATCCTAATATCGCTAACATTATCTGCAGCTCCTACCCCAGCTAAATGCAAAGAGCCAAGACAACCCCACCTCAGCACAAGGATTTCAAGGGTCACAGCTCACACGTTAGGTGTTTTGGTGCCCGCCAGGGATGGGCGGCACTGCGCTGTTGCTGAAGGAACAAAACCGGCCATGGCTCCTTGTCCTGCCGGGTGGATTCCCTGGGGCTGCCCCAAAGCCAAGGCCCCCGTCACCACCCCAGCCAGCCCTGACGCACTGCACCTGGTGTGATGCAACAGGAGGGCGACTGTGGCACCCAAACCTATCCTGAAGGTCAAACGGATTTTTCCTTTTTACTTTTTCTTCATTTAAGATCAAAGTTAGGAAGGGAGTTTACTTAAAATCAAGGGATTCATTGTATTTTCCTTTACAGTTCTATTAAGACTTAAAAAGACCATTATAATGGTCTCAGGCAAAGCCTCTGACATACATCCACATTTATTAGTCCTAAGAGGAAAAAAAATCCATTTTGTCTTTCTTTTTAATCAAACTCATTCAAGTTGTTTTAGGTTTGCCTGCAACCCGTACAAGATGAAGACACCATCACCACTCAGCATTAACCTCCTGCAGCACAAACACATCAGCTAATGGTCTGCATGCAAGCTGAAATTGTCATTAAGCACACAGCAAGCATCACCCGGAGTGACAGGACAGCATCCGATGTTAATTCCATCAAGACGATCCAAACAAGCCCCTCACAGTTTGCTTCCAGCCCTGTCGCCATTTGAAAGCCAGAAGAGCCAGGTGGATTTCTGCCTAGTCCCTCAGATCTGGAGGGCTACAAGTTTTGGGCACAAGTGGACTGATTAAACAGCAAGAGCAGTTAAAGTCCAGACATTTAGTCAGTATTATTGTGCTCTTTTAGCCCCATTGCCGGCGGGAAGTATAAAATTACCTAAAAGGCACAACATAAACTTTTATCTTCCTTGGTCTCATTGTCTTTTTGTGCACACCAAACTACACGGACAGAAGATGACGCCGACGCTGCCTCCAGGCTCCGCGGCCCATCCGCTGCCGGCACCAGCCCCACAGCAGCTTCCCGGGTCCATCAGCTCAAGCAGGAGGGCGCTGGGGAGCCCCTCGCCAGTCTCCGCCGGTCTGGGAAGCCCAAGATCACCATAAACCTGTCCAGTTTTACCACTGCCAATATATTCTACTAGCATTAGATGTCTGCACAAAAGGAAAATTAAATTAGAGGAGGAATTTCCCTGTCTTTTTGAGGAGAGAGAATACCTGAGACCGCAAGCAAGGATAAGAGAGACCTTTAAAGGGAGCGCTATTTGAAGTTATTCAGGAGCATTTACAAGTGTTTACTGAGCCTCATTTGACTTCATTACAATTTCTTACTTACCTGGGTCTCCCAGGGGCTCGTCTGCCCTCTGCACCAGGCTGCTTGCGTTATTTCCTGCATTACACACACGCACAGTGCTAACAAGCTTTCTCCCTTTTTTCCTCTATTTTTTATTCATCATTCAACTTAAATCTTCAATTTTAATACAAATTGAATTAAACAGGAATTGTAACACACATTATTATGAGTTCGGCGCAGTACACAGCTTTCCTAACACAAGCCCATTCACAATAAAATGACATGTACATCCATCAGGACAAAAATTAAAATGGAATGGACCACCACAGAGATTTCTGTATGTTAAAATAGCTATTGGGCGCTAATCAAGAGAATAATAGCTAGCAGGAAAAGCAAACCCACAAACACCAAAGATGTAGTTCACACTGTATTTTATCCTGAGTAGGCCTGAAGGAAACTCCCCTGGCATCACCACCACCACCCTGCAGCAACAGCAAGCGAAATGAACAGTTCGAGGACAAACGGGTGACAAGCCGAGGGGGAATTACGCAGCCCCCAGCACAGAGCGGCCTCCGCTGCAGCAGAGGACGCGGCGCCCGCGCTGGGCACGGGACAGGCTGCGGTGCAGAGCCCCGGCCCAGCCCTCAGCAGGGCTGCCCAGAGCCAGCGACCAGCCGAGGGGCTGCACGGCCCCAGAAGGATCTCTGGAGTCCTCCTTGTTCCAGCAGCAACCACCACGTGAGTTTTCCCTCCTCCACACAAGTGCAGCTCGATTCTAGTTTGGAAATGGTATCTTTTCAGCAGACTGTCCCCCATCTTCACTGATGGGCATTATAAATAATGATAATGGTGTGACAAAAGTTTGGCAGAGATTTTATGTTCTTTAGCAGTTGACTATGGCTTCCAACAAACCTCAACCAGCCTAAAGACCATTCAAGCTTTCATATCTCCAACAAACACTATTAGTTTTCTGCCATTACATCCATCACAATATAAAGTATTTGATCCAAAGATTGACATGTGCTAGAATATTCAAGTTCAGCTTAAGAAAACTGTTTTAATCTATCTTCGGATCCCTCAGATCCTTCAGAATCCTGCAAAATTGCCCAACACCAGGAGGGGGGGGAAAAAAAAAAAAAAAAAAAAGGGCGGGGGGGGCAAAAAAAAAAAAAAAAAGCTGGATTAACCTTGAGAAAAAACGAAGGAAATGACAGCTTGCCCCCCCCCCCCCCGCCCCAGCATGCTGAGGGTATGGCTAGCAGCTCTCCCCTAGGAAGTCGCTGGTGTCCATACACCTCCTCCGCATCCCGACTCCTGCTGCCCTTGGAGAGGAGGCAGAAATGCCACCACTCCATTTGCCTGACTGCATGCAGAGAAACCAGGAAAAGCTGCAGTAAAAGGGAAGCCTTTATCACACTCACCGAGAGCCTGGTAGCACTTCTAGAAAGTAAAGTGACTAAGTTTAAGCAATTCCAGGTACCGGCACCATCCAGCAATGTGGGGATGCCAGGATATGCCATGAGGGGAGCAAGCACAGATCAAAGTCTGTTCAACTCATGATTCAAGACCTGTTAGACATCATGTATCCCAGGTATTTACCTGAGGAGTTTTGGATCAAAGCACATGTCGATGTCATCAGCACATTCACAGCAGTTCCCATTTTTCCTTCCTTTTCTTGTTTTTACCAATCAGTTAACTCAGGATCTCACTACAACTTTTCCAGAGTACTTTTCTGGCCTAAAAACACAGCAAAGCATTTGACACAAAATCTACATATTAAGGTGCAATCTCTGGAATACATCTTGTCTGATGCACAGCATAAGCCCACTCCACATGTACTTTTTCTATTAACTATGGTGTTTGTAAACCCAAGAATTTAATCATGTTTAATTAGCCACATGGTAACTGGAGAATTTGATAGTTAAACATTGTCTTATTGAACTGATGAACACCTGGAACAGCTAATTAGTTCCATCACAAGCAAATGAACTTTAACTAAAAATCTGTCATTAATAATTATCTTCCTTCCTGGTGGACTGCTAGGATTAAGATAATAAATAGCCGAATTCAGGTCTGCAGCTATTTAAGATCACAGCTGCAAGCACCCTCCTGCCACCCATTTTACCCTTCAGCAACACATTCCTTCTAATAAACATGACCATTTTGGTATATGTCTTTTTTTCCCCCCTTTGCTTTCAAATTACGTTTCTAAAAACTGATTTTTACCATGAATTATCAAATTTATCAAATAAGGGCAAATTTTAGAAGTTACTTCCATGTGAGGAGCAAGGAGAAATGACCACCTTTGCAGATGGAAAGAGACTGCCAGGTACAAGGCTTTCTGGAGAGGGCCGCATGCACACGAAGGTCCCAGAGCTTGGGCATGCGCTCGCATCGCTCCAGGAGGGATATTGCCATTCCTACATGCAAAGGACTCAGCTGGCACCAATTCCACAAACTGCAGCTGAAGTTACTTTCTCTGCAGTTAAAAATCAAGCAATTACAGTACGCAAGTGCAGTCACCAGGAGGCACTGCCCCAGCCACTCCATCCTGGAGGAAAATCGTACAGAAAAGATCTCAGAGCAAGAGAAATACTGAGATTCCAGGAAAGCAGCTCAGGAATTCACCACAGGGAACCCCCTCCATTCAAAGGGCAGGTCAGTTCTGGCTTCCCCTCCCAGACAGCTGTGGATGAATGAGCCCCTGCAAGTCAACGTGGCGCAGGGGCTGCAGCTGCTGCTTCTCTGGCTGGCCTTGATGCAAACACAGGCAGGAACATCCTTACAGGGTTTCCTCACACAGGCAGCTTGAATCATTTCTTTAACACCATACAGACACACAGATAGACAGATAAAGAAGTCCAAGGCCTTGGAAAAGCTTCAATTTCTAGAAATAATTGAAACATTGTGAGGAGAGACAAACCAGACAATACCACGTAGGATGTTAAATTGCTGGGTGTGTTGTTAGGTCAAGCACTTCTGGGCACTGTTACTATTCCTGATACCTGCAGCAGATCCAAAACGAAAAGGGAACAAACCTAACACTGCTGGTTTGCCGAGCCATATGACAGCATTAAAGTCAAGAGACTGGGAGACGTTAAAAAGGCCTGGATATCTTTATGAACATGGCTTGTCAGAAGGGTCGGCAGCAGCTCCGAGCAGCAGCAGAGGCTGGGGCAGGGGGGCTGCGCGTCGACTGCTGCCACCACCTCCCGCTGCGCGCGGCTGGGGCTGCCGAGGGGGCCAGCAGACATTAACAGTTTGGGGCAGCCCTAGGAATAAAATTAATGCTGATGATAATCAGGAGAGACTACATGTTAGATTTAGCAACCTGCCACGCACAACCATCTATTTTTACTCTGTCCTATTATACTCCCCCTTCCCAGGGCCTCAGAAGAAAGTTAATCCTTCAGCAGTCACCAGCTGTCACTGAATATTGACACCAAGCAGTTAAAATCTGGCTGGCCTTGAGACTGGGGACAGTGAAAAAGAGCAGTTTCTTTGAAATGATACATATTCTTTGATATATATTTGTAACTCCATTTTGTACATACAGACTCCAGTGTCCTTAAAACTGCAGGTACTTTATTGCATGTTGTTTATTTTCCATTCCTGTATCGATACAAGGAGCTTGAAAAATTCAATGATCACCCTGGATTGGATCCCGCTAAGAAAAAATAGTGAGAGAAAACACAGGAACAGTAACGGGAGGAGGGCAGTGGCACATGAGATGGTGTTGCAGATGCAGAATTTGAGGAAAAAAGTTAAATATGAATAGTCACAAGTTTTACCTGGAGTCTTCCACGAAAAGGACCTTCAAATATAGACAACATTGCTGATGCTTTGGACATTGCTGATGCTTTTATTTGGAAGCCAAAAAAAAGCACAGAAATTTCAGCCTAAGTGATCGAAGTGGTCAAAAACATTACTAGTCATGAAGCCTGATTAGACTTATCTGTTGTACATGTGAGTTGGCTGCTACTACACAGAAAGATGCCTCTTCAAAAAGAAGTGCTTGTGCCCCTGCCCCGCAGCTGGGTCCAGCACGGCCGCGCAACACCCTCCTGAGCTGCCGATGCCGCTGTGCCATGTGTGTTTCCCCACTCCCTCATCCCGATCCTGCCCGCCTTCCTAAACTCCTTGGAGGAACTGGAGTACATCTGGTATAGTGAGAACTGTGCACATTCGATACAGAGTTAAAGTGGGCCTGATTTAGTTCTAGCTCATGCTTCAGCGTGACTCCCAGTCCCCATCACCCAGGCCCACCCAGGCTCAGGCCCGCTCCTCCTCCCCACCGAGCACCCGCAGCCCTCGTGCACCACGTGCCCACGGAACGGCAGAGCCACGCGCTGCTCCGCAGACTCGGAAACCCTAGCGGAAAGAAATTCTGCTGCCACAAGAAAGATCGTCCAAAATTTGCAGATAGTTTGCCTGAAGCTGTACATCTGTTGATTATTTTCACAAGTTTAACTCTAATGGAAGGATTGTATCCATCAAAAATCATCTCCAGGGAGTCTGGCATTGCCTGTTCCAAGTGATGCAAAGAAAGATGACCTTTACAATGAACTGCTGATAATTCACTGCATGGGAAAAAAAACAGGTCTCTTGCACGCTGTAATACACGACACAGTTATTTGCCTCAAGCAAACTAAGAACCGAATGGCAGAAGCAGCTGGTTACAGATGGCAGTGTGAAAAGTTCAGCTCCTTCTTTCTCTGCTACTTAGCTGCAGGAGTATTAGTCAACAAAGCAAAGGATTATTTGTACTTTGCTGCACTCAGATTAAAAAGGATAAATTCTAAAAATGAATCTATAGCATTCACTTCAAGCAATAACACACAGTGTCCTGACAAAGAGAAACTGCTTTGATGAAACATAAAATGGGATAATGAAAAAGATCACCAAGATGCCTTTGACATGAATCCTGCACAAAGTTTACTTTTCTGCAAAAGGAGTTAAAAAGCTGCCTTTATAACTGGCCCAATTTAAGTTTTTTTGGCAAAAAAAGAATTGCTGGATGCTGATGAATAAAGCAAAGGACGTTTAAAACACCCCCATTGGCACTGTGTGACAACTCCATCCCTACAAGGGCTACAGAATCACAAGGAGCAGCAGAGGAGCCAAGGGAGAACCCTCAGGCCTGAAACCTTCAGGACAGACACTTTTCCCCAGAGAAGGGGTAAAACAGGGCTTGACCCAAACTGACCAACACTGCAGACTGCATAACGACACAAGCGGGCATTCCAAATTCAGCAGCATAAACAGAAGCTCTAGCTCTGCCTCTGCCCCACAGTCTTGGCCCCTAAGCTAAGGAACGATGACGCGTGTCAGGAAAACCGCAGCAGTACTCGAGGTGAAGCCCGGAGAGAGGCGTGTGCGCGCGCTGGGGGAAGCACACCGCCACGCTGCCCTCCGCACGGCCTCCGTCCATGAGCTCAAGGAGAAGGCACAGGCCAAAGCGCTCACCTGCTTCCAAGAGAAAAGCTTGAGGCTGCAATGTGATACACAGACAGGGTGGTGCAGGGGACTGTTTTCCCAAGTTGGGAAATAGCGACGCTCCAAGCTAATGTAAATCAGGTAGCAAAAAGAAAGGCAATTTCAAAATTAAGTGCTAAAGCACTGAAGCACTGTTCTAACACAGAAATAGATGAACCACGAACACGCAACACTACGAAAAAAAAAGAGGAAGAGTGAAACGTGATACTTGGAGAGACTGTGACCTAATGTGTACAGTTAAGTGATTTAGATTAACTTAGCTCCCTTTGTTCTTTTTACAAAGAAATGGAAAGCAGTCCCACAGTAAGCAAAGAACTTCTTAGGGCATTCCTTCCAAAAGCACCTTTGCTTCATTAACATCAGTGGAAGAAAAGTTGCTTTAAATGAAGAATACGTCATTCTACAAGGTTAAAAGTGTTAAAGTATCCATTTCAAGCAGCAGATATTCAATCAAAAATACTGCTTTTCCCCATCTGCCTCAAAATACAATGTCACAGTCGGTTTCTTAGTTTTAGGACCCTTTAAAATACAAAGCAGTAATCACATTAGCCCAAGTGAAAATAGTTGTAATAAAGCAGCAGATAACTCCTCTGCTTCCCAACTTCTAACTCGAAAAACATCCCCCTCCCACCATGCATATTTTTAAGCAGAAATAGCAAAATGCAGGGAAGAAAGTGTTGATTTAAAAAAGCAAACCAAAATTGAGTTGAAAAGAATGACAGTTTCCCTCCATATACCCTTTTGTAAGTTGGTGACTAAAGAGCCATCAATCAGTCCAGGCAGAGTTCATCAATTCCAAATCAAGTAAAACAGAAATAACAAGGTTCAAAATACATATGATATTTGTTTCCTGCTTCTTACAGGATGTGCAATAAAAGGAAGAGAAAAAAACGCACCGATGTAAGCCAACACATTAAACATCTGGCAGGAGGGGAGATGGACTTCCATACACAATATAACAGTACCTTCGGGAGCCTCCTGTGCGGAGTTTGGGCTTTGCTTTATAAATACAGCTTTATAACATGTTATTTCATGTTAAATTTCACTTCTCATAAAAAATGAAGTCAATAGTAACCAAAACTTTTTTTTTCTTTACTATTTCCAGCTGACACAATTATCCTTTGAAGAGATATAATTAGTCATTATGCCTATAAATCTTAATGGAATGGAAGGCATTAATATTAATCAGAAAGAAATTTTACCAGCTCTGTTCTACTTCTCATAAAAATGAAGTATGACAAAAATGATGAATAAACAATAATCAGAAGATAAAAGTTTGCAGCTTTCTCTGTACGTTGGTGGTCAAACTTCAGCTCCAGAGGTTAAATAGATGCATACACCACTCACCACTATGTCCATCATCATCTACGGTGTTGTCCTCATTGCCAATGGATTCTCCCCTCTTGTAGACTATTTGTAAAGTGCACAGGCAGATGCACCCATATACACAGCACAGCTTTCAATAAGCCATCTAGGCACAGCAATCTGGATACATATGGATGTATATGTGTGTATATGCACATGCACTTCCGTGGGTACCTGTTCATTTGCAGAATTATTATCTAGATGTGCTCAAAATGCAGAAGCCCTTCATCAGCCTTTTCTTATCAGGTGCATTAAATAATTGGCCAAAATTAAAACACTGCATGCAAATGTTCTTCAAAAAGCCTGAGAAAGCACCCTGGCAAAAGAAGCATTCATATAGATATTTCCTAAGCTTTCTTTTAATTAAAAAATTGTACCAGCCATCAAGAACTAACAGTCATGAGGCATCTACCCCAACATAAATATATTAACTGTTAAACAAATTTTTCTTCTCTCCTAGAGCTGAAATTTCTAGTTACTATGGAAAAATTATTTGATAGGAATCATATTATAAAAATATACATACATATGCACACATGCAATGTATTTGTTTTCTCCTTTAAATTTATTTCCCCCACTCAAGAACTTGACATTTTTCCAATATTGTATTGGCTCTAACTTGACATATTTTTTTCCCACATATAACTGAATAAAAACATTCTTTAATAAATATTTCTTGTGGGAGGAAGTATTTATTCTCTTTTCAGATCTCCTGCTCCCTTTGACTTCTTATACTAAATATACTGAGGCAAGTGAGCCATAAAAATCTTTGGTCTCTTCATACTGTGAGGTATACCACAATCTAAAGCAAAAAGACCCTCTTGAAAAGATTAGCAAGTACAAGGTGCTGTTACTTTTCATGTTTACAGTTTGTCTGAATACGTAAGGCCACCTAAGTTAAAATTATACATATCACTACAATGGCAACATTATAGCTTAGTCTGAAGCTAAAAAATATATTTTGTTAAATAAATTAATTGAATACTTCATCATTTTAAAAAGTCATAGAAAAGTCCAAACATCTAAGGTGGGGTTTTAAGTAGTAAAATTTGTCACCTCTTTTTCCCCTCACAAGCTTTGATCTTTTTTTTTTTCTCCCATCTTCTCCATTTGCCTCCAAATAAAACCTTTGAGCAAGTTGCAAATAATGTCACATGTGAAGTCCTCCGGTACTCCCGCTCTGGTATGGGGACACATCAGGATTCTGCCCTTCAACTGTTACAGCACCTTCCCAACAGAGGCTTTGGTTTTCACCAGAGGTATTTCCAAACTTAAGCATTTTCTTCTGACTGGTTTACCTGTCAAACAGATGAGAAATGATTATTGGAAAAAAACAAACAAACAAAAAAAAACAAACAAACACAGTTTATAGGTCTTTTTTCCATCAAACTATAGAGGCTAACAAAATCAGGAAGAGGAAATTAATTGATTTGATTCATTTAGCAAAAAGAATTGTAAGAAACCACAGAAATGATTTCTTTTCTCATCATTTTAACAGATTGCAAGATTACTAAGTATTAGATTACTGAAAACATAAAGGCCTGTAATATGACTGAACTGATAAAGAAGAGTACAGTAATTATTAGATAATTAACAAGCTAGTCTAAACACAGACATGCATTTTTATACCTTTATACTAAGCTTGCTTACTTCTAAATTAACATTTTTGCTGTTCCAGGAAATCTTTTTATTCTTTAACTAATACTTTATGAAGCCATTTCCAAAATTCCTAGACATAGTTCACAATAGAAAAGGTGAAACAAGTTTCAATTTTCTCGCACTGCAAGTTTTAAGGGTTCAATTTCCTCTTACTATAATTTACACAAACAACGGATATTGGCTTTGAGTCTTTGTGCTAAGGCACAGTGCAACAGTCTGAAATTAAAAATTGAAGACATAATATCTGATTTTAACCATCCCAGATACATCATTGAAGCCTACAGTTATTGCCTGTTTAAACAATCAAAACTTTTCCTATTTCAAAAGTTTTACTTAGTGTAAAAAAAACAGAACCGCCCCCCCCCGCACACACACAATGCAACAATAATAAAAAAACCACTCTTCAAATAGCTATAGCCCAGGGGATTAATAAGGGATAACACACTTCCTAAAATATGTAAATATGTTTTATCTTGGAGTCCATTTTACAATGAAGCATGACAAAGAAAAAGGCACAATCTCATACACGAAATATTTTCTAAGTTGTTTTATTGTAAAAGTATAAGGCATGCTATCGAATCTCCTGTCCCTGATTACTCTACATTTTCAAAGAATTGTTTCTCCTTCAGCAAACAGAGTGTGCTGCCTTTTATGTAATTTCATACACACAGATGAAACATTACAGCCTTTTTTCTTTAAGGCCAACCTACTTAAAAATGAATAAATTTAATTCTTAGTTCAAGAAAAAGACTGCTTAAGAACATTCATGATCAGGTTTACTCATGCACAAGCTATGCAATATGCTAATAATAAACCATATATTCTAATATCATAGCTTACATAAGATAAAGGGAAAATAACGTAAAGCTACAGAAAAAAATTACTCTGCCTTTTTGTTTTTCAACACTTGGTATTTGGGAATGTGAAGATCTTCAATGCTCTCTGCAATTGGCTTATTTAGTGTTTCTGGTAGAAGGAGAGTCAAGAATCCAGCTGACAGTCCACTGATTCCAAACACCACGAATGGTACAAAAGGACCAAGAGATTTCTGAAATTAAAAACCCATAGTAAAAACCCAACATTATTTCCTGATCTGAAAAACACATGATCCATATGAACTACTGCCAAAACCATATCCAAACAATCGTCCCGTACTTTTAAAACCATCTATGAAGAAACAGTGTCATTTCCCAGGAGCAGCTTCTTATGAAGATACATGCCTAGAAGTACTCAGATACAGAGCAAAGCTCAGATGGACCCCATAAAGAATGTTAGCTTTTATTCTTTCCAGAAAACCCATTTTAAACATCTTGTTCCTTAACTGTTGGAACTGACTGAACAAGCTTTATTTAATTTTTCCTTAAAAGACAATTTTTTCAATTTTTGCAAATGTATCAAAAGTCAGCAAAATACTTTGAAAATTTCAAGAGTTGTGAAATAAAAAGTTAGTAATTAAACAATCTTACCATAGATGGCACAAACGGAGCCAAAATGCCTCCAAATCTGCAAGACATGGAACAGACACCCAAGCCAGCATTTCTGTTTCAAATAAAGGATGAAAGATGTGTAGTTTTAAAGCAGGTAGATCATTATAACATGGATGAACATGCAGCTACACTAAGTTAACCTCTATTTTTCCTTTAGTTATAAACAGAATCAGCTACAGGCAGAGATGGAAGCCCCTCAGCAGTCACTCCGAGATCACGCAGCAGCAGTGCACCCCCTCCAACCTGTCGCTCGTCCCTCCGCAGACACGGCCTGCCAGCAGGGCAGCACCACGGGCCATTCCCGATGCGGGCGCGCAGCCGCTTCCACCGTCAGCAGCATCTTTGGAGGGAACCACCTCTTTGGTGCCTGCAGCTCGGGGCCGTGGCAGCAACCTCTCCTCTCCTGCTTCAGGTTACACAGATGAAAACTCGGTGCTTACTTTCAAACAGAAAACAGCCATTTGCCCATGTGAAGCCTGGAGCATCTGGACACATGTGTACTAAGTGGGCTGCTGAATTCTGTGCCGCCTTCAGTTCTTGGATAACTTCATAAAAATCTAATCTAGACTAAGTCATAATCAAAGCATAGTTATAACAGCAGGATTCTCTTCAAAGGCACACACACACACAGAACAAGAAAAGCACATAAGTCTTTCACTTCCTATCAGATGCAAGAAGCCATCCCGTCTGTGTCACTCCTAATAAATGGTAGCCAGCAGCCACTTCAAAGACCAACCCTAGCACCAGTGGTGAGCAAGTGACAAGCAGCAAAAACCTCACAACATCTGTTCCCTTCCCAAGGCTCTCAGCTGCTTCCTCTAGCTGATCACCGCTGCCGGTCACACCATGGAGCTGAGCTTCCTCCTGCTCACCCCCATTTCCTTCCTCTTATCTGAGCACTGAAAGGCAGCAACAGAATTAACCACGACCAGCACAGAAGTGACCTGGGTCACTGGCACAGCAAGCACACCCAGGTTCACATCCCCTCCTAAGCCTTGTGCACAGGATAAAGAAAACAGGTGGTGGAAGGATCCAGTAAGAACAGAGTGACTGTAAAAGCAGGCAGAGCAGCCTATTTTCTCTCCCAGAAAAGACAAATGGCCATCCACACGTCTTCAACTGAAGCAGCATCAACCCTAACTCCGTAAGGACCGTAATCCTAGAGAGGAGTGGAGCAAAAGGAGATCACACATGCAGTATATTTTGTTTTGATTCCTTGCAACATGAAAGCAGTATTTTAAGAAACGCTCAGGATCTAACTAACCCAGGCTCAGCACAAGGTGGCTGTTACCCAGCACGACGTTACGGTAACGGAGCAGCAGAGAGCCCACGAGCACGTGGGAGCGCCGGGGAAGCGCTGCCGGCCCCAGCTCCGCGCTGCCCCTCACAGTGCAGGGAGCACTGCTGGCCCAGCTCCCTGCCGCCTCTCCTGCCTCCCCTCACTGCTGGGGAAGCGCTGCCGGCCCCAGCTCCGTGCTGCCCCTCACAGTGCAGGGAGCACTGCTGGCCCAGCTCCCTGCCGCCTCTCCTGCCTCCCCTCACTGCTGGGGAAGCGCTGCCGGCCCCAGCTCCGTGCTGCCGCACATGGCGCTCAGGCCGCGAGACCCACCGACCCGAACCCCACAAACCAGCCTGGCGCACGGGGAGCACAGGGCTGCACAGACACAAACCCAACTTGCTCCGGGCCCGCGGCAATCGCATCGGCATGGTGAGGGAGCCAGAGAGCAGCCGCTTCGTCTCTGCGACCAGACTCTTGATTACATTCTGTTCCTGAACACAGAAAATAAGCTTCCCTTCTGTTTAAAATTTAAAAATAGTGAAGTAATGTTTTCTTGAGCTTTTCATAACCAGCAGGTATTTTAAAGACACGTCAAGATGGAGAAAAAGAATCCCAACCCACGTACTGGTTTCTGGCACCTTCCCCATTCTAGCATGAAATGTATTTGCCTTCGTCAATGCACCAATTAACGAGATAAACACGCCAAGCACATTCCTCAGTTGTCAATAATAACACTCCATTTTAAAATCTTCTTATTGACAACTATTTTGTGCAAAAATTCCTAAAGAAGAGAAAAAAGTAAGAAAAGAGAGAAAAGCTTTTTCTAGCCCTTCCGCAGGCTTTGCAGTGCTAGGTGTCTAGCGCCCGGGCGCGAGGACGCCGCGCTGCAGAGCACGGCCAGGATCCCGGCAGCTTGCAGGGACCACCAGATGGTGCTGATGACTCGCAGTGCACTAACCACTCACCAGCACTGTTTTTGTTGCATAAGCTGTAATATTTGCAATTAAAATGCCAGACGGGTATCAAACACATTTATATGCAAGAACTGTCATGTGGGAGGATTTTTCATGAGATATCTCCAACATAATAGCTTAGTATATTACTCAACAAGAGTTGTCTAATAAAGCTGTAGAAGCAGCTTCGGAAGTCGGTGCTATACCCCACTAGTACTCTGCATCCTGACTCACATCTCTTAGTTCTGGTACCAGAATATCGGTGCAGAGTCGCAAATGAAGCTCCACTTCATTTAATTAACTTTTTTCTTTTAGGTCTCTAGCCACAAACACCTGATTTCAAACACACGGAGGCGCTACCGTGATTCCTGCTGGGTACGAGCTGTCTTCTATTTGGCACTGAACAGCAACAGGACTTCGGAAGACGAAACTATCCTGTGTCATGAGAACATCGCAAAACAAGCAAGAGAAACAAAAAGAGAAACGCCCCCACCAACTTTCCACCCTCTGTTTAATTCTATTCTCTGCCTCAGGGGAGCAGAGGGGACAGGATTCAAAGGACACATACACACTAGAAACAGCTTATAGCAGTTTAAAAACTCCACTGGGGAAAGCAAATCCCCAAACCCAGTTTCAGCGAGCATGTCTGGGACATGCATACTAAATCAAAGCCTTGCATACGAAACCTTTGCCAATAAGCACAAGCTCAGAAGCTGCAATGCACTGCCGTTCCCCCAAGCTTTATCGCGTAACATAGAACTTACAAAAACTGAGTTCACATTCGAGTATTTCCGCCTCCATTATGTATGGAAAATTATGAAACTCAATAAAAAAATCCCAAGTGAAGCAGCCACCTCCTCTGAACAAGCATTTTGAGGACCCTTTGGACATGGGTGGGGAGCTACGACGAGAGGTAAAGCGGGCAGGGCTGTGTGGTACTTCATCTTCCTGCCATCAGCTTCGTTTGGGACGGCAAGAGAGCAACCTTGCAAAGAGCCAGTTGGAACTATGAAATAAAATCAAGTTTTTGCCCACTTGTTCATAGATTCAATGCTGTCAAGTGAGTCACTACCATATGGTAACTCTTAAATTAGTTGTATTGAGAATATTTGATTCAATAAGAAAGATATGTAAAAGTATTTATTTTTCAAGTAGCCATGAACAGCAGTTGTATGGGAGATTCAAGTATATAGAAGCACGGTAATTATAAATATGGACTATGCAGTAAGGATTAAATTGCATACACTTCCACTGAAGCATTACGTTTGGGTTTGTACACAGTAAAATTACTTCCTAAAGTCAATAGCAGAAAGAACAAGCCACACACACCCTGCACTTGGCATTGCAGTGTGAAAAGATTGCTCTTCATATTTTTATTCTAAATTTAGACCTAGTGGAAGATACTACAGACAGCGAATCAATGCCAAACATGTGACTAACAAGAAGTAGTTTCAAGCCCTGACAAACTGCACATCATATACTCTGATCATAAGAAAAACTAAGAAAATCCTCTTACTGGTATTCCAAATAAAAATAAAAGATCAGTATTGAAGCACATGAGCCATCAGAACCACTGTGTGTGAAAAGCATTTGCCATTTATCCACAAACTTTGTTGTTAACTCACCTCAGTACGGTGGGGTAGAGTTCAGATGTATAAATATACACGATGTTGAAAGCAGCGCTGACCATCATTTTTCCACACAATGCTAGCAGAGTGGGGCTGAAGAACAAACCTTTCAGGAAAGAAAGAAAAAAAAAATCAACTGTAAGCACGAAGAGCCTATTTTCCTTTTCTTTGTATACATTGTTGAAAACACTGATATCATCCGGTCCTTTTTAAGAGACTTCAACATAGTGTCGCCCTTGAATATTTTCAACTTCATTCATCTGATCGAGTTAGATCCTATTTCACCTGAAACAGAAATTTCATCTGTACACAAACAGAAATCCAAAAATTTTATTTACTTTTAAGGGTGATAGATTTCTGCCCTATTTCTGTAATTCACACAAAAAAAGGATACAACCTGCTTACGCTGCTCTCCTTGGGCTGGGTAAGAATTGTCAGCCGCAAAGGTGAGAACCCGGAGCTCGGTTCTGCTGGGACACCCCTATTCTTCTATTACCCAAACATGAAGCAATGAAGAAGAAATTTTTAAATCCTAAACATATCTCAACTTGTGCACCATTTATCTCTCAGGGAGAGCTAAACTGAATGCTGAATACCCATACTTTAGAAACAGAGCATTACTGCACTCGGCAAGTTCTGCTCTTACTGTCAAAACAGAAGAAAGTCTGTCTAGACAGAGAAATTGGCACTCAGAAGCTAGAGAGGGAATTTCAAGTGCACTTTCATCTCTGCGTTCCCTCCCTCAGGGGATGCTACCGGCTGCCTGCATGGGGATCTAATGCAGGATTAGAAGCACACTAGAAATTCACTGCACATGCACTCCTTGTGCAAGCAAGCTGAGATACACACTTCCTGTATTTTCCTCTGAATCTCAGAATGTATTTTCAGCAACTCTTGCACAATATTCCATGATTTTCTTTCCAAATGTAAAATTAGTATTATAAAGCAGGAGTGCAGATTTGGTAACAATCTATAGCTCATTGCCTTTAGATTCTTTAGTTCTTCTGTGATATCTTTGCCTACAATCCCTTCATCACTTAAAGGCCTAATGACAACAGAACGCACGGAATTTGGTGGTAAGCCAGGTATATGGAGGTAGCTGCTTCCGACTGGTGAAGAAAGCTGCAAGTCAAGCTAAGCACAAGTATTTGAGCTCAGCTGTGCAGAGAAGTTCTATTAAGCCATCTTCAGAATTTAGGGAAAGTATAACAGGAAAAAAAAGGAAATAAATGTTGCTGATATTGAGGGACTGTGATTAATTACTCTGTGATTAAGTAGTGATGTCACCAATGTCATTAAGAGTCTCCATTGCAATATTGCATAGATTAGCTTTTTAATTGTCATCTTTAAAGGAAAAAAATAATTTAAATTGCACTTTTGAAACAAAAAAGACTTCAAATTTACTTCAGAAAATATCCAGCCAATAAAGTGCAGCACTCCACTTTTCTGTTTTCAAAAAGGAGTAACTGATGCCAACAAAATTCAGCTAAAGAACTGCAAGCTTTCTTTACTCTGGACAGACACACACACTCCCCATGTCCCTTCTTTGCGAGACATAGCAATAAAAGTCAAAGAAAAGTTAAGGTTACTCTGTTTACTATACCATGTAAACCTAAATGAGAGTTAATTTAGTTATCCCTAGGCTAGAGCTTGCATTTGTTTGGTATGGTATAAAACAAACAAAAGAGGGAACGTGTTTTCAGGCTGACAGTAGCTTTTGAAAGTACAGAATATTACAGCTTAACTCCTGGCCATTGACACCCTTACTCACTATCTTCCAATCTAATATTCATACAAATTCATCAATTCTCAGCAATAAAGTGATCACTGAGCTGGCACATCAGATTTTCCCTAGCCACTGAAAGTGTCCAATTCAGAGCATCAGGTACATTCTAAATTGAAACGGACGAGATGATGACTTGGATCAGATTCTGGGCTCCATAGTACAAGAGGGATGTGGAGCTGCTGGAGAGAGTCCAGCGCAGGGCTACGAGGATGATCAGGGGCCTGGAACATCTGCCCTATGAGGAGAGGCTGAGGGAGCTGGGCCTGTTCAGCCTGGAGAAGAGAAGGCTGAGAGGGGATCTGACCAGTGTCTAGAAGTACCTCAAGGGAGGCGGTGAGGAAGATGGTGAGGGCCTCTTTTCAGTGGTGGCCACCAACAGAACTAGAAGAAATGGCCACAAACCAAGGCATCAAAAGTTCCACAGGAACTTAAGGATTTTTTTTTTTTTTTTAAAAAAAAAGTGAGGGTGACAGAGCACTGGAACAGTCTGCCCAGAGAGGTTGTGGAGTCTCCTTCTCTGGAGATCTTCAAAACCCGCTTGGACGCAGTCCTGTGCCACGTGCTCTAGGTGACCCTGCGTGTGCAGAGGTTGGACTAGATGATGTCTAGAGGTCCCTTCCAACCTTAAGCATTCTATGATTCTACGATTCTCACTAACAAATACCAGTTACCTAGAAATCAGGTCTTGTGAGGTCAAGAACATGAGGTGGAGGTGTTCAGTACCTCATTAAAATCTTAAAACCACTGTAACAAAATCAAGGATGTTGTCAATCACTCCAAAAATGCAGAGTAAGGCAAATTTAAGGAGTGTTCTCCTTAGTAATATAAAGGTCAGATCAGAGACAACAACAGTCCCTATTTCATGTAGGCAATTGACTCATCTTTGTCATACTCAGACTAATTGCCTTTGATTTAAATGATCACATCACTGTGGGCCAAGAACCAGCTTTACTATTACCACAGAGGAAAGACATTTTAATTAGATAAGGTCAAATTTAGTGAAAAAGGCAGCAAGTTTTTTGAAATTTAGCAACTCCTCAAGAATTATTATTCTATACTGATTAGGCGTTATTCACTGCCTTTATTTTGTCCTTTTTTAAAATAAAAAAATCCCCAAAAGTAAGCTTGTTGGACCAAAAAGAAGAAAACAGACTCACTAGAAAGAACAACAGGACGTCTGAAGAGCTGAATTAGCACAAGCATGGCAAATAGGATTACAGGATATTTTCTCTCCTGCTGGGACTTTTTTGACACCAATTGGAATGGATGCCAGATAGCATTTCTCTCTTAGGGCTAGACACAACCTTTAGGCATCTACCTTGTGATCATATTACTGTTGCACTGGGGTCAAAAAAGCTTTAAGGCTAAAACATTTCTACTGATAAGATATTAAGAAAACACAAGTCCTGAGTGGCCACTTTTACTTGTTAGTCTTGGGCAGACTTGAATTTTCAGTAGCTTAAGTAAATATTAGTATAGAAAGCCTGTACTTGAAATGGAAAGAAGAGTGAAAATACAAAAGATATAAACATTTGTGAAGGTCACTAACAACCTTAGGAAAGAGTGGAAAAAAAAGTTTTAAGGACTGCTTCATCAGTCCTTGTGAAATTAGGGACTTTCCCTTAAACTTGTTGCTACTCCACAGTCAGTATGAATCATCTTTACAACTACAAACTGCAGCAAAACCAAGGATGAAATCAAGGAAGGCAGCACACTTCCTGCCACTCCTACAGCTTCCAGATTGTAATTCTGACCCTCATTTCTAGTTTGCAAGCACAAAAAGCTTTTAAAACTGTTTTGTTAAGGTTTTTGATTATACTTTTAAAGAAATGACAAATTCAGGAAAACCACACTTCCTATTTCCATAAATATTACATGTTAACAAAAAAAAAAAAAAAAGTATAGTTTGGCCTTTTAAGCAGCCAAGATCCAATCTCACCACATTGCACTGCAGCCTGACTCCAGACACCAAGACTTTTCAGATAAACTGATTAATATTGATGATTTAATAGTACTTAAAGGGGAATGTGATAGCTGCTCTGACCTTCCGCAAGTCAAGAGCTCTGAGTCAAACTTCTTCAGCTATTAGGTCCTAATCAGGGCCAAACACATGCACAAAAGTTGGAAGCAACTGACAGGTCACTAGCTCCCTGAACAGCTATTCAAAATGAGAGAAAGAGGAAGAGAAGTGCAAACTGATAGGCCTTAAGGCCCTGGCACCCTCAGTCAAGAAGTTTCACTGCTTTCTCAGCTTTGATTTCAATTAACAAATAAGTGCTTGGGCAACAATTCATCCTTACCAGCATTTGTTGGTAGAAACAGAGTAAACATACAAGCAAATCCCGCAAATACCAGGAAAGAAGCCATAGTTCGTCGCCTGCCGCACCTGGGGACAGGAAGAAAACAACAGGCAGGTAAAGACGGTATCAAGGTTCCTGAATCTGTTGGTTTTGGATTTATCTGCAAAAGGCCATCTGAAGTACACAGCAACATCAGGACCAACTACATCTGTTGCACCAAGACTGTTGCTTCAAATCTTATTTTTCTAATCCTGTAAATAAAGTTTTACCCCAAAAGTTTTCCTACTTCTAGCGAAGTTTTGATTTGTAAACTTTTGTATTTCTAGTCTTGAGAAGGTGACCATACCTACAGGAACATGTGTAAACTTCTTGTTCACAGTACTGTGTGAGACGGTTTGTCCTGCTGCTAAAAAAAAAGTATTGTAGTAAAAACAAAGATCAAATCATTAGGTAAGAAGATTGCAATGCTTCTTAATCTACGCTTCTGTTATATAACTTTGATTACATGCCATTATTACATAAAGTTATTTTCTATACTTTTTCATGTTGTAGCACGTACATGCAGAAACGAGCAAAGGCTAATGCTATCGCATAGTGTTTTGAATTAAAAGAAAAGCAGACACCGTGGAAAACAATCACCCATCTCCACACCTGCCACCAAAAGTATCTAAAAAGGACTACAAATACAGATATTCTTAGTAACGAGTTGCATTTATGCAAGAATTTTATATGCTTGTTACTTTAACTCACAGCTATTTCTAATGATTTTTCCATACTAGAAGAAAAACTTCACAACAACAACAAAGAATTACAGTAGGAGCTTTCAATATTTTTTGTAAAAGAAGTTATTCAGCTTTATTATACAATGGCTTAAAAATAAAATCTGATTATCTGACCTGTCACATTCTATTTTACATTAGGCGTGTAAATCTATGTGCACCCTTGCTTTAAGGAACAAACAAATCAAAGAGGAGGAGGAGGAGAGGAGGAGGAATATGTAGTTGAAATTGATGCCCTTGACCTAGGTTTCTGGCGAGTGCAGTGGGGTTGTTTGTCTTGGCTTTGAACTTAGCAGAGCTGGCAGCTCCTTCTGCTGCCAAGGAAACTCAAAAGGCAACACCCTCACTTTGCTGAAGCAAACTGTATTTTTGCCACTGACCACAATGAGGCTAAGGTATTATTGTAGAAGACATTTAAAATGATGATTAAATTAAGCCATGAAGAGCTTTAGGTCTCCGGACTAACTATTCATCCTTTGGAAATAAAAATCCATACAACGAATGGCCTCTAAATAGAGGGAAAAGTATGAAAACAGAAAGACACTGGCCATCCCTGCCTTAATGAAAAGGGAACCACACTCCAAATTTTTCTTTGAAAACTTACAGTAATATTAAAGAATGTTGAAAATTGCTTTCAGTTGTAGTTGGTAAGCTATACAAAAGGTCGTTCTGAACAAAACATGCTCAGGATACTTAGATAGCTAGGGTACTTAGTACTTTATCCATAAAAAACACCAAACCTTTTCTCCTAGAGCTGAAAAGCTCAGCTTTTGAATATTTCAAAAACTAAATACGACTAAAAAGGCAGAAGAATCAGAGCCGTATTTCAGTAAAGAAATCCCTAGAGCTCACTAATTCCAAAAGGTGTTACTGCTCTTAAGGAACAGTAAAGTATCTTACTGGTATTTTTCCATGCTATCTACAGACATAGGCATAAAAACAAAAAATAAATTCTTACCAAGATTTCTCAATAAAAACCATGCAGAGAGGAAATGCTGGAATTTCAACAAGACCATAAAGGGCCACATTTAAATACAGATTTCCTCTTAATTCACCAGCATTTAAAGTTAGTCCATAGTACACAAAGCTGCAGACATACCTAGAAACAACCACAGAAATTTAGATTGTTAACGTAACTACTTTTTAGGGCTCAAATAGTACTGAAAAATTAATTAACATAATTCAGTATAACGTAAACCAAGTTCCACACTGGGAAGACAACTCATTCCTCTCATCCTCGCCTCAAAAAAGGGAAGAGATAGAGAACAGCTCCTACTTAAATGAATCTAACCTTGAAATTTTTCAAATTTCTGAAAGAGAATGTTGATATGTGTACACAGCATAGCTTTACACATTTTTTTTTACTATTTCCATTACCAAGAACCCTTGTGATAAGTTACTTAGTGCATCTAGCAGACATAGCCCAGATGATGCTCAGCAGCTGCACAAGGCAGTGGCGAGCACAGCCGCGGGTTGACGCGGATCGTCGTCCTCCCCAGATCCAGGGCAGCTTTCCCAAAGCAGCCCGTGATCACCTGACACCTTCCGCGCAAAGCAGCCAACACTCCCAGGCCAGTAAAATCAGAGCTGAGCTGGAAAGGTCACTATATAGCAGGGGCAACTCCCTGGCAGCTTCCTTCATTAAAATGGAAATTCTCACTCTTCTAATCGTTAGCGGTCTGAGCTTTAAAGCTGTTGCTATTGCCTTGCTGATGGTCTGGAACTTTACAGTTCAGATGGCTTGTGCCTTACGCAGAGCCCGCGGGACATGGCGGACAGGCGGTGCACGGTCAGTCGCAGCAGCTCTGGAAAGGGCACAGCTGGCCAAGGCGAGCTCGCGCCAGGCCCGCGCGCCACGCGATGCTGAGGGAAGCGCCGCCCGCTCCGGGGGGAAGCGGCGCAGCCTGCGGCAGGCACGGCTGCTCAGCAGCACCGGGACCGGGGCACAGAGCAGCTGCCGGCTCTGCCCACAGCTCCACGCGCCCGGCCCGACAGCCTGTGACAGCAGCACCACCACGACTTCCTCCCGGCGCCGTTACAGCGCAGGGCCACACTGCCAGAACCACTCATTTATATTTACCTAGCAGCGCCTCGAGTCTAAGAGGATGCTGGAAAAGCCTATTTAGTCATGTTTGTCACCTGCCGATGTCCCGCATATCTTTGCTTACCCAAAATATCAAACTATCCATTTTCCCCATCTTAACGTCAAAGCAAAAGCATCTTGGCATTTTGGAAAAGAGCTATTCCACAAACAGACAATAGGGACAGATCACATGTCCTAGATCAGATCAAGCTAAAAAAAAAAAAAAAAAAAACCCACTGTGTCCTCCCCAAAGCTTTGTTCTTCCCTCTGCTCTGCCATATACCAATGATATATACTACCCTCTCCTCCACCTTCCATTGTGTTTTATTCTCCCTTTAAGGCGGTATCTAATATAAATTATCCTGTTGGCATTGCGTCTTGCCCATTGCTTTTCTCCACTGAACCTGTGATATACTTTTGGACCTTTTATTGTTTTAATACACACTGTTATTTTAGACGTATGCCTTTGTCTAATGAGTGTAGTCCTTTCCTTCCTAATACTCACTCAAACACCCATCTCAGCTTTTTATGTTTCAGCTTAGCACGTCACTAAGTCCCTAAGACTCTTGGCAGGTTTTGAAGGAGTTTAAGTAACACTAAGAATAAAAAGTAACAGCAATAACAACAAAGCATAAGCTTCACCACATCCTATTTCATGTGATTACTGTCTGCTATCATTAACTGAGAAACTTTAGTGCTTGAGTGCAACATTTTTAAAGGAAAAGAACGAAAACCTTAATTGTTTCCTGAGGCTGGACTCTCTGCTGTCACTACGTACCAGATGTACATCAGTATGACAGTTCGCCACCGAAGGACTGGGTGTTTCACCAAGTTCAGGATACCTGGTGCTGGTTCATCCTTTCTTAGAGTTCCCGCACATGGCTTTAATTTTAGATTCAGTTGCTCTTTACCATTACTAAGGGCAATATACTGCAACACATGTTCAGCCTCTGCAGTTTTCCCTTGGGAATAGAGCCATCTTGGTGATTCTGGGAGCATACTAGCAAAAAAAGAAAAGCAACACAGTGACGAAAAGCTGAATCCTATAGAGAATACATTAAATCCATCTTCTGTTTTTCCAAACAGTAATTTAGAGCAACAAAAAAATAGTAGAAATTCTTGGGGGGGGGGGGGGGAGAAATCTATTTGCACTGTTCAGCATATTAAAACTCACATACTTTGAGCATTATACAGCCAACCTTATAAAATCACTTTTGGAGACTCTTTACAAAGCACTCACATTCACGTTGAGAGTTTAAGTCTAAATCTTGACTTCTGCTGAACTAAGTCCTCATGAAATAGTACCTAGCATTACCCAGGGAGCATCTCAAATTCCAATTATCTTCAGAGTCAGGAAAGTTTTGTTCTCAGGAAGGTTTATTTCATTTTTTTCCACTAAAATAAATAGTGTGGAGCTCAGGTGAAGAGAAAAAAGAAAATAAACTTGATTGTGAAATTATTTGCCAGGTTACGGTACCAGCTGATCTCTACCTGCACAGCTTCCAAACCACTTACCCTTCCTCACCACAACCTCTGCCTGTGATTCCATTTTCCCTTCCTCCCCAAAGTTGAGAGTGTGCCACTTCATACAAGTGCTAAAGCAAATGGAGTATTTTTAACTAAACCTTGTTCTATTTTCCCTGATACTCCAAAAAGATTGTTCAGATATGCGCCCTAGAACCAAATTACACATTGGTTACTGCAAAAGATGTTTTTTAATACATATCTTAGAGAGAAGGGAGAGTAGTAGTTCTATTTCTATCAGAAACACCACCATGGGGGAGGAAATATATTATCTCTATATAAAATGTTATTACGAGGCCGAGGCTTGGTTGATTATGAGTTGTTTCATGTATTATTTTAACAGATTGCATATCAGCAGACCTATCTAAATATATATATATGCAGATATATGTCCATGTAATGTATACAATGTGGCATACAATGTGCAATGTGCATGCGCAACATACATGTGGGCATACATGCACACCTATATGTATGTGTATCTCTATCAGAAGTCGCTTTTTTCCTAACTCTGCTAGACATTCTTGTGTTTTATCACATAGACAACCTACCACACCGATAGCTCTCTGCATTTCCTCTTACAGCTCATAATTGCTAATTAGTACAAGGTATACTACTTGATATGTTAAAAGAATATTTTGTAACAAACACATGCCAGACAGCAACTAGCCTTTTCAAGTCATTAAAAACTGCTGTATTTCACAATGATTCCTATTATAATGTCTACTGAAGAATTCTAAACCGGAACATGCAAACACAACGGGCACAGGAGCAGACAGGGGGGCTCAAGAGCCAGCAGATACATGGAGGATCCACCTAGGAAGACAAGTGAATTCAGTAGGAAATAAATGAGAACTCGGGACTGCCGTGTGACAGGGAACCCTGCGGAAACTCCAGGAGCACTTCCAAAACTTCCCAGGCACTGAAGTCCTTCCTTGGCAGGGGGCAGCGTTCCTGGCTAATGCTCCAGCTCCCGGCCTCTGGCAGCCTTCCCTTCCCAAGTGTTCCTAGACAGCTGGCACCCAGCTGCTCTGCGCCACAACTGCACACAACTGCAACAGCGTGCAGGAACACAGGCTTTTCTGCTGGGTAACCCTGACTTTGTTTCACTTAGAACTTACTTCACTTTACCCTGATTACAGGGCTCTGCAGTATAATTTTCTCTCGCTTGATTCTTAAATCACAGGGAAAAGTCACTCTTTTGAATGGCTACAAAAAAAAGCAACTATTAAACAAATGCAAGTGCACAACTCCTCTTTATCAGCACAATAAACACGAACCACTTACAAGGAGAGAAGAAAGAAGATGACTCCTGGGGTGTTTGACAGCAAGGCGAGGTAGCGCCATTCCCTGACGCAGTAGCCCAGCAGCGCGTACACGGCAATGCCGACCGCAAACGTCAAGTTAGTTAACGAGCCTGAAAACACAACACCAAAATGGTGACTACAGAAACCAACAGCAAAAACTCATATGCAGAAGTCTTAAATTTCTAGCCAGTGATATACTTAAATAGCATACCAATAAAACCTCCATGGCACTTGTCAACCAGCTGGCTCAAGTCAACTATGCACTCCCCATGGGAAATGCCTTCGTAGAATATTAACTCTTCCCCTCCTTCCTCCCATCCCTTCCTCCTTAAGAAGAAAGGAAAGAGCAAGAAAGGACCAGGAACCCACAGACCAAAGAAGATCTGAGGACAGGAAGGGGAATGATGTGATTTGTTTAGGCCTATTACGGTCATCTTGAATAGGGGTGGAAAGCTGGAACAAAAATGGGGAAAGAGCTATAAAAATACAAGGAGTGAATTAGGTACAAAAAAACAGCTGCAAACCAGAGATACATTAGAGTAGATCTCTGATGAACGAGTAAAAATAAAGACTTTAAAGAACCATGAGGTCAGCTTCAAAGCCAGAAGCCTAGCAGAGAACTGTGCAGACTATTAGAGCAGACCTAGTACTAACCCAGGTGTTCTCAGTTACTGCCCATCTAGCCTAGCTCCCAGCCAGCACACAGGAGAGCTTCGGTGACACTGCTGAGCAGTGCTCAGAGCTTCCTCCTCCTTGCAGCCACTGATCAGCACCTCTTTATCAACTGCTGAGAGGAACCAGAATAAAGCACCTAAAAGGACAAGCTGCACCAAAGTGTCTCTTCGGTCCTCCGGGAGGCTGGCCCTGGCCCTGCAGGGAGGAAGGCTGCGGAGAGCCGAGAGACAACAAGAGGGAAGGGAAGGAGGGCGGGAGAGAGAGGTGACATGAGTCAAAAAGGCCAACCCAGCAGAAAAAGACGACTCAGTACTTAAGCAAAACTAAAGTGGAAAACTATAGCCAAACCCCAACCTCCTCACGCATCCCCAGAAGTTCAGAAAAAGAAAAAAAAAGAAATCATAGAATAAGATAACTGCAGAACTGGGAGAAAGAAATAAGCTCACAGTCACAACAAGTCAACATTTGGAACAAATTTTCCCCCATGTTGTGGCTGCCAGAAAAGCACTGTGGTCTGAGTTATTCTAGCTTTACAACCGGTATGACAAATAATTAAGTTTATTTTAAGTCTTGGTAGCAGCAAGCCAAAAAGGACCTTTAAAGATCCTGGATAGTCAGCACATCCATCAGTGGGGGAAACCACCACCCATAGTGTGGGCACCAAATCATTCTGTGGTGCAGGGAACTTCAAAGACTACTTGAAAGAATATTTTCCAAAGAGATCATATAGCATCATTCAGAAGCTGGCAGGATCTTCTGAAAGATTATAAATGAAGCAGTCCACAAACTGAGAAGTTTTAGGAATCCTTGTGCTAGTTTAAAGACCTCAGAGATTCACCATTTATCAAACAAACCCAATCCTGTCTTCCATGTGCAAACAACATTCCCACAGAAATTAGAACTTGGTTTAAAAATCAGCACGTTTGATTTATGCTATAAGCAGAATTCTTTTGCTACAAACATGCAAATTTAAAGAGGTATTGGTAAGAACAATATTTTGCATAGTAATAAAGATTAAATACTCCCAAATCCCACCTGTAAATGACCAGAATGATTTTCCTACATATTCTTGTGTTAGAACAAAAGACACAAGAGCCATTCCACCATTCACAATTCCGACAAAAAAACGTGACACCGCAAACACATCATAATTCGGAGCTAAGGCTGTAACATACCCAAAAATGACATCAAAAAATAGGCCTGTAAAGAGAGAATAAAAAGATTAGTTCTTACTACATGCAGGTTAAACTGAGAGCAGCGGGGGGAGCACAGTAACTTATCTGCTGTAATGATTACTCTATGGTACTCTAGGGCCTCGCATTTGCCTACGTAAACTCCTGTACTATGAACATTACAGCTACCTGCAACCCACTCCCTTGCGACCTGCAATCCCAAAGGGAAAGTCTGACACAATGTTATCATTAAAAAAGACACAGTTGCAAACATAGCTGGGAAATAAGCTATCAACATGAATTACTTGCTCTGAAGAAGTTGAGGTAAATAATGCTCCTCAGGAAAATTACTTGCATTAGGAGAAATACAGTAGGCAGATGCAATCAAATACAGCATCATGTTCACATATTTAGGTACATATATATATCAAAACCAAGATCTTTTTTAATCGACTTTCCAGTAAGCAGAAGGATAAACACACCAGGCTGTATGCACATAACCAATTTTAGTATCATTCCACTCAGTACTACTAATCTCTGTATTTCTAATTCAACTATTAGCAACATCTGAAAAACCTATTTTAGCTTGACATCCAAACTGTCAAATCATTTAGTAGTCTTACCTGATATATAAACTGGTTTCCTGCCCAGTTTATCTGACAAAGGGCCAAATGTAATATTTCCAATAAGCAATCCAGCAAAGAAGAGGGAAGATGCGAGACCCACTTTGTAGGCTTCTCCTTCTACTAGGTACCACTGTCCAAAGAGAGAAAGCAAGCAAGCCAAGCACACTCACACAAAGAAAACTACCACACTGTCGTTAGTGCTACTAACAGCAAGTTGCTGATGGTCCCCAGAAAAAAGAAAACTATCAAAATTTATCTGCTGCCATTTCCCCACTCCTCATTTTACATCTAAGTAAAACCACACACAGAGTTTGATAGGTAGGCAGGCACATCTCCCCTCCTAACACAAACTCACATCTCTTCTTCCCCTCCCCAAGAAATTTCATTGTACTAAGTGTGCTGAATTTCAATTCTATAACCTTTAATTAAATCTATCCTAATGACCAAGCTTTTACAATTAGAACCTGGAAAGATTGTTTTTAACAGCTTAGCCATTTCAGTATTTAAAAGCTCAACTACGGGTTTCTCTATACGATGTATTATATATCTCATTGAGTTAAACTCAGGCAGCATAATCAAAACCTGGCGGTTGGCACCAAGCAGGTCAAAAACCAAACCAAGCTGAGGGAGCGAGGCTTGCAGGCTCGCCCAGACCCTCTGCCCCTCTCAAAATGAGCATTCCCCAAACGCACTGTTGTGAATACACACACTGAGGCATTTGGGACAGAGCGGGAAGCAAACAAAAAGGTTTATAGGAGTGATTTCACAAGTAAAGAAATCAACTAAAAAAGCTCTATCTAAACATTTAATAACTACTAAAAATATGGCAGGAAATTTCCACGGGAACAGAAAAAACAAGAGATCAATATTCACACCAACACATGCTGACTTTTTTAAATGACATTTATCATAGCATGGTCTTTGTGCAAAAAAGGAAAGGTAAAATGAGGCTTTTTTAAAAACAAAACAAAACAAAAAAAAAAAACAACAAAAAAAAACAAGTGAAAGGGCAACTCCAGGGGAAAAACATGACCAAAATATTATACAACACAGCAGGGCCTCAGCCCTCAAGGGGTCCCCTTGAATTAATACAAACCCCCAAGGAATATTAGGAATATTGATGCAATAACCCTCAATTTTGGAAGACTTGAGGATGGTCTGTGTGGGCGAGTTTCTGTACAGCAGTGTTCGTAGCTGTTTTCTATTATTATTCTCATTAAGAAACAGATTCCAGCCTATTAGGAGGTAATGAGAGCTCCCCAAAACATTTGGTTTCTTAATTTTCTGAATGGACGCCACAAGTGAAATAGTCCTGGCCCCAGACAGGCACCCTTCCCTCAGCTGGGATAAAAACAGCACAGCAGAGCACTGCTGGCACAAGTCTACACTAGCCCTCCCCAGTGTACAAATTACTGACTCACAGCTCTTATCCAATGAAACAACTAAAACCAAAAACAAGCTCCACTCCACTTAAAAATATAATTTTTTTTTTCTTCTACTGTGCATCTGAAATTGAAGAGTGATCCTGGAAAACATTAATTGAGAAAACCTGTTTCTGACAGAGGATATGATCCAATATTGCATCATTCCTTCTCATGTCTAATCGATACATTTTTCCAAGATAAATATTACATGGTCACATCCAAGATAATGGGACAAAAGCAAAAATGGGCACAGGCCATGCCAAGTGCTAATTTTTCTCAGTAAAGTTACTGAAAAACCGCTCCAGAAAATTATCAGGAAAAGCCTGACACTTTATACTAAGTGAAACCACCTTCATTTCATTTTTTGTGGCACTGGCAAAGATGCTTAGACCATGTGCTCTTGCCTGAGTGGTTATATCCCAGGGATTAGCGAAAGGCAAACCCAGCTTTTCACATGAAACTCATAAGACATCAGGATTACAGGTCAAAATTCTGTCTCACAAAACAATTTCCAATCTGTTCCAATCTCCTACTCTCACCGCAAAAACATCCAGACCTGTGGTGCAAGAATTTAACTTTTGTAATAGTTTTACTTTAAAATGCATCTTATTTGACAGCATGATACAAGTTATGGTGAAGATTAAGTGAACAGCACAAATTGCTTAGCAACACAATTGATCTTTTGCTTGATAAAGAACAGGAGGAGCCTGTACTAAATTCAAGGGTGAAGTAGTCAAGGGATGCACTGAGCATCATTCTCATTCGTAATAACTTTCAAAATCATTTGAGAATAAAGAATACTGAAGAGAAAAGAAAACTTAACACAAGTTAAAGTCTTGGACTTCAGAATTAAACTAAGAATTTAATCGTGTACTTTCTGATTAAGAAAAATAACATGAGAGCCAGAATGGGGGGAGGGGGGGTATGATAATTTTTAATAGTGCAAGCAAAACACTAAATGAAGTCCTATTTGGCTTTTCCAAATAAGAGTCTTGTACTACTGACATAAATTCACAAGTGGAAAAGAAACAGTTGTGTGCGAAGGAAGTACTTGCCTCAGTTACTATGGAGGTGAAGTTATTTGCAAAACGGATGCGTTTGGCAAGCTCAGCTCTGCTAAACGGACTTTCTTCTTGGTCAATATGATACTCAGGTGCAGCTCCCACAAGCACAATAAGCATCGACTGACAAGCCACATATACCTTAAAATAAGACACATATCATTTACTGCAAACCATTTCCAAGGGAGCTTACCCTTATTTAATGGCATAATTTAAGCATTTCATTAAGCTAATAACAACAATTTCCCTTTACTCAGCATCATGTAGACTGAACATGAACAACTTAAATCCACAGAAGAACTTCTGATAACATCATCATAGTTGCACAGCTGAGATTTAACCCCAAGGCCAAGACTTAACTTTTACCAATTTACTTGCCACAATCATAGACTAAGTTGCTGTGGCAAGTCAAAGGAATGCTACGAGTCCAAAATTTCTGTTGCTGTTGTTTTAAAACAATCTCTACTCTTTGCATTGCAGAGATTGAGATACAAACTTGACCTGATCATTAAGAAAGCTAGAAAGCAATGGAGAAAAGGACTTTCACTAAAACAAAAAACATGCCCCCGCCCCCCCCCAAAAAACAAACACACCTTATGAGGATCTTCACTCTTTCTTTTTAGTTATCCTTTCAGCATATGCAAGTCTCAGTGATCTTCAGCTCTTCCTCATTGGATTGACCAAGGTATTTTGATTCATGCTCTTATACTTACCTTGAATATTCTTGCAAGGCCTTTCTTTTTTTTTTAATATATAAATAGAAGTCCTTCCTCTGTTACAAAAGTATTCTAATTTGAAAGACGTATCTGTGCTAACACGAGGAAGTGAGCTATGAAGGGCCCACCAGAGCCCGAGCAGTAGGTGCGTGCAGGCGGCCGCGCTCAGCGGGGCGCCCCACACACCGCTTCCCGCCGCGACAGCGGAGCCGCTGGCAGGGCTTGGCATCCTGCTGGCAGGGCTTGGCGTCCTGTCCTTGGCAGGAGCCCTCAGAGCAGAACGTATGCTCAAAAGCCAGGAAGAGAAACAGACTGCAACTGTGGTAAGTCACGCATGAGACCAGAAAATGATTTGGAAAACACCTTACAAAAGGGACTATACAGAACTGCCCAGCACCAGTACACGTGGACCAGACCATGGAGCCGGGTGATGGTGGAAGGTGTGACGGGGCGCGCAGTCAAGCGTGGCCAAGGCCAGGGCGGCAGGACGAGGGGATGGCAGGAGAGCCAGCACAGCAGCGCTGTGGGCTGCCGCAGGGGCTCCCCCGTCCCTCAGAGAGGCCGCGAGGCTCCCACCAAAGCGCTGAGAGGACGGGGAGCCCCTCCTCTCCTTGGCAGACGGGGTGCCCAGTGCATGCGGCAGGTCAGGCTGCCGGCCCTGCCCGCCTCCCCGCAGGCCGCCCGGGTTACCAGCTGCGGCGAGCAGCCAGAAACGCCACAGTCAATAACCCTCCCGCGCTGCGCTCCGCGCCTCCGCGGGCCGGGCAGCCACAGCGAGCGCCTGCGGGCAGCGGCGGCCGCGGCCTCCCGCCACCACGCAGCCCTTGGCACCGTTGCAGCTGTGGCACGGGGCAGCCGCTCACCTGCAGCAGCACCAGGAAGGCAGTGAGGCGCCGCTGGCCGCCCCCGAACTCCCCCGCCGCCCCGAAGGCCTCCTCGAGCTCCAGGGCCATGGCCCGGACACGCCGCCCGGCGCCTCCCCCCCCCGGCGGGCCCGCCTCTGGGCCGGCCCGGCCCGGCCGCTTCCCACCGGGGCCACCCGCAGCAGGGTTATTAGTAAAAAGCCTCTAAGGAAGCAGGGGGTGGCTGAGAGGGAAGCCCAGCACAGCCTTAGGCTCCTGTTCAGGGCACGCAGCTAAGGGAGAAGTGAGCAAGGACAGAGCTCCCCCCTGCCCCGGTTCACAGCGAGCACAGCTCTCCCTTCAGGAGCTCAGTTTTGAGGAGCAGGATTTTCCCACCAGGCTTTAATCCAGTCAAGATAAGCACAGGCTACTAGCACAGGCTAATAGTGCTCTGTATCCTTCTCTCCAGGCCTCACACCTCTGACACCATCAAGTACTTTGGCACCTGCAGAAGAAATCCAGTGAGGCTGCTCCTTTAACGAAGGGAAACAGAACTAGCACACAAGTGCCATTCACCCTGTGTCTTTTCATCCAACTTGTAAGGAGTGACACCTAAGACATCTGCATCCAAGGCCCAGGGGGAAGCGTAAGCTGGCCATTCTGGCATGAAGGATGGCAATACTGGTTCTTACCAAATAAACCTGCCATAAATGGGTCCAACACAAAGGCAAGGTAAATAGCTTCCTTGGGTGCCAAATTTCTTCAATACACTTGGCATTGCTAGGAAAAAGACAGGTACATAGGACAAAGTTTGAAAAGTGCAGCTTTAACATTACACTGGCTTTAAGAGTTTTGTTCCTTTTTGTTTAAGCCTGCAAAATTCTCTCCTTGATCACTGCAATAAGCTCTCTCCCTGCAGATGACTTCCCCTTGGCATTCTTGCAAGTTCTCTTGCAGGACATCAAATAGGATGCTGCAGCTCACTGAATGAATAGCAGCATGTGACAGAGCTGGCACTGTTGCCCATGAGAGGAAAAAAGGTGAGGGTCAAAGTCCTGCTTACCTGGGAAGAGTGACAGCAAGGATAATAAGGACTCTCTGTGATCTTTCAGCTTCCTCATATACTGAATCCCTCTATGATTCACAGAGAACAGGGAAATTCTAGGTTTCACGTGAAGTCCTGATAGTCTCTTTACAGCAGTTATCTTCATTCCTACTCTAGTTCAAATAGAGCAGTCTTGTCAAGCTTTCACATTCAGGCAGACTTTCAAGCACAGCAGGCTCCCATTTTGTTCCTGAATGTATCTACAGAAAGCAGGAAAACAATTTGAAAACCTGCTAATGTTATGGATCCTATTAGGGTCCCCCTCAAAGATCTCTTTCCAACTCAAGGAAAAAACTAAAAACAACTTTAAAAACAAAGCAACCTCCCTCCACTCGCACACCTCTCACCAAGGCTGCATCTGCTTTATCCCGAGCATTTCTGGCCAGGGCTGCCTGTTCAGCACTATGTTAGAACTGCCACATCATCACTCCCTGCGCAGGGCTCAGCAGAAGCTGCAGCACAAACATGACTCTCAGCCCAAATCCACCAGTGCTCCTGCTACTTGCTAAACATTAGTAGAAGCAAGAGGGGGGGGAAAAAAAGCAGTATTTTGACAGCCACAATTCCCTTCGTAGGTGGCATTTGTGTACTGTATTAACTGATATGAAACAGAGTCACTTTAATAGTCTGCATTTCTAGGATAATATTGTCAGAGTGCATAACAGGCAGTTATAAATAGTAGTAAATGAAACCTAGAAAATAAAGTCTGGAAAACTAGGTTAGCTTTGTTTGTTTCTCCCTCCATGATAACAGCATATTTGATCCAAGATTTCAGAGACCTGAATTTATCCATTCAAACATATGCAGTTTTACAGACATACACACAAAATAAAGTTTTGTTTTTCTGAATTCCAAGGATTCCCAAAGAACCTTTGCTCTTTTAGGGGCTTAAGCATCCCATTTTAACTTAACCCTCAACAAAACATCTAAACAAACAGGTAAAACCAGTGCATTTAAGTTACCTTAATAGTATAGGTTTCACTCAAGTGTAAATCAACACCAGGCTCCCTAACAAAACTTCAATGACAGTTTAGTCATTCTTCAAATAGTATTAGACTCTCTTTAAAATTCAGTTAAGACTGTTTAACTACAGGAGTCAGAATAAAATACAAATTACAGGGAGGAACTAGCTTGTAAGACATAATTCAGGTAATAAAATATCCACTGCATCCTGCTCAAAGCAGTATTTATTAGAGACAGAATCAAGATAAGTCAATGCATAACAAAGCTTTCCCTCCTACAAATATGTAAACAAGTTGACAGCAAGTTATTATTACAATATAAGAATTAAAGCTTACATTTCTTTTTTAAAGTTAACTTTAGTCTCAATACAGTCTCTGGTCTGTAGCATTAAAAATAAGTCCTTGAAAAATGTTAAGGTATTACCTTTACAAACATTTCTGTAGAAAAATACTTACAAACACCAGCTTCCCATACATAAAAGCAACAACAAAAATAAAACTTATCTTTTGTCATGAATGATAAATGTTAAATGCATCTAGTATTTACATCAGCATTCTCTTCACCCAAATTTGTTTCTGCTGATTTTAGAATTCATGATAATCACAAAAAAGTCTGTTATAATATTCAGCTACTTTCAGGTAGCAAAATCATCAGCATAAATGGGCTAATATTGGCAATTACTTTGTAATCAGTCTGGCCTTTATTTGTGAAGGAGACCATCAATTTAATCCTTGTCTCAAAGTGTGAGTTTTGAAGTGTGCAGCAAGCCCTTGCTAAGAAATCAAGAGCCATTTCTGACCTATTTTGGAAAGGCTTGCAGCTGTCATATGATTTAAATACACATTGTAAGTACCTTTAATCTCTGTGGAAGTTTCTATTCTCAAACTATATTATCAGTTCCATTGGTGGTGGTCAATTTTGTGGAAATGCTTCCCCCGTAACAGTACACAATTTGACATGAACTATCTAAATTCAAAAAAAAAAAAAAATCAAAATAAAGTTAAGCCAAATTTTGTTGTTTAACATCAAGACATTTACTGCCAAGAGATGCATTGATCACTTTTGCAGCTGCTAAGGCAAAAAAGTTGGAATATTCCCTGTACAAAGTTTAAAAGATTGCATAATACTTAAAAAAAACAAAACAAAACAAAAAAACCCTCAAATCCAACAAGCCAAGAGAAATATATAACATTTGGATGAATTCAATCATACCATGGTGCCCTGTCAGGCATCTATTGACAGTGAACAGCAAAGAAGAAAATCTGATACCAAGAATGAACCGGTTACAGGGTAAATTCAACGACAAAGAATCAAGCTGTCATGGAAAAGCTTTACATTAGGACATTAAAAAACAGTTGGGAAAACACAAAGTGATAGCATTCAAGATGATATTAGCTGAAAGAACATGAATACATTTACACAAAAGCAATTATTATTATGAATACTGTCAGCATTCTTAGCCCCATGCATGTTTCATGAAAAAGAGAGTATTCTTCCAGAAGTTGAACTCTTGGGCAAAGGGAGAGAGGAAAAAAATTAGAACCTATTCATTAGCATAGTGAATTTACAGCAAGTCATTTACCACATTTCCCATGTAACGAAACCAAGGCAAGAAATTCATATCCTACCATAATGTAGTAAAAACTCTGCAAGTGCAACATGGTATTAGAACAGAAAAATCAAAGGAACATATCTAGAGAAATAAGCTATATACCTTATACTAAAAAAGGATGAGTTACATAAAAATTATGTAAAGAATGAAATATTTTTAGATTAGTATTTTGACTTACTACATTTGGTATTCACAATGGAGTAATACTGCTGACAAAGCTGCTAGCTGGCTCATTAAACTGGCCTGTGACTACTCAGTTAAGTGACATGGTTAAATACCTTGCAGTGTTTTCCAAAACCTTCACTGTGGAACTAACCATGACTTTTGAGGAAAAAAAAAAAAAAAAAAGCAGAATTTAGTATTTGCCACTATAAGTAGCAAGTCATGTTTGAGAAAGGCAATAGCCTCCCATATGAAATAAGTACAACAGCTTAATGACCATAGTTGTGCTGGAGCCTAAATTTCTGTTCAAATGATCTTGAGCCCTTTAATTGTGCAAGTAGTACACCCCCTGAACAGCAACTAGCAACTACCTGACCCTGCAACAAGTATCTGCAGTTCTGAAAGACTTACCTTGTGCCTTCATACAGAATTCTGACCTCTTGGAAGACAGTTTTATTGCCATGCTTACAAAAAAGCCAGACAAAACACTTAGGCAGTGCAAGATGCACCACAAGTGCTTGAGAAGGATGCTTCACTAGAGAATAAGGATTTACAGATTCCATTTAAAACCCATATTATTCTAGCTTGCAAGGAGGACAAGACACAAGTACAAAAGTCTTCTCCCTAACTTCTTAATACAAAGGCACACAGATAATCTTACCTATCTATAGCTTTCCTACATCCAGTGAAACAGATGGACAGCACAAGCATTCCTGAAGCTCATGGGATGGACCATGGGCCATGGAGGTCACCTTCTTTAACATCTCCTCCAAAGTCCACAAAGACTTCTGTCACAAGTTGATTGTACTACCAAGGGAGAGATAAAACTCAGTACAGAAAGAGGGCAACCTGATTGCAGTGCTGTAAAACTCTACCGGGCTACAAAATTCCACTGAGTCCTGCCCAGCATCTCCAAGTACCAGACAGTAAGGTAGCCAAATGATCTGATAATCTGATAGCAGCAATTGCCAACTCCGCTGTACAAAGGGGCATGAACAGTGCCTTTCAACACCAGGTCACAAACCTGTTTTGGTTAGAGGATAGCATTTCCACACTATCCTCATTTGGGAGACAGCAGACTTCCTGCCTTCTGTACACTACTGTTTTGTATAAAAATAACACAAGCTTTGGCTTTGTAGTCAGAAACGGAATGTTGCAACTTTTTACTATAGTGTTTAAGTCCCTTGGCATGCTAGAAGCACTGTCAGTATTGTTAGATTTGTCCCAGACAATTGCACTTGATCTACAAATGTCTACAGGTCAGTAGCGTGATTCCAGTACAGACCAGCTGCATTTTCATCCACACTATTCAAACCCTTGTCCAGAGGAGGCTAGTTCAGATGCCAGTACACTGTAACAGGCCATTACAAGTCAGCAGTGAACTTGCTATAGGTCTTAAAAAATAAAAAAAAAAATAAAATAAAAAAAAATAAAAAAAAGCTGAAAAATCTGCAGCAGACCCAAGCCTGTTTAGAAAGTGCTTGAACATCTTAGGAAAGTGTTTAAAAGCACTACAGCAGACTTGGGAATGACTACCATACCTAGAGAAAGGTCTAGGGACTGGTGTCCATGATTCAAGGGTAACGGGCAACCACATGCCATTTTCCTTTTAAAAAAAGTAACATCATGTATGCCAATGCCAAATAATAAAATACTACCTACAAGGAGTAGAGTCTTCCCTCCCATCTACAGGAAAACTAGTCACATAGAAAACTTAAGTTAGTCCACCTCCGAGAAATACAGAAAATAGAACCAAAAGAAGCCTCAAAAGGTCCCTTAGTCTTACTATGCAAATATTAATGACATGGGACACTAGGTTGTGGCATAGCTGACAAAGACTGTTAGAAAAAGCTATTTATATGTAAATATTTTAATAATAAAGCAGCAGAAAATACTACACAGCCAATTTTAGAACCAATGTATGATATGAAATAGACTTAAATATATACATGCATATATGTTCATACATTCTTAAGGTAATCTAGAGCAAAAATAACCCATGGCCTGAATAGTCAATCATATATGTGCCCTCATGTCAGCATGACTTCTATTTCAGAGCTGACAGACCTCAGGAACATGAGCAGCCTATCACTGGAATTGCTACAAGTGTCACTTACCACAACTAACCAAAAACTGACTTTGTAAGTCCTGTTACCTCTTTCTAGCGGAAGAGAGGGCAGGAAGGGAAACACCACACAAAACCCTGTAGTCCTGTAACACACAGAAAGGCACCTGATAATGTTAAGTGTTAGTAGCAGTTATCTACAGCATCTTACTAAATGGAGATACGCTTAAAAAGGACTATGAAATGGATTTGCTGGCATTCAAAGCGTAAGTCTAACCTACCTTAAAAGCCACTAAAATGACATGTAAATCACTAAGTGTGCAAAACTATGCAGTTTTGCATAAAGTGCTACACATACCCCCCAGTTTGCACCTATTGATCGTAAGTTTCTCAAGTTTGGAAATATGATGAGAGAAGATCTTAAAGGAAAGACTAGATCTAATGTAACCTTTCCTTACCCACCTTCACCCACTGTCCTTTAAACAGGACATTTTTAAGTTACATTAAGTTATAGTCCTTTTCAAGAATTGTAGCTCAGAAAAAAATTTAGAGTATTCTTATCTTGCCATGTAAACTAGGAGGTCCTGAATTTGATGAGCTCCAAATATCTACAAAAGCCTCTGCTAATTCAATTGGACTTTTAACTACTTGGGTCTGTTAGTATATCTGGAAAAAGCTAGTTTTTTGTTATTCATTTAATTCTCATCTAATGAGCGCTGAAACTCATATTATAGCCTGTCCAGATTTGTCCAAATAACATGTAATTACATAAAAGCAGAGGAATACTTTATCCCACAGGCTCCTAAAACCCAAGTCCTCCCATATCTATTCATACATATTCATGATATGAATTACACACAGATCTTTAAAACTTGATGTACTGAAATTATTAGAATACAGTAGTTAATGCTTGCAAGCATTGTGCTGTACACTCAAAAATATACTGTAGGCCTCTTCTTTACTCTGTATTTCAGTGATCCATAGCGTATCTGATGAGAAAACAAAACAAAAAATTAAGACGATCACACACAGCTTATAACTACTACCATTCAGTAAATTATCTTATTGAATAAATGGAATGCCTAAAACATGTTAAAAGCCAATCTAGTTATGGTAGAAATGAATCTTCAGTAAAACTGGACGAGCACGGAAAGGCTCATCTAAAAGTAAGATCTCTTAGGAGATTCCTTACACATTTATTCTGAATAGTCTTTAACAGACACACACACACACACACACACACTTTGAATCCTACACAGAAACCTCCTTGTGGGTAAGTAATAGCAGGCAATATGGAATAGCATAGAGTATCTGCATAAACCAAAAAATTCAGAATAGACTTTCATCTGCTAAGCAGCACATACATAACTGTGCAATTAAGCCACTTGGATGCAGATGCTACCTACACCCCGGCCCAAGGGGAGCAATTCCTGGAACCTGGGCTACCAGGTGCCAGTGTTAAGAAATAGATCTGTGCTTGTGCTGTTACCCTCCCTTTCCTCCAACCTTATTTTCCCCCTCCACGCACACAGTGCTTAAGCACCCCAAAGTGAACAGAGCTCTAAATCTTGATATTGTCACATACTCTGTTCTCCATTTGACATTCTACAACCCACATTTTTGATAATCTCCCAATAAACTAGAAAACACACTTTTAATCTCTGCTTTAAAAGCATCAAGGTACATTACTAAGCAAACTCAATACTTGAGTAATTTATACTTGCCTCCTTACGGCCTTTAATAGTTTTCACAGATTTCATGCTTTGAGACCTTCGAAGGCCCCTCTGAGCAAACATCTCATCTTCTGAATGTGTCCCCTCCATGTCTTCATCTGTTTTATCATCTCCAGGATTTTTTTCCAAAGGCATTTTGTAACCTTTAAAAAGTAGTTGCATAAAGCTATTTAATAGGAAATAACTAACTTTTAGATTTCTAGCGAAAGCCATGAGCTCATCTTTTAAAACAGAGGTTTCATCTAAAGAATGTACCAGCCTGTCAGCTGTCTGGAAGGAAACAGAATGCAGTTTCATGCTTGCTTAAGTCACTTAAGAGCTTAAGTCACTGTAGTACAGGATTAATGCAAAACACTATCCCCAGCAAGTTTGCATCAGTCTTCAAACCAAAATGGTTCCAAGTTTCATGTTATTTGTTACTTAGGAAGTACCATGTATCTTTTTTGGAGGGAATTTTTCAGTAGCATGTCTCAATTCTCTGAAGAGACATTAGTTGAAATACAAGATGAAAACTAGGAAACCTTAAAGCAACAGGGTTCCTCATGATACACCTTCCATTCCATGTAAGCATAGTTAACATTAACTGATTACGCTTCTTTCCTCAACCTTGTTCTCCATTCCTCCTTTCCCACCCCTAAGGAACAAATCCTAACCTTTCTACTTAATTTCTCCCAATTACTGCCAGAGTTCATTTCAAACTCCTAGTTTAGGATCTAGGATTAGTTTTTAGATCTTTGAGTATCTTTCCTCATATTCACATACTTCTGTAAATACATTTAATATCAAAGTTCACTTCAGATAGATACAATCCCGAAGTGTTATTTTTAAGGGTAATTTAAGTCCTGCAAATCAGGACCGAGATTATTACCAGAGACTCTCACTAGAGGGTGCAAACTACTTAAAAATAGGTGCTGAAGAGATTGAGGCTCATAAAGGCCCAGTCTCCTCTCACCAACATACTGTAAGGCCCTCTGCAAAGGGGTCTGTTTTTCACACCCAGGCCTCACTTAGAAAATCATTCCTGAGCCTATGGGGTCTAACACTTAGACATCTTTTAGACTTCCAAAAGGGCAAAAAGGGGAAGAAAAAGAGTCAAAGTTTTTTTTTTAAAGAAATATCAACCTTTTTACATTTTAGCCTCTTAGCTAAAAACAGGACAATCAACAGATATCCACTGGAGTCTCTTTTAAGCAGAGATTCAGTACAGTGCATTAATAAAGTAAAATATTTGCAGAAAAAATTTACTCTGCAGGTTGCTGCACAGTTGTTTGAGCGTTGACACACAGTCTATTATGACAGCTAAACGCTTTCATTCTCCCTATCATCTACCCATCATTAAGTTTTACTTCGGCTAGTAATTCTTGTTACTAATTGTCAAAAATAGGAGTAACGAGTCAGGTTTGACCTCACTGTTAGTGGCTGCGAGAAGAAAGTAATTTTGGAGCTATTTCTCAAGCTATGCAGTATATTATCCTGCTCATATTAACACTGTTCAAATATGCCCGAGTCCTTTGGAACCCTTTACCATTTCTAGGCAGAAAATATACTCCTGTTCTTCCCCATGTGCCTTTCATGCACATTTTTATAGTTAGACCCAAATCCTTTGTTTTTGCACCAACACTTACCTGCAGATTCACTTGTAGAGGCTCTGGTTTTCCTTTTTGTTTCTGGCAGTGTTTGATAGGGTCTCTGGCCCACTGGCTCATCTCCTTGTATAGTGGTCAGGTCATGCATACTGAAACTTCTCAGCTTCTCGGTTATTGCACCTTGACTCTGAAATAGAAGAGTGTCTTCAAAAATATGTTTTTGACTTCACTATTCGAGCTGGTTTAAGAAGGTTATATCCTTTTTTTGGGATATTAAAAAAAAAAACTCTGAATACAGGCATGCAGTAAGTTTAACATTTCCTTTTACTTGAGCTTTACTGCACATGACTCTTGGGGGGAAGAACAAAAATAAGTTCAGAGCTTAATTTCTAATTTCTCACTTCACTCCTTTAATCTTATCAAATAAAGGTTAGGTGGTGGTAGCAGGGAACATTTAAAGCTACAAAAATAAGTGTTCAATACACTTCAAGCATCATATTTCTGAAGTAGTGCTAAGTAGTATAACCATGGTTTTAACATTTCCCTTAAAAAATATGGCTAAAAAAATCTCTGCAATTTATATTTTACTTTCCATAAATCTGAATAGGTATAAGAAAGGAGACTAGCATTAAAAATACAATGCAGTACTAAACCAAATAACTAAAAAACTTGCAGCACTATAAAATCTCTAGGTGACAGAAAACTTGAAATCATAAACCACAGATTTATGGACTGGACTACAAGTAAGCAAGCTTGCTTACTGAGAGATCTTTATTAACATAATAAAAGCTTAAAAATCTTAGTATTACATACAAGTATAATTAATCCTTTTTCAACATTAATATTCCTTATCTTCATCTACATCTCTTCTGCATGGAAGCTACAGGGATTCTCCCTTTAGAAAGGAGGTTTGTCAAACATTTATTTCATCTTGTATCTAATCTTATTATTAAATGCTACAGATTGTATGAAGCAATATAAAGAACAAGTACATTGCTCAATGTCACATTCAAGTAATATTTCATTCTTCTCTCTTGCAAAGAAAGCAAAAATCGCCACTTCAGAGCCAGGATAACCTGTGTATGACTTCCACCTTGAAGAACGCCTTGTGATCCTTTGGATTTTTGTTTTATTTCATTCTTTAAAAGTAAACATTTGTGTAAAACTCATTTGAACGCTAGCAGGAGTCTGCTGGGACAGAATTCCTGCCACCTTTCTTGGCAACAGCATCAGCCTAAGGCAGTTCTTGCACCACTGGCCCTCGCCATTTGTTCCTGTTTTTGAGCTGACAGCTGCTTGCAGATGGTAGGCCAGCACACCAAGCTCACCCCTGCTAAAAACAGCCACAGAGCACAGAGATACTCCCCAGGTTTGCACAAAGGGTGCGTGGGGAGTGCCTGAAACCAAATACTCATTTTCTAATGACCAGCCTTCTAATGACCAACACCAAATTAAGAGTGTTCTATACAGACGAGAAGGATGTAATTTAATTCTTACCTCAGTCACTCATTGCAACTAAACAATTATGCAGATTGTTTTCCTCATGAGGGAAGCAGAGACCTTGACTCTTCTAGTTCTTCCTACACATACATGCACTCACCGAGGAAGACTGACAGTTCTCAGCACAACTGCAGTTTCTGGCTTAGAGTTACTACATTTTGTTGACATTGCACAGGCTATGCATAAAGTTTGCTGGAAGTTCTGCAGTTAGCTTGCTTTCCTGAAACACCTTATTCAACAACTCACTGCTTTAACTGACTGCCACTTCCCAAACACTAAGTGAACTTAAGGCCAGTCTGTCACTACAAGAGGCATCCTGCTACTCCAGTTCTTGCACAAAAAGGCATTTGCATTTTAAACTGAATGAGGAATCAACTATGCTTGAGAACTAACATGCAGCTGTGAGGACACATGAAAACGGCCAGAACTGCTTCTTTTGACAGCAACCACCTGTGTACAACATTTGCTGCAGAGTTGTTCAGTCTGCATGCAATGCTGGAAGAGACATCAGCCCAGGCTGAGCCCCCGAACACCAATCGATACCTGAAACAGACCCACCCAGCTCCCAACAGAATCCATAAGGATTCAGCACAACTTCACTTGCTTTAAAACTGGAGGAAATCTACAACTTTGTGACAGAAGCAGATTTGGCCCTAAACAAGGTACAGGAAAAAGATACAATTGCATAATGGTGGCACAGCAAGTTTGTTCATCAGGTGATGTACTAGAGATAGTCTGATGGAGACTGTGTAGCAAAACACCATTAAGATAATTAGTGTGCTAAGAAGAATTCAAGTTACAAGCCTGTATTCATTGTTTCTCACTGGGGATCCAAGGGATTGCAGCCTAGCTGGGAACGTTCAACCTTGCTTCTTCAATGCAGCCTTTGCATAGCAATTTCACTTCCCAAGGAGAAAAGTCAAACTGCAGCCACAGAATCACGCTGTGCCCTGAGCCAAACTGCCCAGCTACGGAGGTGAGAGCTGCCGGGGAACACTGCCTCTTTCAAGGAGGGCGGCACAGACGGCGCCTGCGTTCCGAGAGCACTTGCCAAGATGGAAAGTTTCACTCGAGTCATACATGCAGCAAATGTTAATAAATTTTTTTAAAAAACACACTAAGATGCAGCACATACACCCAACAGTACAGATATGAGGGCTCTGCATCCACTGCTGTACTGCATAGTACCACCCTGTGCAAAAACCCCCAGTCTCCTCTGGTCTTGAGGCACTCTCTCCATCTCCACTGAAGCCCTAGGAAGATCCAGCCTAGCCAAATCAGGACAGACTACGCAGGGTGTGCAGGATTCAAAGTAGGAGACAAGTTTCAAGTTCTTACAAGCCACCAATCTCCTAGAACATTCTGGGCAAGCCTGGGGAAGGTTATTCCATCACCAAAGCCCAGAAGGAACAGAATTACTGTCTGTTGAAACTAAGCTTTTCTGAAGGTCTGGAGCCCTTGCAGCTTGGAATGAAAGCCTGTCTGAAAAATACCACAGGCTCCACAGAGCCTCCGGAGCACAGAGCCGCCACGCGCAGCGCCTGCATTCCCAGCTGCGCTCCCGGACCTCGGCCGATCCCCTCCACATCCACAGAGGGGATGGGTGTCCCGTGAAGGAGCTCCACATGGGCCAGGGTCCCCGCAGGGAGCGGAGAAAGCGGCAGAGCCCAAGGGAGCTGCTGGTCCTGACACTGCCACAGGCCGCGGCGGGAGATCGCACCGAGCCCGAACACCAACAGCATCAGGCCAAGCAGCAGATCTAGAAGGATCATGCAGCACCAAAACACCTGCCCTCAAAAAAGAGCTTTTAAACACTCAAGATCTTTAAATGATAGTAGGTGTGACCCTGTATAAAAGGATAACTCTTTTCACAGCTTAGCTCATTTTCTCACAAGTGCTGAAACTGGTTTTCTCTAGTAGCCAGAAATGCCAACAACGAGGACACATAGGCAGCTCACATCTTCCAGGACCTGGGAATCAGGTTTCAAACATTAGGGCAACTTGGCTTTCTGTGAATAAGTTCTATCTGTGTCTGACAAAATTCCACACAGGTGAGCTGAAAGAACTTCAATAAGTTTCATATCAGCAACAAGATCCTTCCCATCTATGATACTTAGCATATTTCAAAATACCATTTCAAGTGGTGCCTGTAAAACAGCACAGCCAGTGCAGTCAAGCCAAGTAATCATGTTGCAAGCAGTTTAAAAAAAGGGAAGAACAACTTTATGATTGGAAGGTATTGTTTGGAGATGCTTTTAATGCGAACAGTGGCCAATACCAGCCCCAAAGTGTCATTACAAGACAAAGAGAAGTCACTGCTGCTGCCCGCTACGTTTCAGCTGCGCTACAAGGGAGCAGGTTTAAGTCTGTGACAGGTTTTGGCAGACAGCCCTGGGCTGCGGGTGCCTGCGCCAGCCAGCCTTTCCCCACTATCCCGCATGCCTTCGACAGCCCCGGAGAAAAGCATTTTTGCCCCCACTTGTCATGATGTAAATACTCCAGAAAGTTTACAGGTTAATTCTACTACTCTTCTAAAAGCAGGCAGAGCCCAGTGTCCTTTCCTTGGACACTGCAGTGAACAGAAGCTTCCTTTGCATCTCCTCTTGCACGTGCCTCTCTGTCTCAGCTCCTAATTTGAGAGGCAGCCTGTGAGAATAAGCATGCCTGTGCCACCCAAAAAAGAAAAGCGTCAACTGCACCTCTCTCCCATCAGAACTGTTTCCACTAATAGGATTCCATTCCTGAAACCCTATAGCACATTGCACCACCTCCTGCTGAAGGGATAATCTTTTCACCTGCTGGAGGCAGCAGTCAGCCCTTGGAAAAATAGGGAACCAAATCAACACCACATGCGCCGTCTCCATTTGCGTGCACAGAACAGCCACACTCAGCTTCTTGGAATGACAAACTGAAGAGAGGTTTAACATGCCAAAATAAAGTTTTTTTTTTTTTTTTTTTTTAAACTCTTCTTTTTAACAATCATGTCTATTTTAGGCAGAAAAGCTACCACAACACCAAACACTTAAGTGTCTCATCTGCACTAATTCTGTACAAATATTCACGAGCACATTTAACAAGTTTTAGCAAATAGGGCAGGTATCTTTCCAGTCACAGCTGAACAGCAATGAAATCCATTGACATTTGATCAAATGTTATTTGATCAAATGTTATTTGTTACTTCAGATGAAGGTGGGAGGACATATGCATGTTATTTATTTTATAGTATTTATGTAGCACTAAGGATTAACAGGGAAACATCCACCTTAGCCAGCCAGACATGGGGAAAAACACACAGAGCATAAGTATCATTACAGGTGCACAACCGGTATGTTACAATTGCTGTTTGGCAGAAAAATAGCATTTTTAGTATTTAGAATAGCCCTGTTCTCAGATTCGAACAGCAGTATACCTGCATAAGAATTTTTTAAAGGACCTATTTTCATGTTGGACACTATTATTCCGCTGGAGGCATGCTCTATTGAGAGCCTGAATAATAAATAAAACCAGTGACCAAACTGAAGCACGCTTCCAGTATTTCAAGCTCATTATATCCATATTTTAAACAGATTCGTTATTTTCAAGCTACTGCCCACACAAGTTTAAGAGAGAAAGTACACAAAGAATGGCCATGATTTCTTTCAAATCTTCATTTTGAAATAGCATTTGAAGACGTAGTTCTTGAAAACATCTTTGATTTATAAGGCAAACTAACATACAACACAGGAATTTCTTAAGTTAAATACTAACTGTTCTTTCTTATCTGTGACAGGCTAAGATCTCTACATTGCTTCACTGCTTCAATTAAGAGCTTTCAAGTTTCAGTCCTGTTACTATGAACACACTTACATTTGTTTCCAGGAGGAAATCAGCCCTGACATGCTTGAAACTATCAAGTAATTAGAACTTAAGTGCCCCATACTTCTTGTTTTCAATTGAGTATTCCATCGGACACACATTACAAATGACTAACTACACTGGCCAGTTCTACTCCTTTTGGTGGGTCACTAGTTGCTAAAAAGCTTTCTTATGAATTTATTATTTGTTTTCCTTGATCTAGAACCACCTGAAATTCAACTGAAGACCATTAGTTCTTTCAGAATTCAAATCAGGAGCAACCAGAGATTATTTCACTTTTGGCTTTAATGGAAGATACAAGGCAAAGCAAGATGCAAGCTTAAGCTCACCACACTAATTCACTTGATTTCTATCAAGTTGCAGGCAAGTTAATTGAGTCAATGCAACTTTTGATCTGTGGTAGTCATCTTCCATGCCTTACTTCAGATACACAGTTACCTTAAGTTGACTGGAGGAAAACACCAGAAAGAAGCCTGAAATCCTATAAATAACTTTGGTTACTGACAGGAAAGCACAAAGGAAAAAGAAACCATGATCATATTTGCTAACAGTCTGCAGAGAAAAATGCATGGTATCTGTTGATTCACCATAAGTCAATTCCCATCAAACAAGTACAAAACAGTTTAAATATATGTAATATGAAGAGGACTATAGTACTGCATTCTCTATTTTCCATGTTTCAGTATATTTGCAGAATTAATCTGTTCCTTGAGGAAGAGCAAATCCTCAAATCCCTTACTTTGCCCATTAAGTATAATAAGGACAAAAGGAGTTAAGAGAAGTAAAGAGCTACCTTCACAGCTGCTGTCACTGCAGCAGAGGCTGCTAAATTCAACCCTTGTCTTCCAAAATTCACCATGGTCTCATAGCCTTTTTCTTTGGCTTGCACAATATATTCATCAATCTCCTAAAAGGAAGAGAACAAATTCAAGTTTCAAAGGGCTTTCAAAAAAAAAAAAAAAAAAAAAAAAAAAAAATCACTTCTCACTGACAGGAAATACAGTGGAGATAAGAAATTTTCAAGAAAATATGTTAAAGAATAACTAATCTGCTTTTGTATCCTGGAGAATTCAATTAACACATATATATCTCCTTAAAAAAAAAAAAAGAAAAAAAATGAAGAATTTCTTGGAAAGAGAGTTGGATCACAGAAACCAGAGCACTGACATAGTTCAGTACCCAGGACAATATAGTCATGATTTGTCTCCTTCATACTGAATACCTGGAACTGGATATAACAGCTTCAAGGTAGTTCACAATAGCTAACAGACTAGTGAGATGAATCCCTTTGGCTTATGAAGTCATCAGCAGTTTGCAGGTCAGCCTTCATCACGTCCAGATGACATTACACCCCCCTTCAGTACCAGCAGGGCTTGCGTCAGTCGCAGGATTCCCCAGGGCCGGCACTAACAGGTATGGACACCACGCTGCTGCCAGCATCTTCAGGGCAGCCTGCACACCTCTGCTGATCACTGTCCCACAAATCCAAAAGCAACAGAGAGCCACCCAGGCAAGTCTGTGGCTAAAGCTACTTCAGCTGGTTTCTGTTTTCAGCTGGTTTCCCCACATAGCTCAATCTCTTTTCAATTTGCACACCAAGTCATCCACATTGTTCATTAAGCTTACCAGCATACGGTGTTTCCACACTAGGCATTAGTATACAAGACAAGTTCTTACCCTTTCTTTAGAAGAGAGAAGAGGATGAAGAAGTTTCCTGTAGATTAAACTTGCTCCTCTTGTATATGGGGAAAGGAGCCAAACAACAAAAGCAATCTTCAGTTCATAATACAGTGGAAACCTACAGACAGATTAAGTTGCACATTATCAATAACTGCAGTAAGAAAATGCACACTAGTTCACGAGGCCTTTGCAAAAAAGGACCATCAAATGTTAGCACAAAGTTCTTCAATTATCAGAGGCTATACAGGACAAAACATTCAAGTTATTTACAAATTTATTTTTAAATTTAATACATCACCCAAAAAGAAATGGATAACAAACCTCCTTTGCTTTACAGTCCTGCACAGAAAAAAAAACCCACAAAAGTGATCCATTTACGAACTCCATTCTCCTATTCTGATTCTGCAGCAAAGGAAGAAGTTTTATATTCCCTACTTACAGGGGATTATAAACATACAAAAAAACTGCAAGGGGGTTCTACTCTACGTAGAAGAGCTTTATCTGTGAAAAAATATCTGCAAGTGCAACTTCTTTATAAAGATTAAATCAGTACAAATGAAAATACCAGAAACAAGTATACCTACATCCAAAGTTAATAAAAAACAGACTTACCAGGAGACTGTTAGGTCAGTTATTGTTTCAGTAACTGTATAGAGAGCAAACACAATCCAATACATCATCCAGCGAACCTGAAAATTAAAACAGTCTTCAGTAAGAACTGCAATTTCAGTGTTTCACAGAATACACAATACACTATGGTTCATCAGTGCATAGCTGTCAGAGCAAGACATTCAGTATCACCACAGTCTGTATCAAATAGCTTTCAAGTGAAATTATATAAAGATCCCAGAGGGTATTTTCCAGTGGTAGGAAGAACTGGTGGCAGCTGCAACAAGCTAAATGAAACAGCCTGGTCATCAGGGTCACAGCCTCACCTAGCCTGTCTCCCCATTCCATCTCCAGCATGCTCTACTAGTGGCAAGGGAAGCCCCACATGCAGAGACAGCCAGCCCATCAACACACATATGAAGTCTAATTCCCACCACATGCCCAAGACTTCACCCTTGCACACCCCTCCATTCACCTATAGCATACTCAAGCACTCAGCGTTAGTAAAGCCAAGTAGCCTCTGCTTTTATAAATGAATAAGGCATGTTGTGCTTTGCACAAGAGTTCTACATGCACAAGAGGCATTTTGACATTAATACAGAGGCTAGGAAATAGGAAAGCATTTCCACTGAACTTCAATCCTATTCTTATTCCAAGAATCATGACATTCTTGTTAATAAAAAACTCACATCTAAGTGTCTTGGAGAAAGATAGACACATATACCCCAAGGCATGCAGGACTTTCATTGTACATCACTGTTTTGGGAACAGATGACACTGATTTGTTTAACTGACTATTTGGTTCTGTTTTCTATTTAATATTTCTTGAATATCTGTTCAAATTTGAGTTTAGATAGATTGCTTCTTTCAGAATAAAGACTGCAGAAGCAGTCCCATGGATTTTTCTAGAAGACAAGTGACCAACAATAGTACATTTCCAAAAAAAGTCAAAATAGGTTGATGCAAACTACTGCTGTGTTTTTCCAGATACTACACACTAAACCAACATTTTTGTAAATTCAAGTGCTATCGGTGTTGAAAAACAAAACGGTAAAAGCAAGATGTCACCTGCAACCAGACACAGTATGTCACCTGCAACCAGATGCAGTATCTGCTTCATTTGCAATATACAGATTATTAATTCTTTTGGCCTATACTCAAAGTATTAAACACCATATACACTAAACATGAATTAAAGTCCTAATTTCACATTATTTTTTGCAAAAGATTAACTAGTTTCCTCACCCTGAGCATTGTTCAAATATAGTCTACGCTTCAAAGCTATCTTTCTTTGAAGTGAACTTACAGAAGTGCTCAAAACCTTAAGCCGTACTGCTGCCTATTTCATAGCTTGGCATTACACTTACAAACTACCTCCTTGGTCACTTGAGACCCATTTATCTTAAATAGTTTTCCGCATTTCAATTTGAAAAGAACCTCAGTCATGTGATGACATTTTTCACTTCAGTCACTCAGAGGATTTAGATATTTTAGGCTTGAATAAGCTAAAACAAGTGTACACAACAGCTGAAGTCATCACTGACAGAACATGTGACATTTGGACTGGTGACCCTTCTGTGAACCACAGGCCACACCTGAGCAAAAAATAAAGTTAATATCCACCCTCACCCCATCATGTTATACAGTACATAGTTATATGAATTATTACGCTTTTACACCCATGCTACTCTTTCTAGCTTATTTAGAAATTTAATAAAAATAAAAACTTTACCTGGAATATTTGATCAGGCATAACATACAGGACACATTTCAATGAAGTATATGTCATGTCTGAGAAACATACGTCGGCGTTTTGAATAGTTCAGTATTGCCACTGCACTTCCATATTTTTTACATTTAATATTCAGAAAGGGATATCAAGCTTCCATTATTTATTACATTGCATAATGAAATTTCACAGTTGCATGACAGCAGAAACATTTAATTAAGCAATTAAGAGGAACAACTTACATATTCCTTCACATTTTTTGTCTTCACAGCTTTGTACGAGTAATAAGCAGGATACAGCATCCCAAAGACGAGCCTTTTGGGAAATAAAGAGTGCTTTTAGAATCTGTTATGTTGTACATGGCAAAGTGGCAACACATTACCCAGATGCCACCAACTCAAAGAAACCCACTGTTTCAGAGATTGGTGGAAAAAAAAAAATCACAACATTATAGGCTGTTTGAAGTAAATCTGGTAGTACACAAGAATCAAGCAGCACCAACAGACGAGGCTGTAAGCCCCTGCAGGCCACGTACATTTCCCAAGTCTGTCTCAAAGTGTAAAACCAGTGGCCCTTCTGGTTCAGCTACAAGCAAAACCAGCCCAGCAAAAGACTCCTTCAGCACAAGCATACCACTACTAGCTATGCTACATGACAGAGCAGAGTCATTAGAGGGCTCTTTCAAATCCCTCATGGTATATTTAAAATGAGTTTGTTTTTTTTCTGAAGTCCAATTCTGCTTAATACATTAAGTATATGCTATAAAGCAGGGCAAGAGGTCTCCGGCCACCTATGCTGAGGAGCAGAAAGATCCGCTTTAATAATAGGTTTGTTGCTACACAGCACTTGCAACTAAAGTCTTGGTCAGAGTGATGGAGCAGTTCTTTATGATAAAGCGAACAGCAGCAGTTGCCATCTCCTTGGCACATGCAAGAACTCCATATTTTTGCTTCCTTAGGTAGTTATACTCTGCAAAAGTTAGAGCTAAGGGCAGGCAGCTGCTTAACTAGTACAAAGCAGCAGTAACAGAAGTCCGACTAGGTCCCTGCAGCGTTGCCTCCGTCCAACATGTTCAGCATGGTTATGTGGGACAGGTTCATACTTCTAGCAATCTGTAAAGACTGTTTAAGAAAATGCAAAACTCAGTGCAATGTGAGAAAAACAAATCATTTAAAAAGAAGATGCATCACATGTTTTCAAGAAGAGTACAGCAGGGGCAGATCAGGCATGTAAAATTTCAACCCAAATGGTTAAAGTTCCCTAAGGTTAGTAGATAAAAAAGGGGGGGGTTTATAGTTGTCATGTGCCTTTAAATATGTTGTTCCACCTGTTTCACCTACAGAACACTGTATGATGCAACCCACTTATTTTGCTGTCAGGCCCAATAAAGAAGTATAAGAAGTTGCAGCCTTGTTTTACTCCCACCTCCAACTGCTCCAAGAGCCTTCATTTCCTACCAGACGTTGCTTGCAGAGACAATTGCACAGCCTTCCTGCTATTCAAGACAAAGCACCTTTGAGTTCAACCCATGGGACATACCCTGCCTTCCAAACACCTCTCTGCAGCACAGGTCACATACCTGACTAGTTAGGAAAACTGTTTTGAATACCATCAGGCACCTCCAACAGCAAACACACAGCACAAGTGAGAATAAAATATGAAATTGTTAATAGCAATACCAGGACTTTCCAATATCAGCAATACCATAGAGAAGGTTTCTCTATCTTTAATGCAGGAAACATCTCCAGGCTGTACAAGCCCATCCAGACTCTACTCACAGATCATGTGCTCCAGCCGTGCGACTGCCTTGGTGGCCTCTAGCTTTCCTCAAGATAGCCACCATCTCCCTTGTACCCAGCAGCCCCAAATTACATACAGTCAAACGCATAAATCCTACATCTAGCTTCCATCCTCTCCACAGCACAAAATACATATTTTCCTCATTACAAAAAAAAAAAAAAAAAACCCACACACACACACCACACACACAAAAACAAAACAAAAACAACAAAAAAAGAACAAAACACACCCACAAACCACACGATAGGAGTCCTGTAAGAGAGAGCTCGTGTACCGCATCACTGTTACACCAATGCACACTGAACAACAAAACTGACAGACTGGCAGTTTTGTTCAGCAGTGCAACATGCATGATAAATTAAGGCATGAATTCATGCTGCGGTTTATAATCTAGAGATGCATGTGCAGCATTGCCATCAATGTTAAATTGGAGCCAAAAGATTATGGTTCCTCAGGCACTTTAAGTCTAGGCTAAGCTGCCACTTTGCTACAGGAGACCTTACCTGCAAGTTTCACATGTGGAAATGCTTCTTGAAAAAGCCCTGCCTACTTGAAATGCAACTGGGCATACCAATCTGTAGACACCCACCCAAACAACAATTTATCACAATCCAAAGACCTTTCATTCTCAAATCAAGGGAAGCACCAGTTAAACCCCTGCAGAATTTTCTTCTGCCCAATTAGAAGAAAATCCTGAGAACGTGATTTAAGAACTTCACTTCTCCCCAAATACACAATATCTGAGAACAGCAGGAATATTAGATCGAACACCCTTATTTGGATGGAATTCTGCAGACAAGAGCTCTTCCTCTCTTTTGTCCCTGGGGAATATCCTGTTCAGCAGCCCAGCTCTAATGGCTTTCACCTTTCCTTGTTCTTCTGGATAAAATTACAACCACAAAATATCAGAGATAAAAAAGCATCATTAGACTTTGATGGTGAAGTTTCTTTCACTAGAGGAAAGCCACAGAAGAGGCATCTGAATATCTCAGCCACTAAGCTACTGGGCAAGTGTGCACCTCATTCAGTTTCTCAGAAACAGCCTCAAGTTATTCATAGAGTTACTAGTGACTATATGCATAAATATCTTCCTATGAGGCCTAGGAAATAAAAACAGTTTCAGTATCAAATTCTTTGAATCAATTTGTCAGGCTTTGGGAAAAAAAAAAAAAAGAGGGGGGCACAGGGAGAAGGAGAAGCACTATATTTTTCTGTCCACGCTACCCTCAGTATTGCTTTTATTAAACAGTCAATTTCATTCTTCATTTTAAACACCAACTTATGCCTCAAGCATGACATTATGTATCTTATAGAAAGAAATTCTAACAGAATGGAATTTCTTGAGAACACTACTTCTGAAATAACTGATCTTCAAGAAGAAAGGTGGTTATAGCTTAAAGATTCTCTTATTATTACCAAGTTAAAAAAGTCCTTGCAAGTTAGGAGAGGGGATAGCACAAGAAAACACCGTAAGTTGGTAGGAAGGACTTCGTAGTTGACCACCTCTGATTAATACTTATCTCCAAACAAAGAGATGGAAAAATCCAACTCTTACTTCATGCATAAATGACTCGTTTATGTCTGAGAATATTACAGATGTCATGAAAACCTCAAATTGGAAAGTGCATTTGTTTTTGCTTAATCCTCACCATATGCATGCATGTGAGAGGCAGATGAAAAGCATGAAGGCAGCTGAAATACAGCTAGCTTCCACCAGCCAACAGTTTGCAGGCTCTGATAAGAACTGAGACAGAATGAATTAAGGCGGGGGAGAAAAAAAACAAGGTTATCAATTTTTACTACTTATTTTTAGCATTCTTCTAGAATTCATTATTAAAACCAAACAGCAAGAAACTCGAGTAACACAGTATGCTGTTATTTATTAGTGTGCAACACTGCTATAACATGGAAGTGTTACTTAGTCACTTGCCCAGTGACAGGGTACAACTAGCTTTTCCATCTCCTTCCTTCTCTGACACCAAAAGGGTAAAGAACAAATAATAATAATAAAACACATTTAGCCAGTAATATTAGAAACTAGTTATTGCCGTGTCCAGAGCTGACACTAAGCGTGAACAACTCTGCTGCCAGCTCCGCTATCACTAACTCCTTCGCAATACGTAGCCTACTCTTCGCTGACCTTCAGCTGCACTCATCAGGCAAATTCAGCTTTGCCCTCGAGCATTATGCCACACACGAGTACACAGACACCACAGTGAGAGAGCTCGCTGGAGCTGACTGAATATTAAAGGCAGAAAAGCAGAGAGCAGCAGAAGGAAGCCTTGGCGCAATCAGCATCACTGTCATGGCTAAGACAGCACGGGATCTTCAAACAGCTTTCCTGTTCAGGCAGATATTGAAAAGCCCACAGTTTTTAACACCATCTACTGCCACACTCATGCATCCTTCTCCTGGGTATCTCTCATCACGTAACCATACAACACGCTTCAAGACTGTGCGAATTTAATAACTTCAAGGTATATATTTCTTTTTTTAAATGCAGTCTGTACTTCACAGTGGATATGAGCATTCAGTCAGCTCCTACAACTGCAAGCAGATTTCAGGACTGCTATGTCATTTACTTTTGTTCACTAGCAGACACACAGTTAATCGTGCTTACCAGGGCCATTTCAGTGCCAGTTACACAAATAGCTGTTTCAGCTTTTCAGCTGTATTCACCAACTAAAGCAGCATTCCTTTTCTGGAAGGCCACTTCCTTCGAAGAAACTTTGCTCATTTAAAGAGAGATATTTCTCAAATATTTTAGAGGATTAAAATCAATTAGCAAAGGAAAAAAGCCTGTTTTTTTTTTAAAACCATGTATGTGTAGAAGAAACATAATTTTCTGCCTTAATTATTACATAATCCAGTCTTAGCTTAAATCACTTTAAAGTGCATGACTTCAACAATCACTTCAGAAGCAACGCACCCAGCTTTGTATTTGACTGATACAGAAAAAGTAAGAGCCATAAGTACTCCTTGATAGTAAAAGCTATTAAGGAAGACAATTCAGTATGAAATTCAGTCAGTGTTATTTACGTCCTTACCAAGGCTGCTAACAGAGGTGACACCAATTTGGCCACCCCCTGACAGAGCGAAGATCTTGGCACAGAGCGATACAGAGATCTTAACTGCCCTGAAGTATCTACGCATAGACTAGGTCTGATCTACAATTCCTATTCCATGTCATAGTGTTTATTCTAATCAAGATTCCTTTTAAAGGGGAACTTTCCTGGTGCAAACTAATTGGCAAGATGAAACGTAGTCTGAAGAGGAATACTTGAAAATTCTGATGGCTGTTCTTTTTTAAGTCTCTTCAGCTATAAGGCAGTAAACAATCTGTTTAACAAAACTATAACTTGTTAACCACCTCTGTATAGGAATCTCCTGCTCAAAAACAAGCAGGTTTTTTTTTTTTTTTTTTTTTTTTAAGAACCCTATCTGGGGGAAAGAAAATCTGAATGTGAAGGTACAAGCGAGAGTTCCAGTCATGCTCTTCTCAAACGGTTAAAGAGGAAATGGTTAAAGGGACATCGAGCCAGCCAGTTCTGAGATTTTAAGACAAGCTTAAACAACATTCAGGTTAACATTTTTGTCTGGATGTTTTCAAGAGGCTCTCCTCTAGAGGAGGACTCTCACCAACACCCAACAGAACTATGTATCAGAGTAATCCACGCAAGATATACTTGGATAGAAACTTTAATCCAATACAAGGATAGGGGAACACGGTGAGAAACTCCTGAATTTTACACCAAAATACCTTTTTTCCTCCCCCCTCCTGTTGGGGGTGGTTGGGAGGGAGGGGAGCAGGTAGGGAGGGAAAAGGGGGAAAGCAGAGGGTACCACATGAATCTTATGAAGTTAAGAGTAGCAACACTTTAGGAACTATCAGGAGATTTATTTATTTTTTACCAAAGGGCAAGAAAGTAATCAGAAACAGATCTCCTAAAAACCTCCATAGCCATCTTCATCCCACAATTACATAGGAAAAAGAGCAAGTTGTAAAATTCAAGAATCACTCCCTCAAACACAACACTACATACATTCAGAAGCAAAACAAGCTACCAAACCTTCAGCTTAGCAAACTGGAATTCTCCAAAGCAGCTGCAAGCTTTTTTCCATAAATACCACAATCAAAACCAGCACAATTATTCAAGTATTCAGAAATCTTCTTGAAGTTTAATGTAAAAGTTGACTTCACTAACAATCCCTTTAGGAAAGGGGAGGAGGGGGGGGAAAAGGAGTGCTTCCCATGTCAGGAACATTTCTTTATTAAGTCCTATGCAACTACAAGCAAGCCGGTAAGTCTTTTTACAACACAAAACTCCAGGCCCTGTTAGATGTACTCTGTAAAAATGAATGGAATACTTGGGAGTAAGTCAACAAAAATGGACCTACTGCCAAATATTCTTTAGGTTCTCTTAACATGGAAAAGAGCCCCGTCCAAAAACTTGAAAGTCTAAAATAACACACGCAAGTTTGGAAAAAACACTAACAGAGATTCTGGAATCCACATAAGTGATGAGTCTTACTGATGTTTCTTATGAGTATCAGCCAAGTGCTTTCTATCAGAAAAAAGATTTATGTGACAAAAAGGCACTCAAACCTTCATTAATTTTGCATTGCTCATTAATTTTGCAAAAAAAAAAAAAATGTTTTCAAATTCTAAGGAGCACTGATCTGCTGGCACCACCTCAGTCAAAACACACCAATATATGCATCTCAAGAACTCCCTTTTTCCACACACTCCAGAATAGTTGAAATCATAGGCAACTTCTGTAGTAGTTTCCAAGTTACCCATTATGCCTTCTACTTGCTGCTAGAAACCCTCAGGTAACAAAGGTTGGTAGGTAATAAAGATTGGAGAGGGGTCTTAACAGTGATACAGAGAGGTACCCTATCCTATTCTAGGCTGAATTAGCTCACTCTTATGCTCAAAGCTCCCAGGGCATGACCTATAAGTACACCCTGTGCAACAACGTGCCTCTAGTCACGCACCCCTGCCTTGGAAGGGAAGTGCCCGAGGGATGTTACCGCATGGCAGTCTCCCTGGAGCAGCGCAGGAGGGCAGCCTGCCTAGGCAGGCCCCTTGTGCCAGTCCTAGAGCTTTCCCAAGGCGCCAGGGCCAGCGCCAGCCTTGACCCACACAGACTGCCAAGGAACCCGCACAAAGGGAAGTGTGGCATAGACTCCCTTTCCAGAGCAGCCTAACACTGGTGTCCAGGACCAACTGACCAAACATGTCTTGTTTTCTTGGATAACTTAGATGTACTTTAACAGAGGGTGTAACTCTAAAGACACCATTATATGAGATCAAAATATTAATAAAGCAGCTCTATCATGTTCAAAATACATTCAAAAAGACTAGCAAACTCAACATCAAGGAAAATTCAAGAAATGAGTACTGAAAATGAAGCAGAAAACACAGTGAGCATAGTAATCGTCAACAGAAGTGTCAGCCACGTTTCTGCATGCTTATTGCTTGCTTTATTTCGACAAGCAGGTCTACGTGTCCAACTACTATAATAGCACCCTGAACATCCCTGTACCATTTCCTGTTTACTTGCCAACACGAACAATGACATAGAAAATAGTCACCAGATGATTCCCGCACTGGGTGATCTCATAACTTCTAAGCAACCATACAAAGGAACTGGAACAGGAAGGTACCTGTAACACTTCAGCATGAAAAAGAACAAGACATCAAGAACAAGAACAAGTCAAGACATCAGCTCGCCAATTACTGAACAAATCTCCTTATCTTAAGGTTTTCAGCAGATACTTTCCAGTTCTATTTAGCTCTGACCCTCTACGGAGCAGGTGGCTAAAAACAGTTAAGACTACAACTACTTAACCTAGAATGAGAGCTAATTTGAATATCACTGTTAGTATCACAGATGTTCTATAGCATGAGCTTTATTTCATGAGAATATGGTTTAGAAAGTTTTATATTAAAAAAAAAAAAAAAAAAGGAAAGGCTGCTGGAGAAACATTCATGAACCTCCTGTTTTTGAAGGTCTTTAGACTTAGTATTCTTGCAGTTTCTCCAATCCAATCAAAGTTTCCATGAGCAATGTAATCCTGTCAGGTTAGGATACTTCTGCCAAGATCCTAAAAGCCATTACTGATTTAATACAGACAAAGTGCTAAACAATATTAATAGGAACATTACAAACTCAAGAATGAGGCACTTCATTTTGTCATAAGGTTTAAAATTACATGTGCACTTGATATTTAGTTTCTTGATCCTGGTAAATTAAAGACAAAAACAACTGGCTCTCTCATTTACCCTCTTACTGCCATTAGCTGTTTCCACTGTCCTCAAAATAATTAAGAGCCCTACAATTAAGTCTTAATTACTACATGAGACTGAAATATTCTTCCTATCAAGGACACTGTACAAGAATCCAGAAGACACCTTGCAAACACCTTCTATTTTGGTCTAAATAGCACACTGCAGATTTGCTCATTACAATAACCTCAACTAATTAAAGTCAATGACCACTTTTCAAAGCTTTCTCTGTTCCATGTTTTGAAACAAGCAAAGAAGAAATATTTTTGAAGAGCCAATGCTAATATAAAAGGATAACAAATACATTTGCAGGAATTGCCAGTGCAACACTGGAACCGCAGTAGGAGAGCATAGCCGAACACTGCTACTGCAAGTGATTCAAGGTCCGAAATTGACAGAAACAAACAAAAACCACCACTAAATACCTGTAAAAGGAGGAAAAAAACCTACATTCTCATTACAGTGATTCTCCTTGACATTTAAAATTGCCCAACACAACATATCTAAGTCCCAAAGCAAGATAACTCTGTATTTTAAAGCAGAAACAATCTCTCATTGCCGAGAATCTAATTTTGTCATCTGAGAGAATCCAAGGTCAGCTTTTTTGTTTTTAGTACTACCTTGGGCTTACTTCCCTTAAGTTATATTATCTCCAAGATCAAGCTATGGAAGTCACCATGGGAACTCTTATTTATCACACAACCACAAAATACAGATTCCCAAAGTCTAACTACATCAGGTGGGAGGAAGATAGCTGCAGTTAAGCACTGAAGCATATTTTCTTTCATCTGATGAGCTGCATAAGGAACAAGCTACTAGACACATCCAAAGTTTGATCTGTGTATACTAGTTCTGTGTTACTAAACTTGCAGAGTTTTTCTTAAGAGAAAAAAGTTTATGCTCTCTCAAGTTGAACCACAGTCATGTTAATTCACATTTTTTTCAGTTTTCAGCTGGCTACTGCAGCAGCTTCCCCATCCTGGCCTCTGCCACTTACAAATCTAGATGCAGTCTAGCACCCCAGAACACCAAATACAGTGAACACACTGCTGTAAACAAAACCTATTCTCTTTTAACACTTTAGTAGCAATATCAACATCCAAATAGCTGACTACAGAAAAATAACATTTAAACCAGGAGTGGTCCCAAGGAAGGACTGCTTCTACTTGTTCCAAGGAAAACCATATTTTATTCCAGGCTTCTTTTAAATGAAAGACAAACCACACTCTGCATGCAGCCACACATTTATCTCTATGGATTTTTTTTCCTAAATATAGCATGTAATATGTCTAGAGGCCACACAATCCATGAAACATGAACCTGACTGACTTTAAAGGCAGTAGTGCAATTCATACCCTGAAGGCCCAGAAAGCTCCTGCTTCAGTCATAAGCCGTAGACCCTACGGATGCTGTCACAGCCCAGCCTCAAGGTCCTGCCTTTCCCAAGAAAAATGCTACAACAGCAGCAGTAGGAGTTGCCCAGGTTTCCAGCCACTCCATTAGGCATATTGTTACCAAAACTAGTATTTCAAACTCATAGAGCATTCAAAAACCAAACTTCCTCAAAGTGCAAGCAAAGGTTTCTTCCATGAGGTCTCTATTTAACAGACACCACTAAGACAACATCTGGACCTTCCATTCCAAGATACACACATTTTCTCAATTATAACCTGTGCTTAAAGGAGCCCTGTGAACACACTATAAGCTAAAAGACAAGGACAACAAACAGCAAGTAGAATCTCTACCGGCCTCCCTTGTGCAGTTGCATTAGTTATTTAACCTTAATATGAGGAATATCATGGAGGAAGGAGGGGGGGGAAAAAAAAAAAAAAAAAAAAAAAAAAAAAAAACACCGCAACACACACCACACACACAGAAAAACCCCACTACCTTCATTCACTCCTTTCCCAACCACGACCATTAATTTTCCTAAAACACCACTGTTTTAAGTAGTTTGAAGGATGGGCCTTGTTCTTAATCGCTGATATTGCATACAACACTAACCATCCAAAGGTTCATTTTTGAAGGAAGTCAATTAACCAATACAAGTTCCACTTGATTAACAATACAACAAGCTAAGAATCCAGAAGATAAGGAGAAAGTGTTTTTTCAGAAGCACCTTTTCCCAAATGTGATGAAAGTTTAATGTTGGACTGACTTCACATTACCGTCTATTCACAAACACAAATTGTGAGTTTGTCTTAAGCATTAAACATTTACTTTTAATCAAGAAAAAGACATTTGTATATGTAGCACAGTAAAACCAATACTGCTTTTATTGCATCTATGACAAACTAATATCACATTAACTGCTAAAGGAATCATCTAAAATATACATACTTCGTTTCTGCAGATAGACTGTCTTCCAAGTGACCTTTAATCTGCTCATATGTAAATAGCTCAGCATTTCCAGGGCTTCTAAAACAGTCTAACATGCTTAAACTGAGTAACACTTTTGACATAAGGAAAAACATGTGCTCTGCAATAGACCTAGTCCTAGTTCAGAAAAAAGAACAAGCAGAGGCCCCCCTCCCCCCCAAAAAAACAAACAAACAAAAAAAAACACACACAATCGAAAAATCCAACAACACACCAAACCAAAGAAATAATCTCTCAGAAACACAGTTAAATTTACAGTTATCACCAAAAACTAGTAAAGAGATCTCTAAGTTAGTGACCATTCGGCTCATTCTTCTTTCTCTGGCTTTGATGGATGAGTTACAGAAGGGGGGAGAAAATAATGACAGTGCTTAGAAAACACAAGAACAAATTGCTTTCTGTTTCTCCTTTCCAGTTGTGCAAGTTCCAACAGCTTTATTAGCTAAAGCAAAGCATTGTGCCAGATCTCCAGCTCAGGAAAAACTCCTCTGCTTTGTGAATCCTTGCATCTAAACTCTAGGTTAAAAGCCTTTAAAATAAATTGAACAGTTTCAGCTTTCAACCTCAGCTGTAAGCTCCAACTGTCTTAAGGGTATGGGAGCAATATTTCAAGTGTTACTAACACTGGGGAAAAAAGCATCTAATTAAACTCACTTCCATGGTGATGCTTGCAGATGATCTATAAAATGTTATTGGCAATAAAGTGAATGAGAGGGTAATTGTGCCAGCTGACAAAAGGCTCACTACAAAGTTAACCACTACAGGGTATTTTACCCCTCTGTCCCAACACACATCATCAGCCAGCTATTCTGTCTTATCACAGCAAGCCAGCCCGGGTGCAAAACTGGCAATAAATCTTTTGTACCTACATTCGAACACATCTAACCCGATTTGCCCAGTAGTAAGTTATTACAACCTAATGGGGCTGGTCTTCAAAATTTGAAGAAAACAAAAAAACACACACAGAGATCATACTGTCTTTATCTGTAATATGTTCATGTATTTTCCTCTCAAAACTGACAGTCTGAAGCAGAATGGTTTCATATAATGAAAATTTTAAAAGCAGTGATGAGTTTAAATTAAAAGGGAAAGGTTCAAAAAACTTAGAGAAAGTTTTTTTTTTTTTTTTTTTTTTTTTTTTTTTTTTTTACACATGGAAAACTAGAATGCATTTGTTTGCCCAGACATGCTTTACGTGCATTTCTTGAACAATTTGCTACCAAGGACAAGGATTAAAAGCACCGAGCCAAAGATTTCCACCCAGCCTTTCCTTTCTCCCATTAAATCAGAGTTTGGCGCAGAACCTTCTCCAGGGATGCCCTTATATGAACATGCCAGGAGCTAACTCTACATACAAGATGACCAAGGAAGATAAGTCTTTCTAGACTGCAGAAATGCTTGAGTGCCTAAAAATATGCTTTGACCACACAGACATTGGTTTGTGGAACACACCAGAGTGGAGACTGTTTTAATTAGGAATGTACCTTTGCGCCAGACCACGCAGCTCATGCTATTTCTTTATCTAAAAGACATAGGACACAGATGTGGATTTCAGCACGTTTTGCAGTCTAGTACAAGCCAAAATCATTAAGCAGGAATGTCAGTGGCTACAGCCTGCCTCTAGTTGTGCTCCATCTGTTTCACACAAGCTGTACTCCACCAGCACACCATGGGCTGCAAACACTGACCACACACACTCGCACACTACAGAAACCCACAAAGGCAGAGGAGAAAAGGGCAGCTAGATTGCACAGCAAACACTGCATGAAGGAAAGGTGTGCCGGGCAGGCAGAAACATTTCTCTAAAACTGTAAGATCCAGCGTAAGGAACAACCAGCTTTTGCTCTACATAGCTATTACCAAACTAAAAAGCTGAACTGTGGAGCAAAGTACTTTGATTTCATTGCTCAATAATTCAAAGTTCTTTGCAACACCTTCACAAGACAAGACAACACAAGATATTCATACTCCTAGGTTTGTGTTAGAACATCTAACAAGCTGTGGGTGCAGCTAGAATAGCTGCGCCACCATTACTGGAACTAGAGTCACTATACAAGAAAATAAGCTGCACAACACAGAGCAAGTTTTAACCACTTTGGCAATTAGCTGCTAAAAATACACTTCTCAGACTACTTTTCTTCCTGCAACTTTTGGATCTCACCCCCCCACTTACAAAGCATCTCGCAACTACATGACAGAAGCATGAGCTGGTTCATTCAGCCCACTAACACTAACTTCTTCCAAGCATGCTGGTTTGCAGCCACGTTCACAGAACAACCCTATGGCCATGCAACATTTGGACCCAGTGAGCAAGCAGAGGATAAGGCATGGATGTAGGGCAGGACTACCCTTCCCTGTTCTCAAGTCTGCTTAAGGACAAGCTGTCAAGGATGACTGATACAGTGACAGTCTTCTATTCTATGGGGAAACTGACATTTTTAGCACGTGTCTCCACCTCTGTCACTCACACTGACAGCAACTCCTCTTTCTCCCACAGGTGCACAGTAATTCATAGACTTTTAAGACTGGGGGAATACTAGAAGGCATTCAGCACCTAAAAGCATCCAGATTACCCTTCCGACACAGAAGCTATGACCTGTGCAGCCTCTCTCACATCTGAGGGCAGACAGATATCTGGAAATTTCAAGCAGTAAAAGCTATGAAAGTCTAATTCAACTATCTACCTTCAGATCACCTCACATTTCTTGCAAACAATCCTTGCCCAGCCAAAGCTTTTATTTCTGTGTACTTAGCTTCTGGCAAGACTATTATTGGATAGGGAGAGGAGAAAAGCATTAGAAGTGCATGCATGCAAAAAAATAAAAGTGTCTGGCAGCTAAGACAAACATGTTCTCCTAGGGACTGCTCCAACTCTCCCTTCCAACAGGAAAGACTGCTGACTAAGAGACCTTACCAAAAGGAAAAGGTATGAGAGTGTTGCAAAGCAACACAGATGGGGAAGCTTCAATTTTTAAGTGCAGAAGGGGGAAAAACAAAACAAAAAAATACATACACAGAGATCACAGCAGACAGACTGCTTTAACAGATTGCAAGAACAAAATGGCCATCTACTTTGCATTTAGAATGCTTCACATCTTTGCTTGGCACAGGAGAATAGTCTGATCTCATCCATACCAGGCTGTGACTGACAAGTACTCAGTGTGTTTGCTATTAAATATACTGTCTCAGCAAACGATGTGTACACAATTGCTCAGACCCTACAAATGAGACCAACAAGCAGTCAAAGCAGACAGTCAGTCACAGGCTATATTAGAAGTTAACAGGACTGGCAGCCACAAATTTAAGAGTTATTGCCACCGTTAAAGACAGGCCACTCGGCAAGTTGTACCACTAAGATGTCAGAATCAAACAGGTTGCTACCTTCTTGCTGGTTTTGGAAAGGAAGAGGGGAGGAAAGAGAACAGCAGTAATTGTGAGAACTGCTCTAATGGGCAGTATATTTTAGTTTTAATAAGTAACAATACTTAATATACCAACAGGCCATGAATACAATGAAACAATTCCAAACCCGAATGTTTCAAGGCTCCTGCATGTCCACAGCAAAAATATATGCGATTATTATGAATTCTCGTGCGTTTTGATGTGCAAGTGTTAGGGCATTCAGACGGTAAAGGGAAAAAATAAAAGTTTTGCCAATTATGCTTAAAAGTAAGCTTTAACCCCTCCCCATTCTCTGAACATGGCTCTTTAAGGCAACCCACATACACAATTAAGAAATCATATTCTCTACTAGCTTTGTTCTCCAGTTCCTTAAAGCTTTAGGCTAATTAATTTCAATTGAGTTGATTAGTGTCAACTTTTCAAAGTGAACCAAAAGTCATTTTGCTTTGGACAAGTTTAAGCATCAGAACAAACCCTCCATAAGAAGCCAACACAGGGCACTGACACACCTACAAAAGGGGATTTTGCTGCTCTTTTGGCCCTGGGAAGAATCAGGGAGAAGAGGAGGAAATGGAAAAAAAAAAAAAAAAAGGGCTGGGTCAGGCAAAAGATGATTGTGTGACAGGTAGAACTGCTGTCCCCTTTCAGTTACCAATCAAGACAACAAATATTCCTAATGACTATCCCAAATGGGGCCTTAGGGACTTGTCTGTGGGAAATATCATATATCCATGGTGCTCAGAGAGAGCCATATCATAACTTTAATTAAAAAGTCACCACCCCACAACCAACAAACTATGCAACTAAATCAGGTCTTAGCAACTACATAACAGGAATATTTACATCTTACTATGGGGTTAAGAAAAAAGATAGGATACTCTTTCCCAACATAACGCAAAAGACAAAAACGAGGTCAATGAAACAAGTATGTCTGAGAAGCGACCAGGAAGGAAAACAGAGAAGCAAATTAAGGAAGGTAATATAATGGATACCAAGAAAAGAGCACACGGAAGACCGACTCAAGACCATGTAAACCAAGGCCTCTCGCTTTTCTCAACTTCCTTTTCAACATGAATATTCCCTGTCAAGCACAGTCAAACACTAGTCTCTCCAAGCTTCCAAATTGTCTTCTGGATACCCTGAACACTGTCACCCTCCCGGTGAACAGAATCCTGGCAAATTAGTCAAGTCCCATAGCTGGAAAGTGAGGACACAAGAAGGTAGAAAAGTTTTATCAACAGTATTAAATATTTGCTTCCAACTACAAAAAATAACATATGAGCTATCAGCAGCAAGCAGAAAGCCAAGCTGCAGGATAGTTTTTCCTTTATTGCCTCCTGCAATAAATCTGTTGATGGGAATAGTTATTCTCTTCATTGTCTGTGCTGTCAGTTCAGCCCATAGAGGACTTAATCCTCAAAGCCCAAACACAGCCCTTAGCAGCTCATTCCATGGAGCAACAACTAACCTAGCAAGGATCTGATCATGCAAAATCGAGTTGCTTATCTCCAGCTGCTGTACTACTGGTACAACAACAAAGATTCCATTGCCTATATCACCCTTAGAGACAACACAGATTTTAAGCTGTTAAAATAAAAATTGCCTGGTTCCTGCTTTTATGTAGCAGAGGGAGAAACAGCAGTTACATTTGACATACAAAAAGTCTTCCTATACCTTCCCTTTAGTACTAAGGATTGTTCATGGAAAGCCCCTACCAACCAATTGCACCCGCAGTAGTTTTTCCTACAGCCTTGTTTTTACAAACCAGTCCAGGACAAAGATACTCTTAAGTCTTAATTACATATAAAGTCTCAGGGAGGGTGGGCGAAAGGCAGAGACTGCAAGAACCTCATCTAAGTGACAAGATCACAGCAAGAGGATGTGTTTGACCAAAGCAGAAGGTGTCACAACAACAAATTCAGCTTTCAGGGAAAGATAAACTAGACCAGTTAGAGGGCATGTTTATCCTGCTACACACTTTGCAGCCACCCATGCTTCCCCCTGCCCCCCAACTGCCTTGTGAGCAGGTTCATTTCATTAGCTTGGCAAAATTCGCACTGGGCAAATCAAGGAAAGGACCCAATAAGCACTCCAGCCACCAAGAGCAGTGAGCTATGCAACAAGAAGAATCATTTGCTCACATATTACTCAGTACTTATTAGAGAATCTCATTCCTATTGAGCAGCACAAAATACCCCACTCATTTCACAAAATAACAGCTAAGTACTGAAGAGATTGAAGGCTGCACAGAACAGGCTCTAAACAACTCAGACATTTAAGATGACACCTGGTGCCTAAGAAAGTTGCTGCTGTGGCTATAAAGCTTGCCAACTTGGAAATACCAGCGTATGCAACAACACTGCCTTTTTATTTTGTTGTTTCCATTTACTGTCACTCTCCATTCACTCCAGCTTCCTACGCGACCCTCGTCGGGCTTCTCCGAGCCACCTGAGCTCTGTTACTGAAGACAAAAGCCGAGCAAGGCGCCGCAGCCGGCTGGCTGAACCGGCTCGCCGGAGCCGCTCGCCTCATCGCTGCGGGCCCCGCGGGCCGCCCCGCAGCGCGCGCAGGCCCCGCGGGCCGCGCTCCTCAGGTGCCCCCCACTCCCGCGCGCCGCTTCCAGGCGCCCCACGCTCCCTACGGCGCCGCGGCCGCCCCGGCTCCCCCCAGCTTCCACTTTTCGAAGGGGAAAGCAATGGCAGCAGGGACGCAGCGCGGCCGCACCCCCCGCCACCCGCCCCGCCGCGCCTCACCTGCGCGCGGGCCGCGCTGCCCCAACGGCCGCAGAGGAGGGGCCCCTGCGCGGAGGGAGGCCCCAGCACCCCCGGCCGAGAGCGCAGCCCTTCGCCCCAGCACTCACACGACAGCCCGCGAGATCATCCACGAGACCATCCCGGTGGCGCAGACCCTCCCGCAGGAAGCGCGGCCCCTTCCCGCAGCGAGCGCGACGCCAAATGGCTCCGCCGCCCGCCCCGCGGCGGGCCAGGACACGCCCTCTCCCCGCTGATTGGCTCAGGGCGGCGGTGCATGCGCCATGGGGCCCCGGGGGGGGGGGGGGGGTAGTGGGGGTGCGAGGGCTGGCACGTGACGTTCGGGGGGCCGGGGTGCGCCGCTCAGGTGGGGGCCGCTGACCGCCATTTTCTGCTCTCGCTGGTCTCGAGGCGCCGGGAGCAGCGCGCGCGTTGGCCCGAGCTGCGATGGAGCCGGCAGGGTCAGCGCCGCCATCTGTGCAGGACGTCAGTGCTTCCAAGTGTCTTTTAAGTAGCGTGGGTACAGGATAATTCCTTTTTTTTTCCTCTGTCTCATACAGTAGTAGGCTTTGTCTTTGTAATCACCTGGTTTATCCCTATCCTGTGCAGTGGCAGCACAAGATGGAGCTCGAAAGCCTCGCCCGCCATATTGGTGAAAGCCAGGTGGCCTGCCTGAGTCCCTTCAGAAGTATCAGGTGCAGTCAAAGGGATAGAGATCATTATGGGAGGAAGGGGAAATAATTACACAGGGAAGTGGGCGGTGAAAGCAGTGTTTGAAACTCTTCATTATGGCTATAACTGAAACTCTTAAGCTCGCAAGGGAAAGATGCAAAGTATTGTGAAGGGCAAAAAAAAAAAAAGTATTCTTAACATGCAGGCATTTGAGTCACAAAAATAATGATATTGGCTTCTTGAGCCTCTCCTTTGACCACTGTAAAGAATCAACTAATTTGTGAAGAAAGCACTGAGTACACCCTCTCTGAATCTTATTTGTGCAAGAGGCATAATCTGAGCATTTTCCTCACTGCATTCAGTGAAAGCAGAAACTTGAACTGCTCTTTATGTTCCCCTTGAGTAACAAAACTTATCCAGTGGTAAGACATACCAGATGAACTTGAGCAGCAAAGCAATGTGAAATATAAATGAGCTTGGGACGATGACATTTTAGGTTCCAGTACTGTAAACTCTGCCACAGAGGCAGATCCTGCTGCCTAACAGCTTCGCTGGAGTTCGCAGCATTCCAGTCCGTCTAGAGCAAACTGCCATTTATATCACATTGAGCAAGTATACAATAGCTTTCCTCACTGCAAGCAATTATGTACTTGATAATATCTCAGAGAACCTTTCCAGGAAGAGGCTGATACTCTTTTTTTTTTTTTTTCTCCTCTCCACTGTCTAGGATAAGTGTATACATTAATTCCATAGCTGCACATTTTATTTCATATGGAGTGTGTTCAAGAGAAACCCATTCTCTATTTTGTATGAAGATATTTATTTCTTCTTCTTGCTTTTGTTGCCATGGCAATACTGTCCTTGGTGGAAAGCTAAATTTACGTTTAAAGAGGCATTTTTTAGAAAGGTAAAGGCAGATGGCTCCTAAGAGTAGTTTATCTTACTAAGAAGATTATGCTTTATTTCGTAGAATGTTTTTGAGATTTAATTCCTTGCAACAAGCTTGGTGATTTGTACCCGTCCCACAGCAGATGAATAGGAGAACACTACACTGACAAACTCATGCTGCAGTTTGCACAGAGTGATAATCTATGCCCCTTTCCAGCAAAAACATAGGGTGTGCCACAGCAATTAAATTCTTACTCTGTACTTACGCAAACTTAGGATGCCCTACTGGTGTTCTTTTGTGTATGTGTAAGGAAAAGCATTATGGCTATCTCATTATAGACTCTTTTAAAGTTCCCTGCAAAAGCTACTTAATAGAGCTAAAAGTAGTTTCAAATAGTTTTGACAGTATTTGGAGACTCACTTGTAAAGGTCAGTTGCCCTCAGTTTTCTTTGAAGCCCTTTCATGTGGTTCAGGTATAGAAACATTAGTGTTTAACTTTCGCCAACTCTACAGATAAACATTTTCCCCTACTTTGTAGCTGTGGAAGCAGGAATTGAGCAACTTTCAAGAAGACAGAAACTGGTTTCTGATCAAACTTCAGCTGTTCACTAGGGAATCTGGAGGGGGAAATCAGGCCCTGCATGACCGAAATGAGCTCTCCAAAAAGAGCAACCACCTTCATGCGGTTCCCCGAAAAGGATGCGTGAAGCCATAGTGCGTTTTCCCACTTTTGACTGCAGTTTTATAAGGCAGATTCTAAATGAGCTCCGAATATAATGACAATTTTGAATTGTCAAGTAGGGTGACCATTTCTTAAACAACAAACACATCTCTAGGCAGACTCGCTTTTCCTAGCTGATTATTAATAATAGGTTTGTTCAGAATTTATAGTTTATTCTGCCTTTAAATATTTTACTCTCCTTGTGTTTTTTTTTCCTGTGTGTGAAATGACAGTGAATGTAGTCAGTGATCACCAGGTGAACTGCCCCATAGTTTATTCTGCCTTAATTCCGTTTCACCTTTTCTGTTATGGTTAGGCAACACTTCAAACAATTTATTAAAGCAACTGAAGCTTTTGCACCAGATTCTGAATATGGCATTTCTTGCCAGCATATGTTGCATTCTCATAGTGCAACATTTCACTGTGGAACAGGGCAAATCTGGCCAGTATTAGCATAGTTGCACCTTTGAAAATGATTCTACAATAAGTAAACATAGACAGTGTTCCAAGAGGCCATTAGTACCTTTTTCTTTCTCCCCCCCTCTCAAGCTTCCTACTCTATCTGTCATAGAAATGTTTAGTATGAAATTTATTAGTATTACAAAATAGAAAGGTGAGTCATCGAAATCGTGGGGGAAGGGAAGGAGAAATAAGAAAAAAAAATCTTCATTTTTCATTTGCTAGGTTTAACCAAGAATTAACTGTTGTTCTCTTTTTAATTATAACTTTCACAGTATAACATTTTTTATGGCTTTTGCCCCTAAACTTCTGAGTAATTTGTTCCCCTTTTGCATGTAGATAAACCTGCAACCACAAAGTCTGAAACTTCAACAAGATGTTCAATTAATGTTTTGAGTTTTTGAAGTTAATCTCCTGAATTTTGGGGGACCTGACAAGTTAATATTGAATTTTCAGCAATATAGAATTTGGGTTAAAAGAAAACAAAACACTGAGGTTGTAGGGTAACTGAGCAAATAAGAAAATTTACAAGCAGAGGGAAATTAATAAATGGAAGAACAGGCCCAGTGTTGTTTTTTTCTTTTCCCAAGCATATAAAGAAGTCTGAAATTCTTAATTTTCAGTGCTATATCTTAGCCTCATCTTCTTTCTCTAACTTACAGCTCACTGAAAGAAATCCAACCCCCCACTGCAGTGGGTATAAGCCCAGAGCCTTTCCATCATTCCAGCACAAGCCTGTTTTGGTTGCAGCATAAGGGAACATAATTAGTCATTTCAAGAAAAATCTTACCTGACTGGAGCAAATACTATCTGCTTACTCTTAAAAAAAATAAAAGGGGGGGGGGGAGAGGGGGCGCAGTAAGCTAATAAGAGACTTATCACACAGCTGTTGATTAACCGTATCACATTTTTAAAGGACTCATGCCTGTTACAGTGGGTTAAAAGCTTCTGTTCCTTGTTTCTTAGCAGAAACATAATAGCCTCCCTCCCTTCTGACTTTTTTCCCCCTCAAAGGAAATACGATCTGAAGAGGAAGGGGAAAGTTCAGAGCGTTTCCCCTGATGCCTCGCAGACCTGGCAGCCGCCAGACATCAGTCCCAGCTCATGGCTTCCCTTGAGAGCGGAAAGCCTGGGACGTGCAGCCGGTGGGAAGGAGCACGGGCAGTGGGAGACGCTCACAGCGCGGCTGTGCTGCACCTATTGCTCCCCTGCTTCCGTGCAGATAAGCCACAGGCAGAAAGGATTTTGCAGTCTGTTGCAGCTGGATGTGCAAACATTATTCCGGAGATAAGTGTAACCACGCACCAGGGTTATAAGTGAGTGTATCTCAGTGGGCCTGGCCCACTGGGCAGGTTTGTATAGTCTGTTTTTCCCTTGTCTCCAAGCACAGTGACATCAGATCTGTAAACCTGTTCAAAAGCTGCAGTTGAACACTACAGTAAATACATGCCTCACAAGAGTAAACTCATTTTAAATAATGGGATACATATACTCTGGTATCAGACTAACAGCCCTCCCCCTGCGGTATCTGTATACTGAGCAGCAAGCCAAAGCCCTATTATTCTTTTCTGTCTGGATAATATCATCTTAGCTATACTCCTTTGCTAGTTGTGATGTATCACATTTAATAATTACAGCAATCTGCTGGATATTTTTTAAATACACTTTCTGCTTTTGATGTTTCTGATCACTATGGAAAATTTAGGCTATTTTATAGTCTGCTGACTAAGCTCTTATGCACACCAGCTGCGTTTTATCATGGAACAATGTTTGTCTTTTGAACTAGTTGATAGATTTTATTTAAAATGGAGATATACATTCTTTAGCAACATTTAGAGCCTTGTTCAGCACAATATCCATTTGTAGAAAGTCATGGCCTCTAGCTCAGTAGTGCACCAGCCTGTGGCCACCAGCCAGAAAATAAATAATCAAAATTTAAGGAAGGAAACCAAAAAAATGATTTACTTCCTGGCCCTGTCTATTGGATGATAAAAACCAGGATTACCCTATTTTGTCACCCATATTTTTATCACCTGTACATCTTAACCTGTTCTTGAAGCCTTTCAGCAATGGACATTGCACAGCTTTAGGCCATTTGTACCTATCCTTCAAGATCCTGTTAGAAAACCTTTCCTAGTATCAAAGTTATTTTTTTTTTCAGTTTCCAGTCATTGATTGGAACTTGCTGTGCTTTAAGTGGTGGATTGAGAGCTCTTTTGCATCGCTTTTCTCTCCACGAGGATATATGGATGTTTAAGTCAATTTTAGTCTTTTGACAAAGTAAACAGCAAGCATCTTTGTACAACTTTTTCTAACCCCAAAATACCCTCTTTTCCTCCAGCACTTTTATATGCTGACATTGTAGGTAAATTTCCATTAACTCTGTATGACTTACATGGTATGAGTTAATAAATCCACCACCTACCTTTTGTTCCCATTAGTAGATCTAAGAAAACTTGATGTTTTCTTGCCATTCCGTCATACTGGGTGCTCAGATTCATCTCTTTGTCCTTTGTGACCAAGACATCTTTTTCCTGCGCAGTTTCTCCAAATCCAAGTGGCTGTTGCAAAAGCTTCATCTGTACTATCCAGGCGTAGTGGCTTTAGCTTTCTTTTAATGTGGCAAAGTTGTTCAATGGAGCCCCCATTATTAAGCAGTCACCTAGTGCTGGCAATTAGGAGGATTAGTGTGAAGCTCTTTGGGAATCTTTAACCCCCCTGGAAGGAGGGATCTGGAGCCAGCCTCATTGCAGTGTTGGTGGGGAGAGACACAGCAGCTGGCGTCATACAGGCTGCCTCCTCTCAGTCCTGCAGATAGCTCCTTTGCTTTCAAAATCTGCAAAACTTCCAGGACAACATCCATTGCCAACCCACAGGAAATAAATCCTTGCTTCTTTCTACACAGATGGTGACTAAAGTTAGCGCTGCTTGATCTGTAATGTTTATACATAAAATAAATTTTCTGGGAGGTTTGTTTGCTTGTTTAGAGTAGCCAAAACCATCAGATGTAAACTGTGTCTGTTGGTGCAATAAGTGTTAATATAGCAGAAAACAATTTAAATAGAAACAGTTTAGTTCTGTGTCACAAAGGTCTCTACCACCTTCTTTGGCAAGGGAAAAAAAAATCATCCTCTAGTCCCTTCTTGTTTTTTTAGCATGGCCAATTAACCAGGTAAGTTACTATATAACTTTGTATGCCTCAAATATGACTGCAGGCTATTTAAACACTAGCTGTAATTGTCAAAGGTTTGAAGGATGTCTAGGGGGGAGCACTCTCAGGAGTTGTGTGGTGTTAGAAATCTCTGCCAGAAGACATTGCTCTGTTTACTTCAGGAGGGAATTCAGGGATGTACCTTGTACTAGGAGCTCTGCCATCGTCTCTTTCCAAATAGATTTTAAGTTCTTGGGAAAGTTTGCTGTGTCCCAGTGTGAAAAACAGAGCACAGACAGCCCTCAAGCCTGTCTAGACAGTCTGGATGCTGCGGACTGTTTCGAGTCCTGGTGTAGCGTAACTGGACTGGAGTGACAGAAAGCGATGCAGGCAGGCAAAGCGATAGGCAGAACAGCTAGTTTCACGTGCAGAGGCCCTGCTGCAGGAGCTGTTCCTTCCTTGCACTCTGCAACAGGCTGAGGAATAGCTGCTTATGTCAAGGAAGCCCCAACTGAACTGCTTGCCACCTAGGTTCGCTTTTTTGTGTGCTCATTTTTTTCCATAAATTGGTAGAAAGAACTGTGAACCATCAGAAATTACCATTTAACAACTCAAAATAGGAATCTAGAGCTGGTTTTGTGTGATGTCTTTTTCGTCAGATTTCCTGAATGGGTACAGTTCTTTCATATGCTCTCTTTTCTTCCTTTCCCCTAAGGTCGAAGAGTAATCCACCAAGACATGCAGCAATAACGCACAGAAAAATCAAAATACAACCCATAAATTAGGAAGCTCAGCAATTCTAAAGTATTTAGGAAAACTGATATCACAAATGATGGATGTTTAACAATTATCTCAAACAACTGAACTAAGAAATGCAAAAGCGGTTGTATGGTTTTGAGTGTCTGAGTAAATGGGCCAAATCGTTGGCCCGTTTGGTTCTCAGACACAGATTAGGTATCCCAGTTAGATGGAAAGTTGTAATGCAGAAATTGGAAGGAATGTATTAATATTTTTCCTTCTCTTGCTTCCCTGCAGATGAATTCCATCACAACTGTAATCACTAAGATGTCTTGTATTAATGACTTGAGTCATTGACAGATAAGCAGTTACTGTAAAACAGGTATGCTTGCAGTCTCATTTGGCATAATGAGGTTCACTTGAACAGCACTGAAATACCAAAGTCTTGAATTGCTAGGACAAAGGTACAGGGTCCAAAGCAGACTAGTACATAAGGAAGAATTGTATACATAGAATTGTGAGAGACCCTGAAGCCTATGCAATATGTTTGTTACTTCCTTGGTATTTTGTCTTTCTGTTACTACTAATTTCAGAACAGGCAAAACAAACAAAAGGCAGATGTGCATTGCACTAGAGCTAATGTGAATCCCAGATTATGAGCTTAATAAGGGGTGTTTGATCTCTCTTCCTGTAAAGGCAGTTGTCACAATCCAAACTGTAAATTTTGGATAGCCATGCTAGCTAGTTCACCATGTTCTCAGACCTCTGTTTTTCTGAATCATCTCAAATTAAGCTCAGTGCAGCCATTTAAGTTCTGCTTGAGGTAAATAACATCCTGAGGCTCTCCGGTTTAGGACTTACCAGTCGAGGTGCAAGCTGCAAGCCCAGCTCCACCATGCCCAAGGAAGAATAGTCAAGTCTCCCATGGGTCTGTACAGTTTGCATCCAGGTCAGTATCCCAAATGCAAATGCCTGCACCTTTCTTACTGTATTTTCTTTGTCAGATCTTAATTCAGAGTGTTTTAAGTGCTACCAACCTGCACACCCTAAAGGAGATTGTTCTTTAGGATTTCTGCATATTATCATATAAAATAGCACAGCTCGGGGCCACATAAGAGTTTGTGCTGATGGAAATTTGAAGAGACTTTGCTTTCATAAAATCAATAAAAACTTCAGATCCAGAAAGTCGTATACGACAGGAAAGTGTTCAGACACAGAAGTGTGATTTTGTGTCAGTTATGCCAGGCATAATGGTAGTTAGCAGATACCTGCAACTATAGAGGACCAAGTATATATATTCTCTATTCCTCTTCCCCAATAATGTTTTTCCTTAATCAGTCATGTTTTACTGTCACTATGCATTTCTGCTGCAGAGCATGCATTTTTCTATATTTTAGAGGGATCTTTTCCTATTTTAGGACTCACCTCATAGATGGAAGCCCACAGTTTGTGGTGACTGGTTTGTGCTTGCATCCATGCAGCTGACTCGCCCAAGATGGGAGAGATGACTGGCAGCTGAACTTCAGCTGACTGAAGTGCCAGAGCCTGCTCCTGCTTTGACATGTCCAGCCGAGGGAGTCAGAGGCAGCGGCCGCCTAGGAGGTGAGCCAAGCAGGTGTGACAAGAGAAACACGGTGGGAAGGGTGTGCTGCTGGGGTGGGAATCACAGGAAGAGACCTCAGAGAGGTGGAAGTGCCTCTGGACTCATCGTCGATAATAAATGTACACGCCAAGATACTAAAACGAATAAGGGTGATTGCTGAAATCTTTTTTTACAGATGAACTAAATTGAGTAAAGAAGAGGAAATAAAGATGGAGCTGGATTCTTCTCCATGGGGATGAGTGACAAGGTAAGATGCAACAGGCACAAATCAACACAGGAAATTCCACTTTAATTTAAGGAGAAAAAAAAAAAAAAAAAAAACTTAGGGAAAATGAGCACTGGAACAGGCAGCCCAGAAAGGTCGTGGAGTCTCTGTCCTTACAAACATGCAAAGGCTGTCAGGACGTGGCCCTGGGCAGCACGCTGTAGGTGACCATCCTCAAGCAGAGTCTGTACTAGCCGATGCCCAGGTGTGCCCAGCAGCCTCAGCAATTCTGCAACTCCACAAGACGATCTCTTCATTCAATTAAATGACACAGCAACAAGCAAACATAATCTTCTGCTCTTAGGGCCTGGAAGACGAGTTTTTCATCTCCGTGCTTATGTAAGCCTGTCTTCCTAGATTGCCTTTATAAGCTGTAGTGTTTCATTGCAATTCTTGCAGTAGGGACAAGCTTAAATCAATTACCTTTCCAGGAACACACTAGCTTTGAGTACAGCCTGAACAAATGCAACGGGCAGACCCTATGATGCTCCTAATAAGAAGAATAAATTATTTGAAGAGTTTATCAGCTCAGTAGATAATTTGTGATAATTTTAATTTGAATAACAATGCCAGGAAAAATAAGGCAGACAGTCCTGTTGCTTCACCACTGTGGAATCAGTAGTATCATTTCTTTATTTTTTGTGCCAAACACCCCTATAAAATATTAAGAAAATCCTCAATTTACTGAATAGGTGGACATTATTAGGTAATGGCTATTACTAAAGTTTAACACACCACTAATGCTATTTTTTTAGCCTTTCAGGACATAGAAAATTAAAAAGGTAGCTAGTATTGAGAAGGAAACCTCTGTGTTCCTTTTAATATAATTTAGAAGTAGTTTGCTGGCAGAAAGAAGAGCATCACACAAATAAAAGTATGAGACAGAAAAGTTTGTTAAAGGGTAGTTACTGAATATGGCAGTAACTGGTTTCAGCCGAGCTGATATCAAGTAATTGTGCATAATGATATATAGCTTTGAGATAGGGCAAGCACGACAGTTGCATTAAAAATGCATAAGAATTTGGATAGGAAAGTAGTAAGAGATTGAGGATAAAATGAGTAGGAAAAATATAGAGGACAAAGGATATTACGGAACCTAAAGGAGTAAGCTAAAAGAGCTTCCACCTCCAACATGAAAGCTTTTCTTTCCACACACCTTTTCATGAAGGCTCTACTGCATTTCTACTTCCTTTTCAATCAATGAAATAGCCATAAATATCATTTTCCCTTTCCCTGCCTATTGCTTAGGTCACTTTCCCTGTCTAATGCTTAGCTTAGTGATAGTTAAACTTTGCTATTTCTTCTCGCAACATTAGAGCTCTCATAGCCCCCTCCAGGCTTCTTGTTGTGCATATCTTATAGTTGTGCACTAAGCTCACTCTCACCAGCACCTGCTGCAGTTGCATCAGCCTAAGAAAACCAACAATATCTGGGCGATGTCCCAAGCTAAAGCTGCCAGCAGCAAGAGCCTCTGCTACTGAAACTGTTAGACCCCAACACAATGCCAGTGCAAACTGGAGAAATTTAGCAGACCACACGTTACCTGGGTGATAGAGACAGTACTGTATTTAGAGGTTTTTATGTGTATTGGAAAAAGTATTAGGATGCAAGATAGACATTAAGACAATGACATGTACAGAACACATGATAAAACTTTCGCCTCATTAATAAATTAGAGTGGTTAAAGGTACTCATGGCACTGTGTGTGAACAGCACATTGCAGTTGGAATAGAAGGGTCTGTTCAACTCTTTCCTATTTTTCTTTCCATTAGCTTTTTTTAATCAAGTTCTTATGCAATAATGCTGCTATTCTCCAGTGAGGATAAAAAGGCTGATCTACCTCCCACTTAAGTCCAAAGGGAGCCATACATTTATTTCAGTAGTAAATGCATCACATCTTTCCTATCAGTAATAGTATTTCTTCATAAAACAAGCTACTCAAAAATCTCAAATTCATCACAGAAGCAATTTCTGTTGTGGGTTTCATATGACTATGAAAAGGTACTGGGAAGCTTTAATGTATCTTAAAAATGACATGAAATTTGAACAAGTAAATAACAACTGCCTTTGTGTTTTTTGCTTCTGCCTCTCTACTAACTTTAGGAATTTATCAGCTTTTAAAATACATTCATAGCAAAATAAAAATCAGTGTGAGATGAAAAATAAATACAAGTTACCATGCTCTAGATAACTCACAAAGCAGGTGCTCCTAGCCTCCTGCTGCATGACACAGATATGTTCTCAGTACAGAAGAATGTTTTTACTTCCAGTCCGAAGCAGGAGGGAAATACTTAGGGTTATCAGGCAGCTTAAGTAGAAAGAAGAGAAAAAATTGCTAGAGTTAGAAATTTATAGGCTGATTATTTTTTTTAAGGCTGATTGGTTTCAGGTTTTTGTTTGTTTGTTTGTTTGTTTGTTTGTTTTTAAATGAGTGATTGGCAGGAGGGAGGAGCCACTGCTGGAACTCTCCATAAGAGCTGGGGCTGTGCTGGGGGAATGAGTGGTGATAATGCTGCCCAGGTCTTTAGTATGGGATTTTACTGCAGTGGTAGAGGTCTCAGGCAAAAACAGCTTGTTCTTGGGTCGCATGCTTTGTTATAGACATGCAAGTGTGTGCCCTTCTAGAGGGGTGTTACTGGAGACTGGTATGGGAGCCTGTGGGTCTAAATGCTTTGTTGTATCTGAGGTATGCTCTGTTTTAGGAAATTTTTGTGGTAAGTGTTTGAACCTTAGGCTGGCATCAGATGCTTCCCTGGCATGTATGGAAGAAACTTAAATGGAGACCTAAGGTTCTTAAGTCAGCTACCAAATAGCCCTGTACTGTATGCTACTGTGGCTTGTGTGATTTCTCTGCTTTGAAACCTGTACCTGTGTTGACTTGTAATTAGTCAGCTGGGAAACTGCAATGCTTAGAGCTCTGCTATGAAGAAATTGATTATGTTTCCAATCTCCATATGTTTTCCTCCAAGCAAATTCAACAAGGTTTTTCTAGGTAAAGGCATTATCCGATGATCTAGCCTCAACCAGGAACTAAGCAGGGCCCTGAGTTTTCACCTTACAAATTAATTAGGTATTCAAAGAAGAGTGGAGATTATCTGACAACAGCTTTACCTCTGTCCATCCTGTTTTTTTTTTTTTTTTTTTTCCTCTGTTTGCTGTAAACTCATCGGTGGAGAGCCTGTCTCTTGCCAGGGCATAGTGCTGGTCTGGTGATGCTCTTCCCTCAGGCTGCAGTTAAAATACTTACTGCAGAAAGTAGTGAGGGTAGTTTAAGGTATTGCAATTTCTCTGTGGTGTATGAGGCCATGTGTGGCCTTTGGGGCAAAAACTGGGACTTGGCACAAGCTGCTGCTGCCTCTTCCCTGGCTGGGCTGCCTGTCCCTGTCTGTAAAACTGATGTGGGGAGTTCATACAGTCTGCTCTGTTGGGGGGCAGAAACAGGTTGGGGACAGAAATAGGTGCTTGAGGGTAACAAGCAAAGGGAAGACATCTCAGAAAGCTTTTGAGGAACTGTATGCTTATAAGGACATGTTTGTTTAATTTATTAAGACATCTTTTGATGATATGCCATTAAATGGAGGAAGGAAAATGCTGGTCTCAAAGTACTGTGTTTGATCTGTTCTGGGTTACCAGTGGTCCGTAAAACACGGGCTGGGCAGGGCCCCTGTAGCAGTCCTTGCTGTTGTCCGCAGTGACGGAGCAGCGCCGTGTGAATTGCCTTTGCTAACACAGATGTGGCCCACGTGGCGAACGGCATCCACTGTACCCCAAGCCACTGCTGAGGCCCAGGACTCGGTTTCACCGTGCCGTGGCACAGGCACAGCGCAAAAGGAACAAAAAGGCCGTCCCTGCCCTAGAAAACTTGTAGTTTACATATAATGAGATTGTGGAGGAACAAACAGAGGAAGGCAGAAAAGCATACAGTTCATGTTGAATGTACAGGCTGAGTCGGCACCCTTTGCACCTGTGCTAAGTGGCTGTATTTAATCATATTTTTCCACCAAACCTGTGTCTTATTCAGTGCTTAAAGGCTTCCTCGCTGCTCAGTCGATTGTTTTTACAGAAGATTGATTTAATTGGATGTATATTTAAAAAAAAAAAAAAAAAGGCCTTGGCCTCTATAGAAGGTAATAAAAGACAATTGAAAATGAAAAAGTTAATTCTGTGGTTAAAAAAAAAGATTGCACACATTTTTCCTTTTGGCTATAAATTTTCAAGGCTTCTAAATTATGAAAGTTGTTTTTTAATTATATACTCTTAATTTTCTGATGCGGAACCCTGTGGAATATTAAATATGGCTTTCCATGTTTCTGAGAAATTTGGAATTCAGAGGAAACTGACCTTTGCCATCTTCCGAGGAAAGGTAAAGTAGATTTAAAAGTATACAGTCTAGGATTTTAGGAAGAATGGATTCAATGCTAATTCTGCTGAAGAGCTTCCTGTGATGAATCACTCTACCTTCCTCAGTCAATTTTCTGTACTGCAAATTGGAAATAACCATCTCTAAATGTAGTATTTATCTGCAGGTGGAAGGTGCAATTACTGCTGATACAGACTTCAGCTTGAAAGCTAGAAATTGCTCTAAGTCAAGATTTTAATTTTTGTACCTGAGCAATGTGTATACTTTCAGGGAAGTGGCACTGAAAATATTTTTGGAAGGGAGGAAAGTTACTTAATCTGTGCTATTTAAACATTACTCTTAATGCAGTATATGCATGGCAGCCTTTTCAGGTAATGAAATGCCCAGCTGAAGTGGAAGGCATAGCCAGAGAAGCCCTTTGTGGAAGATACAAACAGCACCATCAGTATTTTGCCAATTACGGCAAAGATGGAAGATGGTGTGATTTGCAAAATCATGAAAATCAGCTTTCTTTGCTCGAAATGAGGGAAAACAGTCTGTCTTTACCCAGCTTCCTAAGTCTACAGTCCAAGGAGAGGAAATGACATGCTCTTCCTTAGCATGCTGATAGTCTTGCCCAGAAATATCTTTGCCTTTTGTTATGGTCCCTTAAATTGGTGCCTGGGAACGCAGCCCTTTGCTTCAGCGGCGTCTGACGTGTCCAGCCAGGCCCAAGAGGAGTCCCAGTGCAGCGTGGTGGAGCACAGGGCCATGCACCAGTGAGGTGTCCACTGCCTCCAGCCCCGTGGACCCAGGCGGTGTCACTGCTTCCCGCTCTGACACTCCTTTGCAGCTCGGCACTCTGAGTTGCCCTATCCATATTGTGAGCAGCTAGTGCTCTCAGCTTCCAGTACCTTGTAGAGATGCAAGGAGACGAGGAGGAAGCAATGCAGAAGGTATTAGGAAATACATGGCCACCTGCACGCGGGAGCATGATTCATCTGAACATGGTAGCTTAGATGTCCCTAAAGCTCACGTGGGTAGCAAAAGCTGTTGGAGCTGAAGGGCTCCTTGAAAATGAGAGGTGGGCTGTGCTGCGAGGTGGCTGGACTCGGTCTGGCCTGACAACGGGAGAGCTGCGAGCACAAGTCCTGCCTTTCTTGCTGACCATCAAGGCACTCGGCACTGACCATTGGCACATCGATGCCACTTGGTGTTATGGATATCTTGGGTGAAGGTTACAGACTGGTGCGGTGCTGAACAACAGCCCTTTGGGGTTGGAAGTAAATTCTGATCTGTGTTAGAGCATGACTCTTAAAATCAACAAAACCAACTGTTTGGAACAAATAAGGAATATTTGATTCTTAACATTCTGGCATTCTGTGGTAAATTTGCATGTTTGGTCTGTTGGAATCATGTAGCTTTGCTTTTTTTGATGTATTTTATGGTTTGTTACACTTAAATAATTACATTAGTGTGTATAATTCAGTAATAATCTTAAATTACCCTTTGACTGAACAAGAGGGAATCTAATAAAACCATGAAGGGTTTGTGATATTTATTTAGCTGTCCTGATAAACTGCTTCTGAAACCGTTTAGGGATAACTGCTGTTTTTAAAGATGTAACTTGCTTGTTTTGCAGGACTGTACTGTGGGGGGCCGGTGTAGTGTTGCCTCGAAATGTGGGTGAAGCCCTCATTGTGCTTGAACAAGTTGTGGTTTCTGCTGGACTCTGGAGGTGTGTGGTGCCTGTCTCCATGTGCCTCCAGCTGAGCGGCTGCAGGTTCTTAATAAATGCTGTGTCTCTTAAGTTACTTTACTCTTGTGGACAAAGCCGTCGCGCATGGTGGGGTTTATTTTGTTGTTTGTGTAGCTTCTTGTTAATTAACTTCTCCTGTGCCAGCAGCTGCTTGTTGCGGGGCAGGCGCCGGGCCCGTGCTGCCCTGGCCCGCCGCGCGCCTCGCCCTGGCCCCCTCGTGCCCCCTGCAGCCCGCGCTGCCCGGAGGCGCTTTGCGGGCGGGCTCAAGTGCGCGGGGAGGCCCGGCCGAGCAGCCCCTTCCCGCGCGGACGCGGCCCCCCTCCCCGCGTGGGAGCCCCTGCCGGGGACCGTGTCGCGCTCCGCGGAGGGCGGCGGCGCGGTCGCCATGGCAGCGGGCTGCGTGGGCGGGGTGGTCGGGGCGCAGCGCGCGGCGAGCGCGCGCGCGAGAGGCAGGGAGCGCGCGCGCGCCCCCGCGGCGCGGCCCTCCCCTCCCCTCGGCGGCGGCGCCCGCCCCTCGCTGTTTGTGTCAGGCTGCTCGGCGCGGCGGAGCTGCCCGCGGCGCCCGCCCGGCCCCGCGCGGCACGGCACGGCCGAAGGGCACGGAGCGAGCCGAGGCACGGAGCCGCCCCTGCGCCGCGCTCCCGCCATGGGCGGCCCGTAGAGGCGCGGGCTCGGCGGCTGGTGCGGTGCCTGCGCGGCGGCGGCGGCCATGGCGGTGGCGGTGGAGACGCGGCCGGAGCTGGTGGGGAAGCGGTTCCTGTGCGTTGGCGGCGGCGGCGGCAGCGAGGAGCCGCCGGAGAGCGGGCGCTGGCGGGCCGGAGTCATCCGCGCCGTGTCGCAGCGGGACTCGCACAGCGCTGAGCTCGCGGTAAGAGCCTCGTCCCGTCCCGGGCCGGGCTACGCGGCGGCGGGGATGACACAGCCCTTCCCCGGGCGGGCAGCGGCCGCTGAGCCCTCCCGGCCCCGCGATCCGCGCCCGGCCAGCGCCGCGGTGCCGGGGCGGCTCCCCTCGCTTCCCCTTCCCTCGCGGAGCCGGGGGCCCCGCGCCCAACGGCCGCGTAACGGTCGTCCAATGGCCGCGTAACGGTCGCGCGGCGGCCGTGGCAGCGGGAGAGCGCCGAAACGCCGCGCCTGGCCGGAGCTGCCCGAGGCGGTCGGTGCCGGGGGGGAGACGTGCGGGAGCTGCCGGGCTCTGCTCGGCGCGGCGGGGGAAATTATTTGAAAAATGTCCTTGTTGGTGCGCGGGCCCGGGCGCTGTCACGGCGCTCGGGGCGCAGGAATGCGCGGCGGCAGCGGGTGCGCGCTGCGGGCGGGGAAGGGGGCCCGCGCAGCCTTTCCTCCCCTTGGAAAATGGAGTTTTATTGTGCTCCCCGGGCTCCACCGCTGCCACTTTTATTTTTCATTTTTATTTTTGCAAATGCTGGGGTCGGGTGGGTGTTAGGCTGTTGCTGTGGTTGTCTCGCCGCGTGTTTCTTTTTGCATCGTTTGCTGCTTCTGGAAACACACTTAAAATATCAGGACTGTGCGGATTTGCATTACGTGGGCTTGGAGAAGGGATCGCTGGCTGCCCGGGGCAGTCTGTGGTGCTGCTGGTAAGGTGGAGAAAGTCCAATTTCGGCGTAGTTCTGAGTGGAATGCTGGCTAAAAAAAAAAAAATGGAAAAACGGTGATGTGGCTTCAGAGATCATTGGTTTCTTGCAACGGTGCAAAAACTACGTTTGACAAAATTAAGGTGAAAATTGTTGCTTCGGTTCCCCACCGGCCCTCAGCTGTGTTTTGCAGGCGGGGTGCGTGTGCCGGTGGCAGCACTACTTTGTTACGCTATTGTAGTTGTTCCTTGTCCAGGCACCATTTGAGTAGCGTGCTCTTCATGCCCTTCTTCCCTGAGATGGCCTGTGTTTTCAGCCTTTGGTTACATGTGAGCACGGTCTGGACTATTTTTAAAATCTCTTTCAAGTGTTCTTCTTCTGGGATAGTGTTGTAGTTTCTGTCTACAATTGTGAAAACAGTGAGTATCATTTAGGAAGGTGTTTACTAACATTTGCTAGCAAGAGCCACATTTTGTAAACTCCGGGGGCAGAACTGACATAAAGGGAGGAAGAGTGCTAAAACCAGGCTTTTCAGGGGGTGTCTCCTTTGTGTTAAATAGTAATGTATGCTGCCTATTGTAAGTACTTGCTTCGATGGTTATGTGGGTATCCAAGTGCTTTTCTCTTCAGGTTCTCCCCCATTGCAATTCCTGGTGGTTTAAGGACAGACTTCATCTCTGTTTTACGGCTGGGGACCTGAGACAGGATGACAGAGGGTAGGTCTCTTAGTGCTCTGCTGGAGGACCATTTAGATGGATGCGAACTACCGGAGAAGCAGGTACTTGAGTGCCATGCCAACATGGCTGTCTTCTCCCCACTATGGGAGCTGGCTACCCCGCACCGTGTTATACTCTGCGGAAATGCTCCTGGTGACCTAGGAGCACAGGAAGCCTGTGAAGGTTTTGGAAGTGTTTTCTAGGTCTAGTGAGTTCCAGGCTGGGATCTTAACTCCTGGAACATCGTTTCCACGTCTGGTGTACAAGGATTTCATGTTTCCCCTTCTCTGTCCCCCAGGCACGAACAAATTTAAATAATAAAGGAGCGGGTAGAGGAAGAAACAATGAGGTTTGTATTAGCAACAGGTAGTTTCTGTGAGTTAGAATCTTTTGCATTTGTAATTAACAACTCATTAGTGGATAGTTGATGACATGAATATCCTCTGTGCATTTCCACCCCCCTGCAGTGAAGGACAACAGCTTTTTGCTGTTAGCCCTGGTTTCAGGTATACTGTACAGAAATGAGTGTTTCTTTCACCCTGTCACCGCTCTGGTTTTCAGGTGGTCATCCCAATGAATATAATGCTCCATCTCCTTCTGTTATTTATCCAGGGTGTGAAGTTGTAATGCTTTTCAGCAGTTTCATTTCTGCCCATGGGGTGCAGCAAGAAAATGTTGAAAATAACTTTTTTTTGTGTGTCAAATTTCTGTGTTCTCAACCCCTCTGTAAGGGAGGGACTTCGGGAACACAGAAGATGCCCCTAGCTGCAGAAGTGAAGAGGGCATCAAGAGGCATTTTCAAGATCCTTGCAAGGAGCTAAGTTACCTTTTAATCTTGGCTTGGCAAGAAGATGTGATTTATATTGCCTGTCTCTCTTTTCTCCCCTGCTAAATGTGGTTAAGCCCTGGGGCAGCTTCAGCTAACTTGGAGCAGGGAGAGGTCTGAGAAGGATCCTGCTTCCCCCAAGTGTGAGAGAACTGACATGTGAGGAGAGAGGAGAGCTGGACCCCCTCTCCCCTGGCAGAATGGAAAGGGAAGGAAGTCATGCGTTTTGTGTGTTCCTCCTGGAAGCTCCGAGGTGCCTTCCAGCTGGCCAGGCAGCGTGTGCAGAGCTGCCACCAGACCTGGCCGCGGCTGCCTCTTGCCTAGCCCTGGGTTCCATGGGAAACCGGGAGGATGCAGCTGATGGAGTTGTGAAGAGCATGAGAAAGAGCTGGGAGCTAACAAAGCCATGAGGGTAAGCCTGAGTGGCGATGGCAATATAGGCACATCTCAAAATTTTGAGGTGAAAGGTCTCAGGGAGATTTGGCCAGCCTTGGAGGCAGCTCATACAATCGCTGGCAGCTGACCCAAGAGTTTGGAGGAGCAAATCTATAGGAAGCCAAGCTCCCTTAGTCCTGCTCTTAACAGAAACTTCAGCTGTGGAATGGTAAGCTACCTGCCCTCCCCTGAGAAGCAGGTAGAAATGCAGTTCCAGTTGAGATATATTGCTTGCTTTGTTTCATGATCATATTTTTGTAACTAAATTCCTATTTTCTCATAGTTGTAATTGCCATTGTCATATGGTTATGAAACAGAAAAGTAATAGTGGTGTTTTGAAGTGTTCAGTGTTAAAGAACTCAGGTATCCCATACCATCTCCGTGATAACAACATCTCTTCTACTCTCTGACACTATTAAATAACTAAATTTGTTAGTTTTTTCTCTGTAAATCTTACAGAAAAAGAAAAGTATTGTGATATCTTTTCTTCCATTACTTTATGGAAATTTTGCCTCTTTCTACTTAGCTATTAACATAGCACTAGAAGGAGTGTGGTGGAAACAGCTGGCGCTCATTCCATATACTGTTGCTCTTCTGGAAGATGACTGAGCTGCTCTTGCAGTACGTGCAGATCCTTCTTGCCAGGGTTTGGCAACCCCTGTCTCTTACTAACGCATGATGTCATGTTTAGAGACATTTAATAGCACCTGCTATGCAGGTATAATTGTATACAATTTAAAACAGAAGTTTTCAGAATGGTTTTTATGGTCTGAGTCACAAGTTGATAGATCATTTGGTCTTTCATTCCCAAGTATTCCTGTTGCATAAACAGTGTTTATTTACAAATAGAAATGTGTGCAACATATATGATTTATTCTGTTTGTTTCATTAATCTTGAGAGAATATATAGCCATCTTTCTGTTTAATTAACCATGGCTGTTATTAGAGGTAGCTGAGAATGCTCTTTCTCTTTGTTTCTAACCGTCTGGAAAAGCCTGTGTGCTGATCTGGTTGCAGTGATAAGTCTGGGTTTCTAAAGAAACAGCCTGGAGGAAAGAGGTGGAGTTGACCCATATGATCTCCCGGGTCTCTGCTGTCCTGTAAAAACTGCTCGCTAGGCCGCAGGTTGCAAAATGCCTCTTTTGTCCCTATTGCCAAGATTACCCATGGTCATGGCAGAGAGAAAAGATGTCTCCTTTCCTATATCGTGCTAAAATGGATTATTTACAGGGATTCTTATCTACTGGATGTCTGCTGAACTTCTAGAAATTACTTGTATCTTCTGTGAAGCTTTTACAGTTTGAATATCACATATTGAGCGTAGTAATACAATAAGTTGCATGTTTTCTCTATGTGAGAGAGAAAATAGAGCCTGGGCTTTGGAAAAGTAATGTTCAACTCGATAGTTGTAAGCTGCAGTGATTTGTAATCAAGTTTGCTTTTATTAGTGTGTGAATTTTGCTGTCATGTCATTATGGCAGAGTTGGGTGACAGAATCAAGAATCAAGTACTCTGAGTCTTCAATGTCTTATGATAGGCACAGGTAACATTTAGTAATTGTGCGTGGGGGAAATATATTATGGTAATAAATCACAATGTGTTGGGCTTCTGTGGAGAAGGTACATTCCAAATACTACTGATACTTTTAAGAAGTTGCTTCAGTTTTATTTATTTTTCTAAATTGAGTAAGCTATACATTCATGATTGTGATTTTTTTTTTTTTTAGTATTCTATCTTTGAACAAACAAAGAATTGTTTCAAGTTCAGTGTCCTGTTAAAATCATTCAAAGGGAATAACAGCAGACTGTGTGTGTGTGTGTGTGTCAGCTTGATTTGTCCTCGCCTAACAGTAAAATGCAAATTCAGAAAGCAATGGAAAATTATCAGTACAAAATAGCATCTGGGATGAAAACAATCTGAAATAATTATAGATAATTTGAAAATAAAGTATTTTAGAGAAATATTCTATATGATGAGAGTTTCTTGCTAAAAGATGAAGGTAGATTTGCCTCTGCCAACTATGGAATAGTTCTTACCCAATCTTTTTATGTACTAAAATTGATTTAGTTTTTCAACTTTTGCATCCTGAAACTTCCTGAATGCAATATAATCTTATTCAGCTGTCACAGAATGGTACTTCTGTATGCTGCATTTTTTTTCTGCCATATATTGATTTTACTGCACTATTTTGTGTGTTGTCCTGTGTTTTCCTTTTGCAAAGTTAGTGTTAAAGGAGAAACTGACTCTGTTAAGTTTTTAGTGTATTTAAGCTAACTTGCTTAAAAACAAACACTTCTTTCGTTCTTTTAGAATTATATGCCCTGTAGCTTTTACCTACTAGCCTTAAAATCAACTCATAGATGCAGAAAAATCTTCAATAAAATGGTTTTCTAAAGTAAATAATAAAATATTCTCTAAACTAGTTGTGTGTAACTTGCTGGTGGTTAATGGATGGTGTGTATTTCTGTGACTGCAGCAGGGTAAAAGATGAAGAGTAGGTTGCTGGTGAGAAGCCAATCATATTATTTACTGCAGTTTTTGGAGATGGTACTAAGTTTATCACATGGTTGCTCCCTTGGGATCAACAAGGGATAATATTGTGAGATGCATTTTGTGTGCTTATTGACATTGGTTTGAAAGGAGTGGGGGAATCTCAAAAAGCAACAGGGATTTAGGCAATTTTCAGTTGTTTATACTGTTTTATGTCGATATTGAAGCCAACAAGAATCTAGTAAGTTCTTGTGTGTGTCAGCTGGACGGTTTCTTCTTGGCTCAGTTGCAAAGAAAACTTCCTACTTCCTTTCTGTGTTTCTAATGAGATTGAGTCTGTCATCCTGTGTCTGTTAGTGTCACCTCATCTGTCCTCCAGAGTTGGTTCAGCTAGTGTTTAAAAAAGGAGTATTTTTTTCCCCAGTAACTTGACAAAAAGATTAAACACAGGAATATTCCTGTGAATCTGACTGCAAGGGTTCATTGCCTTTCTATCCTATTTCCTTTTGTACAAATAGGCATCTGAATGCGTGGAGCAAATCTGGCTATCAAGAGCACAAACAGAATTTCTATGTCCTGAGCTAGAGATCAATCAGTTTGGTGGTGTTTTTTTTTTTTTTTTTTTCCCACAATTTCAAAGTACATAATGCAAATGTAAGGTGTTTTAACCAAAAAAACCTTCACTCTTGCCTTTTATATGCAAATATGTGGTGTATTAGTCCACATTCACATTACATCAGATCTTTCTCATTCCAAAACATGATGTTAATCATCACAGGTTTGTCTCTCGAGAAAGCTCGGGCATCAACATCTTGGAGGTTTTCAGTTTGTCTCATGATTTTATGAAAATACATTCTTTTGGGGCAGATGCCAAGATCTCAAAACCTTCTGTTTGAGAATTGTCAAACTATTGTTCCGTAGTTATATAATCTATAGAATACTAGATGGTAAAAGTGGTGCTTTTAAAAGTGGTTAAAAAAATAAGCTCAATTTTCTTCTGGTCCTACTCTCAGTAAGGTGTAGATTTCATCTGTGGTCTTTAAGCTCTGCTCGGGTCACACCTTCCCCTCCCTTTCAGTGGGGCTCAGTAAGCTGCTGCTGTCTTTTCTGGAGGAGGGAGGCAGCAATCCTCTACAGAATGCACTTGACGGTGACAACAAGGCAGTCGTCCGAAGAGGCATGCTGTTGTTGCATGTTGTTACCTGTTTCCATGCCCCGTAATGTAGAGCACGATACCTGAGAAAGTATTTCTTGGAGCTTAGCTTTGTATCAGGCTCTCAGGATTGCTCAGGGGACGAGTCCCCTCCTAGCTATGGTAAATAGGGAATAAGGCCTACTTTACATGGGGATGTGCAATCAGCCAGTTATTTGAAGCCAGTAAAAAAGAGTTAATATTGGAACTCTTCTGGAGATGCCTTCATTTATGGGTAAGCAAATGTTATGTTACTGAAATGTCAGTACAATTGAAGCAACATAAGCAACTTCATGTTGCATAATTGTACTGATATTTGGACATGTCTTACCGCTTGATTTGTGTTATTTCCATGTGGAAATACCTTGATAAGATAGGATGAGAGCAGGGGAACCAGGAGAACCTTGGAGGTTTGCTGTGTTTTGCTTTCTAGCCATTTTTGTAAAAATATTTTTATTGCTTTCAGAAAATATTTTGCTTTGAACAGCTGTTACCATTTCTCATTAACCGGAGCAGAGGGACCTACTTGAGAGAGGAGTTGCCTTTCATGTTTGCTCATGGACGCTGGCTTTGAACTAATGCACGTGCTTTGTACAGAGCTCCATGGCACACGAGATGCATGGGGGCAGCAAGGCCTTGAGCCTCACTCTGCCATGGCAACAATTTTAGAAGTTTTCGAGACTGTGGTTCCTCAGACATTTCTCTTGGTGGCACTGCTGGCTTAATTTTTTTTAACCCTGACCAGTTTCCTGATTATTTTGCCATATGGCACTTGAAGCAGTTGTGCTGAGGCTGAGGAGGTGATAAGGGATCCATCAGAAGCAAATGGCTGAGAGCAGGAGCAGCTCAAATTGGCAGCATTTCCAAGAGGAATGTCGGTGGGGCCGTGGCCTGAATGAAGGTGTTTAAAAACTGACTTAATATCTGTCTATGAGTTGGAGTCACTGTAACTTTTAGACATTAACCCATTCAGCTATTTGAGTGCAGATGAACTAAGAATATTTATTTGCTTGATATAAATGAATTCTTCTTTCTGCTAAGGAAATACACGTTCATTTAACATGATCATTCAGTGTCTGATGATGCTGTACTTGCTTACAAGGGCAGATTTTGGAAGGATAAGTTGAAAAAATACCATCTTTTGAGGGTAAACTTAAGGATCTATATGGTAAAATCCATGTACTTGTGATGCTTCACTAAAACTTTCAATAGACTGTGTGTGTAAAAATGTTGTCACTTTTTTTTTTTTTTTTTTTTACTGTTCTAATAGGCAAATAGAGCAAACCAAAAGTTGTGTTTTGGAGGGAGCATTGCCAGAGGCAGTTCATTTTGAAACAGTCCTCCAACTTTTTTCCTTACTACTTGTTCTTTTTGGCTTTTCTTCCTTTTCTGAGGTGCGGAATGTGCACCAGCTGCCTGTGGGGGTAAGAGGAAACACCCCACAAACAAACAGATAGAAGCCACTGTCAAACAGGCAGTAGGAATAGTCTGTTGGGATAGGTATAGGAAATACATGATTAATAAAACTGCTTGGTTACTGTAGAAAATCATGGAGTGGGTAACAGGACAGCAGTGAACTTTTAGCCTGGAACTTACCATTGATATTTTGCTCTATCCTTGTTTTTTTTTTTTTTCTTAAGCAGACTGCTTAGATTTCAGTTCCGTTCTCAGTAGCAGGGAGGTCAAAGCAGTGAGGACATGCAGGAAAGGCTTGGCGCAGGCGGTCTCAAGGGGAGGGATTGGGGCTGCTGGGGCTCTAGACAACTACTGGCTCCTAATGCTTTCCAGATCACCATGCGTCCATTAAAAATTGGGACAAAAATAGGGAAGCTGATGTAATCGAAGACCAAATGTGAATCATGTACCATAGTCTCAAAAGTGTAGTTATGATTCATTGCTGTGATGCTGGTACCACTTTGGTGTACAGCTTGTATTTCCTCAGTGTTTTTCCCCTAGTGATTTGCAACTCGATGACTTTTTTCCCAGGGAGGTCTTTGGGTTTGAGAGCCCTTGCTGGATTATTTCAATATTAGTTTGTAGGAACCTTTTTTTTTTTTTTTTTTTCCCTGAGCTTTTCAACATTTTGTGGCAAAAAAGGTTGCCCTTTAACTGCTATGTATGCAGTTTCCCCTTTTTGTTGCAGGCACATTTGCTATCTGCTAACCTGAAACATTTGGAGAGATCTGGAATCCTTCAAGGATCCTCTCTCCACCCCCTGCAATCAACAGCTAACCCGCTGAACCAGATTTTCCCCAAGAGTGCGGAGTTTGTTGTGCATCTTAAATGGCCATCTACATGGAGACCTGCAACTTCGTTTTAGAAGTTGTTCTTCATGGACTTAATTTCAGATGTCACCACGAATTGGAAAGAGAAGTATAATATTCTCAAGTATTGTTTAATTTTTCAAGAAGTAAAGTAACATTTTATATGACTTTAGATTGTAATTATTAATTTCTCCCATGTAGTATATTGATGATTTTTTCAGTTATGGTAAACTGTGTTACGAGTTTGTGGTCAAACCTTGGAGGTGGTGATCCAGTTGATAGCAGTTAAACAGCAAGTACAGTTTCCAAAGGAGGAAAAAAAGGGCAAGTTGAAATACTTTTGCATTGCCAGCTAGTAATTTGGATGGACTGTCCTAAATATACTTCATTTTTCTGTATCCGGTCATGTTTTAACATTTCTATATGGGTCAGAATGACACATATTATATGTGAATATTTTTAAACAGTGTCATGACCATTTCTTAGTTTGATGGGTAGCTTTATCTCCTTCTGTTTGATGTCTCTTTAAAGGAATAATCCTTTTTTAACTCAAAGGAAAGAAAATATATTGGAAGAAAATTCATTATATTTGCATAAATAGTAAATATTTAAAATATTTTGTCACTTAGTACCATATTTTTTTCCCCTCTGCAAATTTTCTTACTCTGTTAGTCTATTCCTCTTGCTACGTATATGTTTTTTTAATATTGAAACTCAGTGACAATTGGGCATAAGACAATACTGTAAAGCATAATACTATGTGTGTGGTTTGATAAATTATTCGTTGAGTAGCTTAGTTTCTAATTTGACCAGAGCTGCTTTTGAAGCTGAATACCCCATCTCACACATGCACACAACTCTCTGGTTAGTGAATTTTTTTACTACCATTGAATGGATTTTCTCTTGTATAAGTTTGTTTTAAAAAATATTTTAGTCTTCAGGTATATGAATGTGGCTCACATTCAGGAAAAAATGGCAAAGATATCACTGCACCCTGAGTGATTCCTGATTCAATATTCAGAATGTAAGTTAAGCTTTAAGTTTGCCCATATGTTACTCGTCCTCAGGAATACAGAGCAAGCAATAGCTAAGTAATGGCAGTTGACATCAGAGAGTAATGGGGCTCTTAAGCTGATAGAATTAGAAATATACGAAGTAGGTATTCCGGAGAGATTCTTAGGTGCGTAGACTGGCGAATAAGAGGGGCATTCAGTGCCCTTTCTGTGGTTTTGTTTGTTTGTTAGTTTTTTTCCTAAGATGCATTTTACATTATTCTTCGAATTTCCAGGCATGGGAAATTTGTCTCCTGAAATATTTACTGATATGCTTGGAAAAGTTTGGTACTTGAATGGAAACAGGCATTTAGTGCTATTTCTGTGTTTTTCTTTCCTTGCTGCAGGAAAGAAAGCTGGGTTCTTTGGGTTGGAGTTTAGCTTGCTTTAGCCTTGCAGTGTGTCTGTAGTAGAGCAGAGGACGGTGAGAGGGAGGCAGGGGCTGAGCTGGCCGGAGTTGGGAGGAGGGGTGGTCAAAAAGGCAAGGTTGTGAAATGTTTATGTATTCTGAAATTCTTTGCTAAGAATCTTTTGGTCAGATCTTGAGGTTTCTTTGCTTGGTGTTCCTCACAAAAGGACAAGTTCACATAGGGGCAGGAGTTTATAGATTGTTTGCATGTGTGATCTGCAGTGGAGCCAAGAGAGGAAAGAACTTTGTTTAGATTTAGAAACCCACATGTAGAATTTCACATAAGTTGACAATAGGAAACCTCCTGTGACCTGTAGTCAGTGCAGTTCCATGCATTCGTCCCTGTGAGGCCTCCAGTTCTTAATGCAGGAAAATTAAGATATTTATAATGAAAAATATTAGTTGTGAAGGAGTTCAATACCTGCATTCATACTTTAATTTGATCAAAGCTAATAGTTCCTTAAAAATTTGGAAAATAGTTCCTTAAAAATTTGGGAAGTATTAGAAAAAAGATTATTTAAAATCAGAGAGCAGGAATGAAACTGCTTTTGTGGCCTCATTAATTGTAAATTGAACCATGTGCTTGCCTTATTTCTAAGGCTATCAATGTGACATTTTTCAAGGAAGTTGTAGAACTCAGCTTTTTTGCTTGATGTCTTTATTGCTTTACTTTCCTTCTCTACCCAAGTCTTGCTTGTATCTGCTTGCTACTGCCATGTTTTTCCTATAAAGGGAAATTACTCCTACTGTAGCATTCCTTTTCGTTCCCTAAGGGTGGATATGCAGGCAGGAGAGCCTGATCTGAAGCCTTGCTTTGCAGAACAACATGGGCCTGAAATCCCAGTTTCTTGGAGGATTAACCCAGCAGCTACGTTCTGGGAGTTTGGAAGTTGGGTCCTGCAAACTAGATGTTACTTCCCAACATTTTTGATGTATTTTGTGGAGAAAGAAGTTGCCAGGTATCATGGTGGGGTCAGGCTGCCTGGGATGGCAAATGGTGTTCAGAGAGCATCTGTGGTAGTGCAGTCAATTTGCCTCTTCTCAGTAGGTTGCCCTTTTAGCTAACTTGTGACCGAGATTGTTGCTGAACATTTCCTTTATCAGTTCTCAGAGTTCAAACAGGCAAGTAGCCTTGATGTGGATTAGTTTATCAGGAATCTAGGCAAGAGCAAACTCTGGCTGGAACTTTATCCACATTCAGGTCATTCAGAGTCTCTTTAGAATATAAACCTACTGTCTGAGCCCATGGAGTTAAAGAATTAACTTTTTCTTTGTGTGTAGTATAGGGGGTTTTGTTGTTTACTTGGTTGTCTTTTTTTTTTTTTTTTTTTTCCTGTGCTTGGAGGACAATGGTGCCCAGCTTTAATGCAGAAGAGTCATTAAATGCTGCTTTAAGTCAGTGCAAGGTGCTTTGGGCGATGTGTTGCTCTTGGCTTGTCACACGTGCCGCGCCGTTGGTCACTGTGCTGTCAGTCAGGCAGTGGCAGTCTGACCAGCGTACGGATGGGCAGCAGCCAGCTCACTGTTAATGTGTGTGTGGATTTGCAAGTCCCATGTGTTTGCACATGGTGTCCAAGGGACTCGGCCTCCTCCCTTGAAGCCCAAAATGGCACCTCAGTAAGGATAAGGTAAGTCCTTTGGCTGGCTACTTTGAAGGAAACTGAAACAAAGGACGGGTCCTTTGAACATCCAGTGACAGCCTGGGTCAGTGCCCAGTTGGAGCAGTCAAGAAGTGCTCTCAAAGAGGCTCATCAGGCCACCTCTCAGCTCTCTTTTGTCTCATCTTCCTTCAAATCCACTTGCCAAGGTAGCCAGCATGAGAATACTAGCAAGGGCCAGCATTTTTCGGGGGAAAGGGTGTCTTACCACCATCTAAGTATAAATAGGAGAAGGTTAAACTGTTCTTTCTGGATGCGTGAGTCACAATTTTTGACACCACTTTCAGCCTTTGTCATCTCATGCAAAACACTCCAACTGTGCTGACCAGGACCGGTTTAGTATTTCCTGCTCCCTGCTTACTTCATTGATGAGCAGCATTTAATTTCTCCTTAGATCAATCTTTTTTTTTTTTTTTTTTTTCCCCTCCATCTTTCTATGCTTAAAGTATTTCAGACTTTTCGCAAACATCTTATCATGTCTTTGCAATTGGAAGACTTCCAGGTAACCTCCCTTCCCTCAGGCAGTAAGACTTAAGGTGTGGTTCTTTTTTTTTTTTCTTTTTTTTTTTCTTTTTTTTTCTTTTTTTTTTCTTTTTTTTTTCTTTTTTTTTCTTTTTTTTTCTTTTTTTTTTCTTTTTTTTTCTTTTTTTTTACGAAGCACGGTTAATAAAACTCTTAGTTACTTGTCTTAAATGGATATCAAGGCTACCTCTGTTATCAGTGGATGGGCATGTGGATCCATTAGCTATTTCGTTTTGTAGATATTGGGAGCACAGATATAAGAGAGTGTTGTGACTGTTCTTTTTTAATTTCTGGATTTTGGGGGAGGTAATAGGAAAGATGTGGGGTGCTTAACCTCAAAAATGGTTCTGTGGTTTTGTTTGTCCAAAGGTAAGACTGCAATGTTATAGGGTAAATAGACTGAATGAGATGATCTTGTGCCTGATCTCACTGCTGGCATTGCTGAGATGACCATTTCCGTGTCCGTGCAACTCTGTTTATTATGTAGGACTCTCTTTACCAAAGACCTTGCTGTGGCAGGTGCTTTGCAAATGTAGAACTGAAATTGTGCCTCAGAGCTCACAAAATCCGTGAGGAAAAGGAGTTGAAATAAGGACATGATGTTTGTGTACAGCAGCCAAAGCTTTGAGACATCTTGTGACAGAGGAAAGGTAGGAGGGAGTTTTGAAGGAGTATAATGAAGTAGCTCTGCTGGTGTTTCTGGGAAATGTGTAAAGCATGAAGGATAAAACTCAGAGATGACTTTGTGGCAAGTGACAGAGGTTTTCATTAAGAATGGATCAGAAACAGGACTGCATTTGTGGTTAAGTGGAACCAGAATGCCCTTAAAGGGAAATTTTCCGTGGATACCAATCTTGCAGTTTGATTGCTAGCAACAGCTTTTAGTACTAGATGCTTTGGAATCACTTCATTTGAATGCTCTACTGATGACTTAGTAGCCCTACAGTCATTGGCATCTTGATGACGTGAGTTGGTGGCGACTTGAGTTGTCAGCAGTCTCTTGGGCATATCACTTCTGACATGTACTCTAGCAAAGGCCTCTTGGTTTTCATTTTATTGTAGAGGTTTGAATAACTGGGAGTGGCAGAAGAGTTGAGTTATAGTCAAATTAACCTGAATTGCCTAAGCATATAATAGTTGAGATCCTCTTTCTGTAAGGAACTGACTAATTTGTCAAGATGTCAAATTGGTTGCAAGCCGAGCTAATGACTTCTGTGGGAAGTATCAAGAAAGGCAGAAGAAATGCTCCATATGTTCTGATTTGTATTCATTCAGTTTTGGCTAACAAAATTTTAGGTGCTAAGTGGGGTTTGTGACACCTTCCCATTTTAGCATCTCCAACCTGTGAAACTGGAGTTAAAAAAAAAAAAAAAAATCTCACTGGGATCTAGTTCAGGAAGTGCCCTCCTCATTAATTCTTAATTTTGCAACAGAAGGGTGACCTTAGAGAATTGTTGGGGTGCTTGCAATTCTGGGATGTCTTGTGCCTCTTGAATTGTGAGAAGAATTATCCAAATTTGATAGATTCAGTGCTACTATGAATCTTGACCGAGATATTGGAACACTTAACTGTGTGAACATATTGGTTTAACTTAACAGGGAAGAAGGGGTGGAGGTGTCTGTGGAAAAGAGGCAGGAACAGAAAGATTTTTGTGTCTTGGCACAGTTGTGAGTGCTGTTAAGCCCGTGACTCCCATCCCTGCTTTTTCTTTTTCTTTTTTCTTTTTTTTTTCTTTTTTTCCTCTAGATTTTTTGTTTTTAATTAAGCCTACAGGACTGGTGTTCAGAAGAAGCAAAGCTGGGTATGTAAATGATTTTTTTTTTTCAGTTTTCAACTCCCACGCTCAAGTGTGGGTTGTAATAATTCAAGGATTCAGACTGAGATGTAGGAGTCTTGACAGGTGTGTGTCTGAAAAATCGAGATAACCTTAATTATCATTAGGTGATGTTAAAATAGACACTCTGTATTCTTATATATATGTGTGTGTGTGTGCATGTGTGTATGTGTATATATTTTCCCCCCCCCCATGCTTAAATAAAATGGGAATGCATTTTGGTCACACGTGGACATTTTGGACCAAGTAGGTGAGCAAGGGAAATAATGAAGGGTGTTTGGGGCTTTCCTCTGAGAGCATGGTAAGAGGAATTGCAAGTATGGACAGTTTGCATTGCAGTGCCCAGATCCTCAGAGCGGAATAAGCTAAAACATCAGTGGGAGAGAAAGGTAATTCAGTAACTGAAGCCAAATTCTTCTTGTCTTCAATTCACTGCTCACAGAATTGTGTGAGGATTTTCTGGTTTGTCCTGCTATGTTGAAAGGGAATCTGCCTTTGTAAGGACAAGTCTATATGAAATGGATTGATGGAAGCTTTTCTGCCCTCTGTTAATGGTGCATATACAGCTGGCTGTCCATTAAAAGGGCTAATGGAAATGTGAGGTCATCTAGACCTGGCAAAATTGTGAGATAAAGCAGGGCATCTTAGAAGACTAACACTGCTGCGTGACCTTATTAGAGACAAACCAAGCTGTGAAAACAGAGGAACTCTTGTTAGATGGCTTGATGTGGTGGGTAGGTGAGTTTTTAGTAGTGGTTTGACAGGTGTTTTGGCTTGTCTGTTTGGAAGGGAAGCAGTGGAATAGATGAGATGTTACGAGGAGGTGAGAAGAGTGAAAGGAGTGATAAAGTTTATCTTCTAGGGAAGGATAATAGAGTTAGACAGTTGGTACATGCAGAGGTTAATGGAGGGGACTGAAATTGCTGGTGCTTTATGTCTGCTTATCATGTGCTTTGGTATTCAATGCAGTTAGTTCTTAGCTTCATTTTTTGGAGTGTATTTCATAGTTTTTCCCTTGAGAACTGGCGTAGCGAGAGCAGGGATGGGGGTCATTTTCTGAGAGGTGCCCTCGCTGGCATCTGGGCCTTTCTGTCCCTTGCAAGCATCACCTTGCTGAGCTCCCCGAGCATGGTGGCTGCTGCACTTCCCTTCGCTCTTGGAGCACTGGGTTGAGCGCGCTGCTGTCTGGGCGGTGTGGTGGTGTGGGATCCAAGGGTTTGGATGGCTCTGCTGCAGGGGGTTTGCACTGTGCTGGTGTTCCAGGCATTCAAGAGTCATTACCTAGGGCAAACGGAGCTGCGAAGCTTTAGGATAGGAGCCAGCTTAGCATTTTGTGCAGAACAGAATCTTTTAAAAATAAAAATGCCAACTGATTTATTGTCTCTTGTGATGATCTGTTTTTTGACCATCAGCCCTGCTCCCAGTAGAACCAGCTGGGTCATGCATCTGGCTGAGAACTTGGACAAATCTCAGGTTGCAGTAACCTGCCTTATTCTTGTTCATGGATCACTTTGTCCAATTTCTTTCTGGTATTTTCTTGTCCCACCTCTGTTTACCTTTCCTCCAGCTTTGCTCTTGCTAGTGTGTCACTCCAGGCTACTAAATCTGTTGCCAGTTAAGAAGCAAAACTCTTGAGTTTGCTTAGGCAAATGAGCTGCTGCGCTGCAGAGAGAAGGCTGCCACGAACAGTAACTGCACCTTGCTGATAATGCTCTTTTCTAGTTTATTGATGAAAGTGATCATAAGCATTCAAATATGTGTCCTAGGTCAGAAATGTCTATCGTCAGTGTATAGAACAGTGAATTCCTGAATCATAATCAGTGTTCCAACACTGGTAACAGGAGCAATTCATCTAGGTGATTTAGGAATAATCTCATGAGTGACAGTGTTAGGAGAAGTCTGTGAAGGCTCTGAAGCTTTATTCTAGTTTGTCTGGCTGTGTTTCCAGATTATATGTAATGAAAGCATACTTCTCTTTCCAGAAAATACTTTTGTGCTTTATTTCATGCTTTGGAGTAGCAAATCCTTCTTCCCTGGCTAGTTTTTAATTGTTGTTGAAACACTATTGTATTTTCTGATGAGAGGCACAAGGTTAATCTCAAGTTCTGTGGTCCTTTCTCACTGCTCTCGTATGCTACAACATCTCTGTCTAACATTAAGAGTCTCAGTTTTAGTGTCTGAGTCAAAACTTTGATATGCAGATGAAAAAATCCATTGGATTTTGAACCTTTAGTGCTGTCTGGAAGCAAGCTTTCAATAGCTACAGAGACAGAGCTGAACTTCAAAATGATTATCTTCTGTTAAAATACAAAGCATCTTGAAAGAAGCAAAGCACCTATGGTGGTTACTGCTTGCCTTGATTTTCAGAATCGCCTCTGTTTAGTGCAGCTGAAAACTAATGGGACAGCTTTGCAGCCTGTTGGAAAGGAGCTCAGCTCCTCAGTGAGTTCATCTGGCACAGCCTTCTCCAAACTGGAGCTCGTACTGGGGTGAGGTATCTTTATGAAAATTGAATGTACATGTTTGCCTTGAAACTGCCTGTTGCCTGGAGTCTTCGTAATTAATTGCTTGAGGATATCAATTTATTAGCTTCTTGCTAATGAAAAGCTGTCTGAAGTAGCATTAACTTTTGTCATGCAAAGATGCTTTTTCAAAAAGCCTGTGATCCTCGTGGCTCAGACACCATTAATACTCATCTTCTCAACACATGATTTGTTTAGCTCATGGGCTGACAAATAACAAAAAAAAAGATGAATCATGTATCAGTTTTCTATAAAACTTAAGTATATAGACATATAACTTGAGAGCTACTTACTATGCAGATGTTTTAAAGCTGCTAAGAAATAAAGCTTGCTCCTGGTTTTAGACAGAGGATAAAGGTAAGCAGAAGTTTGAGAGGGAGTCCACTCATAGCCTTTTGCTCTCTGAGGTTTTCTTATGAAGTAGTTCCTCATAATACTTGCAAGTTACAGTCAGTTTTCTCTCTCTCTGCTGGTAGTCTAAGCATATGTGACTACAAGGCATTTCCCTCTTATTTTCATTAACTTCTTTGGCACTCCTCTGCATCCTCCCCATTTCTAGAGTTGTTTTTAAAATGTGGACGTAAGAAATTGATGCAGTACTTGAGCATTGGTTGGGCAAAATACTGCGTTACTTCCTGCTTCAGATATTCCCCCCAAAGTAATTCATCACTGCATTACTCGTAGTAGCAATGCCCTGTGGCAGTCTGCCGCATTGCTCATGATCAGTATTGTTCATGATCAGCTGTTTATCCACTCCAACATTAAATCTTTATTGTTTGCCTTTTTCTGTAATAGTCTCCTGTACTCTAAATATAACCTATCTATTATTTGGATGCAAGACTGCAGTTATTCACTGGATATGTTAAAATTTGATAGACAGCCGCTGAAAGCAAAGACCAAAACCTCTAATTTGAGCCTCCCAGAGGGAATGAGTAAACTGTGACGTGGCAAATTCAGTGTTGCAGCAAACACTGGCTTGCATGCAGCAGGACATACCTTCTAGTGGAAACAGCTCTTGAATCCTAATTTGCACTGAGGCTCTCAAGATGTCTGTGCATTAACTACTGCTCAGGCACCACGACGGAGAGCAGGAGCTCCTGCAGGATTCCGCTCCTGCAGAGCTCTCGGCAAACAACAGACGGGCCCTGCCTCCCACCAAGGCAGGCCCTGGAAGTCACGGGTGTCTTGTGTCTCTGGGAGCTCGGCTCCTGGCTCCTGCTGCCATCCCCACACGCTGCGAATTGGAAGGCAGAGGAACAATGTTACCAGCAGGCTTGACTTCAAGTGTAAGGGAGAAATTATACTATTCCAAACACTTTAAGAGGTTGCCAGCTTCTGTTCTAGAAAAAGAAATAGAACAGTTAACTGTGCTGGTTTCTCATACTGAGGAAGTGTGTTCTGATTTTTATTTTTTAGTCTTTTGTAAGATTTATGAATATTTAAAAATTTTTGTTTTTTACCTTTACTCCCAAAATTTCTACACTCAAATCTCAAAACACAGAAACAAACAAATTTAATATTAAAGTGCATGTACGTATTTTCTGATCTGGTTATGAGCCCAATTTTACCTTCCTAGTTTCACTTCTGTTTCAGTAAGCAGACTGCAGAATCACAGAATGGTTGAGGTTGGAAGGGATCTCTAGAGAACATCCAGTCCAACCCTTCTGCTCCAGCAGGGACACCTGGAGCAGGTGGTGACACAGGGCTGCATCCAGGCAGGTTTGGAAGATCTCCAGAGCAGGAGACTCCACAGCCTCTCTGGGCAACCTGTTCCTGGGCTCTGTCACCCTCACAGTAAAGAAGTTCTTCCTCACATGGAGATAAAACTTCCTGTGTTTCAGTTAGTACCCATTACCCCTTGTCCTGTCACTGGCCACCACTGAGAAGAGTTTGGCCCAATCCTCCCTGCATTCTCCCTTCAGGTATTTGTACCTATTGATCAGATCCCCTCTCAATCTTCTCCAGGCTAAACAGGCCCAGCTCGCTTAGTCTTTCCTCCTAAGATAGATGCTCCAGTCCCTTAATCATCTTCATTGCTCTACACTGGCCCCTCTCTAGAAGCTGCACGTCACTCTTGTACTGGGGAGCCCAGAACTGCACGCAGTACTCCACGTGCGGCCTCCCCAGAGCTGAGCAGAGGGGTGAGATCCCCTCCCTTGACCCGCTGGCAACGTTCCTCCTGATGCAGGCCAGGATCCCATTGGTCTTCTTGGCCACGAGCGCACAAAATATTAGGTAGCCAAAAATCTGCATCTGTGTTTTCTGAAATATTGTCTATAAATTGCTTGAAGCACGACAGATTGTTTCAGAAGGACCTACTTTTAAAATATTTAACTAGGAGAATTGTGAGACAATTACAAATTTTGAAATAATTCCTTTTTAAACCTATAATACCTTCTGCATGGCTGGAAAGATGTGCTATGTGGTCTTCACAGAAATGTATAAATTTCTGCAAGTAAGACCTGAGGGTAAGGACAGTGTAAACTGTGGAGCTGCTAAGTGTATATGGTAGTGTAATGGTCTCCTATGCAGCTGTGATTTAGTAAGCTGCACCAGGCTTCAAGCTGTCTGCATTGCAGCCTTTTGGTTATTAATAGTTAATGATACCCTTCCCTAGCCGCAAGGAGATCCTTGCTTTCACTCCCCTCTCCATCCTTCGGACCTTATGCTTTGTCCTCCTGACTGAGGGAAGAAATAAACGCAGTTGCTTGCTGGGCTGTGGGAGCAGCTTTGCAGAGAGCCTGAACAGATTTTGCCCGAGTGACGTGAGCCGCGGTGTGGAGGCCCACCGGGCTGCCCCGGCCGCGGCGCTGCCGCTGGGCTCGCGTGTGTCCCCGCGCGGTGCTCCCGCCCGGCCAGGCTGCAGCGAGGGCAAGGTCCCCATTGTGTTTGTCTCCAGGGGTACTGGGGGAGGAGAAAGGCGGGAAGAGGAGAAATCATTTGTGTAACTTAGGAAGGTCATTTTAAAGCATGTTTCAGGGAGGAAATCTGAAATTCTAAGGGATTCTTGTCTCAAGCTTGTAAAACGAAAGTAATTCAGACTTTGAAACTACCTTTTTTTGGACGTTTTTTGCTAAAGGAACATTGGTATCTTGATGTGTTTTTTATTTTAAAGGTAATATAATGAGAGAATACTTCCATGGAAAAAGATGATCTTAATATCTTGTACTTAAATAAAATGCAAAAAAGACATATTCTCCTACCCTCCCTGCACAACAAAAAGCATTTATTTTGATAAGGGGTTTTCTTCCTTGCTTGTGGCATAATGTCACCAAAACTGCTTTGCTTATGCATTCTTTTTTCTTTGCCTCGGTGCTTGCCTGTTATCTCTTCAGTTTCAATTAACTTCAGCCTTGCCGCTGCTTTTGCTGGTGAGCAATCCCTCTCAAGGCCTGCGGGAGAGGAGGTGCCACCTCTTTACAGAGCTCTGAATGGGTGACACTATCATGCCAAGTGCATGACAACATAAACTATAATTGAGCCGTCAGTAACGCTCTAGAAATGACTATGCATAGTTTGTCCTGCAAGCAGGAAAGTAAAAGACATTGTTTTCCATTACAGTAACCCTGCAAGTTCATATTTTCAAATAGAAAATTTTCCTGCTAAAACCTTTAAGGTCAACATGGAAAAGAAAGGCTTTTGAATCTTCATTTGGAATCTTTTGGTTACAAGTTTTTCTTTTGTGTTGAATTAAATAACTTTCCTGTTAGTGTCCAGACTCCTGATGATTTGTTATGTGCATTTTGAAAACCTATTTAAATGGAGATGTATTTGATAATTCAAATATTTTTCAATGTGTTTTAATGTTTATATCTAAAGAGTTTTTAAAATTTATTTTCAAGAGCGGAAGGGTTTTTGGAAAGATTTGCAGTTACTAATCTTAGTCAGAGTTGCTGTTAGAGGACACCATTTGTGTAGGTTTGGCAAGTTTTCACCAAAAATATCCATAAAATTTTGTACGTGCCTCTTCATGTTCGTAAGAGCATAAGAAGCATTTTACACTAGCAGTATTGTCTGGCACGGTTTGACAGAAAGCTGGAATGGACCCACTGGCCCTCGTGCCAGGAAAGTTTGTTACTGTAAATGATGTAGTTAGAGTGAGGGTTGTTTCTTCTTTTATGTAAAGACCTAAAAAGAAATGTCCTTCTAGTATGTGGCAGCATATTGTTTTATAGCAGAGATCTGCATGTCACTCATGGATTCCAAAAAAGTGACAAACGTTCTGCAAAACTTCACTGCCTATCTGAGAAATAATCTTAAATTTGATTAAGGTGCTTTGTGGAAGAATTTCTGAATGCTGTAAGTAGCCCAAAATGTTTGGAGCTGCTTGAGATAGCTGGTCAATAATAAGGCCTGGTTAACTCCCCCAGCAGCAGGGTATAGCTAATCCTGTAACCAGATTTCACTTTGCTCCTCTTGGAGAGCAAGGTTCTGCCTGCATTTCAAATTGTTCAGATTCCAGATGTGGAATTTAAGTTGTTGAGGAAATGTCTATAGAAGGCAAAAAAGTCTGGTGTAAAAAGATACCTGAAGGGGGAATAAAAGTGAAATAATTCTGAGAGAGAGTGCTAGAAAGCATATTTAACTTAAACTGAAATGTTTTATAGCCTGCATGTTCATTCTAGATTGGTGCGTTATAGAGGCTTTAAAAAGCTTGGATATGGTCTGTAGAACAGTTGCTATGATCCATGATTTGATGACTTTAATGTATGCTATGTGGGATTAGTTATAATGAATTATTCTGCTTGCCTTAAGGAGACAGAAGCAACCTTCAAAATTATGAGTTTGTCGCCGATGCTCAAGGAAGGAAAGACCTATTGATGGAAAGGTCCATCTTGCGCTGGCTGCGATGCTCAGAACCTGATCCTCTTGCAAGCCTTGGCACGTGCCTTGGCGCTGCAGACGTCAGCACTGCAGTCACGGCGCATGGGGAGTTCCAGGGCTTCGTGGCTGCTTGCGGTGCGTCAGCTTGGGACAGGCGCTGGTGTAGAACAACTTCATTTGGCAACAAGGCGTGCAGCTGCTTTTTCCTGTGAGCAGCCTTACTCGAGGCAGCACCACAGCTGTCAATTCCTTATATTTCAAGGTGCAATAAAACAGTATTGCCTGCTGCTGCTTTTCTAGTTTTTGCTGTGCCAATAGCGTTGCTGCTGTTAGCTTGCTGGCAGAGCACGGGACGTGAAGCTAATGGTATTTCCCCATTGAGGGCTTGCGACTAGGAGGAACTTGCAGTAGGGGAAAGTCTGAGGCAGCTCACAGGCAGGCAACTAGAGTGCAAGACTTGAAAGATGGGAGAGCAGCTTTGTGTCTTTGTACCAAAGACAAATGGTTTTAGGAGAAATGTGAGGGGGGAAAAAAGCTGCTGCTAACTTGTAAGAGTGCAGTGCCTTGATGCAGTGCTGTGAAAGAACCCTTGCACACGAGCTAAGTGGCTCCACTTAGAATATCCTTTGCTTGAAATCTCTTTATTCTCCTTGATATTCTTTAAGGAGAAGAGGATCTTTAAATGCTTGTGTCCAAGTCTTACACTAGATTTCTGTCTGTAACTGCCAAAGCAGATTTTTTTTTTCTCGTTTCCTTCAAAGTTGGCTGGTCAAGTCAGACTTGATCTTTTCTGCTTGTTGGTTTTGAGCAATGATCCCAACAAGAGGAGGTCAGTGAAGTAAAATGGGTGGAGTTGATCCATTTGCACCAAAGCTTTTTGTAATCCTCTCTGGGGAGAGACCTCTGCATGTTAACGCCCTCTGTGCTAGGCGACTAGTGGACTTTCAAGAGCTACTAGAAAGAATTGAGGGCCTCAAAATTCTTTCAGAAATGGCTCGGCTCAACCAAGTAGATATTGGCTAATACGCTTTATTAGTACCTTTCAATCAACCATATAAAGTAAAAGTTTTACCATGAAAATGATTGCTTTAAAGTCTACTAAAGATCTGAAAGCCACATTTCTTCTGTTTCCATACCATCCTACCAGGTAAGTCTGAGTGCTTTCCAAGGGCTCTGGGTGGTATTCTGCAACTTTCTAGTAGTCATGGCAATTAAAAATGAAAACTATACATAAAAGAATCTTAATCTGTTGGGCATACAGGTGTCTATATGTATGTTCTTTCTTTATCTGCCAGGTGCGATACCTTGTTTTATTAAGATATGTTATCAAAATATTATTACATTCACTGGGGAAAGGATGGCTGTGATTCTTCTTTCAAAGCAGTAGGAATTTTGATAGCAAGCTTTGCCAGATTGTTTAGGGTGGCAGTTAACTTCCAGAACCTCATTTCAGTCTCTTGATGTAGCAGATAATGACATTGTTAGAAAGGGATGGATTCCTGATTAGCAGTATTTTGGTATTTGCAAGGAGATGTAGGTGGTAATGCACTAACCCTGCTGTGAACAAAATTTCTCACAGTACAAAACTTGGTAAAATTTTTGTAATATTTAAAAGTTCAAAGACTTCACTTAATGCAGCTCTTTCTGGAGAAGCCATTGACAAAATTTGCTGGGTTATCCAGCGGTGGTCATGAGTAATTATTTGTTGGCATGAAGATGCCTGAATCAGGTTGTGAGAAGGTATTTCTCTTCTCTAGAGACCTGCAGGTCAGTCTTAAAAGGTTAAATCTATCTGTTTTGGTCAGTGTAACCTTCTGCAGTAGGGCTAGATTCCAGAGTGTGAAAGATTTCCATCAAGACTTAATTCAAATGATAAGCTATTTGTTATAAAACTTGTCATCCACAGCCAGCAATAAATAGGTGCCATTGCATGACTAAAATACATGTGCACATACATGATACTACTTACAAGGGTTGCATCAGCTGCTTTTTTTTTTTTTTTTCTCCAAAGTATCAGCGAGGCAGTGTGTTCTCAGAGGCAAGCAAACCAGATACAAAGTTTTGTCTTGTAGTAGCGCTGACTCTGCCATTGCCTGCCAGTGTTTTGATCAGTGATTATGAAGTTTCACATGACCTTCTTTAAATGGCCATGAGCATGAAAATCTGTCCTTTTGAGTGCCCATGTGAAACGGACAGGTTCTCCGGAACGGCTAGGTAGCTGGATATCATGCAGATGGAGAAATAACTTGTCAAAAGCTGGCCAGGTATGGGAATGATTCATTGTAAATCAGAAATATTTTGTGGCCCTGGGGGGACCAGCAAATTATCAGGCTATTTTTGCAGTAGTCTGGCTCCCAGGCTGAGCTCTCGCACAGTCCTGCAGGCTGAGATGCCCTGCAGAGGGGTAATCCTTTAGGGAGATCTGTTTGCTTTCCAGAGATAGCAACCTGGCAGGACAAAAAGCCCAGGGACTGGGTGCAGTTCAGCACTCTCAGCTGATGCCTCATGTCACTTATGAGGCTGGTTAAGGTGCAGGGAATCTCACTAGTTCTGTAGTGGCACTGGTTCTGTTCTTCAGAATTTGTACAGCAAGATTTGGTTTATGTGGACCCACTAGTTGGAAGATTCAAAGGTGCACTTACTTGGTGCAATAGCACCAAATGTGGAACACTGGGCTGGCGCAGTCGTGTTGCTTGCCACTTAGCAACAAGGGAGACTCTTAATACCACTTTTCAAGTTGGACCTGCTTTTCACATACTACAATGCGGGTACATTAAACACTTGATGAAGTTTTGAAACTTTGATAAAAGTGGTGTCTGGGCTCTTCCCTCACAGCTCTGTGTTTTCTTCCTTGGACTGAACATACCAGCATCATGGCCATACGATGCACTGATTCTCCAAACCGGGCAAGGGAAGCTTTTTCCTTTTTTCTCAGTGGCTTAATTTTTATTTAATAAATGTGCAATTCCATAATGAGCAGGTCTGATGCGAGGGAAGCAGCCTGCAATTACCCCCGAATGAAGCGTGACATGAAATTGCCCCCAACTTGCCCGGTTCTGGCCGTCTTGCTTCTGCCACGGTAACAATGAGCCCTCAGTTCAGACTTGCTGCAGAACTTGCTCGAGAATCTCTTTTTCTTCAAACCGCAGCACTCCATTTACTCATGTCAGAATGAGGCAAAACTTAGATGGTTAGAAATACCTTATTTGTGTAGAACAAGACGTGTGCCTTATTTTGTTTCTTTTGACTGCAGGAAAAATAATTTTTGAGGCACACTGCTGAAGTGGGTTACAGACTGAGGCACAACAGCAAGTGCAGTCAAGAAATGCTCCAGTGTATCGTGGCGGTGGTTGAGCTAAGCCCAGGCCAGCTCGTGGTTTCCTGCAGCGAGGCCCAGCGGGGAGGCCGCGTGCTTGCCGCGCGCTGATGGAGGCGCCGAGAGCAGCTGCGGGCAGCGTGAGCTCTGCCATCCTGCCCTGAATTTCCAGCTGCTGTCTCCTACGCGACCATGCTGCTAAGGGAGAGTCACGTGCGTGGATACTTGAGCAAAAAGCTGTTACTTAATATAACTACTGTGCTTAGAAATGTTCTGTGCTTGTCGAAGGGGCAGCTTGCTTCTGCTCGTGCAGCTTGGTTTTATTTGCGGAGGCCCACGTGGCAGCATGGGTTGCCTTGACCCCTCTGTGCTCGAGAGGGGACGATGGGGCATGAAGAGTGCGTGTGTGATCCCCTAATGGATGTTGCTGAAGAGAATTTCCTGAGCTTATGTCGGGTTTGTGTTCATCATGAGTACCCTGAATAGTAACTACTGTGTTATCGTAACTTTGAAGTGGTTTTACTGAGGCGTAAATGTTTTGGGCAAAGATGAGCAGATACAAATGTTTATTTCTCTATTTTGGAAGGTTTAGTGAGCAGATTTTTCATTTTGTTTTTGTACGACTTTTATTTCTTAATAGTGTGTGAATTAAATACAAATGCCCTGGAAGAATTCTCTTGCATTCGATATTCTTCAGTCCAGTGAAACAGTTATATTGCTTGTTTCATGTTATGTTGTTTAAGATGTTTAAGTTTACGCAGATAAGGAAATAAGGTCTGATCCCTGGAGGCCATTTAGTAGATGTGGTAGACTATTCTGTTTACAAGTTCCTATGGCAAACACTGATGAGTATCTATTGGCAGGGAATTAAAAAAAAATGTGTTAGTTGTACTTAATTGCTATCCATTTCTAGATGATCATTTCCCCACCTGCTTGATGTTAGCGTTTTCAAAAGAAGATAGCCTTGTTTTATTAAGAGTCCTTTTGATCAAGTCTGCATTAGCCAAATCTCACCAATTGTGTGTGGTTATATTGTTACAAAAGTACATTTTAAATAGAGTAGAATTAATTTATTTCACTGATTTCTAATGAATCTTTACTTTTACATGTAGTACCTGTGCATGTTTACTGGTTGCTTACTCTCACTTCTAGCGTGGTCTTTCCCAAACATGCTCAATGTTTTCATTAGGGAACTTCATAGATTTATTTTTTTTTTCCTAGTCCTGTAGGTATACGGTTTATTCCTGTTAACTGCAGTTGCACTTCTGTTTTTATTCCTGTTTGCAGGAAAATCAAGCTGTCAGGGGACTCTCTTTATCTGAAGTCTTTCCACTTTCAAATAAGGTAGTTTGTAGACTAATGCAGTGATATTTTGAACTCTAAACTGTTGAACTTCGCCTAATGTTAAACTTGACTCCTTAGTCAGGGACCTATTGCAATTCTGGTTATTTTTGTTCTCTGGAAGAGAGCTGAACAGTAGTTTCTGTCTGACCCATTTAATTGTTGGAAGAAATGTGATGCCTGCCTCTTGCCATTCTGGCAGCCTCACAAAAGGGGTAAGTTATCCTGCACGTCCTAGCTTGCTGGATGGATGAAATGATCTCTTTAAGGAGATAAATCAGCAAGCTACTGCAGGATTTGGGGTTCACCATGCTAGGCAGGTACTCTGTTCCTCAATAAAGAACTTTATTCCTTTTAGGGGGAAAAAAACTACCAACTTGCAAACTGATTGCAGACTATTGCTGATTTTCCTTGCTGCCTGGATTTCTGCCTTCTGCAGGCAGTTTATAGTGATCCGCTTCAGCGTGCTTTCGGCTGGTGTATCTAAAGGAGGAATGACTTGGGTTTTAGTGTCTGTGTAGGCTTTTGAGGTGGTTCAGTAGCAACGAGTTACATGACTCTTCTAGTAAGAGAGGGAATGTTTCAGAGGTGTTTTAGACACTGCAAAATAACCTGTTCCCCCCACCCATTATAGGCTGTAGAAGAACTTCTAGCTGCAGAAGTTGCCACTGGGTGTCATATACCGCCCCCCCACACGCACACAGAAAAGTGTTTTAAGTCTTTACTTACATTGTCTCCTACTCCTTTTCCTGGCAGCCTGTCGAAGCAGCCAACTGCTGTCACTTCACGACTGCCCAGGTGCCTTCTTGTACCCCGTTGGTGGCAGCGTGTCACGCGAGTCTGTCGATTCCCACTGGCTCTCAGTTGCTCCCCGCTCCAAATGCTGTCCTAGCGTGGACAGGGGGTTCCCAGCGTGCAGAATTGCCCCTGCCGTTGGCTCCCTAGGCCTTTTGCCCGTTTGAAAGGTCATACTTGAATTTTATGGGTTACAGGAGCCTGTGAGAGACTGGAGGAGAGATTGTGATATAATGCTCTAAATGCTGTCCGTATGTACACTTTTATATAGGAAAAAGTTTTGATGTTTTACAGTGATTTAGTTATGTCCTGTCAAGTGACTTTATGTGCCTCTCCTGCGAAGTACAGTCCTCTACACAGGACCTTCTGATGCTGTTTTGCCAAATGATTTTATTGTGTGACTGCTGCTGAGACATTCTCCTTAAAATGATTAATTAGGTGAACCATATCCAGAACATCACTGAGAGGCAAAGGTGTGAACTTTTTTTTTTTTTTCCTTCTTTTGACTAAATTTTTAAGCGTCTGTTCTCTGCAAGTATTTGGATGTCTGGCCAAGAGTTTGTCAAGAATGTAGAGAAACTGTCTGTCCTGCTCTATAAATGTTGTTATAGGTGGGAAGCAGTTACTAGGTGGTAGATAAACTTCTGTGAAATAGGAAATGGTAAATGAGATGATCTAGACCTATTAGAGTGATGGAGGATGTCTCACCTTTTTCTTTTTTTTGGGGAAAAAAAAAAAGGATGGAGAGAAAATAGAGGATTTCAATTTGTAGTAACAAGTATTTAGTGTAACAGATACTGGATGTCTTGGAGGACTTACTGTAGTCTTTAAAAAGTCCAAGTCTTTAAAAAAAAAAAAAAAAAAGTAATGAATGACAAGAAAGGTTTGTCCTATGTAAGCTCTTCCTAATGGGTATAAATAATGAGGCAAGATATAATTTCCTAAAGCAGTTTGTTTATGCATGTGATTTAGAGGGTGCTCTTAAGGGTGTGGTGAATTTTTATTATTAATTATTTATTTAATATGGTTCAAAGTTGGATTTCTGCAAGTTTCTCTATAGGGGCATGAAGGCATCTTAGAAAATCAGGTTTAACTGTTGAAATATGAGTGCATATGCAAAGATATCTAGCAATGTTTTTCATGAAACAACACCCATCAAATTAGCTGGCTGTCTAGTGTGCTTTTTAAAAGTTGAACAAGGTATGAATCCAAAGTGCAAAAAACCTACAGGCATCTGTAAGATGAAAGGATCTTGGCAGGCATAGTTAAGAGTATCATTTATGTCATTTCATATTGTCTTGTATCCTTTGTTATTCCAGTGCAAAATGTAATCAAAGATGAAAGTTGCAAAGTGAGGGACTAAAAAGTCAGGAAGTGGTAACGCTATCGACCCAGCTGAGCAGTCCTGCCTGCCACGCTGGCTAGTTCTGGTGTGCTGCAGCAAATCCTTCACAGCTCCTGAGCAAAGGCGCCGGATTTGAGCAGTGATTTGGGATGGATGGAAATATAATCATCGAGCATCGCTCAAACAACCAAAGTAATAAAAGCAGAAATTTCAGAGTAATGTTTAAAAAAAACGTGTTGCATAGCAATTTTTTAAAAGAAACTGCCAGGGAAAATAGAATCAGCCATGTCTGGTTTTGAAGCCAGTGTTTACTTGGCTTTTGAGATTAATTGCAATAGGCTTAATTACATTTTTTTTAAACTTAAGATTTTATCAATTTTGCTTCCTTTCTTGTGCAAGGAAATGCTTCTTTTAATTACAAATTAGTAACGTGATTCAGTCTTTATGTAGTTCTCTTAAGGGCAATGCTTTTGGTTTGACCCATCCTTTATACCCTATATCGCCAGTTTTCTTGCACACTCGTAGGAAGGAAACTCCCTAAATAGTAAGTCCATGCATTAGTCCCTAAGGAGCAAGTCCATGCACTTCCGATCATTTGAAGACATTAGAGATGTTTATAACAATTTAGGGGTTCAGATTAGTGGGTATATGCTGCCTGTTTTATACCTTCTTGAGTACTACAAAGTAATTGGAGAATACAAAGCCAAAGGAGACAGATTTTTGGCTGCTTTCCTTTCTTTTTCAGGGCAGCAGAGCCTGCATGTTATTCTCGTTCTTGATTGTGGTCAGTGAACTCCAGAGTTTTCACACTTCCGTGTTTTTTTTTTTTTCATATTTCAAATACATGTCTATTACCTTCTTGCTAATTATATCCATCTTGGTAATTCAAATGCAGCAGTTTAAGATGTCTAGGCCTAGGGCTGTTAGATAAAAGTGTGTTTCCCCTGTTGTGGCTGCCATGCTTCATTTTTCAGTTGGGTTGAAGCCACAACTGCTTTAGCAAAAGTGGCCGCTACTTGCCTTCTGTTTCACTGCTGGGAGTTAAGCCAGTTGCCCTCAGGGAAGAAAGTGGCTTCATTTCTGGAAGGACATAGATGATGACTTTGAGAGAGGATGAAAACAGGGTAGCAGTTTTTCTTTGCTTAGAGGCAGCCTGTGGCTTCAGTCCTTGTGCAGGCATAAGTAAATAGCAGCTGTTGTGGAGAAAGGGCAATCCTTTCCAGTTTCTCTGGAGAACATTAGTCTGCATTCCCTGAAGAGCTATGAGAGAAAATAGCTGCCACATTGGAGTGCTTTTTCATAGTCACTCCAGCACACTGCGTGCAGTGTCAGGTACTTATTTCAAATGTACACAGAGATACTAAATGCACAGAGATGATTAGGGGAATAATCCTGGTAGCTACATTTTAAAGAATGTTTTATTTGCTTTGAGCTGGTGGATTTTGGGGAATTCTTTTAAAAAAAAAAAAATCTGCTCGGGACAGAATGACTTAAGTGCTATAGTTTTGTAGGGGATAAGCATAGTTGTTATGCATGACTAGAAGCCTTATATCTTAGGTTTAAGCACTAAACTTCTCCCCAACTACTTGAACTTGGGATAACATCAGTTTGATGGTGACGTATCTGTGCCTGCTTCAAATTAGTCGTTTGCTGATGAGCTTTCTTGGCAGCTGCAGTTAGAAGGCTTCCTGTCTGCTTGTTCCCTGCCTAAAGAGTGAAGCTCTGCCTTGCCTAGTGCAGGTCACTAAGCAGTACCAGGTTAAGCAGCAGGATGCGGCGTCTCACACATGTTTCTGAAGGTTATTGCTGATGAGTTCAAGCATCTGCTTCTCGGTGCATTCCCTGGAAGCAGACTAGCTGATTACATTAGTAAAGTGGAGCAAGTTGACAGCTCTCTGCATATATGTTGCAGCTCAGAGCAGATGTACTTGAGCTGGGTTGAGGCTATTGTAGCCACGGTAACATGAAGTTCAAAGTAAATGCTTTGGCAGCTGGCCTGTGCTCGTAAAACTGGTCTTTACAGGTCCTGTAGCTCCCTTCTAACAGCTCTCCCTGCTTTGTTGGCCTGCATCCAGGCTATGCACCAAGGCAGAAGGGCTAGTCTAGGTGCACTGCTTGTGTCTGGGGAGTAAGCACAGTTAAACTTCATTAGGCAGCACAGATGCTTGCGTGGGGTTAATATTATTTCATCATCAAAAAAAAAAAACCCTTTGCAAATCAGCATTATTAACTCCAAACCTCGCTAATATAGAGGTGCTTCTCTAGGAGGAGAGATGCTTCTCTAGGGAGTGGCTTTACATTAGTGGAAGCTGGAGAAATGAACTCCCTGTTGGATATCTTTTCTAAAAGTCAATTCTGCCACCCTTCCCTAATGTAGTTCGGTGTCCAGCCCGAGAGATCGTTAAACTTGCCCTTGTCCTCGCCCATGGCAGAAGATGAGTGATAGGAGCAATAGGCCACTGCCCTCCCCCTTGTGTACATGGGGGCATGAACCCGTGCTAGCAATCTGTACCCTTTTCTAGCCTGTGTTCCTGTTTGGCCCCAGTGTGCTTCTTGGGTATGGTATTTGTTTAAATGAAAAGTGTGCTCAAATATGTGAAGGCAACTGGTAATGTTTAAATACAAAAGTATCTAAACTCTGCAGGCTGGCATGGCTATAGGACCTTACTCATGTGCGATTCCTGCACTGAATTGCCCCTGCAGTGAATGCCGTTAGACTTATGGTGATAGGCTGCTCCAAAACGTGTTTCAAAGAAACCCTTTTGTAATGGCAAATTGTACAGACTTGTTGAGAGACAGAGTGATAGAAACGTTTATTGGCCCTTGCTCTTTTGCCTGAAGCATCGCGTACTGATGTCTGTGGCTTATCTTGACTGCAGCGGTGCTTGAATGACTGAGCGTTTGGAGACAGCTGGATGCAGGGGCCTTTCTGGGGCTGCCTTTTATTCTGCAAGTGTAACTAAACTGCATCCCCAGAGCTAGCCCACAAAACTGGGATCAGCCCAAGTCGTGACAGCTAGATGAGGTAAGAAACAAAAGCAGTCTTGGAAAAGATCCCTCGGAGGACTGAAAGCATTCTTCAAACATTAAGTACAACCAGGACATAAAAATAATTGTCTCCTGAAATATCCTATAGCGCTAATATTTATTGTTTAGCTTTAAAGAATGAAAAAGATTTGAAGACTTTCAGCAAGGAGAAGGAGAGAGAAACGGACGCATTTAAGCATAGCTGTAGCCACATTCAGTGACTTTATTTTTCCCTCTCAGATAATACTAAGTTTTATCAGGCCTCTCAAACTGTTGGGTGGGTATTAGAAGTGGAGCTGCCTGAGCTTTCTGAACTCGTACGTTGCCCTCCGCATCTTCCCCTTTCAGGCAGCCTGGTCCCCTGTGTGTGCACGCTGCCTGCCCCAGAGCCCTGCGCAGCGAGGCCTCGGCCCGGCGCAGCCCTGTCCCCTGCAGCCCCCTGCCCCGGGTGGCCGCGCGCGGGTGCCAGCCCTGCCCAGCCAGAGTCCAGCTGTCCTCGCCCGCAGCGACCCCAGCGCTGCGGCCGGAGCCCGCTAGGGCTGCCTCAGCTCTGCGGCCAGGGGGAGCGCGGGGGGGGCTTCACCGAGTCGACTGGAATGGCTCGGGACTTCTGCTTCCCACCTTTATCCCATGTTGACTTCAGAGTTAAAATGGATTTTCCTTTAAAAAAATAAGACATAGCTCAGGCCAAAAATGTAGTTAGAGAATCACTTAGCAATAAACAAAAGAATAAATCCCAAATCTCTGAATTCCATCTAATTGTTTCATTATTGGCCCTGCCATCCAGCAAGCAGAAGGCTTTTCTTTTAAATCAAGACCAGATTATCCATACATAAAGTAGTGTTTTATTTGCAAAAATAGAACAGGCTCAGCTTTTCATCAGCCCAGGAATCGATCATTTATTTCTTCTCTGCAGGCTCTTACGTACAAAAGCCCTAGATTTATGGCCTGTGATAAAATGTCGAGATACAGAGCATGTTGTTTTTAGCAGGAGCCAACAATTCTCTAATCTGCTGGGATACTGAGATTATATTTCTGAGGCTGCTTAATAAGGATTTTGGGGTGAAATTCTATCATTTCAGGCTGTTTTTTTTAACCCTACTGTCGTTTGGTAGAATTGAGCAGGCTTTTTGTTTGTTTGTTCTGAAGATGCTGAGTTGAAAGTGAAAAGGCACCAAATCTTCAGCTATCTAAAATGGCTTGTTTGTATAATGCATAGCATTTAAGTAATTAAAAATCCCTTTGCATTTAAATAAGCATGTGTTCATTTTTTTTCCCCTCTGTATGGGGTGTCAAATACAGGCTGTTAAACAATGGGGAAAATTGTTTAGCTTTGTAGCTTGTTAGCTATATAACTTGGTTTCTGCTACAAAAAGCAAAAGCAGCTTAGTGCTAAAACGGATCACCTGGCCAGGTAGGTGAATACTGTGTGGCGACAGAGGAAAGGACATTGCTGATAGTGTTTTAGAAAACCGTGGGGCAAGTTTCTTTGCTTATGTAAAACAGTGGTCTTTGTTTGGCACTTGCAATGGCGCTGGGAGTGCTGTGTAGCCTCATTGATTGGTTCCATGCAGGGGAAATCTGACCTTTAGCAGATGTTTGAGAAGCTGCCAACATTCAGAGTGATCAGCAGACTAGACAGTTTTTTCCTTGTTATGTCGATGAGAACTTCCATTAGATTAGTACCATGCGTGACAATGTTAAAGGTTTTAAATGGCTGCTAAACTCTGTGAAACAAGGCAGATCTTCCTGTGCTGGGGGGTCACATCAAGTAATCTATTTTCTTATGTAGATAGTTTTGATAATTGATTAGCTGATACAAATACTTTGATATTTTAAGTGTCTTTTTAAACTTTCCTTAGTAAAGACATGTAGATTTTTGAGTCAGTTTTGGTTTGTCTATTATTTCTTTTTTAAAGGTCAGGTTAACATGCAGTTACAGCATCAGTTTGGGATAAATGCTCTCGAAAAGAACAAGCTGAGAGGGGCTGGGGAGGGGGAGGCAGCAGGGAAACAGATCCCATCTGGAGCGCTTGGCGTGGAACAGGATGTTGCATGACTCCATGTGAAGTCTGCTCTCACGAACAGCACTCGAACTCATGTAGCAGATTCAGCTGCTTAGTTGTGGGAGTTGAGCATGAAACGAGGTCTGTTTTCTCAAACTCCAACAGTTAGGACTACAGGAAAGAGGTGGGACTAAAGAGGAGATTTATGTGATGAATAACTCAACAACACCAGCAGTTGCCAGATTAAACCCTTTCCTGCAGGTGCTGGCTTTCCTCAGAGGTTTGCAATTGTTTTTCAGTGTTACATGTGGGGAGGAAAGTTATTTAAAGAATTAGAGCTGTAATGGGGGGGGAAAAGATAATGACGAAACGTTTCTGGTTTTAAGTTTAAAAATCAAGTAATTGCAAAAGGACTGATCTTTTCTTGGTGTCTTGTATATTTATGTGATTTTTGTTGTTGTTTGTGATTTTTAACATCTGGGGTGCAGAAAGCGTTCTTTGATAACAGTTAGTTCGTAATCAAACAACTGATTTCTGCCATTTGAGCTTTTTTTTTTTTTTTTTTTTTTTTTTCTTCCCCTGGACAAAATATCCAGTGAGTGTTTTCTGTTTATTTTTTCTTTTAATTAAAGGTTGAAAGGAAGGTGTGGGATGGTAAGAGAAGCTACTTGTTAGAAAGTCTGGAAGTCTTTACCCTTTGCTCTCAGTACTCAAGAATACTAATTTTCCCAATGTTATGGCATTTGTCAGGTATATTTTTTTATGATTCCCATTAATTTGTGTCATATACACGAGAGCAGAAAAGTTGGTGAGATTTCTAGCTTTGTTGCTAAAGAAAACCGTCATGAGGAGTTCTGAAATTTATTTGGCAGCTTGTTTTGGTGTCTAATAATCTCTGTACCAAACCATGTGAACATTTTTCTTTTGGATATATGCTGTATTGTGATCCCTTCCTATAAGCAGAGCTAGCAAAGCTCTCCCAGTTGTGTTTGAGGTATTGAATATTACTACTGAATCTTGTTCAGATAACCTCCATCTCAGGTTAAATAATCATGAGATGGTGGGAGGCAGTAGCAGCTCTTTATCGATTACCTTAATGGGTTAGTGGGTTGACCAGCTCAGCCGTGACCTCCTGCCCCCCGAAACGGAGATAGCAGCGGGTTGCTTTAGCTGTGGGGCTGAGCTCTTTTATTTATTTATTTTCCTTCCCTGTACTGGCACAGGGAATTAAGAAGGCATCTTGGCCTTACAGGTTTTGTGTGGAAGTGGGATGCGTGGGAGAGAAACATAGTTTACTTTTTCATGAGGTTTTCTGTGTGCTGTGAATAAAAATAACACTGCACCTCTTTGTGCTCTCTGCTGGGAGCTGAGTGTGTTCTGTTCCCCGCACTGCTCCTGTGCCTGATTGCAAGCTTTGGCTACACTTAATTCTGTGCTGGGCTATTTGTGTCACCGTGGCATAAGCTTATCAAAAGTTGAAATAAAGGCTACAATGAACAGCATTTTCAAAGAATATTTATTGCACGTTCTTTTCATTTGCTACAGTGCTATGTTTGTTGACAGCAGAAGACAGACATATCTGTCTGGTATATTTGTCTGGGATGCTTAAGTGAAGCTGCACATGAATAAGACTCATTGCTTTCTCCTCCATGCTGGGCCCTCTGTAACACTAGATATGTTAGATGTAGAATCTAGAAGGAAGTGAGACGAGTTGTTAGAAATGACATCTAGATTTTCAGCACTCCACACGGTGAAGTGGAAGGCACTTGATAAAGCAAGGGAGGAAGCTTTGCTCTTGTTCCTTGTTCTATTTTGAGAACAGATTCACTTCTTCACCGTTCTGAGTAAATACTTCAGTTGTCTTACGCAGCTGGGGACTCCTCCGTCAAACAGAGCTTCCTCTGAGTGTTCATCTTCCTGAAGGGAACAGTTGTGTTCCTTAATTTAAATGGTAGTTTTATGGCTGAGTCACAAGGGAATAAGTGAATGGGAATAAGCATGGTGCAAGTATCCTTCCTGGCACTGATTTCCTGCAGTCCGGTAGAGCTGTCAGGTGCTCGGTAATTCCTTCAGGGATGGCTTTTATTGCCTGAGGTATCTGTGGAGGGCATAAAGACCTGCTTAGTAACTTGCATTTTTCTTTTAACTGTAATCTTGCCTGTATTCTGTGTAATTGTATCACTAGCTGCAGAGGCTAGTTTGATTTTCTTTTTGGCTTGTATGCAACATGTCAGTGATGCTTAATTATTCAGAGAACTTGAAGTAGCTGAGGTGTGTTAAATCTTGGTAATGATGCATTTATTTAAGATGAAAATCTGAATTTAATCTGAATTATTAAGTGATTGTCAAAATTACACAGAGCTCCTCAAAAAGTACACTTACAAATGCAGAATATGTGCTATAGATTTGGGGAAGCTATTCTGCATTTCCTATATATAACAAAGTCTGAATCAAGGAGAAACAGAGAACTCTGTCTTAATTTTAAACCAACAAGATGTTAGTGAGAAAATAAAGGGAGAAAGAAGGAAGGTGAAAAGTACCACTCTTTGTGTTTAAATTGTTCAATTGAATTGTTGAATTCCATAAAATAACTTAGAATGAACACAGTAAGTGCATTTATTGTATATGTCATTTCCAGCATTTGAAAGCTGCCTTGGATACAAAGCAAAGCTTTTTTTCTTCTTCCAGGAATTTGCACAGATGGTGAGCAAATTATGTACAGTTTGGGATTAATGCTGCCTTATTCTCTTCTCTGCAGAGTGGAGACTTTTAAAAATTATTATTCCTGATATACTCGGAGTCACAGACTATAACATGATCTTGCAAGAACAAACTTCATATGCTTTGACTTTATTGTCCTTCTGGTTAAAACACTAGTTGAACATATTTGAGTGCTGCTGTTACACGAGTGCCGGTTTGTTTTTTGTTTTGTTTTTGCTTAAGCTGCAGCCCTGTTAGGACCTCTAGGACAGTCCCCATGAGTTTCCTTATTTATACAGTTAAGGTGAAAATTACAAACATTTTGTTTTAGTTTGGAGAATGCTGCTGCTGAGGTAGGTTGGTTAATACTGAAGTGGTTAGGGAATAAATAGGATGCGAGATGGTGTGCTTTCCAACCCTGCATTCCTCAAACCTATACGTATCAAAAATTTTACTGAGTTGACGTAGTCTTGTAAAGATTATAGTATATAATCTTTATGTGCAGTATGACATTCAGTGAATCCAGTCTTCTCTAGTCACTTCAAGTGACGTGTTACAGTACCTGAACACACACTGGTTTTAGGTCTGCATTATGTTTGGTATTATATAAACATATAATCTCTGCTTTTAAAGAGTTTATGATCAAAACGGCTAACACTGAATTGAAGTCGTTATATTTATTTTACAACTTTCATATCAAAGCAAAGAGATTACAAATTGCCTGGTGTCGTTAAGTGCGTTTTGAAACTTTCAGTTCAAAGATGTGTCTGAATTAAAACCAAACAGTCAAAAATAAAAACGCAGACACTGTAAATGAATCTTTGTTCTAATGTAGAATGTCTCCTAAGGATTGAGAGTAGGAAAAAGTGATTGTCCAAATGAGTTAGGGTGCTGCCGTATTTGTTTATGGTTTACGTATGACTTAGAGTGGTCAGAAATTTTAGATACATAAAACTGAGTAATGGCTATTATGGCAAATCAGAGGTCAAAGAGATGGGAATTGGCCATTTAGTAACATGTGAGATATTTTGGTTGAGAGTTGAAGGAAGCTTGACACCAGGTTGTGTACCTTTGTGCACTGATGTAGTATGAACTGTAGCACTCCACTTGCCTTGGCGTTTGGGATCAGGCAGAAAAATAAAGGACTTTTCTACTTTTTTTTTTTTTTTTTTTTTTTTGTGGTGGGGTGTGTGCGTGTGTTAAACATGCATTTTTTCCCCCCTCTAATACTACAGGTATACACTACATGAAAGAAGTAGACGTCTGTGATTTTGGCTGTGAAGCCTGTGTTAGGATATATCTTCAAGTTTCTTAGGTATATCAAAAGATTACATGAGTTTATTTTTGAAAAATGACTATCAAGGGAGCTTTGAAACCCATCTGCTGGTAGGGTAATGAGAAGCAGCTTCAGACCAACAGTAAGGCAAGATTTGTGCATGTAGATTAGAACGGAATAGAAGCAGAATCACAAAACTAGCGGAGAAAAGTTGAAGAAGGGCATGATTGAAATTTTGAAAACCAAAGATCAAATAGAACAAAAAAAGTTAAATATCTTTGCATCTTAACTGGCAAGATTTTAGAAAATTTGGGCCTAGTGCCCAAAATTTCTAGAATACTTGGGAGTTAAGGGATACTGGGATACTTGTAGTATCCCAGTACTAGGCGAAACACCGGAGAAATGCGATAGCAAGTTATTAACAGGTCAGTGGGGAAGAAACATCTTCTCTGCTAAAAGGTTATGTTAATTAACATAAGGCGCTTCAGTACACAAGCTTTCCTGTTAAAGTACTTCTGGTGCTATTGCAAATCAGGAAATAAACTTCTGGGTAATACCTTCCAGTATTTCAGTAGATAATCAATAAAAAGAGGTAAATATTCAGCTAAACTTTTATGTTTCAAGTTTTTTGTCTTGATGTTTTTGAAGAGTTATTAATAAGTTGATGAGAAAGGTAGATTGGCTTGATGCTTAACAATATTATTCATGGTTGTAATGTGAGCAAATACCCTGCTCATCAGAACATAATTATCATTTTGTAACTGATAACATAATTTATATGAAATACGATATACTGCTTTTTTTTATCAGATGAACTTTTCTACTGGTTTCCTAGTTCCTCTTTTAATATGTTTGCAAAATTCCATTAATTCTCTAAGTTAATAGTTAAAACTGAAGAGCAGCGCTGAACTCTGCAAGGTGTCTGAGCATTGTCCTGCTGTTGATTTGAACTTGTGACTTGAAAAGTCACTGAGCATTGTCCTGCTGTTGATTTGAACTTGTGACTTGAAAAGTCACTGAGCATTGTCCTGCTGTTGATTTGAACTTGTGACTTGAAAAGACCAGCAAATCTGCCAACTGGCTTCTCCAGTGTGGTCCTTCCCTGCGCTAAAACTGTGCCCACATCCCCCGGGTGTTCCTGGCTTTAGCAGAGCAGAAGGGAACCGTGTGGGAGCCGTTACTGGTGTCTGGAGAGCAGTGTGGGCAGGAGAACAGCTGGGGCACTTGTTCTTTTTCTGTCTTGGATCTGAATGTACAGCAACCAAAAATGCATTCCGAAGTCTTACTTTACTTAACTCTCTTTAGCTTCACTTCAAACAAAGATGTTCTGTTGACAGGTATGGTTTTTAATCGAGCTCTGCGCTGGGGTTCGTGGACAGCATCACCTTCCATGCCAAACAGGCCTGAGCTCAGCCTAGAAAGATGCCAGTAACTTGTACTAGGTCCAGGTCTAACCTAGGAGTTTGAATCCTTGGAATGGTGAGTGGTTTGTGTACTTCCACTTTTGAAGAGAGCTACTTGGCTTTTCTTGGTGGAATTGGGGAAGCCGTGGGCTTTCTTGGCTTCTACTGATCACCCCCAATGCGAGTCCTGCTTAGGAAGTAGCATCTTCCTTCCACCTTGTGCTTCTGGTCAGCTTCTTGCAGCACTTTACGTCCCTTTGACAGCCTGCTAGGCAAACCTAACCCTGTCCTCATTAGCAGGTCGTGGCCTGGCAAAACCGACTGCTGAAAGCTGTTAATATTTAGCAAGTAATAATTATTTTTTAATGGACTTATCGTTATTCAGTTCCCTTTTAGTCAGATCTTCAAATAGGAGATACAGATTAAAACCAGTACAGACAGCGCTGCCTATTTTAAGAAATTGTTATTGCTAAAAGATTTATTGAATGACAGTGGTAAGTAGGTCTTTTTAGTGTGATACTGACAACATGCATCTATGCACCCATAAATTGGTTGTAGTTAACCGTCTAAATAGTCATTGCACAGATTTGGGTTATGCATTTTTAAAGTTTTATGTTTACCATATTTAGAAACACAGCATTTGATTCAAATGCCATTTCCATCATTTTTAAGTTGATGTAGGAGTTTAAGTTATGTAGATTTGATGGCATGTGTGTTTGCTGAGTGGTTTTTAGAAATTATCATGCAGATATTTAATTTTTTTTGTCCTACATAATGTGAAATATATTTTTTTTCAGCCTAAACAACCCCAGTTTTTGTGTAACAGTTTTGTGCAACAACCCTATTTTAGCTGGGTGTTGCTAAGATTCAATAGTTAATGTTTTCTTAAAATTCCATGCTACTTTTAATTTGGATGAGTTATTCAGTGTATTTTTAACATCTAAAAGTGGTGCTGCTAGGCTTGATTTTGCTTATAATCCCAATATAGTCCTGACTTAATGTTTGGTGTGGTTGTCATTTCGTTTTGAGATGTGAATTTAGAAAAGGATTGCAAAATAGGTACATGAAATATTTTAAGTACCTAGGTGATCCAAACATTTTCAGAATAAAATTTCACATTCCTACAGGACTGTCTCTTTATCAGGGACAAGTCTATTGTGAGAAACTCATTTGTAACTCTAAAGAGTGTATAGGGAGTATCATTTTTTTAATCCCCTTTTTGATTCAATGTAGTACGGTGATTTATTTTTATTTCCTTTAATTTCCTCCTTGGAAAGTGCATTTTACATTCATTTGTAAGAGCCCTGCATCTTTCAAACGCTTTCCTTTATTTTCCTGCCTGGTATCGGGGCACCCGAAGAGGCTGCTGTTGTCACGTTCTCGGAACGTTCCTTTCCGCCTGGGATGTGCTGGTTGCCTAGCAGCAATTCGAGGCACAGGCTGCAGCAGGCTGCCGGAGGAGCCCTGGGATTTTTCGTTGCTTATGCAGCCATTTTTCTCCTCAGCTTTTCTGCACAAGCTACTTTCTGTTCAGCGGGAAGGGCATGCATTTTGGGGAATGCAAAATCGGGTTTCCGAAGTGACCCGTTCTTGAATTTCCTTAAATGGTGGAAGAATGGCAGAAGTACAATTAACTAAGGGTATGCTAACCTTACTGTGCAATGTTGCACGTATTCCAAAGATGTACTGTGGTATTGCAAGGATTCCCTCACCACTGTTCAGTGGTGTTTGGTATTGCTTCCTTCACTGGAACAGTGTACTTCTCTGCTCTACACTTTTGAGCAAGGTTTTGTGCTTCAGAAAGAATATATCTTAGATTTTCAGTAGAAATTAACAATATTGGTTATTTTTTTAAGAATACACAGGGGCCATAAAGTCATCTTTTAATCCTAAAGACTTGGAAAGGTTGCAACCAATCTGTTTCCACTATTGCATCTGAGTGAGAGCTGGCGATGCTGTTGTGAAGCTGAATCTGTGTGACTTGGGTCTTTCCACCTAGCAGTGTTAGCAATTGCTGTTTAGTTTTGCCATTTGGACGGGCTTTCACTAAACTGTGTGTGTGTTTTTGTTGTATCGCTTGGGGTCTTCTCAGCAGTACGGAGCTGTGGAAACACTCTGCCAAGTGCAGCCCTTGATCCGTTGGCCTCCCTGGCCACACGGGCACGCTGGTGGCTCATGGTAGCGGGCGCAGCGTAGTAGTAATTTTATTGGGTTAAGCTGTTTGGCTTTATAGTAGATTGTGCTTTGTTTGGGTTTGATTAAAGAGATATTTAGAAGGGCATGCCTGCTGGATAATGCCATTTCCATCAAAGAAACAGTCTGTGAAGAGCCTGAGAAGGCAATGGTATTGGAACAGGATGGGGAGAGTAGGTTTAGAAAGCACATGTCCGCTGGCGCTGTTCCTTGTGTCCCCCCAGCCAGCTTTCAGTTAGGGCAGCTAGATACGTGGCAACAGTGCCTTTTTCAGCATGTAGGCAGAGAAATTTCTCAGAGCCTACAGTACTTTGTTTCAATTTTCAGTTGCATAAAATGCTAGTATAGACCAGCAGGACTAAGCAAACATTGTCAGAGCTGCATGGAATTCATGACTCCAGAAATATCACCGCCAGTTTTAGACCTGTATTGGCCTCCATGGCAGCTGGTGTTCAGAAATCTCATCATCTTTCCTTCCCTCCCCTGGGCTTTGGGATCAGCAGGGGGCGGCACTGACTGCTTTGTGGGATTATCATTTCCCTCCCCGCTGCTTCAAAATACTTTAAAATATAGAGAACTCTCGGCACCCTCTTTACTCGGCCAAAAATAAGTTATTAAATATCCCATAAAGTATATTTGCCTGAAAATTAAGTTTGCAGGTCACAGTTAATAGAGGAGGGCATGGGAAGGGAAGATGTAATTTAGAGTTGCATTCAACTTGAAATTTGGGAATGTCGTCCTGGCTTCCTGTATTACAGTGTTTTGCTTCTCTTTGTTACTCTGGCTAAGTTGGAGGGCTGAAACAGAAGAAAATGTTTTTCTTCTCCTTTTCCCTCTAATCATAGCTTTACGTGGAAATATTTCTTACAAGAGATTAAAGTTATTGCTGTGGAAATCAATTATTTTAGATTGTCTATTTTCAATAAGTCTGTAATACATATTAAGTAGTTCTTATAGTTACCTAACCGTGCACCACAGATTTGAAAAATTGACTCCTGACAGCTAATTGTGGATGTTTGGATTGAATGCTAAGATTATTTGAGTTTATGTTTTCCATTGAATAGTTAAGATCTTTTTGAATTTCAAAGATAATTTTTAGCACCTGAGTTTGGAGCTCACAGCTCTTGCTAGTGCTGCATAAAGTGTTTGTGCAGTATAATTGTACACGGTGCAACCCTCAAACCATATCTCTTATTGGATCAAGGCTGTTCCAGGTGCCGCGGCAGCAGAAGTGTCTTGTTTGCTGTATTAAATGCAACTTGAAAACCTGCTTGATTATGCTAGAAATCAGTATTTTGGTGACAACCCTGTGTAGTCAAGGGGGCAGCCGTGGGTGGTGTCTCTCCCTGTGGCTCTAGTACATGGCGCTCTAAGTGCGGGGCCTCTCGTGCAGCCCTCCCCTGCTTCGAGTGGAGCTCGTACTCTGGGAAATAGATTCACTCGGCGGCCGAGTCGTTGCTTTCTCTCACCCTCTTAAAACCCTGGTAAGCAACTGTATGACAGGACTTTTTGCGTCTTATCACCGATGACTTTCTCTGTAATTGTTTTTAGCGGTCCCCCTGGCCATACTGCCCGGAGCTGTTGCCAGGCCAGGCAGCAGTTGAAGGCAGCCTTGGGCTGGGCAGGAGCGCGTGTCCCGTCTGGAATAACCCGCCGGGTGCTCCCGCGGGGCGGGAGTGCTAGAGGCGCCTGAGGATGCGGCTCACGTGGGGGCTGCGCTCTTCAGCCCCTGGGAGGGCAATGCTTGTCTCATGACAGTTTGGAAAGGTTCCCATTTGGTTTGTGGGGTGGATTCCTTTGGAGCAGAAGTGACTGGAAAATTATGGGTCATGGAGTTGCGTGGTGAAAATTTCACCACAGTCGTGTTCTGGCTTTGAAACAAGAGTATTTTGCTGCAGTTGTTTGGCTGACTCTATTTGGAAATTAATTTATTGTCTTGCTTAACTTGGAAAAAAACAGAGGCCTACGCCACTTCCTGCTGGAAAGCAGCAGCAAGTTACAGAATTAGTGTGTTAATGCCAATAATGAATATAATATTCTCCCAGTGGAAATTTTTTTGTGTGCAAGTCTATGGTGGTACGTGGTGAGGTATCCTCAGCCACTTTGGCAAAACAAACCTTTGTGTTGCTGACAAGGCAAGGAAGCAAAATTTGGCTCCAAAACATTAAAATCAACATTTGTTCTTCAGGAGGCAGCTGTTGTTTCGCTGAGGAAGCACTGTACAGCGAGCAACAACAGAAGGATTAAATATTTTCAGCCTTGGCGCTCCTTAGAGGGTCTTAGTTTGACTCCACATTTTATTTTGCTGGCACACGTTGCTGTATCGCTTTTCCCTTTTTTTCTTTTTTTTTCCCTTTCCTGAATTGTGCACTTGGGATTCTGCGTTTCTCTGAGCCGTGTGCGAGTGCCCAGAGAAGGAGGAAGCCTGTTTCCCCCGGGGGTTTGCTATAACCTCAGAAAAAATCACACTGCGCTCCCTGTGCCGAGCAAGCGCGCGCTAGCGGGGAGGCGACTCGATGAAGGATTGCGCCTGGCGCTTGGCCCACGCTGCTTCTGCCCTTGCGGGAGGCGCTGTGCAGAAGCCAGGAGCTGGTTAACGGCCTTGGTGCGGCACGTTCTGCGGCGGGAGCTGGCAGCGGCCATTCCCAAGCAAGGCTGCGCGCCGCCGCCGCGCGGGCAGGAGCGTGGTGGCCCTGGGCAAGGGCAGGCTGGCGCGGGCGCGCGCGCTCCTCCCCTCGCGTGGAAGGGCTCCTCCGGGGCGCTCGCTGCGCAGAGGCTGCAGCACCCACCGCTGCCGTCCCCGCTCCACCTCCCAGCATGTTTGGGGTGCAAAACTCGCACACGAGCGTTAGATCCTGCCGCGGTTATCCACAAGCTTTGGCTGCTCTTCAGGAGATAGTGTATGTTTCAGCATGGCACTTTCTAGGCTGTTAACTCCAGATAGACTTAACTGTGTTTTTCAAAAGCATTTATTAACTTAATTCCATTTTGCTTTCTATTTTTAAACTTGCTGTTGTGCAAAGTCTTGCACTTAACCTCCTACACTCTGTTATAGACTAAGTCAAACTTTTTTCCATATATATATTTTTTTATTTTAAGAGGGATTGACCAGCCAAGAACAATTGATGGGAATTGGCAGGAGAAAGAGAACGGGGAAAGGTGAAAGGTTATTTTACAAAATGATTTTGAATGTGCCATCGTGAACCTCATCCTTAAATTTTGCTATTTAACCAATTACAAAAAGCAATCTCTTCGTATAGGGTGCCAGTCCTGTTCACGCTCTTAATTAAATTCAGAGTTTCAGAGCAAGCCAGAAAGTGGATGATGAGTAAGGTGGCATGAGAAGCAAAAAGATCCCTCCCCAGCCAGAGTGAGACTGGTGAGGATGAGCCGAGCGCTGTGGTCAGGGCCAGTACGTGGAGGAGGGCGGGAGACGGAGCCAGGCGAGCAGCGATAGCTGCCCCTCTGCTGAGCACTGGGTGGTTTGTAGAGGTTCTGAGGAGGGGAACAACCACGTAGACTGAGGGTAGCTTGGCAGGGGAAGCAGCAGCTAGGGAAACTTGTTTCTTCTGTTTTATTGGACAAATTATAAGTGCAAGTGTGGTAATGGGCTGCCATAAGACGAGGGAAGTGCAGTTCTCAGTTGGACTGGTGTTTTCAAATAGAGAAAGGAAGGAAGCATGGAGGAACAGAGTGGAGGTAATACGGGAGAGAAAAAGAATAGTTGGGGGAAAACTGGGATACTGAACAGGAGTGAGCAGAGTGTTGGTATCAATTAGTCATGTATGCGGGATGGGGAAGGAGTGCTGCACAGTTCATGTTTTGAAAGAGTGTGAGACAAAGTCTAGACAAGGAAATATTTTGCAGGCCTAAAATTAACTGAGGTTAAAAAGACAACAGACTTTCTGGGACAATGATTCAAGTCCTTGGAAGCAGAGAGGAGGAAACTCAAGTTTCAGAAGTGTCCTTGGGTGCAAGCTGGAATTTGGGGGAGCGACAAAGCATCTTCCCTTGTCCTCCAGTCTGTGTGATGAGCAGTTGTTCGCGGTTTTAATCCGGTAACTTTGAAGCCTAGTGCATTCAGAAAAGTTTGCTGCTGCAAGTAATGCAGAGAGAACTGTGGCTCCAAGTTCCCGTGTCCCTTACGAGAGGAGACCAAAGGCTTGGCACTTTGAGCTTAGCCAACGCGACTCAGGCTGTCTGCGAGGACTGTATGCACTGCGGGACAGCAATGGCACGAGACCAAATGGGTGCCAGCTGGTACTGGTTGCTTTAGCTGGGAGGAAAGTTGTTGCCTGCCCCATCCAAGAACTGGGATTCCAGCAGAGTCGTCTGTGGAGCATGGGAACGACAAGAAGCCTCGTGGGGCTTGGAGATGTGAAGGGGGCCTGTGTCGAGGTCACCCACAGTAGCAGGGACTGCAGGCTCAGGAGGCCAGAACCAGCCTTCTGGGTCTCCCATCTCAGTGCTTCCCCCTCTGCCACCGTGGAGCTCCCTTTTTTTTTTTTTTTTTTCCTTTCTTGTTTGCTTTTTGCATTAATTATGACAAATGTTAGGACTGAGAATGAAAAGTATTCCCCAAAATTATTTACTGATATGTAATGGCTCTGTGTGTTTCATGAATGATAATATTAACTATTTAGTGTTGTGCTTTTCATTCACTAAGATATCCAGGGTTAATGCCAATGTTTTAGCAAACCTAGCTGCCTCGCAACAGCTACGCACAGTGCATAGTGCTCCTCAGCTGCCAGGAAAAATTTCTTCCATGGTGCTGGAACTGATTAATGATGTCATTTCGATGCCATGGAAGCAAAAGGGGTAATACTAAATTTTATTGAACTTCAAAAATATGCTTTCAATAGCGCATGTAGATACAAGCATGTGTATACATGCAATAATGTGTCTGTCTTCTGTTTTTAAATTTCACCAGGTATACGTGGAATTTGATGACCTTGAATGGGAAAAACGAGAATGGGTTAAAGTTTATGAAGATTTTGCAACGTTCTTGGTGGAGTACCAGCTGGTCTGGGCAAAAAGAAAGGACCCAAGCCAGACTCAGGGATCAAAGATCAAACAAATTCAATGGCCTGCATTGGTAAGACACTTGAGCAATAGCATTTATTAAACTATTTTACTCTGTTTAATTTTGGCTATGGTAGGGGAAACTGTTGAGCATGAGGCAAGGAGGGGAAGAAAATGATTATAAAATAATAATAGAGTGTGTTCATAGTCACTTCATTTCTGAAACAAAAACAGAGTGCTGCAAAACTAGTTTTTTTCAGTGGTGTTGATAAAACTAACAGTACTTTCCATGGCTAAAGCACCTTTGACATGCTGCTAGTAAGCTAATATTTATTTCTGCTCTATGGAGAATTGAATTTAGGATGGAAAAGAAGCCCCAAAGCCTGTGGTACCTTCTTTGTACATGGTTGAGCATTCGTAGAATTTGGGTCAAAGTTGAGAAAGATGACAAAACTTATGAGCAAATATCAACCAAGTGACATAGTTGCTCACCTAGATTGAGGTGGTGCTTGTGACTCTTTGTCTCTGGATTGATGCCCAAATATTTAAGCGGCTGAGAGAATTGCTAGGAAATTGTACCCATGTCTGACAGACATTTAGGCAGACTTGGTGGCTGCTAAAGATCTGAAGATATAACCTAACAAAGATTAAATGTGGATTTTTCTTCTCCAAACTCCAAATTATTTAGAAGATCCAAATACTTCTGAGACATTAAGAACACATTATATTGAATGTTTTCCTTTGTAGAGCATGGGGGAAGATGGCTCCCACACTGGAAGGTGAAAAGGGGGGAGTTCCAACAAATTTGTTAGAATGATGAAGGTGGGGCACTATTAGGTATATTTGATGTTAATCTTGCATCTGTAATTAAGTCATGAGATTAAAAAAAAAAAAAAAAAAGATGATTTTTTTTCCCTTTCAGATTTTAGCTGTCTCTCTGCGTTTCAGTTAAAATATTCCTTTCATCTACTTGTTGCTGGGGACTTGATGGACTTGGGAAATGCTATTGCATGATTAGTTTTCTGGTGTTTGGAATCGTCATTGTGAAGGCCATATAGCAGGCTGTCCAAGGAAGCTCAGCGATGCAAGAAATGCATAGATTGTGTAGGATGGATTTACTTTCTCTTCCGTTAATATTCACACTTGACTCATCTTGTATGTTAATGTGCTTAAGTAAAGCTAACATTCTGGATGCACAAGCTGTTTCATACGCTTGGCTCTTTCTCTCGGCAAATTTCTCATTCTTATTAGTATTTGTTAGTAGTTACGGAGCAAGAATTTTCACTTCTAGGGAGTCATGTTTCTTGCTCTTTAGAACCACTTATGTCTCTTGGATTGAGATTAATATTGTAAAATCTGATTTTAGATCTCATATTCTAAAATTCTAAAAAATGTGTAAATTATTTATACACTTTGACTGTTTTACATGCCTTAAATTTCACCATCTAGGATACAGAGATCCTTCTTGGACTTAGGAGTGTAGGAGGAGTGTATTTCTAGAATGTCTTTTAGTCTGGCTGCTGGTCCTGTTGCAGAGATAAGCGTACGTCATTGTCCGACGTGGTGTTTCGGGGGCATCTTCTCACTTAAGACCTTTTTCAGACTTGCTCTGGCCTAGTGCAAATAGAGATGAGGGCAGAATAATAGGCCAGAGGAAGAAAGTTTCCAAAGGATCACCTCCTGCTCCTGTGTTTATACAAAATAAAATAAAATATTTCCAAGTGGGGCTCAGATAGCTTGTTAGGTCACAGTTTCCCCATGGTAAGGGTGACAAGCTCTCATCATTTCTGCTTGGCCCGCCTATAAATGTGCTAACAATTGTTCTCTCTGAATCAAACTATTGCAATCACCTGCATTCCAGGAAATTGCTATTGGAAGGAAAATACAGATATAGAATACAGACTTGTGAGTTAGAGCAGAGTCCTTCTGTAGATACCTCTCAAAATTGTGCTCTGTATCTTGTCCTCAAGGTGAGGATCACTGTGCTGAATGCACAAGGCCTTGGGGAACAGGAGGTATTCCTTTTGGCATAAGACTTGGCTCTTTGTTTCCAGAATATCTCAACAGTCTGTTGTAGCGAAGTGAATGACCTCTATGAAGAGGTCTTTTCTTAGAACAAAACTTACTAAAGATGAGAAGACAGTGGAAGTGGTGATGAAAACTTTGCCATATGGTGAGAAGAGTATAAATCACTTGATAGTAAATGAGCACAAAGTCCTGGCAGCAGTTGCTTCGTTGTATCAGTGACTTTCTGGTGATGTTGGCCTAGATACTGGTTTCTGGTGTGCTTTGCGAGTGTGCATGGAAAAGGTGAGATATAGTGCTGCTGCCCTTTCATGTGGCCGTCATGTTGACTTTCCTGCTTGTGGGATGATTTCTCTGGACAGTGGAGGCTGGTATAACTGGCAATCTGAGATGCTGTATGTGAGGGGGCTTCCGGAGCTAGGGACAGAGAGATTCTTTGCACAGTCTTTGCATACTTGCAAAAGAGCAATTTAATTGCTCCAAAGAATGCAGACACCCTTAATTGCAGCGTTTCAGAGTTGAAGCCCTGCTCAGCTGTGTTGGCTATGTTACAACCATAAAAGAAAAAGACTTGTCCCTGTTTTAGAGAGTTCACAGGCTATGTAAGAGATGCAAGTAAATACAAATAAACAAGGAAACAAGTGATGTCAGCATGTGTGTGGCCTAGATATTAAGGAAAAGTGTGTTTGCCAGCGTCAGTGGAAAAGAAAACTTCTTGGCCAACAGAGTAGCCAAGGGAAAAATTAAACTGTGAATTTTGAAAATTTAACAAATGGGCAATAGAAGAGTGATGTGTCTTTATCCATTAAGAGATTAAGAAAAGTTGCTGATAGAACGAACGTCTTGGAGCTTGTAAGCAAGTGCCTTGTTTTGCTCAACAAGGGGTGATAGAAGTAAAAGAGTCAAAAAGAGGAGAGTACAGTGGAGAAAATAATGGTCTAGGAGAATTATTGGTGCTTTATACATGATGCAAAATTGACTTTGAGTTCCTTAGAAGTCAAATTTGAAGCAATTGAAACAATAGATAATATAGCTGCCCTAAAATTCTTTTAGGGAGAGTTAGTCTCCTAGTTTTAGAAATAGTCCAGGTATTAGAGGTGGCAGAGAGTATTAGGTGAGTATTCGAATGGTAGAGATCGGCAATAAAGTCATACCTAAAATACAGTTCACACTTAAGGGTTAGCAGTATGGTGGTATCTCCTCAGCAGTCAACAAGGGAGACAAAAGTGTGTGGACTGGGTGACAAATTGTAGCCAAGATTTTAACTTGGACCAAATATTACACTACTTGAGCTGTCAATTTGAATTTAATTACTATGCCTCTAATTGCACATAAAGGTATGTAGTAATAAATATAGACGGAGGAAAAGAGAGGAGTAAGGAGAGAATTCTTCAGAGACACCTTAGAAAAAGTAATAGAATAATGCGAAAAAGCAATATAAGGTAAAAGAACTAGGAGAGGACACTGCTGAGGAAACTGAAGTAGCCCTTTTTTATTTTTAGCAGCATCAAGTCTGTGTTCAAGGCATAGAGAGGTGTGGACTGAGTATTGACTTTTTATGGGGGAGGGAATGGGGCGCTTGGAAACTTCAGTATTGTGCTGAAATGAAAGTCTACAGATAGAAAAGAAACTCAATACAGCAGTTCTGGGGCATGCTCTGTCAACTTGGAAAGAAAGTAAGGGAAGAGGAGTATGATTGTAATTGAAAATGCAATTAGGGGAAAAGAAATTCAAGATGGATAGATTACAGCAAGTTTATACTTTAAGGAAAAGGAGAGCCAGGACAATGCAAGTGTTAGAAAGAAAATGGAAAGTGAATGTAGTGAGTGGGAAAACACTTGAGGAATTTCTGTCCCCGAAACAAGAAAGGAAAGAGACTGCTACAGAGCAGGAAAGAAAGTATTTTATGGAAGCTTCTTTTGGAAGGGTCTGGCAGTCTTGCACCAAGTAGAAGCCTTCGGGGAGAAGGATTTGATAGAGTCAAATAGATTGTGGAATGGTTCTTTCAGATGGAAGGGCAGCGCTGGATATGGAGCAAGTTACACGCACTCGTAAGAGGTCGGTGTCTGTGTGTATTCTTCTGGATTTGTTTTGTAAAGCATATGTCTGTTACACCAATAAATAAAATAGTGCTGCCTTTTGAGTTTGCTTGTGAATTCAGTATGAATTCATGTGTAATAAAGCAGAAGAAACCATCCTAATTCTCCAATGGTTTGAATAAGGAAGCTGTTCTGCACTAGCTATGCAGTAGTGTTACAGCACTTGTCCTGACACTGAGGATGGCCCATGACCTCGGTGATCACTTGAGTATCACTCCCAGTTTCAGTGCTGGCTTACAGCAAGAGCTTGTTCTTTTGTACATTAGTGAAGAGAGTCTGCACACATTAAAGTTAAGACAAGATCACCTGAGGAGATCCTGAAAATGTTTGGTTTCTAAAGGAAGATGACTACAGAAGCAACTCTGTCCCCCATCCCCTGCCAAAAAAAAAAAAATAGTGTATGTCTGTTTGCGTGTGTCTTTTTTTCTTGGAATAAGTGAAGTCATTGCTAAACTAGTGGTTTGAGAAGAATCTTTGCAGGGATTCTATCCAGCGCCGGTCAAGAATTGGGCAGTAGACAGGCTTCAGCCAGGACGAAGACTCAGCCTTCACTGGCAGTGAGTAACTCCCTTCTACTGGGATGGAGTTGATTTCCAGTGGATAGTGCTGCTGCCCCTGCGAGATGGGTATCTTTAGACTGATCCTCATACTAATGAGAAGGTGGAGGTCCCATACGAATGAGGAGGTGGTCTCCTCATTAGATCTTTGTGATGCCAACATCCACCATTAACTGGCGTGATTGTTATAGGGGATCGACTTACCATTCAGTAATTAGTAGTTAGTGCAGCTGAACGGAGTGTGTTATGCCGCTTATCCCGGTAGAAGGCTAGAGCTTTCTTCACGCTTCCTCAAAATCTGGCACGTTGCTTCTCCCTGGGTGTGCAGGGGCTTCTCAGCCTTGCAGAGTCGCTGTAGCCGTGTGGCCTGGGTGAGGGGAGGGAGGGAGCTCGCGTTCCAGCCACTGTTCCCAATTCCCGCTCAGCGCATCTGTGTTGGGTGAGGAGGAAGGCGTAGCTGTGCTGTGGTCATCCGTATCGGGGGATGTTTCCAGAACCTTCAGGCGAGTTCCCTAAGATCATCTGCTCTTTGCACCACGGCGAGGCAAGTTTTGATTCTTGAGGAAGTTTTGCAAGTGCATCATTCTTTAGCAAGTTTGGTATTGTTTGCAGGTTTTAGTGAAGTGAGACAGCCCTGCCCCTTCAAGACTTCCCAGCTCCCTTCCTTGCTGTTATGGGACAGTACACAGCTCTTCCCCCGTGTCCTTCGTACAGCAGTGGCCTTGCTATTTCAAATGTTAACTTGCTGCTTACCCGTCACTGTCTGTTCAATTTTTCCACCAGAGCCTATTCTCCTTCGTCCCAATACCCTCTGCAAATTGAAAAATCAAGGTATGCACCACCAGATGCTGCAGACACTGAAAATATTCTAGCCAATAAAATAATAGAACAGAGTTACTAGGTATTTAGAAAGCAAGACAGAGAAAAATCTCTGTCTCCAGAGTCACTAAAACATTTGAGTGTTGAAGATGTTTCAGATTTGAGGGGAATAAATTTTGCTCCTGGGAAAACTGATCAAAAACTAATATGTGGGTTTTTTTCAGCCTTTTCTTTCCTTAAATCTGAGCTCCAGAGTTTGTACACCTTGCTAAATTGGGGTCGTGATAAGATGCATACAGTGGAGGAGAAAATGCTTGGAGACTGTCAGCTCCTTGGGAAAGATACAAGGCAGTTTAGATCTTGGGGAAGAGGGAAATTAAGTTGCTGATTCAGCAGAGCATAAATGACCTGATTCTGGTGCATTGTGAAAGACAGTACCATGCAGGAACAGCAGTGGGAGGTGGTTCAAAGATTACTTTGCTGGAGAGTATGCTACTCGAATCTTCCCAGCGAACGTAACAGTCTCGCAGTACTGCCTCCCGCCTGTGTACTTTGGCACTCGCTCTCGAAACCTCCTGCTGCCCGGAGTCACTGCTTTGCTCAGAGCCTGGCCTTCGAAGCAGAGGCCATCTCTGCCCCGGGTGGATAGCAATAAACAGAAATCTCTCTCCTCAAATGCTCCCTTGTGAAATGTGTGTGTTGTCCTGTTGCTTTCCCTTTTGGAAAGAGTGATGAAGTGGACAGCGACTTTACTTTTTTCTTTTTGACTTACATTTCTAAACAAGGAAGATATATCTACATTTTTTTTAATGTCAGCTTCTTTTATAGGAGTAACCTGTGCAATTATTGTTGCCAGAATTCCAAATAAAATGGAGTATGTTTCAGACTTTCATTTTAAAATAACAGTAGCACAAGTATTTGATTTGTGTGCCTGGTAGTTGCTATTTTGGCAGATCCTCTAGAGAAAGCCTCTTCAGTGTGTCACAGCATCCTGAAGGTCTCAGGATATCAGATTCTTTCTTGCTGGTAAGGCACTTTTCCTTGTTCTCCAAGAATTGCACAGGATAAGTAACTCGATCCTGTTTAGCATCCTTTAAGTGCAGTGTTAGGGAGAAGTCCCGCGTGGATGTGGTGGTGCCACTTGCAACAGTTCAGAAGACAGGTAGCAGCAAGGTAGAGGCCAGTGGTAATTTGGATGTATTTGGATAAAAGATATGAACACTGTTTCTTGAGGTTGCCCCTAGGGCTAACCCGCTTGGGTAGCAGTAGCATGGCAGCCACAGTGGCAGCAAGTTCTGTGCTAGGATAATTGCTTACACTTGGATTTTTGTAACTGGTGCTGAATCCTGCACTGTCATGGTTAGACTCCTCTTTTTACCCAAAGCAGCTAGTTTAAATTTAGTCAAGGTAGATCTGAGCTGCATTTACACTTCTGGCCTCAGTGTAGACCTATTCCACAGTTTCATCAGAAGCGGAGTTGTGCTGAATCTGCTGGACTGGACTGGGAAGTCTTAAGGTATTTGATTTTCATAGTGCTTATAATAGATATTCTTCATTGATGCAGAGAAAACAGATTACTCTGTAGCTTTCCATATCATATGAACTTCCTTGATGAACTAGCATGGTCAGCTAAGTTTTGGAAGCACAATAAGTGATGAGCAGAAGGTAGGCATGTGGATGCTGTTGGTTGTTTCAGCACAGGATCTTGGAAATTCAACTCCCAAAGCCTAGCTTTGGGAGGAATTACTAGATTTGGCCTTGTCAGTGCCTTTTGTTCATCTCCATCCATCCGATTGCTCAGATTCTATTGATACTCATATCAATTAAAATGTACACATAATACAAATGTGCTATATAGATATGTATATGTGTCTTTAAATCGACGTATATTAAAAATAAATATTTGATCTATTTTTGAAACCTGGGCTGTAGCTTCTGAGTGGGTGTGTGAGAGGCAGCCGCTGCACTGGCTGCTGCTAGGGGAGTGGTTGCTGGGCAGGGCCAGCAAAGCCCATCCACAAAGCCCATCCACAAGCACCTACCTGGGGGAGTTCTTGTGGCGGGGAGGAGCTGCTGGGCTTTGCACCCGTCATATTCTCTTGGCAGCTAATTTCTAAAGCCACCCGCTGTTATGATCTCTACTGTCACTTCTGCACATTAATGATGTGTCAGTTGTGCAGCGCTGAAGCACTGCTCTCTCCATGCTGGCTTGAATAAGACAAGTTAAGGAGGGCAAATGAGTTTCATGAGTTTCTAGTTCTCATTTCTCAGAACTCTAGTTGCTTCTTCTGGATTCTCTTGTGAATCCCATGATGTGCTCCTGTACAAAGGCTTGGTATATCCATGAAGTTTTTCTGGAAAAGTGTTTTTGCTTTTTGCAAATTACTATCTAGGTAAGCTTGGCCATATGGGAATGGGATGTGTTCTGCTGTGGCGGAGACACGGAAGCTTGCGTGAAGAGTTGGTTGTGCCTAGGTGAAATCGCACAGTCGTTTAGGCCCTATATATCAGGCTAGGATGGAAGTTGTGCGTTTGTGATCAGGAGTTTAAAGGAAGCTTAGAATGAGAGCAAATCCTTCACCTGCACCTGAATTTTGGTTATTGGCAGCTAAGCAAGACAACAGTTTCCCCTAGGGTCTCCTTGTCTCTGGAGTGATTTTGCATAAGAGCACTTCTGTCATGTTATGATTTTCTCTGGCCATATTTTAGCTTCTCTCAAGCCCACAGAACAGGTCCTAGTGAAACAAAAGTATTCTCTTTGTTTACGGGGGTTTCTTCTAGCACTTCTGCTGCTTTCTACGACCGGAGTAACAGATCTCATAACTGAGTATTTTCCTTCAGCAGTTTGGAGAGTCAATGGTGGGGAACGTTTGTGATGTTGGACTTGGAAGGAGAATTGATAGCGCTAAGAGCGAAGCAGAGAAGAAGATTTTAGTCCTCTGAGCTTTGGGGGTGTTAATGCTTGAGACAAGAAGGAAGTTCAAGTTGGAGAAGTTTCTATACTTTGTGGAGTACTTCGTGGGTTGGACGTGTTACTTGTGTCTGTAAGTGGGTTGTCGGGAGGGACAGAGATTGTTTGCCTCATATATTGTGACACAGCTTGGAAGAAACTTCCCCGTGGCAGCCCAGAGTTTGCCATGGTAGTAACTTGTAAATGGTTTCTGTTTGCAAACAGGTGAATAGCTCCCTTTTGGCTCCATCTGTTATGGTTTGACAGGAATTTAACCTCATACAAGGAGAAAAAAAAAAAAAAGGCACCATTTCAGCTGGATCAGCAAGCTCTGTGCTCTGGCGTGTGCACCCATGTGCACACACACGCTCTGGCTCTCCGCCACTATGCAAAAATATGTTGTGGTAATAGGTTACAGTTATACTGCACTTCTGTGAACTAAGCAGAGATACAAGTGAGAATGAATTGCTGCTATTTACCACTGTTAAGCATTGCACTTGCATAGCATTGATCAATAGGTAGTTTCCATTTATAGAAACTTCTTTCACTGGCAGGTGCTCCAGGACTTCAGTTACTGTAAAACAGATTAAACCAGGTATTTGCAGCAAAAAGTAGTCTTTTTTGTTTCTCCTTTGTCACTGATGTTAAAACATTATAAATGAGTTCTATGTGATGCATTTATCATGAACAGCTCCTTGCTTTTTCATCATATGTGCCAGTTTCTTGCAGAGCACAAAAGTTTCCACAGCAACCTCATTTACTGCTCATGTTGTTCTAGAAAATATCTGATGATGTACTCGATACATTTCAAAAATAAAAATGTTATGTTCGCTTCTGGAGAAAACTGAGCACAGGAAAAAAGTCCAGGAGCAGACTGGGAGTTGTTAGCAAGTCAAGTCTAGGGCTAGAAATGGCAAATACACTTTCAATGACTTCCTAAAAGAAAAAGGAAATTTAAAAGGTGATGTGTGTTTTGTTTGCTGTTTTGTTTTGTTCTACAACATATGTCATGTAAGGTTGATGGCAGCCTTAAAGAAAATATGAGGAACAGTGAACCAATCTCATTTTTTGGAAGCTCGCTGCTTGTTGAGGAGTAACCACTTTGTTGTATCTGTGGTTTTACCAGCATTTGCAATAATCTTCCTTTCTACCTTGAGTTGCATGGAGTATCCACATAAAGGTAGAAATGACATACAGTGAAACTCACCTTTTTGTTTTGCTGTGAAGCATGAGGGTTGCTTCATGAGTAGTATTATAATACTTTATTTTTTTAAGCCTGCATTACAGGTTTAAAATATAATACTTGGAATGGTATCTTTAATATCACAAATTTAATCAAGGTAACACTAAGATGTAAATCTGGAGCTACCTACATATTTAGGAGCCAAAATAATCCCAGAAAAGTATGCATTTAACTGACTTTGCAAGCAAAGTAGTCCGCTAACCTTAAGTTCTGATGGTTTTTCTAGGGAATGGATCTTCAATTGCAGATAATATCCTTTAGCAGTGATTAATGTTTTACTAGAGAAACACGGCTGACCTCTACTGACCTGGAGTACGTCTGACTTCTTATTTACGGAGAGATGAATTATTAACGCAATTAACGATACAGTGTTTATTTTTTGTCCACTGACTGTCATAGGTTTTACACCAGTCATGGGTGTAAAGTGTTTTATTAAGGTTTTTGGTTTTTCATTAGCTGCTTCTCTGTTCCATTTTGATTGCTTTATGAAAAAGTCTTGGTACGTTAGTTAAGCAGTTATCAGAAACCTGCATGAAGCTTTGCTATTTAGTTTTTTAAAGAACTGTTTAAGGAAAAAATAACTTTATCATACATTATTCTGAGAATTTTTCAACCAAATATTTTAATTTGAAACCTCCTTTCAGTTTTGAGACTAAGATGTAGGGTAAGTACCTTATTTCTTGTAATAAATAATGCAGAATTATACTTCTGCTCAGGGAAGCTTTTTGAGATGCCTTTGAAAAATTCTTATTCAAGTTCCTTGTTATGGTTTGTAAATCCATATGTTGAATTGCTACAAACTATATTAGTATCATCACAATGAGCACAAAATACTTTTTTTGTAGGGCTGACTCAATGGCTGCAGTTGGGATTACTGTAATATTTAGCTGAATCCTGAAATGAGTGAAATAGTGCTTCTTGGAGTTGGGTGATGAATGTAGCTATTTTGAAAGTAAAATGATAAAGCTATATTTTAATATGAATACAACCAAAATTCATTTGTGCTTTATACAGTCTTTCATATCAACTTGTTTGTAACCAGCTTTGTAGAGAATAGGGCTTTCGTGCATTTTGGCATATTTGCCTGGAATAGTCTGCATTTATTTAAACCAGTGATCAAGTACGACCTGGTTACCATGCAAAAGCCTGTTGGTTTTATTTCCAGTATTTCTGTTTGTTGAGGTATGTTCTTGCTGGCCATTCTTTTACTATGTTAAACTTACACTTTTAGTATTGATTTGTAAATGAAAATTAATTGAAAATTTTTAAGTTAATTTAAATTTAAAGCCAGCTTTTGTATTTTGAGTATCTAAAGTATTTCAGGAATGTCAGGATATATTGCTTGCAAAAAGGATGTTTTGAATGGATGATTGAATGAAGGATGCATGAATACATAACTCCCTTTTATGAATCAACCTCTGTAGAAGAGGATTGAACATGAAACCGTGAAGATATCTTCATGTACACATGTGTACAGATGCAGATGTGCTCGTGTACACATTCTGTTTACAGAGGTACCTCTGTGAAGGCAGAGTTGGATCCTTACTGAATTTTGAGGCATGTTGCTGGTAGATTTAATCCCCAACACTGCACGGTCCTTCCAGCTCTCAGAGTGCATGCTACCACGGGTTGCTTCGGACAGAACTGATCAATCACGTTTTACTGTTGGAACAAGAAGCATTTACAAGCTGAGTTGAGGGCTCCTCCAGAATTTGCTGTTGATCCTTTACTGTCAGGGATGGCAAGCGGAGCTATGCAGAGTTGTCTCTAAGATGGAGGGTGAAATTCATGCAGTGAGATTGAAGCATATTTTGGGAAATTTGCTGAAGAGGATGTTAATGCAGGGAAGCGTCTTGGAACTGTATCATGTCGTAAACAAAGCTAGAATGGGATCACTGTGTGTGATGAATTCATTAATTAAGCACTTGGCGCTTTACACCCATTTCCCTACTTGTTCCTAAGACACTTCTGTGAAGAAGGTTGTTTTGGGCTGGAGTCAGGGTTGGTTTGTAGCAAGCAGTGGTTCTGTTGGGTGTCCCCTGGAGAGCCCAGCACTCTGTGGCCATCAAGGGGGCCCTCGTGTCGGCGGCAGAGCCGTCGACGGCCGTGGAGGTGCCCAGCCAGGGCTCGCGCTGCTCTAGCACCAGAAGGTGTTGGACTTTTATTTGCACTCAGAGAGATTGGGGTGGCTTTTAGATGCCTGACCAGTGTGTGGGATCCACAGAGTTGCTGTGAGTCTGTCTTCCTTCATTTTCTCTGCCTCCGAAGTGTGATCGGTTAGAAGTGTGACTCTGCTACTAGTATGAATTTGCATCAATTCATGCCTACTTCAGATATACGTAATCTCAGAAGAGCTTTTTTTTCACACAAAACTTAATTTCTTTGCTACCTTGTTAACCGTTTTGATCTTCTATTATTATATGTGTAATGTATGTGTGTATATATGTATATATAAAAGTATATATTTTGGCAGTCTACATATAAGTACGGTGATATGCATTCTATATGAGCATGTTATGCTCATAACAGGGCTTAATGGCATTCTTAATTAATTGTATAGTTTTTCTAAACCCAGCTCTTTTCCTGCATTGCTGCCAAGTCCCAGGGAACTGTGATTAATCATACTTTGGCAGGTGACTCTGAAATTGCTGCCATTGCCATTGAATGTTGATTTCAACATCTTGGGCTGCTGCGGTTGCACAACCCTCTAATGAGAGACGTACTTGGAGTTCCTTCAATACAAATGACATTGCTGGCACTCACAAGATTACGTGCTGGATTATTCAAATAACCACTGCACCTTTTAAACTTTCCTCTGAATATCTAAACCCCAGTTCTTTTCGAAGCAGGGAAAATGACCAGCGCAGTCTGTTTATGCTTTACAAATACTCCTACAGAGTACAAAGGAAAGCAGACCCTGCGGCTGCTCCGTATGGCCGGACAAAGGTTAGCTCCATTGGATGGCATTGGACTCGTCCTATGGCCATCTGCCTTTTTGTAATATTATGTAGAAAACCCTCAGCTGTCAAGAGAATGAGAACGCTCCAGCTGATGGCAGCCTCTAGCGTCTCCTTTTGCTTTCTAGATAACCTCTCTACTAGGTCTTTGGTTATTATTTTTAGCAAATTTTGGATAGCAGAAAAGACATCTTGACATTATTTTTCCCCCTCTGCTTGTTTTTATAGGATTCTTGACACTTCCTTTTATATTTTCATGGGATTTTAATATATGTTTCAATATAAATATTTAAAATGTGTCACTTTTTTGATCCAGCTAAATAGTTTAATAATGTTTAATATAAAGAAAAAATACTGGGCTGTTTAGCTATGGTTATTTCAGATACAAGAAGACTATAAATGAGAGAGTTGGAATTATTTTACTGTATTATATTTTTAAGAATTTTTTTTACTGATTGTAACCTGGGTCTTAGCATATGTATTGTATGGCATTTGTGAGTTTCAGGTGCTATCTACATCTTGTCTCTTAGTGTTTCAGTTCAGTTTTACTATGTGATTGAATCCAGATTTTTGGTAATTGCCTTTAAGGATTTAGTCTTTTGAAATGAACTGAGAGATCTGTTCATTTTTGTAAATGAAAGATGAAGATAGGAATAAACAGAAAAGTTGCCGTAAGATTTATAAAACACAAAAAATTCTGAATATTGTTAGTAAGTTGGCCAGCAAAAACATGTTGACTAATAAAAAAAAGCAAAATTAAAAAAAGTAACTTTTTATATCAAATTTCTTATGGAAAAAAAAAATCATTAAGCCAAAGGAGACAGTTGCTTTCTGCCTGAAATTCTGCCATGATCCAGAATATTGGTAACCATGAATGCAGGTAAGAACATTTATGAGAAAATGAAGTGTGTTTTTTTTTTTTTTCTTTCTTTTTTTCTTTTTTTTTTTTTTTGAGTGTCACACCTAGATGTAAGATTATGGGTATGGACAGGCCACAAATTATAATGACTAGAGCCGCCCTCAGCCTTGCTGAAGTCTTCAGAACTCGGAGTGCCCTGACTCGGAGAAAATATGTGTTGAGAATGGATAAAGCCTTCTGAAGGGCAAATTTGATGCGCAAGTGTTAATTTATTCCCCTCCCCATTCCTTCCTTTCCCCTGTGGCCTTACCCAGCTCACCCGACCCTATTTTCGGCTTTTCTGCCTTGCCTGGCCCTGCTCAGGGGTTTCTTGCAGGATGGGCACCCTTGGTGGGACCGGTTTGGAACTGCAGAACAGTTGTAGAGTGAGGGAAAGCAGAGTTCCTGAGTGCGATTCAGTAATCAAATTCCATAGCCAAAAAAAAAAAAAAAATCTACTGTATGTAGAGGAAGGATGGATCTTTTAAATTTATTTTTTATTTTTTAACCACTTGGGTGTAGACTTGGCAGTGCTCTGCTTCAAGAATATGCTCTGCTTTAAGGATAACAGGGGAATTTGCCTGTTAAATTAAAAAAAAAAAATCCCCTTTTTTCCCCCTCAGAGTGTGACACTTCTGCAGACTCACACACGCAGAGATTTGCTTGCAAGGTCCTACTTCCAACCATGAAGGCTGGAAACAATTTTCTTATTAAAAAGTTATTTCCTCAAATGTAGTGATGAAAAGTGCATTCTATTGTAATTTCTTAGGATTCCTAGGCATAGAAATAAGAATGAGGACTTTTTCCCCTCTTATCTTGGCTGAGTTCCTCCTTCGATAAGATCTAAGCAGTCATCCAAGTATGTGGCTGTAGGCTGTAACATAACTTTTTGTCTGCTCCTGGGTGTGGATGGCTGCTCGCTGGGAAAGGAGGACGGGTTTGTGTCTGCCTCTGCCTGCAGGATGCGCTGGTTGTCTGGACATTGCAGGCTATACCTTGCTATGGGGAAGGAGGTGTTGCCTGCACCAGGTAGGCGTCAGAGCTCTGCTCAAATGGCTCTTGTTTGGTTCTGGGTTGACTAGTGCCTGGTTTAATCCTCTGCTGCTTTTTGGCAAGACTGCGAGGAGCATTAGAGCTTCTAGAGCTCCCTGAGAGGCGTTTTTGAGAGGGAGGTTGCTGGCAGGAAAGGAGTTTGAAGTTGGAATTGGTCTGCAGAGTGCTGGAATAGCTTGGGTGTGAGGGGAGTTGCAGGGGGTGGAAGTGCAGAAGTCTTCTTGTGCTGTTTGCCATTCCTTCTGGGGCTTTTTGTCTTTTGTTTTGGTATCTGCTTTAATTTATCTAGATTGAATTTGTTAGCATATAAGAATCAGTTTCCAGCAGTTGCTTCACTTTCCCTCCCTCCCTGAGGCCAGAATGACTACATGCCTGACTTTTTCAGGCAACTGCTTGTTAGAATATACAGTCTGGTTTAAAATGCAGGAAGCTGATGGAGGAGGTCACTGATGTCCACGGGGGACTCTGTTCTCGTGTCAGGGAGAAGAGACTGAAGTTGGTTCAAATTATTCTGCTGCTTCACCAAAGCAGGTAGGTCCTAGCTGCCAAGATACATACTGTTGGTGGTAACTGTAGTCTCCAGTTTACCTTTGAAAGGAGAGTTATTGCTGCCACAGAAGGTTGCTGATCAGAAGAGAAGGGAATCCTGAGCGTTTTTCCTTTTGCTGCCTTGTGGTGCTGTTTTTGTGCTGTCATTTTTGCCATTCTTGAGGAAAGGGTGGGAGCACATCCCTTGTGTTGAGTCGAGGTGAGGTGTTGAGCCCCAGCATGCCCACGGGAAGCAGTTTGTTTGCATGGAGTCCTGGACTGCTGGTGTCCCAGCACCCTCGTGGTCAGGGTAGGAAAACTCTAGGCAGGAAAAAAAAGTTAGAGTTTTCCATCAGAAACACTTATTGTGGCAATGTTGCAGGCAGAGCAATGTTTCTATAGGATAATTTCTTCAGAATGTATTCTTCTCTTTAGGGATCCCTGGATCTTTTCCGTGATGCGTGGGAATCTCTCACTGCAGGCCATGATGCCAAAGGGGTGCAGGTCTCTGCCACGCGCTTCTTCATGCCCAGCTCTCAGTTCTGCCCCTGCCCATGCGGGATTCCTTCCACAAGCCTGCTGGCTACAGGAAGGCTGTCTTCACCACCTCGGAGATACTAGAGCTTTTTCAGTCCCAGTTGTTTCCTCATCCAGTCACAGCTGAGTAAGGGGCTTCAGCACCTTTCTTATGTGTTACTGGAGGTCCGTTTCTCAGGCCTAGAGCTGTGACTATGGCTGCCCTGTGCCATTTGTTACCCCTCTCATTTTCCTTGCAAAGCCTGAGAGCCATTTGGCATTTCTTCGGTGTCCTGGAGCCTTCATCCCTTTAGTGCTGTACAGCTATCACTTCATGGTGCTGGTGTTTACCTCGTGCTCCAGGGTGCTTGGGCTCCTTTTATGTCTGTGTAAGAGAAGGGATGTCGGTAGCGGGGGTCAGGCTGGGGACACTGGAGCTGCAGCTTCCCGTTTCTGTGCACCACAGCGCTGTTAGCGAGGAGCCGCTCGTGTGCGCGGCCTTCGTGCTCGCCTAAGGACAAGATTTCTGTTTGTGCAGTTAACTCTCCATAGCCGCTTGCTCGGAGCATGATACCATGTTCCTGTAGTCCCTGCACAGGGCTAGCCGTGCCCGTTACTGCACAGGCCGTGCGCAGCCCCCGCCAGCCTGCGCCGCTCGCACGGTGCAGTGCGCGCGCGGTCCCAGGGTCGTTGGCAAGGGTGCCGCCTCGGCGCCCGGCCTGCTTCCGTAGCTCCTCTGGGCGCGTGAAATGGCAAAAGCTCTTCAAACTGGTATTAGAGCTGATGCTGATGGTCTTAATTTGACAAAATTCTTATTATTTGTAGAAGAAAAGGGCAAGAAAAGAGTTGATAAGGTGAGTTTTGAAATAGCATGATGGCGTTCCACATTTTGAATTTATAGTGAATTAAGGGGAAGAGGATAAAAATATATACACACAAATATATAACTAAATGCATGGATATTTTTCTGTTTATCTACCCATGTATTACTAAAGACCTATATGTACTGGTCATGCAGCTCACATCATCCTTTCATGGTGGTTTTTGTTTTTTTGTGGTGGTGGTGGGTAAATTGGTTCCAAATTTATTCACTGATTACAGTATACATCTGAGAAATCGCTAGAGAATTGCTGTAGTTACATGTAATTTTAATTATTTGCTGTTCTTCACTCTAATACCAATCTAAAAATATTCTTTCTGCCCCAGTTATTTATTGCTTCAGCAAAAGAAGAGGCCGCATATGTCACTGAGAGTTGACATGCAAGAGCTTGCTAGCTAATGAAACCTTCACATTCTGGGTAGCAACATGGAATCTCCCTTCTGTCCTCTGCTTTCTACTGCAGGAAGGGACTAATTCATCATATAAAAAAAATAGGATAGAGACACTTCATTTTATGGCTTTATTTTTTCTCTAAGGAAGAGACATATTGCAGTTAAGCACGGCTGCTCAGACAGCAGTGTGCTCCTGAGAAGTGGAGCAAGCAATCTGCATGCATGGAGCAGCTACCGAGGGGCAGCACTGAGGGAAGGAAGCTACTACATTCTTCATGCCTTGCTTCCAGCGCTGTAGGCCAGTGGAGATGGTACTGGTGTTTATTGTACACCACATCCTGCCTGTGCGGAGAGGCTGTTCACAGGATTATTAGCCGAGCCTGCCTGCTCTCTGCCTGCCCTGGGGTGGCTTGGAGTGCCTAGCGCCGTGCCCCGACGTCGCTCGCGCTCTTGGCCGCTCTGCCTTTCTGCCAGAGGCACGGGGCCCCTCGGGCTTCTGCAACGCCGCAAGGCGCTCTCTGGGCAGGGATGTGCCCCTGCTTCTCATGCCGGCACGTTCACCGCAGCCTGCTGGTAATAAGCAGTTGATGCAAAACATTAACATCTGTTTACCCTACTTTGGTGTCAGGCATCTCTGCAATGTTTCTTTTGGACGCTTAAATGGTCAAAACGGATGTGTGTTTTGACAAACTGAAGGTGGTAAATTTGGAACATGCTTACTGAGGTTGAAAGGCAAGTTGCTATATGCAGAATTATATTAGAGGATATTTGCATGTTATATTCAAAGGGGAGCAGACGTAGAATCTGTCTGCTAGTGTTGATCTGTTCTTTTGATTTTGGCAATGTGATGCATATGAATCACATTTAATGGCCCAGAGAAGGCAGCGAGCTTCTATGCGAGAAGGAAGCCATGCATATTGCATCTGTTTGAGTCAGCACCTAGCGTGTGCGGCTGCAGCTCTCAGCAGAGCAGGCTCGAGGTTATTTGAGGGCACTGTGAGTCATCTTAGTGCCTTCTCTGGTGGTTAGTCTGCAGGATGGCATGCATCTGCAGCACAGAACTGTATTCTTTTGCTCCTAATAAATAAATGAAAACAGAATAGTGCAGTTATTTCAAATACAAAAAAAACCCCTCATGTTTCTAAGGGGGAAAAATCCCTCTAATATGATAAGTATCTTATTTCAAGGTAGTGAAGCACACGTTTAAAGATGCAAAGCTATCCTTACTCTGCCTAGCTATTCCATGTATATTGAACTTGCATGCTTTTATGTAAGAACAAATGTGCCTAATGTATCTGTGACACCTTGTACAAACTTAAAATTTAAAATCTATCTACTTAGCTCAAATGATAAGTCTAGAATTTTCTGGGAAGCATAAACATGTAATTAATTAAGCATTAATCCAGGTTGGTGCTACCTCTGTTCTGTACAAGTCTGTGAATAACAAGGTGCCTGTCAGGTTCCCAGTTCCATACAGACATCCTGGGAAAACCTTGGGGCAGCTGAAGGGAGCAGCAGGCGATTCCTGCCCCTGCGCGGCAGGAGCGGCCTGCTGGCACGGGCACACGGTGGGCTGTCTGTAGAGCCTACTGCCGATGGGCGCTAAAAATAAAAGCTGGGAGCCTGAGCGCCAGCTCTTGCCTAGCAAAGCATTGTGAAACTCGTTTACGTAGTCTTTCATCTCAGTCTTCTAAGGACTGGTCTGAGCAGTCTCCTGCTTAAAAACTGTTCCAGCTTCTGCGGTTTCCTTGCAGCACAGGTTTTCAGGCTCCCTAAAAGGTGGCGTCGAGGTAGGTTGTTCTTGAGCAAGGTCTTCTGGAATTTGTGTTTGCGGCAACTTGCCAGCATTATTGGTTTCTCTCTTACCTGGAGGAATGTAGCTGCTGGCCTCTGGGCAGCAGCAGTGCTTGGTATTAACCTTTTGAAGCTCAAGGAGATCTTGAAATCTAACTTTGGTTTTGTTTTAGAAGGCAGAATTTTATTTGGAGTCAGGGATTTCATCTCGTCCTAGACAGGCCCGTGTGCCTACCACTCTTAGGTTCAGTGAATCTGGTAGGCACGCGAAACAGAAGTTCAGATTGTAGCAGTGACCCCGTGGGGTAAGTATACTCCCATGGCGTGAAGCTCCTCTAATACCTGCTTCCAATCTGAGTTTAGGACCTCACTGAGAAAGCTGTTAAAGACATTATTCGGGTGGCAGCCATTGACAAAAATGGAAAATACTGTGTTTTCCTGTGAATGAGTTTTCATTCCTGTATTCTTGAACTTCAGATTTTTTCTGGTTGTTTTTTTGGTGTTTGTTTTGTTTTTACTTTTAACCGAGAGACGTATTGATTTAAGTTGCATACATCATGAAATGATGCCAGTGTCGGCGCGTTTACATGATATAGAAGATATATCTTTCTTCTGTTTTCTGCCTCATATTCTGGGACTAGCACAGGATGTTGCTCAGAATATGTTTATTCCAGAAACCTAGAAAGTATTCTTAAATCAGCCATTATGAAATAGCTAGAATGGAGAAAAGACAAATAAAAAATAAGACTTCTGTAGAGTTCTACCAGCCACGGTGATGGGATATGGCAGACAACACTGTATGAAATCTAATTTGGTAAATGTAACATGAGATATATAGTTGATTAAGTTCTATCTTAAATCAACATGAAATTCCTTGCAGTATGTTTTGATTACTTTGCATTAAAAATGCTTCAAGTATGTGAATCATTCAGAATAGTTATGCTTGGAAAATCCAATTGTGCTATGATTTCAAACACTTGTTTTGAATTATAGAAGGCTGTTGTTAATCTTTCTGTTCATAATTCTACTGCTGAAATATAGTCCTTCATTTATATCACCTCTGTTCACTGTCCTGCAGACATGTGCAAGCTGTTTGTGATTGTTGTAAAAAAATCATGTATTTGGAGCATTTTTTACTGCATTTTTGTTGAACTTGGGGAAAAAACCCTTCTTTTTAATCCTTTATATAAAATTCATATAAATAATGCCATGTTCAAAGGAATTTGAATTCAGATTGATTAAACCAATATAATAAAGAACACTTCTGTAAGAAAGAAACTTCCTTTTTTTTTTTCTTAATGGGATGTTGCTGCTATTCAGTATACGATCTAGGTTCATATAAATGTCTTTAAATTTCCAAGAGACATTTAAAGGATTTTCTCTTCCTCAGGTGAAGTGTAAATGTATCTTGTATGATCTTGAAAATAGTATCAAATTTCTCTCTCCCCCTTGCTCTTGTGTGCATTTTTGCAAGTTGTGCTTTATTGGCAAACATCCTTTTGAAGAGCCTCACAAAATATTTCCATGTGAAGGTCGCCCAAGATAGTGATTCACAAGGCTCTTTGTGGTTTGTGCAGAAGGTGAAGGTCATTTTCATTGACATGAAAATGGTTTTATGAAATGCAAAATAATGAAACTAGAAAAGGGATATTTTTTTTCCTCATAGTAGGGAATTTGTGATAATCTGAGAGTAATCATATGCTTGCAGAATTTCTCTTTAAGACCGCAATTGGTCTAACATTTTTATAGTAATATATTTTGATACTTCCTCTCCCTATAACCTTTGTATTTCTAATGTTTTCTTCTAATCCTTCATCAATAATTTATTTTAGTTTGTACCCATCTTTCAAGCCATGCACTGATTCCATATGACTGTTGGCTGTGTCAAGTGCTATAGAAACATAATGTTCTGGTAGATCAGCTGTTAATCTAGAATAACATTGTTTTTAATTTCATGTTTTCTGAACTGGGAATTTGGTAAAACTTAAGAATTTCATTTATCCTGTTATCTACGTTGATGTAAGCCTGACTGAAGCCTGTCATTCAGCAACGCGTTGACTGCCTTTTTTAACCTGCTTTGCTAGTGGAGTACTACCAGCCTTCTGAAAGTGGTTAAATTGTTGAGGTGCGCGCGGGCTTGTTCAGCAGGGCCCACGTTGAGGGCCGGCACGTTGAGAAGGGCGGTCTTGAAGTGCAGGGACCACTGGGTGCCCAGGCAAATGGGTGACAAGCAGGGATAGAGGCAACGAAAGTGAATAATAGACTAATAATATTCCCTGGAGTGAATAATAGAGTGATTGCCACGTTGCCATTGGCACAGACAATCAAACCAGGGTGGTAGAAAACATAGCTGTGTTCGGTGAGCAGCTGGGCCGAGTCGCGGAGTGGGCTGTGGAGTTGAATACGCGCGCTGGCCCAGGAAAGCCGCGTGTTGTCAGGGGTGGGCAGCCCTGAAACCATGTGGGGACGCGGCCTGACCCAGAGCCTCTGCTCATGTGATAAAGAGAGGGAGGAACAGAAGCAGTCAGAAGCTCTTTCTGCCGTTTCATACCACCTAGACAAGCTGCTGTCAGCTACCTCCTTTAGGAAAGGCTTTTTTCCTTTAAGGTTTCTGCTTTTTGTAGTTGTTCTCCCCTCCCCGCCAGCCATCCTTTGCTGTGGTTTAGGGAGCTCTGTGTGCGGCCAGAGAGGGATTAGCTGTGCCATTTTGACATGCCTTTTCCAAGGCTTGTTCCCAGGTGTGCCCTCTTGTGCCCTGCATGGGAACGGAGCCCTCGGCACCAACCCGGGCTCCTCGGCACAGGCAGTGATCAGCAGGATCGGCTAACACACAAAGTCACGTTTCTGAGCCTTGTCAAGTTTCTTTCCTTCCTCCTAATAGCATCAGAAATTCATTACCGCTGCTTTGCTGGCTGGCTTGGCAATTCCTTTCTTCCCTTTTCCCCTCCTGTGATATCGCTGTTTTAATTCTACAGTGTTAACTTCAGCACAGTCCCATGGGTATTTGTCACTCTGCAGGATTTCTTACCTAGGACCTCAAAGTCTCGTATGTATTTGTTAATGGTGTTATGACAAATAAGTTTCATCAAATCTTCTGTGACAGGTTTAGAAGTACAGTTTGACAGAAAAATGAATACATGCAGCAAGACAAAATAATCCATAGTTTTTAGTTTGTTGGTTTTGTGATTTTGGCACTAAATCCAGATAATCACTAAATTTGGCTATGGTTTTGGTGTTTGGAAATGCAGGGTGAGAGAGAGAGAGAAACGCTTGCTGAGTTTGAATTTCAAAGTTGTCATATGTCAGCTTGTGTTGAGGGTACCCATTACATGGCTGTGAGGCACTGAGGTAAAAGCTCTGTTTCATGAGCTCCTGGTCAGCCTAGTGCTCTCAGCTTTGGAAGGGAGAGCCTTGGCCGCGGCAGGTGGAAGCGCCTTTGGTGTAAATGTACAATTATCCAGTGCTGCGCCTCCCGAGGAGGAAAATGGCAATGCTGTCGCTAGGCTGCATTAACAAACTCATGCCATCAGCTGCTCTTGAAGCAGTCAGAAAAACAAAAGAATTGGCGAGAATGCCGGATAAGGACAGTACCTAGCCCCATCCCTACATTAGCTGAAGCAAAGCCATTCCAAAAGAGAGATCAGGAAATCTCGGGTAGTGATGACATTGACAGGAGGAAGAAGGTTTTACTATTGCAAAAAAAAAGAAAATATTGGTGTAGTGTAGTAGTGTGAAACTACCACAGCTTCCTGAGCAAAGCCTTTTGTAAGCTATTTTAAAGAAATGGTAGGATATGATCTTCCCAAATGCAGCTGTTGGCAGTTTTCCCCAGTCTTCATCTACCTGCCTGAATATTCTCAAACAGGAATATGGATTAAACTTTTACACTGTAAGTCAGTACTTTGGAGTTCTTAGCTATTCAAAGATAATATAAGCTGAGATTGAAGCAGATATGGCATAGGCAGTCCTCAGTTACCCTTCCATGCTTCACAAGTTCCCACATAAATTTGCGCATCCGTGTTGAAGGAGTACGCAGCCCCTAAATCCTGACTCTTCAGTTAAACGTAGATGTTATCTCTCCAACATACCAGGCTTTCACTGATGAAGCTTTTACATATGTTATGTAGGAGGTAAACAAATTTTCGCCTTCTCAGGTGGCTAAACAGGTAAATCTAGGAGCATTTTCGTGGAGGTTTTCAGGAGAGCTCAAGGCTTTTGTGGTCGTCGGAAGTGGGCGATGGGAGCCGTGCGTGGCCCGATGCGCTGCTGCAGCGTTGGGTTGAGAAGGGCTGTCGGCCCAGAGGCTCTGGGGGGCGGTTAAGGTTTCTTAAGCATCACAAGTAAATGTTCCACCTGGCGTGTCCTGGGCTCTCCCATAGGAGGGTGGATACTTTGATACAACTGGGCGTGCTGAGACCTGAGAGTGAAAGCTCCCTTTTCACAGCCCTGCCTCGGGTTACTTTTGTCAGTCACAGTGCTTCTTGGGCTGGAGGTTTCCCAGCCCGAGCGATTATCTTTGTGGGACTAGAAAAGATTGCTCTGAACTTAGAGAAACATCAAGGGCTGGTGCAGGTATCTCTGTGGTTGGTTGCCTCACACCTGCAGGTTTGAGGAAGGCAGAAACTTGGTTTTTCTTTTTTAATTGTTCCGAAACTTTCGTGTTTAGGAATGATGTTCTGAAATGCCATGTGAATGTACAGAGCACAGGGACGGCTGCCTGGTTCTTTGGAGAAGCAGAAAAAGTAGAGCAGGAAGTTTTAAGAGGGCAGTTGTATCCTGCAATGAAAAGTGGATGCCGAAGCACATGAGTTGTCAGGGAGCCCTGGGAGCAGCAGCTCAAGCGGGGCCTTCTCGCAGTGCGGGCAGAGGGCTCCCAGGCAGGAGCCCAGCGCCGCTGCAGTGAGGTGAAGGCTTCCTCGCCCGGAAGGCCTGCTGCTGGGAAGGGTGGAACCGGCTTTGCCCGGAGAGGGGCGGCTGCTGCGCTCCGACGTGGCCGCCCGCGAGGCAGCCGAGAGCCGCCGGCCACTGCCACGGGCCCCGCCGGGGCTAGGGCAGCCTGCCCGTTCACCCGCACTGCTTTGAGTTAACTAAACTGACCCTGTCGTGCATTAGGCATTTAGCTTTAACGTAACAGGCCTTTTATTTGAATGCAATACAAGCAAGGGTCTCTTGCGTATTTTTTTCTTATTTTATTGGTGAAAACTTTTGCTCAAGTAACTTATCTTTTTTCTTTGGTACCACTATAGGATTATTTTATTTTTAAACATAACTTCATTTTTAAATCTGAAATCAATAGTTTTGTAAGTCTAGTAAGTTTTTATTGGACACATTTAGATCCTTTTCTTTGCAAATATGAGAACTGAAGCATTTAATTAAAGAATGCATCCAAACCTCCAAAACTGATTGTCATCTAGTTCAAGTTTTATGTGGGAAAACCTATAGTAATCTCAGATGTCACAATGTGGTAACTGTTATCAGAGTAGATGAGCTACGGGAAATCATTTGCGAAACTTTGTGTAAGTTCTCTCTTCCCTGCTTTAAATGCCAGCTTTCACTGGAGACTGTACAGTCTTCAGGTGAGATGGTGGAAACCTGTAAAATTCAGCACTTCGTGCTGTGGAGAATCATGGTCATTGTTCTAACAGAATGTTTTTTTTTTTTTTTTCTTTCCAGTCAGCTGTAATAATATGGTAGGGTTAGAAAAAATATTCGTTTTCCAACCGAAAAGTCCATTTAAAGTAGGTAAACAGAATGGGATTGGCTGATCAGCCTTTGTTAGCTGGGTAAAATAGCCACAGAAATGCACTGCTAGCCAAATAAACTGTTTCTGAAGCACCCAGAGGTCTTGGGGAGACCTTCCCTGGGAGGGTGTTTGAAGTGGTGGCTTTCTGCTGGAGAGTGGTTAGGTGCTGGCTGGAGATGTGGGAGAGAAGTGCTTCGGTTCCTAGTTCAGAGCGATGAATTACAAAACCTCTGCTCTGAATTAGACATGAAAGGGTCTGGAAACGAGGTTTTCCTTTTCAGTGTTGCTGCTGCCCTGCTCAGTTGACAGGCAGAAGAATTACCAAGTGATTGAATGTTAGGCCCTCAAACATTGTCATGAAATATCTGATTTTCAGGCAGAAGCTGCGTTCAATAAGCTGGCAACTACCTTCTGCTAACATACAAAAACCTGAAGGAATTTAGACAATGTTATGTCCAAGAATTGTTACTGACCTTTTACTATTAAAACATTCTTTATTAAACCAAAGAAAAAATAATCTGTATTGTCAGAGGTGTGATATGGTATTTCCATCTTGGAGAAGTGTCTACTATGTAATAGGTGCTTATTTGAGAAAAGGAGATGTTACTTACTTGTAGCAGGAAACCTGGGTTTTTATCTCTGAATTTTCTTGTTTGTTCACTTTTTTCCCCCTTCTCCATAAATTTCAAGCAAATTAGAAAAAAAAAAAGATAATTTATGCTGTGAATTCAACTGTCATGGAGTGGGGGGGCAGCTTTAGAGCAAAAGCTTAAACTTTTTTTTTTTTTTTTGCAAGTAGTATAGAGTCTTGAGTGCTCCTAATCTCTGAATTCATTTATCAGCAATCTGAAATTCAATTCTTGCCCATGCTTTTTAGTCCTTAAAATGATAGGTCATTAAAATACACATATTTGTCAGGGTTGCACATCTTAGGAGGCATTCGTAGACACTAACATTTTGTAGCAAAGTGCTCTGTTTGTGAACGAAAGACGTGTTTGGAGAGCATTGATGAGAAAAAGAGCTGGCGGGTGGAGGAACTGGGCTTATTGCTCTGTCTGCACAGCTGCATTCAACGTGGCCGGCCAGGATCCGCTGCTAAATGCGCTGCCGGCCCCAGGGCTCCTGTGCTCTCAGCAGCCTCTGCTCTCTAGCCGTGGGGCTGCAACACGGCGCGTGAGGAGAGGGCTCTGCCCCTGCCCGGGCTTCCTGCCAGTGCCCGCGCTGCGCAGAGCCTCCTCACGCGGGGCTGCGGGAAACGCAGCTCGCCTGCCCTGCAGAGCGTCGTCTGCAGCCCGCGTGGGCGCTCGCTGCTCGGAGATCTCACTGGTACAGCAGGAGGCCAACTCCATTAAAGTATACCTGTCACTTACTAAAATAACTTTATTGTAGTCTAGAGATGTGATCAGGCATTGCAGAGAAAACACCTTCCTCATTAAAAAAAGAAAGAAAAGAAACAACTTAGGTGTTCACAGGTGCGAGGTAGTGTTGCAAGATATTACCAGATTGGAGGAGAGAAAAAAAGAAAACACTATATATTAGTATGGGTTTCATTTCTTCTTTAAAATAATCATAACTGAAGGAAGGTCTACTTAAATTTGAATTGGCGGGGATGACCTATTAAGAAGCTAGAGAAGTATGTCGGTAACTTGCCAATGTTGTGCTAAGTGTTTCAACACCAAAGTACCAGGTCAGCTCCTCCTCATGAGTAGTGGTTGAATGCTAAGGCTATAGTTTGCATACTATGAGAATTACCTTTTTTCCCCCAGCTTAATTGTTATATACCAACCTTGTGCTTAACTCAGTCTTTTATGTTACTGCTACTACTTTTTCTCCTTCATCTGTGTATGTATGAGCGAAAGTAGCTTCTGCTATAAAGCCCATCATTGTGCAACCTTTGCGAATGCTACAGCTTATCTCAACAGCTTGGTTTGGTTTAGGGTTTTTTTTTCTTTCTTTTTGTTTGTTTGTTTGTTTGTTTTTTTACTAATCTGTCCAAGAGTATCTGGCCTCTAGTTAAATGAAAATGGAAATAAGTAGGACATATTTGGAATGGCACAGCTGGAATTGCTGGATGTTTTAGATACTAAATAAACAAGTTAGGGTCACCTTGACTGTTTTTAATAACTGCAGACTGGGAATGTTTCAGTGATTAAAATGAGGCAGGATCAAAGACAAAAATGAAGTACAAATAATTATCACTCATAGGGTCTACGTTAAAATACTTGCAGAGGATCAGTTCTCTAAAATCTGGGTCTGTGACCAAAAGCAGAAGTGTAACTGAGGTGCTACAGGTAGAGAGGGAAAAAAAAAAAAAAAAAACAATGGAAAAAAAAAAAAGGTTTTATTTTTGTAGAAGTTAGTATAGTAGGGCTTGTGGAAGAGCTAATGTATTGGGTTGACAGATATAGAGGGAATTAAACTGCTGAGCTTTAATAATGCCGATTCTTCTTCAATTCCAAAACAAAGCATCAGTCTTCAACCTCAGACCTTAATAACTGCAATAGTAGTACTGTAACAGAGATATCTGGTGTCATTATAATGTTCTAAGTCATTTATATTTGAAAGGTCATGTAGAGCTCATAATGGATTGGACAGTTTTATCCTTCTAATTTCTCGAAAGATCTAGAACACAACTAGTTAAACTACACTTTCAAATTTACATAACTCCCATCTTTAAGATTAGCATTAATTTGGGCATTATAATTACATTTGGCCTTTATTACCATTACGTATGAATTTCTTTTGCTTCAATTTTGTCACCCATATTTAAGTTTAGGAGGTACTAAAGCAACTTTGTAAGACTTAGTTCTCTTGCCCTTTAACAGTAGCACATTAGTATCCTCAAAAGAAGGTGATGCTCCTGAATACAGGAACCTAGTTTAGTTTGGGCTGTGGCAAGCAGTCGTCCATTTCTTCTTCATTACAGTCGTGAGGTGTTTATTTCTCAGGTCTCTTGATGTGTTATTAAAACATATTTTTAACTTGAAGGCAGAGAAAGGATTGCCAGTAGAGGGGAAGGCATCATTTGTGTAGAAAGTCTGCTGTCTTCCATAGCCAGCATAGCTGTGTTCTACTTCTCAGAACTGGATGTGATTTTTTTCTATTATAAAAAACACTGATCTTTTTTGTTTAATAGCACATCTGTATTTCTGGTGAAATAAACTGGAAATGCTGGACTGGCTCTTTTGCAAGCCCTTCCCTTCTGGGATTAGCAGACCTAGGAAAATTTACAGATAGGCTCAGGTCAGTTTTCTTATTTCAGAGACTGGAAGACAGACTTGGAAATTTTAAGCAGGTGTGCCCAAGTGGTCTTTTCATAAAGAACAAAAGCTCTAAAAGTAGCCGTGTGGCTTTTCACTTTTATGTTTGCCAGAAAGCACAGCCCCACTACTCTCTGTACCAGCCCATCGTGGAAAAAAATGGTTGATGGTTGCCAGCTTTTTAGAGGCTGAAGGGCTATGTGGTTCACAGCTGGGGTTTTTAGCTAAAAATGGGTCATGCACTCTATAGATTCTCCTAAAGTAATTTACTATACAGTATTATATAGCTATAAAGTAGTGAGAAGAAAAAGTGTCCTAAAGATTTAAAGCTAGCCCTGTTACCTGCATCCATTTGCAGGTCTTGTTCTGACAGAGGCCTGTTTCACAGCAAAATACAGACCTGTCAGATTTGCTCTTTTGCTCCCCTGATATCTAAGTAATGTAAAGCTCTTACCTGGGTGATGGGAAAGGGAGTAAAGTTCTTAAAACCTTTCTAAAAAGTCAGTCTACAAAGAGCAAGTGTTAGTATACAGAGGTTTCACTTTTTCAAGTTCATACCCATGCTTTATTTTTTGAGTAAGTGCAGTTAACAGATTTAATCTTCCTTTGATGATTCCATTATCTGATTTATTGATTGTTTTGTATCAGTTAAGCTTGGCTTGTTAGGCCAAAAGAAAATCTAATTTAAAAATTCAATTGGAGTGTTGTTACGAATGTTGTTTACGGAAAAAGAAAAATTGAACCTGATTTTCAGGAGAATATTCAATAATTAGTTTACTGCGCTGACAAACCGTCTGTGTTTCTCGCCACCACTGATGCGTGCCCACCTCCCGCGTGGTGCAAGTTTGCAGCAGTCACACGAGCTTGAAGCGAGTGGGAGCTGTCAAACAGGGAAGTGCAGGGGAGAGTGGGGCGAGTGCGTGTGATTGCCGCTGTTACATGTTGAGAATGCGCTGCTGCTTGGGAATAAAATGTTGCTCCTTCCTCGTCTGTGTTGGGAGCGTCCCCGCAGAGCCCTGTTTGCGGTGGTGGACATGAGTCAATGAGGCAGGGAGGAGCATGAGTCCTCGGCCTGCAGGCCCTGTGGGTCTGGCAGAGCAGAACTGTCTGTTCGCACCAGGAGGTTGGCTGCTTTGCCGCCCAGCTACGCCGAGAAAGGCATGAGGTCATTTTGCTAGAAAACAGGCAAACATAGCCCGGGGTTTCTAGGTGTTTCCAAGCTGCGGTGGGCCGGGCTGCAGCACTGCACAGACGTTTCCCTTCCCAGTAACCCAGTGCTGCCTCTTGTCCCTGTCTGTCTTCCCCACCGCTCTCGCAGCCGTGGACCTGTCCCCCGCGCCACCTCCCTTTCTTCTTGGGGGCTGGGGACCGGGTTGGGGGGCGGGGGGACACGGTCTGTCCGGCAACAGCCCTCGCTGGGGAAGAGCATCAAGAGTCAGGGAAGGAAATAGCCCTTGCTAACGTGTCTCAGCTAAACATCTGTGAACTGTGATGTGTTTTTTCCCCCAGAGGCCTCTAACTCTGCCAGATTTGGATAGACTTCCATGGGAATAGCCAAAGCAGACATCTTTGACACATCTAGTACTGTTATAAAGCACTGAGGCTTTAATAAAGCTTAACGAAGCCAGCATAGGACCTCTGCCCCAGTAACCTTGAAGAAGTAACCAAGAAACCTTGTTTCTTGGGGTTCAGTGAATTTGTGTGTGTTCTGACTGGTGCTTGATTTGGATGTAATTTGCAGACAGGATCTGAACTTGAGCTTGACACCGATTCTTGCTGCTAATCACGGCTAACCTAAATGAAGGGGTGAAACTCATTTAGACAAAAGGTTTCCGAAGGAGTTGACATGTAGCTGGTGAGTTTATCAAGGCAGTGCAGCACCTCCTTTTCTGAAGGCGACAGTGACAGTTACAATCAAGGGAGCCACAGAGGAGCCTGAAAAATGGCAGTTGAATAGATATGACTGGATACAGAAATTGAGATATGTGTTACCTTTAAGTGAATACCTCACATAGGTTATACGAGCATGAAAATCTGTTGAGCTCAAAAGCATGAAGAAGAAGGGGGAGGCTCAAGAAGCAACTGGAAATGACGTTGGAATTTAAATGAGATCCTGGGCTGGAGAGGGTGCTCATGTGGTCAAAGCGTTGGAGACTCTGGTGTGACCATTTAATGTCGTTGTTGGGAAAATAAGGAAGAGTAAGAAAGCCAAGAAAGATCGTGAAAGGCCTGAAGGGGGGAGGTGAGCAGGAAGGAAAGGCTCCTTGATCAGGCTCCAGGATGGGATAAATAGCAGCAGACTGTGTTGCAGAGGTGCAGGCTGCAGCAGGGTGTCCGCCTGGCTGCTGCCCTGGCCATCTCGAGCACATCTCCCACAGCCCTGGGGAGAGAGTGCCCTTGCAGGTAGGCTCTGCCCAGGACCTGGGGAAATGGCCTTCGGAGAAGGCAGCCAGCGCGATGCTGAGCACCTTCCTTTAAGGAACACAGGGAAATAGCGGTGACCAACATGTGCAATATCCATTTGGGCCTTCGCTCGCGGCTGAGAGCCGCTGGGAAAGCCCTTGTCGCTGTCTCAGCCTATGGAAGAGTGCCAAGGGATAGAGAACCAGTGCTAATTGAGAAGGAAAGGCGCTCCAGGATTGAGGAAAATGATAGTCAGGCATTGCAGCTACGGAAAGATTTCAGCTGGGTAATGGGATGTGGTTACTAAGAAACATCCGAAATGTTTTGTACACCTATTGAGAGCCTGGACAGCAGAGTGGAGAAATTTGAACTTCTGATAGAGATTAGGATAAAAAATGCCATCTGCGTATCAGAGGCGGGGTAGAATGCTACTGACTGGAATATCTGTATTGAAGTACTTCGTTCTCTTCAGAAATAACTAAACAAAAAAGTTGTGCAGTGGTAATTATACAGGAGACTAGAAAAAAGTACCTTGGTGTAAAAAGGACAGAACAAAATCAATTTGGCTTAAAACCACTTTGGAGAGAGATTATAGAGTGAAAAAACTTGTTGTTAGCCCCAGGGGTAGGTCTGAATCCAGATAGCAATCTCTGTAGTGTTTTTAGATAAATATTACTTGTTATGAGATGGCTTACTTTCCCAGATCCAGATTAGAGAGGAGAAGATAGGGCCCAGGTATTCCTGGATGTGATTGTTGGCAGGTTTCTTCTTTAAACTAGTCACTGAACCAACAGGAAATCTTGGTTATCGTAGACCTCATTTTGAAAAGCAATTAAGATATTCTAGAAAAAAATTTTGGACTGAGCCTTCAGCTTTGCCTTATGCTTAATCAGCGGCTGCAAAGGCTGGCCTCCCTCCTGCCCCTGCCCGGCTGCTCCCAGCGCGGCGAGTGCCAGCGGATGCCGGAGGAAGGGAATGGGCCGGCAGGGATGAGCGCCGTTGGACCCGGCGCCAGAGGCTGCGCAGCAAGTGCCTGTGCTGGCAGGGCAGAGCCGCCAAATAATCAAATTAAGTGGGACTTAAGATTGCACTCTGAGTCATCGCGAGTTGATTCAAGTTAGTTGGGTCGGAATTTAGGGTTTGAATCTTACTGGCAATATTTAAATAAGCCAAAGTGATCAAAAAAGGCGTGAGCCTGCAGACTCAATGTCCTGGAGTCAGAACAACTTTGAAATTATCTGGAAACTACATCCTTGCACACCAAAATGGATGAATAGCCAGCTTGAAGATATATAATAGGACTAATGCGGGGAGCCTGTGAGCAGTGGGAAAAAAGACTGGGTGGCAAAGTGTCTGTCATAATATTTCTGATTTATTTGTCTCTAGAAATTGACTTTGATCTTCAAATGATGTGAAAACAAATACACTCTTGTATAGTGAGAGGGGTAGAGAATGGTGAAAATCCAGAGCTAAGACATAGCTTCAGCTCAGTTTTCAGTAAAGACAATAAACAGCAGGATGTATAAGGATAATAAGAGAATGGAAATCACTACATCCAAGAAGCAACTTAAGGATTGTAAAATACTCAAACCAAGAGAAATTTCTGAGAATTAGGAAAGAATTAGTGCTTATTGTAAGTATTTTGGCTCATCTTCCCTTCAGGGTGGCACTGATGCCTGGAGAAAGTGGTGCTCATTTCAGGAGGGGGGAGTTATGCAAGCAGTTAAAAGCCTGTTGGGCAGCCTGCTTGCTATATGCAAAGCCTGGGAACACGCTTTGAAAGGGTAGTCAAGGACTTGGAGATTAAAGAAAATGGAGTGAAATAAAATGTATCTCTTGCAAGGATAGAATTTCAGGGACCCAATAGATTAAATGAATAATTTTCTAGGAGAGGAGGGAGAGCTTGTGGCCCTCGGGATGGAGGTGACCTGTCAGAACTCACCTAGGCTTGGGGGGAACCTCCCTTTGCTGCTCCGTCCTGTCCTGGCCCGGGGCGTGAGGAGGGAAGAGGCGCCAGCGCAGACCCTTTGCAAGGGCTTGGAGCTGGTGTTGGGCAGAGAGGCTGGGCACAGATGGAGGTAGCCCAATAAAAAGCCACTTAAATATAGCATTGATTTGGGCCGTGCTTCTAAAAACTGTTTTATTTGTGAGAGGGAAGTGACCCTGCAGCTAGTCTAGAATCAAAAGACTGAAAAAGACTTTGAGATCATCTAATCTAAATTAAGGCCGTTTAAAACTTGTTCTGTCTGCTGTAGAGATGAAGAAATTATTCCTTGCAGCATCCTGTTTTCATACTTGGAGACACACCCCGCTCTATTTTCCCCTCCCAGTTTTTCAGGCTCTGTTCATCTGCAGTATTTTCCAGAGCTCTGATCCCTTTATTGCTCTTTTGAGTACGTACTGTCTTGAAGCAGTGTCTAAAACTGTGCTCCTTTTAGAGTACTCCAGCTGAGGTCTTATGAATGCCGAGTAGTTCAGGTTGTGCTAAGGTTCATATATCCAGGTATTGTGTTTGCATTTTCACAGCATGATATTGTTAACTCATAGCAGTGTGTGCTCTGTCTTTTCTTTTTTGTATATGCTTTGCATTTCATCCTTTTTTTTTCCCTCCATACCACTTTTCTAGTTTTTCTTTTTGTCCTCCAGCATAATTTGCAGGCCCACTAAACTGGATGGTGACTGCATTTAATCACTGTAGTCTCTGTACCATCACCTGGGTATTAATAAAAATAGTGAGTAAAAGCAGGTGCGAAGAAGGTGACTTTGGTACTCCAGTCTAGATCCACATTTTGGCAGTCAAGTAGGGATATCTCTGGGTTTTTTTTGTTTTTGTTTTTGTTTTTCTTTCTTCATTTTCATCCATGTTACAGCAGTTTTATTTAGCCTAATCTCTTCAGTTTGCTTATGTAAATCTAGGGAACAGTCAAAAAAACCATACTTAAATCAGGATATAGTTCTGGTTCTCAAGTTTGCTGCTGCAATGAAAAGGCAGTTAGACATAATTTACTCATTTCAAATTCTTGTTGGCTTTTACTCATCTCCTTGTTTAAGTATTTACAAATGGGCTGATTGTAGCTGCTCCCTGTCTACTCCCCTTGCCCTTAATTCTGGTCTCTCTTTGCCAGCAGCACTCCGAAGGGTAACACCAGGGACCCGGCTGGTCAGCCTCGCTCAGTGCAGTCACGTTGTGTGTCCTGCCGTCTCTCCCGCATTCCCCGTCCTCTCAAGTGTTGGCAATCAAAGGAAGACAGGGATCAGCAGTGTGACCAGCAAATTAGATAAGGGATTATTTGTGTATAAGACATTAGCTATGTGGTGTTGGAATAGGTGGAGCTGTGTAGTGGTGAAGTAGATCTGGTTGCCAATAGTTTCTCTCCTTTTGGGAATGACTTGATGCTTTCACTGAAATATTTGAACTAAGCTGATTGAATTTGCAGATGGTACAAAGTCGTAGGAGCCCCAAACACCAGCACAGCCTCTGACACAGAGGATGAGGTTTTTGTACACATAAAATGGAATGTCCTTGACAAATGAAGTAGTAGAAGCAGAATGAAATGTAACTTCATAAAGCACCAAGCTGTGGCTTTGGGAGCACATGGCAGTTGTACCCAAGCACTTCCCCTGACACAGTGGAGGTCTGGGGCTCCCCGGCGCTCGCTCGCTCGTGGGATGGCTTTGAACTGCAGCTGCGGCATTGCGGGATAGGGAGGCGTGCTCACAGCCCCTGGAATGCCTGCGGAGGGCATCCATGGCGCTGCACATGCTCTTCTGGCAGCTGGGCTTGAGGGACACTTCGGGGGGACCAGGAGGAGAACCAGGGTGGAGAAGAACCCTCTAGCAAGAGGCACCAGGCAGGTGTAGCAAGCATGGGCCACTAACGCTGTCATGTGGGCTAGTATGGGAGGAATGAGGAAACGTAGTGATTATGGCTATAAATAGGTCTTGGATGTAAATACTGTCTGATACAGCGCAGAGATTAATCTAGAAGATCCCGAATTCACAGTCCAGGCTTTTGGGAGACAAACTTGAAAGGATCAGAAGGGTAGGTAGATAGCTTCTTTCTAACGTGCCAGTGTATTTGCGTTCGGGAAAGAAATGCGTTTTGTGTCTAGTGGCAAACTGTAGTGAAACACATTTGTGTGACCTTTCAGGGACCCTAGAGGAAGAGAGGAACATGATCTAGATCACTGATTTCTATCTTGAAAATCACAGCTGTCCTAGTTTGAAGATGAGTGAATTTATAAAAAGTAGAAAAGTTGTTTATTTGAGAGAAATAGTTTCTCCACCATCTGTCCTCTGTTTTCCTAAAGGAAAATCAAAAAAAACAAAACTTCTTTTCGTCCATCTGGGTTGCTGCTGGACAAGGGTGTGGGAGAGCAGATGCCAGAATCTAGAAATTGCGTTGGAAGAGATCCATTTATGATATCTAGATTATTTTCTGCTTGTGTGCGTGTGTGGATTAGTGTTTCAATATTATTTCAACAAACTAAAGTGTCAACGTGACTAAAATCATGCCTGTTCCTTCAGGCTTTTCATTATTAAGTGTAAACTTTAACCTTGACTTCTTGATAGCTTTTGCCTGTAATTAGTTCTATAATAAAGATTTTGTCTTTGAGAGGTTCTCCCAAACCCTTTATGCCATAGTTGGGAATGACGCACCTTGCTCAGGGCAAACAAGTGTGTCATTAACTGCATTGCAGTGCAGGAAACCCAGCGCAGTCACACTGGGGCTGTAAAACAATCATGGGACAATACTGCTCAAAGAGGTTAAAAAGTACTTCTGATCATAGTTTGACTTTTAAGAAACTAGGTAGTATCTCTTCCTGCTTATGGGACATCTGGAGGTGAGGTAAATTTTTATCTGGGGAGTGTATAGTAAAATATTTCAGTAAAGAGAAACTATTTATAAAGGTGGTTAAAATCCAATATTTTGCTATAGCTTGATCGTAAAATCCTAATGTTTGAAAACATGAAAATATACTGTGGAAAAAAAAGATAATTTTGTTATGCTTGAAATAGTATACTCATTTAGGATGTTAAAACATAAAAAAAATACTCATCTGAAAACACAGCCAAATGTTTAACTGTGACCCTACTCCCACCAAGTGAGGAATGTGGGAGAGCACGGAGTGCAGGGGAAGGAGGAAGCCTCTGCCGTGGCCAAGGGCCATTCCCTACTAGGGGAATCCTTAGCTGTCTGGAACGGATGTGGAGCTAGGGAGCATGATTGGCGATTTTGAGGGAGACAGTGGAAACAGGGAAGAAAGAAAGAAGTAATCATCATTTTAAGTATCCACTAGAGGAAAAAAAAAAAAAAAAAAAAAAAGGGTTCTGAACGTATCACAAGTGTGATGAGATCATTGCACAGCTTTTTTTTTTTTTTTTTTTTTTTTTTTTTTTTTTTTTGAGCTGGACAAACAGTGAAACACACTGAGCTCAGTAAAAAGTAGTAAATAAAAAGACTGCCTAAATGGCATTTCCCTCTCTCAGTTACGATTGGACAGGTTCTCCCAAAGGACAGTTCTGCATTCTTGGGAGTGAGTCTCTTGTAGCTTCTTGTATGTCAGGCTTCTTGAGGCTTTTCTTTATCCCAGATAGCTCCAATTGGCCTGTCCATCGATCCCTTCCAGTCCTTGTAGCGCTACTGAGGCGTCGCAGCCGGGCTGGGCCGCGAGCCCTGCGTACGGTGTCAGGCGTGCGGGCAGCACGCGCAGCCGCACGGCGGGGACGGGGGAACGGCAGACGGCGGCGTGGGCGCGCTGGCATCGCTGCGAGGACAGGAAGTGATGCTTGGCGTGAGGCATCCTCGGGGCCGTGCCCCGGCTCTGCCTCGTGTGGCTGCGGGAGAGCCCGGCCCGGGGGCTGCGGCGAGGGCCACGCACCGCTCTGCCGGGGGGGCACCCCCTTCTGCCGCGGCATGACCGGTAGAGAGGCAAAAGGCAGTGCAGGCCACCAGAGAGACGGGAAGCTGACTAAGCTGATGAATAAGATGCCTTAGACGGAGGGCAGAGGTAGGGAGGGGCCAGTGCAAGGGCTGACGAACAGCAGACCTGAAAAATGGATTGCTCTGGAAGTGGAAGCAAAAGGGGATGTGGGAGGCAAGATGGAAAAAGGTGAGGCAGGCCTTTGAAAGGAAAGGGAGAAGGGGAGCTCACAAAGGGGAGATGTGGTGGCTCTAAGGAAGTGAGACTACTTCAAAGAAGTAACAGGGATACCCTGTGAGCAGAGGCAGGAAATAGTAGGAGGATGAAAGGTGGAGCCTGGCTCTATAATGGCCATCAGCTTGTGGGCAGTATGAGAGAGCAGGCAGTGACAGCAGCTGAATCAGGAGGAGGGCACTCAGCCAGCCAGTATAGAGAAGCTCAAAGACAACATCTGAGGGGTTTTCTAGAGGTGAAGCAGGAAGGAGGTGGCGAAAATGAGTGCTGCCCCCAGTAAGTTCTTGGGGAGAGAGGATGCAGGTGTGAGGTACATACTGGCAGTAGGGGTGGAAGAAGAGAAGAAACCAAAAATGAGTTGGAGGGAGTTTGGCAATATTGCAAGGGAAGCAAGATGGTTGAAGAAGCACAAATAGCAAAAAACACTGATGGTATCTGACTTAAAAAGGGTTGATGACTATTGGAAGGGGAATGTGGGTAAGAACATTGTGAACTTGAAACGGTTGTGCTTGCTTTGTGGAAGATGGAAGCTAGTCCCAAGGTTAATTACTGTTGTGGCGCATTACCACGGCCCTTGGCAGCTAGCATTAACGACCAGGATCTCATTGTGCAATGAGTTACACAACGCTGCATGTACCCCTTTTCCCAAGGAGCTCAGAAATGGACAGTAAGTCAAGGTCAGCAGCACGAATTGGCGGGTGGGAGGTAGGCCGCCCTGCCTCAGCACAGGAAATGGACGTAGTGACCAGACCCCCGTCCAGGTATCTGAGGTCACTGCAGAACAAGGATTTTAAGGAGAAAATTGAAAGACATTTGTGAGTCAGCTTTGTGAGCATTGCCAGTAAGCTATTCCTGAAATTGATAAATGCAAGGCAGGAGGACGGGGAGACACTGTTTTTGAAAGTACAGCTAGATGAGATGGGTCTGCTGGGGAGGAGGGGCAAATGGGACCCTTAATGTGCTCAGGAAGCTTTTCTTGCAACAGCAGCCTGAATGGAGCCTGAGCTGGGCACGGGCACGCTGAGGCCAGAGGAAAGGAGGCTCAAGTAACCAAAATAGAGTCATAGAATCACAGAATCATAAGGGTTGGAAATGCAGACTTGATGCTTTTAGTTATGAGAATGGATAGAAAAGCCCATATTTTACAAGCTTTGTGAGCACAGCCTGCTGGAGCTGCAGCCAGCTGAGGAGGGGCACGCGGGAGGATGGCACCAATGGCCAGGGCAGCCGTGAGTGGCAGGGCCACGGGCTGGTGCGCGAGCGAGGGGAAGCGCAAGGGGCTCGCGGTGACAGACACCCTCCCAGAGAAGCCTGGGGGATGGATCGATGTTTCTTGTTTGGACAGAGCATGAAATCCTAGGGCTGGAGTTTATGGCACTTGTTCTGTAGATTTTCACAGGAAGATTTTTGTCGGCAAATGGTGTAAAACTGACGCTAGCTACAGCGAAATGTCAGGTACAGGCTGGTAACAGAGGCCGAATCAGGGAAAGTGTAGAATGGACTGGGAAGAAAAGAAACCATAGGCAGTAAAAAGACTAGCTAGCCTAGACGTGAAGCAGCAGCTTGAATTTGTATGAGGAATTGCTGGTTTAAAATGGGAGAAACCAAAGCAGCCTAGTCTGAAATTACTCGTAAACGTTGAAAACTCTTAAATTCTCAAGCTTGCAGGTAAGCAAGTTGCAGCAAGTAAGAAAACACATGCAATACTGTTGCTGGCAGTGGTTTCTTTTCAGTGAGAGGCGTCTGGGTTCTCCTTCAGCAAGCTGGCTGGTCTGTGGCAGCAGGGATGACCAGTCCTGCCCCGAGAGGAGCAGGGGTTTCCTGCAGAGCTGCTTCCCAGCTCTGCGATTGCAGTGCGGCTGTCGGGGGAGGTAAGGGCCAAGCTGCACAGTCGCGTTGATGCGTGCCGCCTGAAGTGCCGTGGTGTTTGCCCAGGGGGAACACCAGCCTTCTAGACCTTGATCATTGCAAATATTACAACGCTGGAAGCCAAATTTTAAACTGGCTCAATCTGAAATGTGCTGTAAACACAGTTCGCACTGATAGCGCAAGCCTGTGCTGTGTGTGTGACCCCGGCGCCTCCTGCACGCGGTTGTCCTCGGCTGGACTTTGGGTTCTGCGCTTGGGCGAACCTTTTGAACTCGCCTGGTTTGCACACGTGCGTGACCCAGAGCAGCTGGTTGCCTAGAGGAAATGTCACTTTTCCAGGGACAGGAGTCTAAGCTTGCACTGCGTTATTTCTGCAGTAGTAGCAGTGTAAATCAGTCATGCTGGCTAAGCTAATGTAGGACAGTGCTCAAAGGAGGATGAATAAGAAAATGCTTTTTAAATTATGAAAGTTGAAATAGTTTTCATTTGTTTTAAATAGTTATTTTAAAATATGTATTCATTTGCTGTACTTCCATCTGTTCTTCTGTTGCCAGCAGTATCACATACCTGTGTTTCAGGGTTGCGTGTGGATAAGGATTGTATTTCATAGCAAGCCTGTTTACTGCACCCTGCATTCAAATAACTAAAACAGGGTTATACCAGAACCCCCCTGGTCTGCATGTGCTTTAATTTCCCAGTGTCCTTGTTGTGTTTCTGGCTGTGCTGTGCCAGTAGCCTACCAGAAGGCCAATGACTCACATTCGCGGAGCTGGCAGGCGGCCAGCGTGCGAATGAAAGGGCTCCAGCTGGCCCTGGAGAAGCCCAGGCTCCTGCACTCCAACAAAGGAGCTGCATGCGGCGCGGGGCCGCGCTGCGTCCTGCGCGGGGCTGCCGAGCCCCGCGGCGCCTCCCTGGCAGCACGGCTGGGCACGAACACGAGAGGAAGCTTGCGTATGTCCCTGTGCTCAAGCGAGAAATCTGCAAGTGTTTTAAACACTGCTGGACAAAAAAGATGGGCAGCAACAAAACTGTGCCAGCGCAATCGCGGGGCTTTCCACCTCGCGACAAACGGCAGCCCTCCAGCATAGCCTCCTGGTGCAGTGCCGTGCCACCCGGCAGCGCAGGGCGCCGCGTGGCCGCTCGCGCAGGCGTTGGGCCAGCACGGGCTGTGCTCCCGCGGCGCTCCCAGGCACCGCTGCGGCCCTGCCAGCACAATGCTTGTGCCTTTCCCTACGTTTTAATGATTATCTGCAGCTCTGGCAAATATCTGCAAAATAGGGCACAGTGTTAGCAGCACTGCGTGTATCCTGTGGCGGCGCGCCAAGGCAGTAATTGAAGGTCAGGCCTTGTTTGCGGAGCGCAGCGCTGAGCGCGGCCCGGCCCGGCGCTGCGGGCGCTGCAGAACAAAGGCGGCTCTGTGGGCAGCCCTGCAGCGCCCGGTGCCTCGCGGAGGTCGTGCCGCGCCGGGACAGGTTGCGAGCGGCAGCTGAAACCAGTGCTAGGGTAATGTGACTAGGAAATAAGCGGCTCTGTCCGCTGGTATTTTGCATATGTCACTGCCAGACTAGGATGCAAACGCTTCCCACGGGCTTAAGGGAATGCTCATTTTCAAAATGGCCATTTAAACCCAGCAAGAGTGGTTTTACGTGACAAATCTTTGTTTTGTTAGGAATATATATATTGCTGAATATTTAGTAAACTATAGTGATGTGTTTCTATGCTGCCGTAGCCTACTTAGCATGAGCAATGGCACCCATAATTTCATTGTCTGTTTTAATTCAGTGTGGTGGTTTCCATTTAGAGGATTTTCACTGATGTCATCTTCAAGCAAAATACTTGGAAATACATTTGTGCTGTTAGTTCTCTGTGTGTAACTGATGCCAGGCTGGGATTTTTTGCAGAATGCTTGTGTGGTTATGAATTAGCAGTGCTGCGCTGGGTATTAATACTCTTTGTTACTAAGTTGCAGTCTATTAATAAAGTTTTGCCCAAACACTCAGACTTGCCAGTCCTCCAGACTGTCTTGTGATTTGTATTTTAACTCTGTCTTGGGTGTTATTAAGGATCGCCTGCGTGGAGCCGCCCAGCCAGCTGAACATGAGGAGTTTGATAGCGCTGCGAAGGGCCTCTAACAGACATAATTCAGTTGTTGGCACTTGCTGAAATGAATGGCAGCATTTAAGCTACTCCTTTGGGGATAGAAGGTCTTGTTGTATTGTGGGAAGGGTTAAGAGTTGAGTGAAAGTAGCAATAGTCTCTCTTTGGGATGCTTGGTACCTGGAGATAATCTAGAGAGCACTTTTAAAGCTAAATTTAAAGATCACAAAAATACGGGATTAAAGGGTAAGTTTGGCAAACACTTCCGAATTTGGGGCTTTTTGTTGTGTCTGTTATTCCCAATAGCTGAGGGTGCACTTTCTAGAGGTGATGAACCCTCCTGCGGCTGTGTGTGCGCTTGAAGAGCCTCCCTGCGGCAGAGAGCAGCCCGTGTGGGAGCAGGAGGCACAAGGCTGGCGCGGCCCGCGTGCGTGTGCAAGGAGGATGCGTCCTGGTGCTCTCCCTGCGGCAGAGAGCAGCCCGTGTGGGAGCAGGAGGCACAAGGCTGGCGCGGCCCGCGTGCGTGTGCAAGGAGGATGCGTCCTGGTGCTCTCCCTGCGGCAGAGAGCAGCCCGTGCGCTCTTCTGCCTCGCTGCCGTGGGAGCAGCAGAGGTGCTCTTCCCCTGGCCTGCGCCAGGGAACGGAGGTGCCCGTGGAGCTGCTGTGAAGGCTGGGGCAAGTCTCCTGATCGTGGTGGGCCAAGGCCTCCCTCTGCCTCTGGGTGTATGGGGGCCGAGTGCAGGCGAGAAGCAGCAGCAACTGCATGGGGCCGGGTCAGGAATAGGTGCCCCGCCGCCGTCCCCGGGGACTCGTGGCCAAATAAGGCCGCGCGGCATCGAGTTGGTCCCTGGGAACCAGGGAGCCTCCGTGCAGCGCGCCGCAAGGGAGGATCCATGTGGCCCAGGGGCCCCTGCAGCCTACTCAGGGAGCAGTGGTGGTGGCAGCTCTCGCAGGGCTGGTGTGGGCCGAGCCTGGCACGCAGGGAGGCCGGTGAGCAGCATCCCGCACTGCGACGCCTGGGTCTCTGTGTCGGGGAAGCTGGCTCCATGTGAGTTTTTACATGCACAGAGTAGTGTATTATTCCAGAGCTCTGCTTTATGGCAGTGCGGGGCACCTCGGGGCTCCCACCGTGCGGGCTGGGAGTGGAGGGGAGCAGGGGCACAGCTGGGCTGCGCTTTCCCTTATTCCCAGGCCTTCCTGGCCCGCAGCCGCCCTGTGCTTTTGCAGGCAGCAGCCTGGGCAGCTGTTTGTGCTTAAAGGGGCTGGAGGAAGCAGCAGGGGCGCTCCCAGCCTCGCCGCGGCTCCTTGCTCCCCGGAACCAGCGTCACCGCTCCCTTTCTCTCCTTCGCGCGTGCCCCGGGCGCCGCTCCCGCCCGCGGCCTGCGGGGCGGCTCCGCCGTCCTGCCGCGTGCGGGGCTCCCGGGAGGGCGCGGGGCGGGCGGGAGGCGGGGCCGCGCCGCTCCGCCCTTTCCGCCGCGCCGCCGCCGCCGCCCCCGTGGCGCGGGCGGGCCGACCCGGAAGCGGCGCCGAGAACCATTTTCCTTTTGGTTTCAAAGGCGGCGGCGGGCGCGGCGCGGGGCTGCCGCGGGCGGGGGCCCTGGCGCGCGGCGGCGCGGAGCGGCGCTCAGCAGGTGCGTGCGGCGCCGCGGCGCGGGGAACCGGCGGCGGGGGCGCCGGGGGGGGGGGGGGGAGGAAGGGGAGAGGGGACTGCGCGGCCGCGGAGCTCCGCGGCGCCCCCCCCGCCCCGGCGTCTGCACGCGGGGGCGCCGCGCGCCGCCTGGCCCGCGCCCGCGCGCGGCTCCGCGCCCGCCTTTGTGTGCGGCGGGCGCCGCGTGGCCGCGCTCCGCGCGCCGGGGCCGGCAGCGCGCGGGCGGGGCGCGCGCGGGGGCCGCGCTCTGTGCGCGCCGCGCAGCGCGGGGCCGGGGTGGGCGCGGGGGAGCCTCGTGCGTCACGGCCCGCAGCGCGGCCGGGCCCGGCCGGGCGGGGCAGAACGCGGGGTCTGCGGGCAGCGGCGCCTTGGGGACCGATGGGGGTTTCCAGGTCACTTCTAGCAGAGGAAACCCCAGCAGCCCGCTTTAATGTGCGCATGGGGCTGCGCCCTGTGAGAAATGCTCTCCGTGCTCAGGTTTTATTTCAGATCTGCTTTATTTATCTGCTCCGTTCTTTTCCACTTGGTGATTTTTGCTTTTGAGTACAAACCATGGCAACATACAGCTTTTGGAAGAGAAATACTGCTATTTGGAAGTCTAGTGATTAAGTGTCATAATGAAAAGGTGCCAGTGTTTGCGCTATTGCAGACTAAACAGCAACACTAAAAAACAATGTATGGAAAAGTTTGCTTAACAGCACACATAAATTAAATTTATGTGATCTTCTTGATTTTTGTGGTTTAAAAATGGAAATATATAAAATCGCTTCTGTCTTTGCCAAAGAACACAAATCCTGGTGCATATTAGCAAGCTTTAGCATAAGAAAAGCTTTCCTGAATAAATGCTTAGTTTTTAAGTGACTGTTTTCTTTGCGGTATAAATTCCTCCAGACAGATACTTTTAAAAAGCAAATACACTGCACATACATTCAAAAATGTGCTTTTGTGATCTGAAGGGCGATTTTCAGGCACAGGAGTTGAGTGCCCAGCCAAACAAGGTCCAAACTGTAGTAACGCAAATGAAGTATTTCTACATGCGCTAATGAACCGGGCACACAGCTGTTGGTTCAGCTGTAACCCGAGCATTTACTGGAATGAGAATTTTCTGGTGTAGCAGCCTAGAAATGCTAAGGTAACACCCTGCAGGCAGCAGTTCTCAGGCGCACAGTTTGGGAGCCCTAGTCTGTGCTGGCGAGCGCCGAGCCGAGCGCTGCCTCGTCACATGCTGTTGGCTTACCGGGTTTCCAGCTGCTTAATTGCATTAAGCAGAGATAAAAACGCTCTCTATGCTTTCGCAGTGCTGCTGCTTCTGGTAATAGGGCCTGTGGTTGCCAGGGGCTGACCCAAATGCTAAATAATGATTTTTTAAAATATGTTATGCGTATTAGAAGTAGTAGTCTTGTGTATTTTATGAATATTTGATGAAGTATCAGAAAGCCTGAGGTTTTTTAGGGCAGAGCGATGATATTTGATATTTTCTAAATGTACATGTATATATATATATATATGTATCTGCTAGGAACTGAGGTTAATCAAAGCCCTGCTTTTCTGCCCAGTCTCATAGCTGTGCCAGGTGCCTCCTGCAGGCAGGTGGTTCTCGGGCTGTTTTGGGGTAGAACAGTGATACGGGGGGCAGATAAGAGCTGTTCTGGGGCCAGGAGTGGTGACCATGCGCATTCGTGGAGCTCCCTTCAGCCAAGCGTCGGCTCCGCTTTGCAGGAGGCAGTGGGACTCACAAAAGAGCAGTTTAGAAGAGTAGTGAAGTTAGATACCATTTAAAATGGAGTGTGTGCTCAAGTCTTTTGCCCGCCTGTGGTCTTTGGAGAGGTGGATTAATGCAGATGCTGAAGGAAGTTTTATGCAAGGGATGTTCATGTTTGAGGACGTTCAGCTTTTAGGGGTTCCAGCTAGTGAGTGTGATCCTCCCGAGACTTGTGCTCTACTTTGGGAACTTGGGGAGCAGAGCGTCTTTCTCAGAGCCTGTGAGAAGACCTGGACAAGTCTGTTTTCCTGTCATTACGCGCCCACGTGCTTGTTTCTAGTAGTTGGCTCTTGCCTGCTGCGCGCGGCCTCCGTGTGCCTGTCGCTGTGCGAATGCCGTGTGTGGTGTGGGGCTCGGGCCCGCTTCGGCGTTGGGACCAGCGTGGCTATCTCGCTGCAGCCCGCATATCTCCTGGATATGCTGCTGGAGTCTGGACTTTGCTTTCTGAAGAAAGCCTGCTCCTTCCGAAAGGGTGCGGTTTTGTTTTTTCTTTGATAGCGGGAATATTTTCTAATAGTGCTTAAAATGTCCCAAATAAGTTCTGTTCAGCTGTGTAGCCATCTGCCTGTGAGGAGCTGGGTGTCATGGCACTGTTCTGCTTTATTTATTTACATATTTTTGCTGTGTGCTTGTAGACTAGCCCACATCCTTCACACGCGTGTTGTGGGGGCGTTGGCCTGTCTAGAGACTTAGATCTATGCAGGCAAATGAGAAGGGATTATGTTTCTCTTCTGAGAATAATCACGTTCACATATCTATATTTGGAACAAGTTCTTTTAATACCAGCAGTAAGATAAACCAGTGGCTCACACATACTTTAATCTGTAGCGTTGTCTAAATCCCTGGCTGGTAACTGCAAGCCACGTTCCACATCATTGCGTTGCACCTAGTGGTGCCGTCTGCCCTGGTGTAGGCAGCCAGGAATGCCTTTGCTGACCTTAATAATCGTGTGAAAAGTTGCTCTGCTTTTTCAAATCAAGCTTTTTCAATGTATGTTAAGATTCAGATGCAAATTAACAACTGAAAAACACGTCAACATATAAAAAAATTATCTTGCTAGTTGTGAGTTTACACACTCAGGCTTTGCAGTTATACGATGTGAACTCCACCCTGCCTTGAGTATTAGCAATACAAGGTTCGTTATAGAAAAGTGATGCAAGAGCAAAGGCCTTTTCTTAACCATTAGAGGTTAAATAATTATTTGCTCTTCAGTCTCTGCTGTCAGTGTGTTACCATGTTCTTCTGTCCCTCCAGCCATTTCATCTAGGCAGAGACTATGGAAATGGCCGACTGGCTGGTGAGTTTTTCCTGGGTTGTACAAGAAGGATAGCAGCTGAAATGAAACCTTAAATGAAATAGAAACAGATGGGAGAACATGATGTCTGAGCTTTTATGGAGTTGGATATATGTATTAGAAAGTATTACGTCTCCTGTAAAATGGTTTCTCACTTGCTTAGTAAGTGCCAGGGCTTAAGCTCTGTAGCGGCTGAGATTTTAATTAGGCTAGTCACAAGGCTGCAAGGCCTGGGTAGCTCTCCGGGCATCTGCTCCCCCTCCGCCTCGGTCCCTAGCGCGCCCAGGGGCGCCCGCCTGCTCGGGTGCCTCCCCTGCAGGTGGGTGAGGGCTCCCGGCCTCCGCTCGACCAAGGCTGTCCATGGCGAGGCGGGGGCGACCCTGGCCTCTCGTGCCCTGCGGGGCGCCTCTGCCGGTGAGCGCCGCAGATGCCGTGTGGTGCATGGGCTGCCGCGGCTCGGCCTGCCCGGGTTCTGCTTGTCGTCCTCGCTGCTGAGCCGTAATCTTAGCCCTTGGCTCTTTCTCATTCTTATTTTCCGTCCTGTGCAGTAACTTTCTGCTTCCTCCTACTGCTCTATGACTTTTTTTCCTTATATCCTGCACATATTTGCTAATAATTCTAGTCTGCTTTTTTGCTTTGTTCTTTGTTTCTTTAGTGACTTCCTCTTACTGCGCTCTGTCTGTTCTCAGAGCTGCATTTTCTCTCTGCTCTATCCACTGGGATTTCCTTTCCACCTGACTCATCGCCTCTCGGTACATCCCCGCTCAGTCACACTCGCGCTCGGCTTCTGTTCCAGGAAACGCTGCCAGCGCCGGCGCGGCCGCTCGCTCCCGCTTCAGCAGAGCTCTTCCCACTGCTCTGCGTAGGACTTGCTGCGCGGGCTGCCATTTGGACGTGCTCCTAGGGAGGAGTAGGCAGGGTGCTTGGGACTGCGTTCCTGTCTAGACCGTCTCAAGGGCCTTGTCTGGAGGCTGTTGCTGCCCTCCATGTTCTCCCTTTCTCCTTCCCCTTTCTTTGCCGGGTGCGTGGGGAGGGTTTGGGGAGGGTTTGTGCCTCCAGCGGTGGTGCGGGCGGAGAGGAGCAGAGCTGGGGCTGGGCCGGGCAGCCCTTCCCGCGGGGGAGGAAAAGGGAGCTGCCGAGCCGGGAAATGAGGTGGTTGACTTGAGGCAAGGTGAACGATTCAGCACAGCGTTTCAGCTTGCATGTCTGCAGTGGTTTCCACTTCAGTGTCCTCAGTGTAATTGCCACCGCGCTAGCTAGTCCTGCAGGCAGAGAGGATCTGCGTGCTGAGCTCCATGTTTAAAATATAATCGTGCTCCTGTACTTTGAGCTTCTGCGGTAAACACTGTTGCTCAAGAACAATGAGGAAAAGGAACAGCGTGTGGTGCAGTTCCCTTTTCTTGCTCGTTTTCCACCAACTGCACAAAGGAAAAACTAAGAGCACAAAATTCTCATTTCTCATATAATTAGTTATTGTTGTTCTGTTCTGACTTGTTTTGATGGAAGAACCGATATGTCAGTACTTACACAGTCCCGGGGAGTTGATGTACTGAGCTATTTTTTTAATTTGTTTATTTTCTTTTTTTTCTTTCTCTCTCTCTTTTTCTTTCTTTTTTTTTTTTTTTTTTTTTAGACATTCAAGCCCTTGGTTGGAAAAAGTGTGTACAATGCAATTACGGCAGTAGAATTCCTTGTGGACAAGCAGCTGGATTTTATAACTGAAGATAGTGCCTTTCAGCCCTATCAGGTAAGAAGCTTGGTTAGTGCACAAGTACGAAACGTTTGTTTATTGCTGTGCATGCATTTAACGAACAGGGGAACAGGGATTTTTTTTTTCTCTTTAAGGAAAAGGTCTAGAAATCTCTTCTGTGACAAACAGAAGAACATTTGATATTTCAGCTTGTGCTGGCCTGATTACAATTTGAATAGCCATAAATTCTGTCTTATGACGGCGATTGTACACTGTGGTGGTACAAAAATAGTACGTTGAGACTGAGAATAACAGATGGCCCTGAATAAATACTATGTAATTTTGTCCTGACACCCTTTCTTCCCTCCTCCTCCTCCAAGACTTTTTTTTCCTAGTACATAGCTAGCAAAAGAAAAGCAATGGAGCAGAAGCCCAGGAAAAGGCCCGAGCCGTTCGGCTCCCATAGTGGTTGGTGCTTTGGTGGGTCACTGCTGGGAATGCTAAATGAGCTTCTCGGCAGGGTGAAGCTGCGTGTTGTGACTCCAGCTGCCCTGGAGGATGGCTCTGCTGGAGGGAGCAGCGCTGCTGCGGTGCCGCCCGTGAGCCGGCCTGGCTTCCACGCCGGCAGGTCCCGGAGCGAAGGCTGCTGTTCGGGAGCTGCAGCAGCTTCGAGGGTGCAGCGGCGCCGGGGCCTCCTCGGCCGAGGGGCGCGATGACGCAACGCAGAGTAGGATATCCTCCTTTGGCAGCAGCAGCCTCTTAAATCAGCTGAGCACGAAGTGTAAATTCGCCCTCGGAGCCCAACCGCAATCTCCCCAATTCGCTTTACAAGGGGAATACTTGCGCTGGTCTATTCTCTGCCTGAAACGTATCAAGATCATTGTCTCTGATAATGTTCGTTCCAGTAAGTGTAATCAATCTCCTTTTGGCAGTAGATCATTTTTCACAAGAGGAGCTGAGCAAAACAAATTGAATATATGAGGAGGACTGCCTTTTGTACAGCAGTCTTATTGCCAAGCCCGGCTGGCAGCAGCATAGCAGTAGTAGATGGGTTTTGAGGCCCCTCCGTTTTAGAAAATACTTGCTGACAGGATCAGAGGCGCAGGGAGGTTCCAGTTCTGTTTGGAAGGTGCATGCACACTGAAGTGAAGATGTTACTACTGAATATGTGTGCTTGTCATTTGGACAGTTATCCTGACTGTCTTGATAAATAATAATTAATGGTCACAAATAGAATTTCAGAAGCAATAGCTTGTGAACAATAATTCAAGATTTAAGCTGATCTTCCTCACTACTGGAGCTGCTTTTGTGTGAGAGCTCAGGCTGCTTTCCCCTCTCAGGGAGCGCACAATTACCTAGCAGAGGCAGAGGTGGATCTGCAGCCATTATGAACAGTTTGGTGACAACAGAAATCTCAATTAGCTCCTCATTTTAACACTGCAAGAAGGTTGCTAACAGAGATTCCTTTAAGCTATTGAGGCATCTCAAATTTGCATCTTATCAAGAGGTCTTTCAGATGCTGAATGTAGGCCTATAAAGCAATGCACAGTTGCTGATAAACATTGTGATTAATTCTTTATTTAACTGATTGTATTAATTTTTGGAAACCTGCATTCCCAGGCATGTCACTCTTTGCAGGGGTAGCAATTTCTCATTAGCAAGTCTTATGTGTAAAGTGTAAAGATAAGAACTTTACTGAATGATAATATCCTTACGGATGAAGAAAGCAATTTAAAATAGTATGACTGAATTATATAACAGCAGTACATTAGACAAATATTAAATTGATCATTATGAGACTGTACTGAAACATATCTCAAGTGGGAGGATGGTCTGCATTCCTTCATTTTGCTTATGTTTTCAGTACTGTTCTATACTTAATGCTGCAAATCACACATGGCACATTCTTGGTCTTAAGTCACTTAATGTAAGGTAGCTCTTTCTTGAGTGTATTTTTGTTGGTGGTATGTGGGTTTTTTAAGTTAGAAGGTCTTCACGCCAGATAAACATTCAGTAAACTTTCTAATTTCTGAAAATCTACTTTTTAAAATGAAAATAATGGCCCTTTTTCCCCCTTATTTCCAGAGTACTTTTAACCTGTTTTGAGCAGAAAACAGAACTTAAGAGCCATCCTTTGTAAAGATCAGTGAATGCTGAGTCTTTCTCAGTATACCTAGTTTGTGGTTAAAACTCATAGCTGTGCGTTTTCAGTATGGAGTCCTTAGAGACCGTGGTGATCTAAACATTTTTTATTGCACATTGCTGGAAGTGCCTGCAGTTCCAGTACGTTGCTGCCAAAACAAACAGGGTTTGAATCTGTGTGGGAAGACTCCATTTCACTTCAGATACAATTCTTAACTACTGAGTAACTTTTTCCCATCATTGCAAATACTCATAATATTAGTAATGGGCAGCAGACGACCATTTGCATGAATTCTCCTTAAATGAATTTTGTTGGAAACACAGTGCTGTTTAACATAACTATTGGGCTAAGGAGTTTTCTGAATAAGGTGGTGGTGTCCAGTTGAAAGATGACAACTGCCCGAGGCAAAGCAAGCAGCACACTTGGCATCCTTTAGGTCTTGGCAGGAAAAAGCAAAGCTGGACTAGGCAAAGAAGCCTCTCCTTACCAGCAGTGGCTCTTTCAGAACAAGAGTAGGGGCACTTTGGCAGGCCTTGCCAAAGCGTCTCAAACCACAGATTCCCATGCCGTGCCTGTTTTCTGCATAAACAAACATGCTTCCCTTGTTACAGTCAGCAACCTACATAAGCACTAGATGAATATAGTTGCTAAAAGTAGGTTATGTGCCTTTTGCTCCTATAGCTGTTTCCCACCTCTTCTGCAGCTTTACAGTGTAGTATCTAGCAAGTGTTGGGCTTGTTAGGGAATTAGTGTGCTACATGCAGACATGTTACCTGGTTTGTATTTCCCCACACGTGTGTGTGCCTTGAAAGCGGTCCCTTCTCCAGGAGCTTTCCCGGGGTCACTGTGTGCGGTGCCTTCAACGCCAGCCACGCTTTGTTTCCTGCGCCTTTTATCTCTGTTGCTTCGCAGAGGATATAAACAGTGTTATTGTCTACGTGAAACTGGTGTGTGACTGAGTGACTCATTCATTAATCTGGCATGCTGAGACCATTTAGTCATGTGTTTCTTTTTATGGTGGTGACAAGAGGATCTTGAGGACAGAGCAGATGTAAATGGCTTTGCCCTGTACTTAGTGTTGAAATGAATTTTTTTGTCCTTTGTGGTGATAGGCTAAAAAAACCTCTCTATTTTTACTTTAAGCCAATATCTATAAGAAACGTAGACTTGAAAAGTTATGTAAATCCAGACCCTTAAAGAATGCCTTGCTGTTTTACCCTGCCTGTGTGTCACATCTGTTTTGGGACTGTCCATTTCCTGAATGTTCATTCACAAACTTTCAAACTTGTTTTTTTTAGTGACTCTTGATACAGGTTGAAAATTAGCCCACTTTCAAATACAGTTGTTAAAATATTTGAAGTGAAGCTACAATAAATCCATACAAATGCAGTTATAATCTCAATCAAATAATTAAAATTGAAATAATTTTCTGCAGTGACAACCAAACACCCATTTACCTGCAGTATTCTATGACCAGCAACGTCTCTATTGTTTATGGTGTACTTAGAAAGTTAAGCAGCACCAGAGCTGATCTTACCTGGAGTTGTTTCAGGATTGTAGTTACCTGAAAGACTGCGGATGGGGATATGAAGAATTGCAGCTGAGTATGTGCAAGCCCATCGGTTTGGGGCCTCTGTCCGGTGACTGCTTGGCGGTATGAGCTGCAGATACTGAGCTCGTGTGCTGGGTTTGGCTGAAGCTGAGCCCCGGCTTTTAGCCGGAGTCAATTGCGTAGTATTTTGGCCAAGCAAATAAAGTATAACAGAGTTGCTGTACAGCGGGTTTTTTTTCCGTAACAAAATACATACAGGGAAAGACGCGCATTGCCCAGGCAGGCACCGCGCTGGTGCTGTCTGCCCGGGAAGGCGGAGGTGGCCGGCAGCACAGGGATGGCTCTCCCGCTTGGAGGCTCCCGGGTGGCCCCAGAGCCCTTAGGAGGCAGCAGGCCCCGCTCCATCACTGCTTTGCTCTGGGTTAACCCCCTGAAGAGGACTGGGAATGCGTGGCCCCGGCAGAAGCGGGCTGGTGCGGCGCGGAGAGGGCACCAATTCAAATGAAGCCGCTCCGCGGCCGCGCGGCTTCCTGCTCCGCCGCCGAGGAAGGAAGCGGAAGGGTGTGTGCGGCCGTCACCCAAGGCTCTCCTGCACACAGCGCTTTGAGAAGAGCAGGGCGCTGAGGATGGATTCAAAACGCACGTGAGTTCTTCTCTGTGTGCCGTCCCTCTCTGATCGAAGCTGCATATTCGGATTCTACTACTGGGCAAAATAGGAGGATGTGTTTTGCTGCCTTGGTGGCGTTTTTTCAAGCTGGGCCTGATTTCCTCAATGTTTCATAGTGGTTCAGTCAGTCTGTCCACCTCTGTGCTGGCGGTTCCAGATAGCCCCGATAAAGCCCTGGGAAGTCCCCTGTGGGAGGTGCCAAGACTAGGTGTATGGAGCCACTCTGCTCTTTTTCTAAATGCATGTTACATTTTGCAGAGCTGAAACATCCAATGTCTGACACTCATTAAAGATTATAGTAGTAACAGTAATAAAATTTCTTACTAATCATTAAATAAATCCCTTAAATGCAAGATTTAAATTCTAATGAAATCTTACTTGATCTTCTCCAATTTCAATTTTGTATGCCCTGAGATAGGCTGCTTAGATATTGTGCAGCTCTTCTGCATTCTTCCTTTCTGTTTATCATGGGCATATATTGGGTGTTTGAGGCCTCAACACCTTGGGTTTTCATTAATTTGTTTGCTTGTAAGAGCAAGCAAATAATGTAGCGTGGCTTGGGCAGTAGTAACATGTACACATAAAAAAACCTTTCTTTAAATGCCTTGAAACAAGGATAAAATAAGATATTTTTCTGTATGTATTTTAAGCACCCTGTAATCATACAGTGTAGACTCCTTTCAGCCTTTTTTTTTCTTTCCAAACTTTAGGCCTAAAAATAGCTGTTGCAACTGCAAATTGCCTTTCCCAGAAGCTCGTACGTCCCCCGAGCAGGCAGCGGGCGCTTCTGGGCTCGTCCCGCCCTGGGAGGCTGCGGGGCCGGCCCGAGGAGCGCGCAGCGGAGGCCAGCTGGCAGGCGGGCTCTCTGCGCTGGGCTCCCAGTTGCGTTTCCTCCGCGGGTGACAGGGAAGCACACAAGTTCGGAGGCTTTAACTTGTCTCACCGTCGTCTTTAAAAGCTGTCTCTATTCTTTTCCATGGCCGTGGTGTCTGGACCACCCATAAGCAGTCCAGCTGGCTTCTCTGGCAGCATCCTGAAGAGTGATGGTCTAAACAGCTTGTTACTAACACCGGCTATGTTTAAGTGTATGTTTCCAAAGAGAAGGAAAGCAAAAGGCTAAATCCAACTAGAAGTGGGTCAGATGACTCATAGCAGTCTTCACTCGCTGTTATGACTGTAAGACAGAGCAGTTTCTTCCGAGAGTTAACACGAAGAGAAGAACAGAGGAGGGATTTACACCCACAATTTGTAGAATCAGCAAGATATATATATATATATATATATATATATGTGCATATATCGTCTCTGTTAAACTGGTAATTTATGCTTGCTTCAGAAAATGAGCTGCTTCTCTGAGTACTTTATCTGTCTTCATTCTTGCAGTAGGTGGAAAAAAAATAGAGCCTTTCTGCTTTTACCCTGGGTTCTTAAAAAGAGGCTTCTTTAGTCACACACTTTGGCTCCTTTTGCTGTTCCCCCAAGCTTTGCTGTGATGTGAAACAGGAGCAGATTCTTGGAGCAGGGCAGGGGCGAGCTCGCGTGGGAGGGCTTGGGCTTGCCCTGCTGGGCCTGGGGAGTTGGGGTAGAAGGGAAGGCTTGGGGAGGGTGCGAGGGGGCAGGAGAACCAGGGGGCTGGGCTAAGCTGAGGGCACTGCCGGGCCGCAGTAGGGTAAAAATCTGTAGGAAAAATCTCAGTTCCGCTGTCATGCAGAAACTCGTCTTGCTCTTTCCATGCCTTTTCAAAGATCATGATGCATTAGTTCTACTCTGGGAGGTAGCTTTGAAGTTATTTTTTTTTTAAAAAGAAGAGAAATTCACAACAGAGAACAACTTTTATTGCGCAGGGGAGGAGGAAGTGAACATTAAAAGTGCTTTGGTAAAGTTCTCTTTAGATTGTTGAATTTACAAATCTGTCTAAAGTTTTTGGTTAAGGAACTTCCTCTCTTCGGTGAGAGATTATTGTGTGTTTTTTTTTGTTTGTTTGTTTGTTTTTTTTTTTTTTTCCCAGCAGTAGAAACTCATGGAAAATATCCCCCCAGGAGAAAGAAAAGGGATTCTTGTCTTTGGTTCTGTGTCCATAAATTACTCCTATCTTCATACTGATTTATTAAAACTGAAAGCTAGGAATGTTTTTCTGATGGGATATCCTAAGCGCCGCTCTGAAGTCAGCTGAAGGCTTTGAGGCAACACTGGGCCCTGACTGAGGGTGGGCTAGTGCAGCTGCTGCCTGGCTGTGCTCGACCAGAAAGGGAAAAAATCATCGGCCACTCAGGTAGTGGGGAGGTGCTGAGTAGGCGGGTGTTTTATTGAAGTGTATTCATATAAGAAATACATTTTAACTTAAACTTGACTTGATCTCTGTCATAGTTTCATTAGGTAAAGTGTTTCTGGGCTTGCTTGGTTTTGTTCCTTCATTTGATCTTCTTTTTTTTTTTTTTTGATGTAACTCCTACAACATGGTGCAGGAATCTTCTAGTTTTATTTAGAACATCTTTTTAAATGAGGAAAATACTGTACTCTGAAACAACGTTTTATGGAAAAAAATCAAATACCCTCTTCCGTTAAGTTGTAGAGTTGAGAAATTAGAGGTAATGGTTTGTGATTGGCAGGCTGATTACGTTTCTCCTAGAGGAGGTGCCCATGTTGAGTGCTTCATTTATGAAGAGATACATGAATTACTAAAAAGGGAAAATCCATCCCTGTGTTTTTTGAGGTTCATTTCAACGTGAGCTATCATTAAAAGTTCTGTAAGGTAGCATATTTTATCAGCTTCTCCAGATGTGTGGTAGGAGGGAAAATAGTGTTACCCAACTAATTGCAGTCCTTATACGCCTCCTACTCTTTAACTTTTTCTTCTAAAATATATCTTTGAAATTAGACCTGCTGGAAGTGCTCGTTTGTGCTGTAGGTTGGTGCCACATGAGAGCTCAGCTCCCAGCCCCCAGCGAGCTGCACAAGGAGGCGGCGAGGGGGGCTGCAGTTGCACATGTAGAGAGATCCAGACATGTACGTGGACTTCTCTTTTTTTAGGCTAGACGTCTGCTGAAACTCAAGCAATTTTATCTGTACTTTTTTTTTTTTAATAAAAGCAGGTATAGATCTTTTTATTTCCTTAGCCATTGGAGTAATTTTACAAATCAAAGTGTAGTGTCTGTTTTGATGTAGAGGACTTGGTGGACAGCGTATTTCCTGATCAAACTTAATTATTTTTTAACAATATACTACATAAATATAGTTCTAAACTGTTTTTTTTTATATGCCATTGTTCGTAAATACTGATTTTTTCCCCTGTTCAACCTCACAAACGTTTCCTGTCTTTTGAATAGAATTAAAATTAACTATTCCTTTCTCTCGCTGTACCCCGTCTTCTTGTGCGAGTCGGCCAGCATTAGTCAGAATAGTGCCCTTTAGTGCCCTTTTGCAAAGCAGGAAGGTTTGAGGCACATTAAACTATGCTTTTCTCACTATTTGTGTTGTTTGACTTTAGGAGGGAATTTTAAACATACACTATAGAAATAATTTCAAATATAGAGGGTGTGTTTCCACCACTTGCCTCCCTTTTGCCGTCTTCTCTTCAGTATTGCTTGCCCCTCTGGCAACACCAAACAAAATCAAGTTAAAGCAGATTTCAGGATGCACTAAACTGGTCAAGTATGGTGCTTGACAGGCTTTCTTTTTCAAGTTATATAGTTCAGTCTTGAATTATTTTTTAATAATGTTTTTGTTTTGTGGGCTAACAGATTTATTTATGGAAAAATATTGTGAAACAGCCCAGTGCTGTGTTTATTTTACACAGGGGATGACTTTCCCAAGTTTCCTGCAAGGAGTTTACTGCAGCAACAACCAAAATGTCCATGACTTCTGATTAGCAGTTTAATCTTTCCTCTTCGCGGGACTTCATCTGTTCTATAAAAGGCAGAGCCGCTGCTTTCTCTGGAGTCGCGGAGAGCTGCAATGTTAATCCAAGTATGCTGTACATCCCAGCTGGTCAGAGCTCTGTTATTTATAGGGAAAATACCTAAAATGGCTCCAGCAGGTCAGAGGAGCTCTTGGCGTGAGAGCGCACATGCTTGTGGCAGCGCCGCTTTCCGTGCTGTCTGGGAGCAGGAGCTGCGTTTCCGCATTTGCACAGGGATTAGTTTGCTCCTGTGCGCCCAGCCAGGCTGCTGCACCCGCTGTGCTGGCCCTGCCTCCCGGCAAGGTGATTCTTCTGACTGAAAATCTGCAAGAAAAGGCATACATTCTAATTTTAAATTCCCTCCTGATGCAGCAGTAGTCATTTTCAGCATGAGACAAACGGCTTTTTATCCCAGCCACTTTCATGTTATCAGGATGTGGCCAATGCTGTTATGCAGCACTATTTTAAGAAATATATTTTCAAACAAATTCTTGAAAACTCCTTGAAAATAAAACATTCATGTAATGGTAGTTAAGTGGACCAGACTTTACTGAAGTATGAGGAGTGTGCAAGCTGAAGGATTTTTTGAAGTCATTTGATGTATTCTTTCCTCCTTGCAGAGAAATGTCTATGGTTTGGAGAGGCAACAAGGGGTTATATTCAGCTCATAGTCTTAAGTTGTAGGGAAGGGAGTTGGAAAGTTGCATGTTCTCAAAGCTCCTGAAGTTCAGGATTTAGTCAAAATAATGGAGGCAGTTTATGTAAGGGACGTGGTAGCTTTGTGACTGCTGACAATTTAGACTGGTTGTGGTGCAGACGGAGAGTCAGTCACAAGAGTAAGATGCTCGGGTAGGTGTTTCCAGAAGGTGGTGGCAAGGGCTGTCATCAGTCAGCCATGTGTAGGGCTTTCTAGTTTTCTTCTGCGGAGTTCATTTTGAGACCTTGCTTTGTAAGGCAGCTAGCTTCTGGTTATCAGCAGTGTCAGAGTCACGTGTAGCTGGGTGACTGCTCAAAGGTGCCACGGAGGTAAGTACTGGGGATGGTGCCCAGCCTGCCAGAATCCTTGTGGCAGCTTGAGCTTTCCAGCTCTGCTAGTTCACACAGCAAACCACTCCTATCCCTCTTGCAAGGCAGTTGTGCTTTCCATAAAATTGTCAGTCTCTGAGCCCTTGGCTTGGTTTCTGAGAACATTAGGCTGCCTTCCTAGCAGCCCACTGGTCCAGACAGCTGGTGATCAAAAGAATATGCGGCCTTTAATGTTTTTTGCTTAAAGACACCTCCATTCTTACAGCTTGTCTTTTAATGATATGATTTAGAGAACTGTTAGATATGTTCTGAAAACAGTCTCACCATTCACAAGGTGTCTGGATCTCAGTTTAGACTGTAATGTCAATGTACAAAAGAGTTTTCCCCAAATCTGCTCAGTTAGTCGCTCTCCTTGCTGGCACAAGCTTCTCTCAGCTAAGAGCTTGCTTTGGGGAAATGTCTGCACTTTGAGGTTCCTTTTTCCAGAGAGAACCACACTGGTGGCGTAGGGTTCCGTGGTGAGCGGCTCACAGTCTTTTTTGAACCCACATGACTTCAGAGCAGGGCAGGACTCCAGTGTTCCTGCTCTGCAAAACATGGTTCCCTCGTCAAAATGAGAGAGAAGCAGCTGGGACGCTGCTTCTCGCTTGAGCTGTTGCTTGCTCCTAGATGGAGGAAGAATCAAGTGTCGAGTCCTGACCACACGTTTCTGAATGGAGGCTCTCAGCCTGCTGCTGTAGTGAGTAGGAGCCAGTTGTTTGTGGAAATCTTTAGATAAGATGCTAAAAGATACGTAGTACTTAAAAGGAGATTCTGTTTTCCTTCCCAGCTAGTTGAAAAAAGTTTTCCTGTTTTCTTCTTAATTTGTGAGTCAGAACAGGACCCAAATAGTCATTACAGTGACAGCACTTTGGTCCCAGCTGTTCAGAGTGAGAGTGACAACCAGGGAGCACAAAGGTCACAATTTGTTCTTTTTAATCTCTTGTTTTCTGTTTCAAAAATATAGTAAGAGTTTTTAAAGCAGTTTTGGAGTTAAGACAACGAGCCGCAGTTTGTTGCTCCCTTTGCGGAGGCTCTCGGCGGCCTCCACGTTGTGCCGTGCGCTCCCCTGCGCCCCGGGGAGCCGTGAGCTGCCGCGGGGCAGGCGCCTTGGCCAGCACGTGTTTCACCCTGGGCCCTGGGAGCCTCACAGGAAGGCAGCAGCCTCTGCTTATTTTCTGTGTGTGTGAGGAAAAGGCTTGACTGAGAGACAGACTTCTCCATTATATTCCTTTTCCTAACTTTAGTACATTTTACCTGGCACAGTCGTTTCTGTTCTTAATGCAAAGTGCTCTGGTGGTGTTAAGGATTGCAAATTACTCTTCCCAAAACGAACTCATTAGTGCAGTGATGCTTTTCAGTCCTGAAGCAGTGACTCCAAGAAGAGCACACATCCCTGTTCCCCCTAGTTCTCAAGCCTGGTAATTAATTTAAAATCTCTATTAACTCTTTAATTATTGAACAGGTAAAAATAGGAAGAAAGTAGGAGCATGCTGGAGAAGTATTAGGTATGGGAAGGTGGGAAACAAATGAAAAATAAAGCAGTTGTTGATAGTTTTTCCTGGGAGGCAGAGTTAACTGGCAGCTGAAAATTATGTAGTTTTTAATCTTTTATCTTTTTTCCTGTAGTGGTAACTTTCTATTTATAGAGACATGGGTGTTACTGTTATGGAGCAAATAGCCCGTAATCTTCAGCATTAATGGTCCCAAACACTCTCCACTAAGTGTGCGTCCCTTTCTCCTCCCCGTGCCCAGGGAGCCTCTGTGAAGCCACCAGTCGCGGTGTCGGAGGTGGCCTGAGCGCGAGGCCGCCTGCTCCCTGCCCTGCCCCGTGTGCCCGGCTCCTGCGAGCGCCTCCGCTTCCCGAGGGCGCAGCGGGGTTGTGCTGCCAAGCTCGACCTCCCCAGCTCGCTCGCAGCTGCTGCCTCTCAATGAGGCGAATTGTGACCGTGCTGGAGGCGCAGCAGAAAATAGGTCAAGTGTGGGCTGGGGTAGCGTGCGCTGCCGGCGCCAGCTCAGCCTAAGCCTATTCTGGGCGCCCAGACAAAGCCGTTCAAGGGAAACCTTGCAGCTATGATCTCTCCGTGAAACTTTCTGGTCTCCTGGAGCCGTGACGTTCCTGGCTGGTGTTGCCCTTCGCTGGAGGCCGCCGTGCTCGGGACGGGCAGGGGGATGACGCGGGCCCCTGCGGGGACACCTTCCTCCCCTCTTGCGAGAGGACCAGCGCAGCCTGCCGCCTGCAGCCGCCTCTTCCCTCAGCAGCCACCAAACCACCACGGTATGATGAGCCTCCCCCTCTCACCTCTGACCACTTCTGTCTCTGGTAGCGTTTGACTTGTCAGAAATGAAAGCAGAAAATAGCCTCTTTAAAAAACAGGTGCTGTTCCCCAGTGACTTCTGTTTGCGCGTGTGTGCAGAGGACGTGTGAAACGGCAGAGGAGGAGGCCTAGTTAAATGTACTTCCCTGCCGGGTTTTGGCATGGGCTGCTTGCCCGTCGCAGTTACGGCCTCCGCCGCTGCCTTCCCAGGGTCGCTTTGTGCCAGTTCCTTGGTGCTTTAGTTGGAGTCTCGGTTCCTGCCGCTGTGAGGAAGCCGTGAGGAAGGGCAGGGGGACGTCACCGGTTAACGGGTAGTGCTCTGAGGTGTCTGATATTCTGCCCATCCAGGTTTCATTTCACTGCGTTATTTCTCACCCTGCCCCACTCCACCTCACTGCCTGATGTGAGGCAAGATGTTATTAGAAAGGCAAACATAGTAAGATTGTAACATATGTCAAAAACAAAATGGTTACTATCAGTGCAAGAGAGTAGTAGAGATCAGTGATATAATCAGGTGCAGGTTAGATGATATGATCACTGAGAGAAAAGAGAAGTGGTTGAGGAAAGGCTAGTTATCAAGGAATTAAAATACTATGAGAACTGTGCAGATATTTCGAAAAGAGAAATAGTAAAAAGATGCCCAGATTTGGGTGCATTTGAGGCTAGGGCATTTAATTTTTGAAGGTTAGGGCATTTATTTTATTTTATTTTTTTATGGAAGAAGATCATGGCATTTTTATTATAACCGTTTGTAGTACATTTGTTGTATAAGATATCAGCAGTATAAATCTAAAAGCAACACTTTTTGTAGTTGCTGCCATGAAGACTGTTGCAGCCGTCCTGCTCCTTAATGAAGTTTTCCTAGAGATCCTGTGCCAAAAGCAAGAGTATGGCTTATTTTACACAAACAGAGCTCAAGGTGGTCACTGATGAAACAAGAAGGGAAAGGATTTTGTAGCTCGAAAAAAATACATCTATTTTATGAATACGCATTTGAGACATTTTTGATGAAATGTCAGTGTTTTTGAGGCATCTTTCATCAGTGCATGATTGCAGCAAAGTGTATATGGATAATGTAAAGGAGAAATATGTTGCCCTGAGTGCCAAACTAGCATCCTTAAAATGAAGTAGGCTGAAAAGCAGTATTGATTTTACTGGAAGCAAAGGGAAATTTGGGTAACAAATAATTTGAGCTGTGTAAAATGTGTGTCACCAGAAAACTGAAAGTTCAACCTCTGGTGTTCTGGTCTCTGAATTCATTTACATTCTTTGAATTTAAATGTGGTCCCTGTACCATTAAAATACCTGATGAAAGGCCTATTTTCATGTGCCTTTTTTAGTGTATAAATGTTGTAAAGATGCCTCTCAAGTTGAGAACTGGTACATAACCATTTAATTCATGTCCTAAATCATCGGAGAACCTCTAAGCAGCCAGAGGAAGCTATAGTTAATTAAACCACAGATGGTGAGCACTAATGTGGTATTGACCTTTCTAAGGACTGCAAAATCTACTTAGTCTTTTTCTGTAAAACACTGGCTGAAATGAGATTCTGCTGATGCAAAATGATGTCTTTTATGCATTGAAGCCGAATGCACAGACACTGTAGCCAGGGCAGGCTCTTCTCCAAGTGTTTGCAGGTTCTGATGCATAGTGTGTGTTGAGTCTTCGTCGTCAAGGCTCTAATTTAAGCATTTCGAATGCCAAAAGCTACTATTTCCCCAGTAGTAATTTTCCTATAATACAAATCATAGGTTCTTCTCTTTTTCTTCGTGGAAAAGTAAAAGTTGACAGCTGATGTTGGAGTTTCCATGCCCTCCTAAGCACTTCGTGAACTATGTGATTGATTATGTGGGAGGTGAGGGAGGGGTTCTCTGAATCCATTTTTGAGTTTCTGTTTTGTGCTCAAGGCTTTTGCCTCCCAATTTAAAATGAACTTGTTTCTGCACTCTTCTGGGAAGAAATACCTCAAAGTATTTTGAATGTTGAGGAAACGCCTTACTTTGCTATCATGAGTCTTGTTGGAAAGTCAGAGAGCTATGGAAATGTGCTAGTGATCCCTCCACAGGCATGTCCTACCATCCAAAGCAGAGAAGGGGCTTCTGGTTACTTGAACCTTTAAGAACACCCTCTGTTTTGGGGATAACATGCACATTCTGTAATATACAGCGATGCCTTTTAGTGTCTGGGACAGTATTTTGTTTGTGGATGGGGCTCGAAGGCGAATACTGAATGTGGCTGTGAGTTGTGTTTCTGGGGTAGACTCTTTGAAATTCTTGCTTGATTCATAACTCAGGAGTTCAGAGGTTTTGTAAGTGATTTGCCCTTGTTCACCCAAGGCTTTGAATGTTAAATTATGTTCATCTGAAAAAGCTGTCTGAAAATGTTACTCTGAACAAAGATTCCCTGTTTCTGAGAAGCGGCCCTGGAAGAGGCAGCAGCGGGTCTGGTTGAAGCAGAGTGGTATCCTAACCTGATGGTATGCTCTGTAGTTTCCAACCTGCTCCCTCCTTTTGTACCAGAAGGAAGAAAATAGATTTACTCAGAAGAAAATGTCAATCATTTCGTTAACTGGGAAAATTATTTCATTCTTTATGCTTTAGGAGTCTAGCACATCACCAGCAGGTCAGGATTTTCATCTAAAAAGACACACAGCTGAGTGAAATATTATTTGGACAGTTGAACAGAAAGTCCACTGCACCAGAAGTAAATTCCTGTTTTAAAGTGGAAAAACAGTAGACCAGCAGCAAAAATCTGTAAAAGTGGCCACGTGTTGAGAAGCTTCTCATAGTCACGCTGCTTCATGTGACTGGCTTCCAGAAGGGTAGGAGGGACCGTCTGTGTCATCTTCCTGGCCCAGAGGCTCTTTATCTTCTTCCCAGTATTGTATGTAATCCTTCTTGGAGCAAGGGCCACTTCTGTATCAGTTGTATTAAGAACTTCATGTGACAGATTGTAGAAAGAAAATTGCAGACCGTTTTCTTATTTGCATTTTGATTTGCATTTCGTAAAGGTTTCAAACCAACAACCTCCTCATGGAGGAGGAGGTCCAGGACTTGTGGAAAAGCTTTTCTAGGAGAAAATGAGGAAAATACTAGAGAAAAACCCAACAGGGCATTTAATCCTCGTGTAGCTTAGTCTGTCAGTCTTGTTCCTTCAGCCAAGGAGGAGGTGAAAATGAAGCTCCCAATTGCCAGGATTAAAGAAGTACTTTATAGGTTATTTTTCTTGAGCAATAAAAATGTAGGGTAAAGAAGAAGATCAGGCATTGCTGAATCATCTGTTCATCTTTAATACTAAGAGGAGATTGCAAATCATCAGCCTTTTGCTTGGTGCTCACTCTGTCTTTTTTTTTTAATTTTCCCCAGTTTGCACTAAAACAGTTTGCTAAAGGGTTTCACCTTATGGTTTAACACAAGAGCTAATCAATATCTTGGTTTTGCAGATTTTCAGATTTAACAGAAGAATAAGACACATCATGTAGCACATAACTGTGTCCATTGATATACTCAGTACATGGAGTACATACCAACAATCGTGGAACGGTTGAGATTTTAGGAACCATTTTTTAGATTCTTTGACTCGGACTTGCAGTTGGCCGGTGCAGTTTTCCTTTGCCACACTGATTTGCACCTGTATTTTAGTGCCATACTGTACCAAATTCACAGCAGATTTTTTTACCTCAGTTGCTGATGATATATTAAATGTGAGTTTTGTGTGTTTGCATGCATGTATGTATTTTTATATATGTATGTATAGATAATTTTTTCAGAGATGTTGGATTCTCTTTGGTATTCCTTCTATAATCCCAGTCATACCTGGGTGCAGTGTGTGTAATGGATCCTTGACCTCTCCTGTGCCCTTTGCAGCTCATCTCCTCTCTGTTGATTTATAGTATGTGGTGAGCTGTTAAATATGACATCAAAGTAGTCTTGGCTGTGTGTTTGAAAGCAGGGATTGAGCAGGAACTAGAGAATGAAGGAAAGGTAGTCTCGTGCTAGCCCAGCCATCTTTTTTTTTTTAATTGTAGAGAGGTATTAATAGCACTCATAGTCATACCTAATTGATGTATTTGATAGTATCCAAGTAAGATAGCTGCCTCGATGCATTGGTTTGGTTTGGTGAGGAGCCTGGGACATGTTTCTTGATTCCCACCCTCACTCTCGTCTGTCCAAAGCTGAGCCGCTCCCTTAGTGCAGCCTGAGGGAAGGAAGAATGTTTTCTAAGGTTCTTCACTGACCCGAGGTGAGGAAAGCCGCTGTAGTCTCCTTTTCCAAGAAGTGTTGCACTAAGCATTTTAGGTGTAAGATACTGGTAGGCTTGATGCATCTGAGTAAAGGATCGACCAGAGAAGATAGACTAGTTCTGTCTGTAGATTCAGCATTATCTTCACTGTCAAGTTCAAAGAAGGCCAAGGTGCTTAAGAGGGATGTGGAATTTAAAGAAGGAAGAGTCCTGGTGTGTATTGTCGCCAGTAACAGGGCTAATCCATAAATAGTGTGTTGAGGACAAGGCAAAGGCCTGAGAACGTTACCGAAAGAACTCGTCATGAGAGCAGAGTAACATTAGAGCACGAGACCTGATTCCTGGGTCCCCGATCAATGTGTGCAGGCTTGAAGTCAGGATACGGATTTTTCGAGCAGGCCTGGAGGGTCCGAGCAGGGCGTGTGTGCCGGCTGTGGGTTTGAGTGAGGCGGCCTTTCCAGCACGCAGCGCCTCAGTCCTGCTGGGCCGGAGTGCGCGTGGCCGCGCTGCTCGCCCAGGAGATCCCCCGCACATGCGGCTCCTGCTGCAGCTGCTGCGAAGGAGGCTGCCTGGGGGCGCAGATGAATGTTCATCGCAGAGGCTGTTGGGTTCCCTGGGAAATCATTCCCTCTTTCCAGTGTTACTGCATCCGTCTTTGGGATCGAATCCAAAGATGGATTTGCAAATGAAAGCAGAGCAGCTAATACGTCTGTTAGTCTGCCCCCGCGGGGAAAGCAAGGATTTCGCGACGCTGCTGCGTGTGGACTGACGCTCTCAAGGACGCTTCTGGGCTCTGGTAGTGTTAGTGGGTTTGCCAGTTGGTTCTGTCACCTGCGGGCAGAGGCCCTGGTGGTCATCGCCTACCCTTTTACTTGGCTCTGCGTCACATGTGTTGTAGTGGTCACTAGCACCGTTCCTTTTGGATCGGTTGGGGTGCTGTTTCTGAAAGCGTTGTGAGGGGAACAGCCATTTTCTTTAATAGATGAAGTGTTGGTGCGTTCTCTGTAATGGAGAACAGCAAACCCCTAAGGAAGCGAGACCTTGTGATATAGTGAGTTAATAGGAAGAATCTCATCTGAATGGAGAGAAATGGCTAATGGGCTTTGGGGGCCTGGCAGCAATGAACGATTCCCTGAGTATTGGTTAATATCTTAAAGCTCTTCATAATAAATTGTGAGACATTAGGAACTTGTTGGAGAGCAAGGGAAGAAATCACTTGATCTCAGTTGCAGTACCGATAAAAATGTTTTACATTTTGTGTGTTTAGAGTCTCTCTGATCATTTTAGCTCTGTCTGAAGTTCTTTCAGCACAAATGAATGTTCCTCTGGATTTCCAGGGCTGCCGTCTGCACTAGACATCTGCACTAGCAGTCACCAACCTGCAGAGCAGCTTTATTTCTCTGACACAGTTCTCAAGGCAGAAATAGCAACTGTGCTCTGAAATGGAGGGATAGATGTATAATCAGGCGATGATTTGAGCCATGCTTTCAAGGTTACAGAACAGTCTTTTGGTGTAGCGTTTCCTTGCTATGAGGACAGTGCTGTCAGTCATGTCTTAATAACCCAGATGTAGTCTCTCCAATTCAGATAGTGATGAATCTTTTCCAACAAATAAAATGTGTTTTAATCATTAAATTACCTTGTGGATGAAGGCCTGCATATTTGAAAATTAGTAATGGTGTTTGTTTCTTTTATTATACAGGTATGTTTTATGAATTATCTCCATGTTTTTAAACCTGTATATGTATGTTTGTTCGATATGCATGTCCATATTAAATTTTACAAGTATGTGAAATATGGAGAATTTTTTTCTTGATTCTTTTTGTTACTACATACATAGTTCTTGCTGCATACCTGTAAACATTGAATTCTTTAAAGGGTCGATTCAGATTGTAGTAAGACAGTATTTATGAAAGTGTGATCCTATTAATAGCTTATAAGCCTGGCCACATAAGGGATCCGGCATACTGTGAACCCATGAAATAACTCTTAGCAGTATCTTGCACTTGTAAGATTTTTCTAAAAGTAACACAGGAACTTGTAGGGAACCAGTAAAATTGCATCGAACTACTTAATGCTGTACTCTATATTTAGGAAAATAAACAGAAATGTTTCAAATAAACATAACATATGGTTCTTTTTTTAATCTCTACTTTAGGACGACGTAGACAGTCTAAACCCAGTTCTCAGGGATAACCCGCAGTTACATGAGGAGGTAAAAGCCTGGGTAAAGGAACAAAAGGTTCAGGAGATTTTTATGCAAGGTAATTATTTGGGAAATTGTGTTGTTTTTATTCTGTGTTAGCTAGCTTAAGGCCATTAGTCGCGTGGCATTTGTCCCATAGCATTTGTGGCATAGTGAAGAATGTAATTCTAACTTGGTACTTTAGAAGTGTATGTTAAAACAGATAGCAAGACTGTGTATGAAGCTGTGCATAACTTTTTCAGACTGTTCTTAACTTATTTGATGTCTTGGTGATTGCAGCAAAAGCTGAAGATCGTTAGTCTGTAGCTACTTCACAAAAATCTGTTGTGAATGGCACCTCCAGGCCTCAGCCCCCTTCAAACTGCCATGTGCTCCGCTGCTCTTACTGTTGTGTGGTGGCTGCCGGGAGCGGGAGAGCTGGTGTGCAGTTGTTGTGCTTGTGGCTCTTCACACCTCCGTCACCCATGAAGAATACTTTGAGATTTATCCCCCTCTGAGGCTGAAAAAAGTGCTTTTAAAATCAGTTCAGATTTCATAACTCACTTCTAATGCTGCAAGGTTGCAGCAAACTGTACAGTCATCAGTTACAGTCATCGTTTTTCTTACACCGCAGATACAAGCTATGTGAAAACTAGTATGAAGGAGATTGAATTAGTTAACCCAACCTTGCTAATACTTTTAGTATTATGTACGTTGCAGTGCTTTCATTAACTTTTTGCAGGTCTGATAATCAGCTCTACAGAGGCATTTAACCTAGCGACTTAGGGACAAAAATGCTTGAGCAGTTATTCTGTAAATCAGGGTTCGGAGAGGAGCAGTAAATAATCGGATGTTTTAAAGATGGGAGTGAGGTTTGCTTGGTGTCTGCTTTCATAAGCCTAAGATTAGAAGATCAAAGGAATATGGTAAGTGTAATGTTGAAGTTAAAAGTAGAATACTTTGTCTTTCCTTTTGTGGAGTTTTTAATTGCATAGATAAAGTTATCCTTAAAGGCCACAGAGAAAGTGTTCTGCAAAAAGCAAAGTGCTTGCTTGTGGAGGTAGTATTTGGTATGTCCATATTAGTCATTTTAGATTTTATCATTGTATCATCAGTTACAGTGTGAGTCAATAGTCTGTTGATGAAATTTGCAGCCAAAATGGGTTTGCGAGGTGATGAGAAATCAAGTTAGGGCTGCATAAAAAGGAAACTAGAATTGAACTTATTGAATGTATTTCATTAGATAACAATGAAAAGGCAATTATGAAAGGCTCCATATACTCTGGTGCAGAATCAATACTGTAGAAAAGCTCCAGCAACATCAAAATAGTCATATAAAAGAGCTGCAGTGCATCATCCACAAAACTCATTTACAGCTCATCACTCCCAGAAGCGAACGTGTTTTTGTTTAAAAGTGTTCCTAAATCGTGTCCTAAGCCAAACCCGGATGCCCCGTGCCTCACCGGCGGAGCAGCAGTGCCCAGGCAGGGGCGAAGCCGCCGCCGCCCTCGCAGCCTCCGGGCTGGCGCGGCTGCTCCGGCGCCGCCTCCGCTCTCGTGCGGGGCCGGGCAGCGACAGTCTGCGCCTGGCGCGAGGGCGCCCTGCAGCAGCGCTGGCTGCCCCTCGGGAGTCTCCCTTTCTCCCGCCCTCCCGCTCTGCCATTCCCTCCCTTCTCTATATCCCCCTTCTCCTGCTGCCCTTAGCTTAAGCGACGTTTTCACTTCTGTTCTGTACAGCTGCATCTATTAAGGTTGATGTAATGTTGCTGTCATGATCTTTAGGATCCAGCCTTTTCCTTTTCATCTACAGTGCTGAAGTGGTCATACCTTACTATTTTCTATTTTGACTGTTGCAGTTAAAACAGTTTTGCTGAAGAAAGCAGAATCGCAGAGGGCATTGAAATCTGGTTCCAAATATTTGAACAGAAACACGTTGGGTTTAGGAGGGGAGGATTTTAGTCAAAGCTGTTGAACTGCATGCAGAATGAGACTAAAGAAAAAACCCTGACCCCGGTGACCTTGCCTTTGGGTGGCAGTCACTGCAGCATGTTTTGCAGTAGAAATTGTAGGTTTGGCAGGAAAGTAGCTTCTTCCTTGCTGAAAAAGCAACTCCCAAATTTGGCCAAGTTGAAAGCTTTGAGGAAAAATAAAAAACAGTTCAAGGAACATAGTCAGCAAGGCGTTTTTCTTAGCAATTCAAATCTTTGAAATTTTTCTCCTTATTAGATTTAATATCTCTCCAGTCTTTGAGGCTGCATATATAGTAATCTCTGGAAACCCCGAGTGTGCCGCAGCCCCTGGAGCGGGCAGTGCTGCTCGCGCGGCGCTGGCTGCTCGGCCACGGCGCGGCCCATCGCGGGCCCAGCGGCAGGGCCAGGCCTTCCCTGGTGCCGCTGCCTGCGGCTCAGCTGCCCTGCAACCGCGGCTTCAGCTTCCTCCCTCTTCTGGACACCCCAGCAGCGTGCGAGAAGAAATGGCCTTTAAAGGTAGCTAAAGGCTAATGTCCAAGTAGATAGCATAAGGGCTGGGATAAAGGACAGGCACCGATTAGAACAAGGAGTTCGAGGAAGGGAATTGGCACTGGGACAGTACAGAGGAATGGGTGAGCAGCCCGGAGCTTGGAGGACGGAGCGTCACGTAAACTGCAGAGACTGGGGAAGGGCTGGGAGCCAGGGCCTGGGGCTGCCAAAATGAGACCAAAGCTGGGAAGAGAGGAGAGGCTGGTTGTGCAAGACACAGAGACTGAAAATCATTGTGCAGATGGCAGGAGGATGGAAGAGTGGAGGAGCTAAGATAGAATAGGAAAGAAGGAAAGGGAACACAGGGCAAAAGGACCTGGGCAGAAGTTAATGGAGTGATGGACGCTCCCTCCTGGCTGACGGAGGAGCGTTGGGACTACCGTGAAGCGCTGGAGACTGGGGGCGAGAGCATGTGGCTGGTCAGAGAGCCAGCAGGGCGAGGGCTGAGCAAGAGGCGCTTCGCAGGGGCGCGAGGAGGACAGGCTGGAGAGGAGCCATCAGGAAGTGTGTCCTCCTGGGACCCAGTCTGCTCCAAGGCCAGGAATGCGAGACCTCCGCATGCAGCTTGTTCTATTCCTGGTCCTGCGCGTCTGCAGGCAGCGCTGGCCACGCTGGTCTGCTCCTGTCCTCGCCAGAGCTGCCCCGCTCCGCGCCAGCGCGGCCCGGACACTCTCCTGGATGAGCCACTTCCACAGCTGCATGCGGCAGTGGGCGCGTGGGCCGCCAGGGACGTGGATGTGGGGAACGGGATGGAGCTTCTGTTTATTTACTGCCTGCTTTAAAAAGATAGATAATCACATGCAAAAGGTATTTTAAAATGTCTTGCTAAGGTTGCAAAAAACATGGAAAAGTTTAAATGAACACTGTTTATGCACTTCCAGTAGATCTCTTATATGTTGGCATTCAAAGCAGTCGTTATGGTCTCTCAGTGCTTTCTCCCACAGAGTGTGTGGGGTGGATGTGGGCAAACTGTCACCTCTGCCATCCTGGCCTGTTGCTGCAGCTACTGGAGCTTGCTTAGTGCATGAGACAGGGTCAGCAAGAGCCATCTCCAGGAGAGCCCTGGGGTTACGGTCAGGCCTTGCCCGGACTGTTGAGCAACTGCACTAGGCTTAAGCAAGTCCTTTGGACTGGGCTGTTGGTAGGTTCCTGCCTGTTGGCTTTACTTCATTTCCTGCACGCCGGCTCGAGGCCTGCGCTTTGGGGCCTGGTTGTGGAGGGAGTGAAACCCACACGGCTAGATCTGAACTCAGTGGCAGCGTTGCTGGAGTGCAGAAATGCTGCAGAAACCAGGCGTGCAATGAGCCTTAGGATCTCTGACCATGAAGAAAACTTGAACCTCAATATCTGGATCTTAAACTTGTAAAAGGACTGCTGAATTATCCTGCCCAACCCCTGCCTCCAGAAGTGGGCTTTGGAGGTGAAAGCAATTGATCTTGGTGAAGGGACAGTGCACAGGATTGCTTTGTACTTGACATCTTAAGGCAGGAGCTGAAGTCTTGCTAGCGTTTGCTTTTTAAAATGTTTTGTGGGGCATGAGTAAGGATTGGATCACTCAGCTGCCTCTGAATTGTTGAAACAGAGAGAAGCTCTGTGGTTGCTTTTGGGAAAGACTTGGCAGATTCAGAGCCCTAACACCACGATGCAAACGGTTTTGCCAGCAAAGCAGTGGCCACGTGACTGGCCTATGAAATAGCTTCTGTATAACCTGCTGCTGCCACTTTCTAGCCTTTCAGATCACTTTTGTGTGGTTACTATTTGTAGGCAGGGATTTTCCCATCGTTTGTCATTATGGATGTATAAAGATTTAGTTAGATAAGAAAATTGTGTGTTGAAAATGTTAGCATAATTGACCTTAAAGCATACTTAAATGTGCCATTTGCATTTCAAATTACCTTTCTGAATAAAAGTAAAATTCACAGGCAGTGCTGTACCAGAAGCATTTGCAGTTTGCAGTCAATGCATTCGCATTATATGTTGAGTTATGAAGTTTAAAATCAAGGAAAAATATTTATACCTTATTTTGCTAAATTGCTCAATGTTTTTTTTTTCCCCCTCTTCTAAAGGTCCATACTCCTTAAATGGTTATAGGGTGAGAGTGTACAGACAGGATTCTGCCACCCAGTGGTTTACTGGTATAATTACTCATCATGATCTCTTCACTCGCACTATGGTTGTTATGAATGACCAGGTGAGTTGGATACGTAACACTCAGAAAACATGCCCCAATAAAGTGTGTATTGCAAGCTTTAATATTTTTTGTGATACTCTGAAAAATGCACTGAATTGCTTACTTGCAGCAGGGAAGATGCATTGCTCGTGGTGCTGGAGGTGCAGCGTGTCTTTCCATTGGGCCAGCAGTTAATGCTGAAGCTGAATATTTGTGCAATTATATGATTAATTCCAGTCCTACAGTTTTGCTTTCCTTCTGCTATCGCTACTTGACTAATTAAGTGTCTGAAATGGAGCAATCTCTGTTTCAGAACTGGTCTTCCCTGTCAGCTCTGTTTAGGATTTCTTTTCCCAATCTAAAATCTCATAGCGTTGCAGCAACAACTGCTTTTCTCCAGCAACTGGAGTATCCCCGTTCCACAGTTTAGTGCAGTAAGCATTTATTGAAGCCTTAATTTGTGTTTACTGTGGTAGGCTTTAGCTGTATATCTGCAGAGAGTATTATGAAAAGAATTAACATGGTGTTTTTAGTGGCAGCAATGAATCCTATTTCAGGACACCCGAGTACTGACTCGATGTTGGTATAGTAATGACCTGTCTGCCTTGAAAGGTCTGACAAAATCATAGACAACAATATAAATTTAACTGTAGTCTAATGTTCAGATCTATTCTTTTCCTTTTGCTTACTGTAATAATTTTTCTAAATGCCAGCTTTTCACTTTGTGAAGTATTAATTAAATGTTTCTTTCTGAAACAACTCCTGTCAATAGCATCACTCCTAGAGTCTTAGAGTTCTTCCCTCTAGTCGTTTTGGTTATTGTCTTTCAACAGTTTTGCTTCTGCTAAAAGCAATTTTAATGTGTTTCTGCAGTACCTTTTATAATGTATGAAATATATATGAGTATTTTGTAGAATTTATACATTTTAATTGCTGCTTAAGGATTATTCTCTATAAAGAGCTCAGTGTCTTTTATTTTGAAGTTTACATTTCAGTGAAATGGAGAGAGCAGCGATGCGGTGGTAACTTTAAAAAAAGGTAGGGGAGAGAAGGGAATTATCTTTACAATGAAATGCTCATGCTTTGATTGTACTCTCTTCCCAGCCTTCCAGAAATCCTACCTCAGTCCTGCTTGCCAAGATTAAGTAGACTTTTCTCTAATTAGTCTTTAGCACACAAAATAGATAGGTGATGAACACTGATAGAGGAAATATAAATTGGACAGTAGCTGAACAACTGCTGATTATTGTTTTTCTTTTTCAATAACCAGGTGTTAGAGCCTCAAAATGTTGATCCTTCTATGGTTCAGATGACCTTTCTAGATGATGTCGTTCACTCTTTGTTGAAAGGTGAAAATATTGGCATCACTTCACGACGAAGGTCTCGTTCCAACCAGAACAGCAACACAGTTCATGTAGATATATTTCTCATTTTATCTAAGTATTATTGTATATTGCAAATACTAAATATACGTGTTTAAAGTCACTAATCAAAATTGTGTTAAGTCATTAATTACAAAATTAATTTTAGGGTCATTATACACGTGCGCAAGCAAATAGTCCCAGGCCAGCAATGAATTCCCAAAGTGCAGCACCCAAACAGAATTCTCACCAGCAGCAGCAGCAGCGCAATACTCGGCCAAACAAAAGGAAAGGCTCCGACAGCAGCATGCCTGACGAGGAGAAGGTGAAAGAAGAGAGATACGATTATATTGGTCGAGGAGGTAAGAGCAGTTACTGGGAAGCGAGGGAGAGGTTCTGCAGATTGTGTTGAGCTGGAAACATAATAGGTACGTTTTTGTCTTTTACAGAAAACCCCAAAAACAAAAATAAACACTTCCTTAGTAAAAGAAGAAAACCTGAAGAGGACGAAAAGAAATTAAACATGAAGAGACTGCGAACAGACAATATCTCAGATTACTCTGAGAGCAGTGACTCAGAAATCTCAAATAAAAGATTAACAGATTCGTCCTCAGAGCAAAATTCAGAAAATGAGTTAAAAAGCAAGAACGCTTCAAAGATAAATGGAGAGGAAGGAAAATCCCAAACTATTGGGGGACTACAAGAACAGGCACTACCAGATAGGCAGTCTCCATGGGATGAAATACAGGAGGATAAAAAACGTGAAGAGACAGAAGGACTGAAGTCATCTGTCTTAGATCAGCAGGAACAGTCTTCACTCCATGCAGCAGAGCAGCCAACACCTTATGAGCAGAATGCCAAGGATCCACATGTGCAAGAGTGCAGCGCAGAAAAACATCATACTGTGGAATTAAAAAAAGAGCAGTTTGTACCCAGACCTCCTACTCCAAAATGTGTTGTTGATAAAACTAATGTAAACAGCTCTGAGAAGGAGAGCCAGGATAATGCTGCAAGTAGCTTTGGTTTGCAGACAGTTCAGAAAATGGAATCACACAGCAGTGATTTAAAACAACAGTTTGCAAATGCAAATTTTCTTGAAACAAGAAAACAGGAAACTGATCAAAGTTGGGTGAGCAATGTTGTTAACAAGACAAATTTGATACAACCTGGGTTTGTGAAAAGCTTATCAGTAACTGAACATTTGAATCCTGAAAAAGAAAAAGTGCCGCATGGCTCGTTTATACCTTCATTAAATGTAGCTTGTTTAGCAGAAGAAAGTAAACTACATAAGCAAAGTCCAGTCCCTGATTCTGTGAAGTCAAAACCTAGTGCTTCAGTTGATCGTCCTAAAACAAAGTCACCTGATGTTAAGCCTAAATTCACCCAATCTTCTGATACTGTGAAGTCTAAGGTTAGTTCCCAAAATAGCCATGCCACTGGATTAACAAGGTCAGCCAATAAAACTGAGCATGATTTGCCAAGGTCTAGCTTCCATCCAGTTCCAGCTAGAGTTAGTGCTCTAGAGACTACTAAAAGTCCTCTTATCATTGACAAGAACGAACATTTCACAGTGTACAGGGACCCCACTCTGATTGGACAAGAAACAGGAGCTAATCACATTTCACCTTATTTGCATCAGCATAATTATCCTCTGCATTCCTCATCCCACCGAACCTGTTTAAATCCAAATGCTCATCATCCTGCATTATCTGGTTCATCCCATCTGTTATCTGGGTCTTCCACTCAGACTCCACTGTCCGCTATTAACACTCATCCTCTTAGTACGGCACCTCACCATTCTGTTCATCACCCCCATCTACTTCCCGCAGTGTTGCCCGGAGTGCCTGCCGCCTCCTTGCTGGGCGGCCACCCGCGACTAGAGACTGCTCACGCTAGCAGCCTAAGCCACTTGGCATTAGCACACCAGCAGCAGCAGCAGATGTTACAACACCAGTCTCCACATCTTCTTGGACAAGCTCATCCTTCTGCTTCCTATAATCAGCTAGGGCTTTATCCAATTATTTGGCAGTACCCAAACGGAACACATGCTTACTCAGGACTCGGTCTGCCCTCCTCGAAATGGGTCCACCCTGAAACTCCTGTTAACGCAGAGGCTTCCTTGAGAAGGGTAAGTTGTGTTGATTTAATTGCATTTTTAGCTGAGCCCAGTGTGTCCTCAGTGGTAATGTTCTAGGTGCAAGCTTGGTAGTCCTCTGTGTCATTGACCATATGCAGTACGGAGTACGGTTGGGCTTTTGCACAGACCTAGAACTAAAAATGGAAATCCAGCAATGCTGCTGTTTCACAGTGTGCAAGAGTAGAGTCTTCCAAGACTTTGATTTCCTGAATGTTTTAAAGTGAGACGAAGTGTTTAGGTTTTAAGCTTATGACCAAGTGAGGTCAGCCAGCTGGTTTGAGACCTTAAGTCCACTGGGTGAATATTTGTTATTTTAAACTATGGAAAACAGCAGATGGGTTAAAAGAATGGAAGGAATTAAATCTTCCTAGTTAATTTTCCTATGTATGTTGAATAATGGGGGGAGGCTGACCCTGAAGGAATCCCAAATTCAGTTAGAAGGTGGGAAGAGAAATATCCTGTAGCACTGATAGATCTTTCTGTCTACCTCTGTCTCTGGCCCTACTTTACACCTATTTGTGTACCTCCTCTTGGCTCATCTTTTTTTCTTCCCTTCTGTTCCTATTTACACACATCCCTGCCTTCGTATCTGATTTCTACTCCGCTGTATTGAGGTCAGGGTGATTCCTCTGTCCCTGCGCTGCGTATAACCAGTGAAGTCTCGGGGGGAATCGTTTGTGCTTTCCAGCTCAGTTTGCAGTGCTGCTGCGGTGGTGGTTGGCAGGCAGGCACAGCAATTCCGAGGAAGTTTTCTCAGCTCCTGCAGGCTTGAAGACAGCCTGCTCCTTGCAGGCACCTTGTAGGAACGGTGCCGTTCTGGCAGGAGCCTTGGAGAGTTGTGCTGCCAGCTTCGATCAAAGCTCAGCGCTCCCCTGAGCACGTGCGGCCCAATTCTGCACGCCTGCAGCTTGGCCTGGTTTGGGCAGATGCTCCTGGGGCCCCCAGCGGGCACGTTGCTTGCCCTGGTCCTGCTGCCAAACCAGCGAGGCTGGGAGCTTCTGAGGGGTTGTGAAGCTGCGGGTGGCAGGGAGTGTTTTTATTTTATATCGTGGAAAAAACTAATCTTCCCCAGCCTCGTCCTTGGGAATAGCCAAACCATTGTGGCTGCATCTTCCCAAGCATTCGGTTTGAGCTGGCCTTGTAATATGAAGACAGTTTGATCTAAAATGAGATAAAGCCAAATGCAACAGGGATAAAAAGCCTACAAGACAACTATAGGTGAATTTATCTTGTCATGTTGCTGCCTGCTCTACCCCCTACTGAAGTCCGTTTGGAGGAGTTATGATAGACTGTTCTGGCTTTGGCTGCCTGAAGTATGCAGCCTTGCATACTGAGGCACGTAGCTTTTTAATTATGTTGATATGTGGCAATTGTCTTGTGGTGACTTGTCTTCTGGCTCCAGCACTGGAGGCCTTTTCTAAATACATCTTCAGAGCCTGGCGCTGGGCGTTCCCGAAAGCAGCTTGCCCGATTGCCGTCCCGTGGAGAGGGAGCCGCGGGAGCCGGCCCTCGCCCTGCCGGCGGCAGCAGCCCCTCGCGCTGGGACGTGCCCGAGGAAGGAAGCGTGTCCCCGAGCCCACGCTGGCAGCTCCTGTGTGGCGGAGCGGCTGCTGCCGTGGGTGCCGCTCTCCAAGGACGGGAGGCTGCTCGGCAGATGCTCCCGGCCTCCTCTTGGGAGAAGGTGACGGGCCTCTTTTGCATAATACCTTAATGCAGCTTACAAGGGATTCGTGGGAACTCACCATGGTGTGGGAACTCCTGGCGTAGGAAATGCACGTCCTAAAAGTGTTAGTGCAAAACCCGAGAGGTTGATTTAAATATTCAGAGGTCTAGAGAGGAGAACTTCAAAGCTGGAGCAGCTGTGGATCGGTTTGGTGTGCTGTGGCGCGAGGGCTCGCGTTGGTGCGCTCCTCCTGCAGCAGTGCCCCACGGGCAGTCCCGGGCGGGCAGCACATCCAGGGGCTGGCGGGGAGCGGCGCGCCGAGGCCCTGGGACGCGGGAGCCGCTGGTGCTCTGCTCGTCACGCGCCAGGCAGCGCGGGTGCCTGTAAGCAGCTCTCCGTCTGGAAGATGAAAGAGGAGGCAAGACTGAGAACAGCTGCTGATCTGGTTCACAGGCTGTCTCAGAAATGGCAGGAAAGATAGGCAAATGGGAGCTTCCCAAGCAGTCAGCTTGCTTTGAAAGGGAATCGTTAAGGCAGTTGCGGTGTGTGTAAATGAGGAGGTGGTTAAGACCTGGCTAATAATCGGTATTGCCTGACTATTGAGTCCTTAGGTATGTGGTGCAAAGGTGCCATAGCAGAGTTAATTTTTTAATGAATGATGAAATGTGAAATGATGCTATATGAAATTATTTGGCCAAATAAAGCAATCAATTAGGATTAATCCTCCTTGGAAGGGAAAGGAGGAAGCAGCCAGGAAAGAGCTGTTTATACCCCTTATATTGGAGTTTGTTTTATAGTTTCAGATGCAATTGCTTACAATAAATATTGAGCCTATGTGTCTTTTAAAAGCAAAAGCCTTGCGAATTCTGGTCTGTTTGCTAGTAAGTGAAGTGCTGTCAGACTGCCACTGGTCTGCTAACAAAAGACCTTGAAGTCTAGCAATGGCTTCAAGAAATGGCATGTTCATGCCAAATACTTTACAGTTAAACTGTTCTAGGAACTATGGATTATTGCTTGGGGATTGTGTTAACTATTTGGTCTATTCTGTGTGCCGCACATCTGGAGAGGAGTATGGAGAAATGTCCCAGTTCATGCAAAAGTAACTTACAAAGTTACACTTTATTTACCGTATGCAATGTGATGCTGAAATGTATTACTTCGTTCTGATCGTTGGTAGGATGTGACATACAGTATCTCTTGCACTGCTCTGCCGAAGATCCCACGACTATTTTGAAATATGATTTTTTTGGCTTGGTTTGGTTGCTGTTAACAGAATACCCCGAGCCCGTGGCTGCACCAGCCCGCCCCGGTGACCTCAGCCGACAGCCTCGGCTTACTGAGTCACATTCCTGTGAGACCGTCCAGCGCGGATCCCCTGCGGCCTCTCAAGCTGACGACACACTCTAGCCCACCGCTGTCCAAGAGCATAGCAGAGCATCACAAAGAGTAAGTTCGCTCTGTGTCGTGTTGTCTTTTAGCTTAGTTGTAAGTGCGGCTGCCATGGGTGTTGTAGGAAAACTTGTCAGCGTGCCAAACGGACTTTGCCCTGTTAAATGTCAATGGTGCTTGAGTTCCCAGGTCATCTGAAAACTTAAGAAAACAGTACCTAATAGAAAGAGAAGTTTATTTTGTGTTAATAAATAACTTCGGAGCAGGGGAAGAAAGGTCCTGTTTAGCTTGTTGCAGTCCAGTCAGACTAAACTGTGTCTGCTTAACCTTTTCCAAACAGAGAACTGGAGAGGAAAGCGTTCATTGAACCTTTACGCTCTGTTACAACTGCGCCCATAAAGACGGAGCTGGAGCCGAGCAGAGTGCAGACCACAAAGGACAGCCATATGCACAGACATTTTGCAGATCCAATGCTGAACCAGCTGCCAAGGCCACCACAGGAGACTGGGGAGCGACTAAGCAAATATAAAGAAGAACACAGGCGAATACTTCAGGAAAGCATCGAGGTTGCTCCTTTTACAGCTAAAATAAAGGCACTGGAGGGGGAGAGAGAGAACTATTCCAGGGTAACGTCCTTATCTTCAAGTCCCAAAAGCCATTCAGTAAAATATGAAAAAGATGCGGAGCGTTCTGTATCAGAACTGTATAAAATGAAGCATTCGGTTCCGCAGAGTTTGCCACAGAGTAACTATTTCACCACCCTGTCTAACAGCGTCGTCAATGAACCGCCAAGGTCCTACCCATCCAAGGAGGCTTCAACCGCCTATGTTGATAAACAGACTAATTGTCCCTCAACAGCAGCGAGTCCCCAGTCTCTCCCTTCATACATCTCCTCTCTTTCCAAACCTCCCCCTTTAATAAAGCACCAACCAGAGGGCGAAGGCTCTGCAAGCAAGATAGCTGAGCAGCTTTCGCAGTCAGTGCAGTCTCACTCAGTGACTTCTTTTAGGAGTGACAGCAGGAGCCCTACTCAACTGTCAGTGTCATCTTCCAACACACTCCGGAGTATGCCCGCCTTGCACAGAGCCCCCGTGTTTCACCCCCCGGTTCACCACAACCTGGAGAAGAAGGAAAGCAGCTACAGCAGCCTGTCCCCTCCAACTCTAACTCCCGTTCAACCTGTTAACGCTGGTGGTGGCAAAATACAGGAATTACAAAAGCCTCCCACGTTAGTACCTGAACCCAAGGAAGCTCAGACAGGTTATAAGGGTGTTTCTGAGCAAAATCTGTCAGAAGTATGGAAGGCGAATAACGCCCCAAACAATGAGAAAGTGGACTGGCACGCTGAAAGAATGAGTGGAAAGTCCCAGTCGGCTACAGCGTCTGTTATTGTGCGTCCTCCTTCGAGTACGAAACACGACGGCGCAGCGGTGATGCAGCACGCTTCCAAGGATCGAGCTAGCGAGAGAGCTTCAGCTGTGACAAATCAAACAGATTGCCTGAAAACAGCGGAAGCCAGAGAGACTGGGAGAGTCATTCTGCCAAATATGAACTCAGACAGCGCTCGCACACAGTATGAGAAGAAATTTCCAGCTGTCTCACAAGGCAGCCTTCCTAGTGCCGTCACCCCCACCACGGCCGTGAACTGCAGTACCAAAGCGGACGTAACCACCTCAGCGGCTACAACCACCAGCGTGTCGAGCTGGGGCGGCTCGGAAGTGACCTGCTCCTCGTCGAGCGCGGCCGGGGTCTGCGCGCCGCTCGAGTGCGCTGCCGCGAGAGTCGCCAGCGCGGCCGCCGCGCAGGGCCCAGGTGGCAGGGCCGCCGCTCCGGCTGCGCCCGGCGGCACCAAAGCCACGCAGCCCGGCCCGGGCTTCTCCGCCTCCGCCGACTTCGTCCACTTGAAAAAGCACAAGGCGGCGTTGGCCGCGGCGCAGTTCAAAAGCAGTAATGCCAGCGAGGCCGAGGCCAACGCTGCGAAAAATCAGACGTTTTCCACCTCGCTCGCCCTAGACACTGCTATCGTCTGTAGTACAATAAACAAAGCAAACTCTGTAGGCAGTGGGCAGACTTCCCAGACAAGTCAGCCAAACTACCACACTAAGCTGAAAAAGGCTTGGCTAACAAGACATTCAGAGGAAGATAAAAACACTAATAAAAAAGAGAATTCAGGGAACAGTGTTTCAGAAATTATTAAGCCATGTACTGTCAATTTAATAGCTTCTACATCAAATGATTTGCAAAATAACATAGATAGTAAAATCCTGGCAGATAAGTTTGTGAAAGAAGATAAGCACCCTAGGAGAAAAGCAAAAAGAACTTATGAGTCTGGCTCTGAAAGCGGAGATTCTGATGAAAGCGAGAGCAAGTCAGAGCAAAGGACTAAACGGCAGCCCAAGCCAACTTACAAAAAGAAACAAAACGATTTGCAGAAAAAAAAGGGTGATGCAGAGGAAGAAGTAAAACCGAATGGTGTTCTTAGCAGGAGCGCCAAAGAAAAAAGCAAGCTGAAGCTACAGAGCAGCAGTACTAGCAGTGAGTATGCTCATTTGTTTGGCAAAGGATGTTAAACTGATGGGAGCTCTAACAGTGCTAATCGTGGAGGGTTTGTCATGAGTAATAGCTGGAGAATGAAAACTGTTAAAAAGCACGCTCGTGAAAATGAGTACAAAGGATGAATCCTGGATTTGTCCATCTTGAGGCTATCTGAAATACTCTGGTTTAAGAAGTGCAGTTCTTTTGTTTTTACATGTGTGTTAACAAAACTGTTTCTTGGCCTAAATGTAAACGATAAATGAAGTGGTTTACCAGCACGTTGCGTGGTGATGGACGGCGTGCATGTAGTTGTGCCGCTTGTATTGACTTTGAGGGAGAGGTTCTCTATCGGGGAACTTTAATTCCTGCTCTGACCACAAGGCCAGGGGCAGTTCCTTGATGGCCTGATGCCACTCCATTATGATTAGATTAAATTGGTGAAAGGTCGGAGGGAGAGTTATTTTAGCCCTCAGCTTACATGCCTGTTTCGTGCTCTTAACATCCCTCTTGTTTTAGGGAGTAAAAACTTCAGGGAAATACCTATTTCATTTTAAGTGTTGTAATGCTGTTGCGGGTACAGGATTATAATTAAGATTTATCTGAGAAGAAACTAGTCTAGCAACATGAGAGATTTTAAGAGCTACCTTATATTTTATCCTAATTTATTCTTCTCTAAGGAGAATTCTTTGGTATTTATTTTGGTTCGGTAGAGAAAGTCAAAGATTGAATTAGTTTTTGTAGGATTTCAAGTACAGTTAGTTAGAGAATGGGTACTTCTCCCTCTAGTTATATTTTTGGCATTGCACTGCCTGCTGTATAAAGCATACTCTGGTGAAGCATTGACTCTACTCGTACATTAGAATACTTGATGCCTAGGATGTATTGGGTCCTGACAGTGTTGCAGCCTGAGGTAGCTTGGCCCTGGTCCAATGATAGTATTGTAATTATATATATATAGTTTTTTAAAAAAATAAATAAAAATGAAGATGAAAGAGAACATGCCTTTGAAATTTCTCTTAAGTCTTACTCAGCTTCACCTTTTTCAGGTGAAGTATAGATGTTTTATATATACACACCTATAGATGTGTGTGGGTATGTAATGTGCTAGCTCTTCATGATTTTGGTGTTGTCACAGCATATTTTTATGGGCTTGCTGTAGAAGGATTGATAAGAAAGGGCAGTCTCTTGTTTTGTCTAGTGTTACCTGAATGTAAGAGCAGTATATGATAGTACTTGATGGTATAGTTTCATAGGACTAGGTCTGAAAATGGATTTCAGGTATAGCGCATTGTACTGTAAGTAGCACAGAGCAGGTATTGTAGGTCAGGAGATGGGCCTGCCCTTGGGAGCAGCTCCTTCCTCTCCTGCATCCCAGCTGAGCTGCCTTCTTGACTCTTCCTGCTTGCCTCTTCTCACAGGCTGCTATTTCTGATCTTCCTATCTGTTTATCTTGGGCGAGCTTTGCTAGATCAGTTTCTGAGAAAGAGCTGCACAGAGATTTTCCTCTGAACTCGACTTTCCACAAGGATTGCTCCAAAAACACTCTCAGCTTGGAAAAGCTACCCGGAGGGAGGTGGCCGCGCTGCACTCCGCGTGGGAGGCGGGAGAGAGCCCGGCTCCCGGGGGAGGCTCCGCGCGTGGGTGGTAGCTCCATGCTGGCGGGCCTGAAAGCTGCTTTGTCCCAGCGCTGCTCCGGGCAGGGCGCGTGGAGCTGCTGGCACCCTCCGCGAGGCCAGGAATGTCCCCAGCCCGCGAGTGCTGGCGCGTCCAAGTCCTGCCCGCCGGGCTCCAGTGCTGGCAGCGCCTACACGAGTGCCAGGAGCTCTGGTTCCACGCAGGCAACGTTTGCTGGACTCGCAGAGCGCCGCTTTGGCTGTTCCGCTCTCGAGCGTGACTGCGGTTGGCCCCGCGCTGCTCGGATGAGCTGGGAGCGCAGTGGGAGGCGCTCCCAAGGCCTGGCACCCGCGGCCTGGCAAAGGGCCGGCGGCAAAAGGCAGCAGGACCCAAGTCCAACGTGAGCAGCGTGCCGGCGGGTCCCGCGGCAGGCACAGCCCCGCTGCCCGTGCGCACGCGGACCTGTCTCCCGGCTCACCAAGGCGGCAGAGAGCGCCTGCTTGAACAACAGCACGACTTGGTTTTGAAACGCGTACGCACAAATGGCACATGTTGCTCGAGATCTGCTCCTTGTGTTGCTCCGCGTCAGACCTGCTCTCTTTCATCTCAAAAACAGAATTTGCTGTTTAGCCTTGCAAAGCTAGCAGGCTTGGAAGGGAGTTGATGGAGTCTCTTCTTTTTGGCTGATATTTTACATTAAGCACAGTTGAGTTGTGTGAAGAGAACTGCTCTTCCATAATTATATCTCTGTAACCCTCAGCAAAAATAAGTTTTGAAGACACAGGACTTTTTTTCCCTCTTTCATTCATTAACTCTTTTGCATACATTTTCACTTGAAACAAAATTAAAACCTTTCTTTCTTGGGGTGTTAAATTTCTTCAGTTGTTTGAGTGATGTTCTGAAGGTAGTTTTAGCAGAACATTTGGTAAAACAGTTCACATAAGAGAAAATATTGCATCCCTAGTATTCTTTGGGCTCAGCAGGTAGTTAAGCATGTATGGTTCTACTTGGTAATAACAGTTTTTAAACTTCAGTGCTGAAAGGTGAGCAAATGAAAGTTGAGAAGGGTTGGATGCTTACTGGTCTAAGTGGGGCTAAATAGAAGGGTTTCCCAGGGCCTCTGCTGAAATTCTTGTTGTTTTGCAGCTGGAATACCCCGCTCAGTATTAAAAGATTGGCGCAAAGTAAAGAAGCTGAAGCAAACAGGAGAGTCCTTTTTGCAGGATGATTCTTGTTCTGAAATAGGACCGAATTTGCAAAAATGCAGAGAATGTAGGTTAATAAGAAGTAAGAAAGGTGAAGAATCAACTCACTCACCAGTATTTTGTAGATTTTATTACTTTCGACGGTAAGTACAGCTGTTTCCTGATATGTGATGTTTTAGCTTTGGAAAATAATACTGACAGAGGTTTTGCATGCCTGAAAGCTTGTCTCTGTTTTCTGGCTAAATCAGCCTGATATAGATACTGCCTAATTCAATAATATTTAAATTTTATTTATTAATGCTTTTGTGAATCAACCCTATTGCTGTTTGAAGCTTTGTAGCAAAGATCAGAAGGGCTGCCCAGTGCACCTTAGGCAAGCAGAAACATTTATGCATCCCCATTACCCAGGTGCCTGCATATGAGGAGGGATTTTCCAAAGGCAAGCTGCAATTATCCCGGACGAGCTGCACAACCGCAGAGCTGCCCGAGTGCGCCACTGCTGCGATGCCAGTGTGCTGTGGGAATGCTTGCCGGGAGTTTTCTGAGGACAGGGGAGTTCTGACCTCCTTTCTCACAATTGAGGCCAATCAAGGAGATTTCATAATTCAGAAAAACAGTATCCCAGAATGCAGCACGGCCTCGGTGGTGCGTGCAGTGCAGCTATGGATGTGGAACAAAACGGCCCTGATTTTCACATGCGCTGTCTTGCCAATATACATTTAACACAGTTTGGACAGGAAATTGCTGTCCCCAGGTTGAGTTTCATTTCTTTCGAATGAAGCTTAAGTTATGAAACTCTGCAGTCCTTCAGGAATCATTTCAAGTCGCATTCACAGTATTTTTATACATTAAAATAGTTGCTTCCAAAAGTGGCAATTTGGTGATGTTACGTTTTTAGGTTTTTCTCCTATGCAAAACGGATAACATCAGTGATAAGTTTTGCCAAGATTTTAAACACAGTGATGGAATTTAAAATTGGGAATGTTTCAAATTTGCAGTTGTATTTTATATAGTTGTAATTATTTTCGTTGCCTTTAGATAGTAGGACTTGAATTGCATATGAGGTTTACACTGTTGTGTACCTTTCTTTAAATGAAAACTTGTAATTTTTTTCTTCTACTTGTTCATCAGATATATGATACATCTGTATATCATTTTGGTATTTCTTAGTCCTGAACTCAGGACACTAAAACTTTAAGTGTATTCCTGTGTTCTGCAAGATGGAATAATTAATTGCTGCTCCTTAAAAATAGGCTAAATATAAGGGTGAGGGTGGCAGAATGGTGTCCTATAGGGTCACAAGAAAACCTTGAGCTATTTTAAAGGTGAGAAAAGAAGTTGTTACGAAAATGTTTTGTTTAAACAGTCGGTTTTCATTTCTAGGTTATCTTTCAGTAAGAACGGAGTGGTTAGGATAGATGGTTTCTCCTCTCCTGATCAATATGATGATGAAGCACTGAGTTTATGGACACATGAAAACTATGAAGATGATGAACTGGACCTCGAAACTTCTAAATACATTTTAGATATCATAGGCGATAAGTTCTGTCAGTTAGTAACGTCTGAGAAAACAGCTATGTCCTGGGTGAAAAAAGATGGTAAGAGGATTTAATACTTTGGGGCGGGGGGTAGGCCGCGGTTTCCTTGCGGGCTCTCAGGCACAGTGGCCGCAGGAGCTGTCAGGCTGCGGTGCAGGAGACTCCTCTGCACCCACAGCACGGAGCATTTCTGTGCTGCTTCAGTCGGGGCTTCCAAAGGCTTTAATCTCTTTAGTGGGGTCACCGCGCCGTGTAACTATGGTGGTGACTGCTCATGGTCTGCTCATGGTTTGTGGAGGATCACGTTCCTCTCCCCCTGCCCGTGATTGATTCTGAGGGGAAAAATATGAAGGCTTCATCTCTACAGACCATTCATTTTGTGCTTTGCATTTAAATTTCAGTCTTTTACTTCTGCTTATTTTGTATTTCAGCCAAAATCGCATGGAAGAGAGCAGTGAGAGGAGTCCGTGAGATGTGTGATGCATGCGAAGCCACATTATTTAACATTCACTGGGTCTGCCAAAAATGTGGATTTGTGGTTTGCCTCGATTGTTATAAGGCAAAGGAAAGAAAAAGCTCGAGAGGTCAGTACTGCATGAGCTCGCCTGGTCTGGACGCGGGTTACTGCAGCTCGTGTAGTGCTGCTTGTCCCCAGGCGTTCTGGCTTTCCCTAATGCTAAATTAGTGTTTTTGGGCTTTGATGTGTCATAGAGTTTTTTCACCTTTTTTTTTGCAGTCAGTAAATACAGCATTGGTCACTATTATGGCAAAGGGGCTGCGTTAGGTCTTTGTCCTCTTTCCCGTCTTTGTGAGGCTCGCGGCGGGGTACCTGAGCCCCTCCTGCCTCCAGGCGAGATGCGGCTGCCGGTCCCGCAGCTCCCTGCGGAGACGTACAGCCTGCAGTCCTCCTGCCAGGAGTACCTGGCTGACGAGCCTGACTTAACAGCCTACTTTTTAATAATAAAAATGTAAGATTGAAAAATACTTTGCAAAGTACTTCAAACGAGTGTTATGGATGTTTTGAAATCCCACAGCTTATATATGTGCTTAGTGTAGTCTGTCTCCTGTACTTTAATAGAAATGCCTAGCATAGAGTGTGATGAGAAAGAGCAAGACTGGAACTGGAACACGTGCAGTTTTTCGGTGAGCAGCCTGGCTGCTGAGGTGGGGCCTGGTAGGGAGGCTGGCCTAGGCCCGCTGCGGCGGCGGCCTCGGGCAGCGCCGGCGGCCCTGGGCCTTGCGGGGAAGCGCTGTGCCAGGAGCGCCTGCAGCTGCAAGGCTGCTTTGAACGGCCCTTCCGTGTTTGTCATAGCGACGCACAGTGTCGCCTCTGTGAAAGGTAGGTGAGGCAAAGGAACGGGAGACGGCAAAGCTTGCATAAATGGAGAAACGCTCACCCACTCCGTCCCTTGGCTTGGAGCGAGAGGCCTCCTACTCTGTGGTTCTGGGCCGTTCCCAAGCCTTTCATCCGAGCCCAAGTTCCTGGGGAAGGAGCAGTGGTGTTTTCCAGCGCCGAGAGCAGGCACTAGTGCTTTAATGCTGGAGGCTGCTCCAGCCGCCCCTAACCGGCTCGGGGCTGCGCGCGCATGTGTGTGCATCCGTGTGACGTGGCTCGGGATGCGCTCCGAACAGCGCTTACCCTACTGGGAACAGGCAGGCAGAGGCTTTTTATAGTGTGTGTTTTAACCAGCCAGGAAAATTTTAGTAAAATGTCTTCCAAGTTGCGAGAGGCTGGCTGCAGAGGCTGGAGGGCCCCTAGCAGAGAGGGCTCCCTCCTCGCCGCGGCGCTGTGTGGAGGCGGGAGCAGCCTCGGAGCTGCCTGCGCTTCTGCTCTGCAGCGCCCCGGCGTCTCAGAGCCACCCACCCGCTCCTGTGGAATACCCTTCATGTGACACCATTTTTTCTGGAACTGGTGGTTGTTTTTATGGTTGCTAAATGTAATGGAGAAAACATTCATTTCCCACTGGTTCAGTAGGAATTTTAGACATTTAAGTATTCAGTATTCAGTATTTATCAGTGATTTTTCACATTACTCCATCCATTGTTACTTTCAGGCAGCTTCTGGCACCATCAAGTGGAGTACAATTTTATGACATTTTAGTGGTAAAAATACATTAAATAGATCACTCCTGTTCGGTTTTTGTTTAAATTTGGTTATATGCTTAGTGTCTTATGAATTATGCAAGCTACAAAACAGCTAACGTCTAATGTTTGAGAGGAACATTTGGTACGTTGTATCTGTGTGACAGTGGAGGAGGGTTGTAGATGTGCTGAATGCTTCTTTTAGTCTGCCTTCTTCAGCTCACAGTGCTGGAGCTGAGAAAACTGGTGGAAAGAGTTGAAGAGTCTCTTAAAAGCAGCAGTCGAGTTCAGTGGGTGCTGTGTAAGAGCAGGAAACGAGAGCAGGTTGCATTCCTGTCCCTCAAGTGCCACAGCAGCTCGGTGGCCAGGTACTTGGCCACACAAAAAGATATAAGCTAAAAATAATCAAAACCAGGTGACTAGCTCTGTATCTTTCTAGGTAATAAAGTCATAGCGAAAGGTAAACAACTGGCACTGTTTTTTTGCAGACAAGGAGCTGTATGCCTGGATGAAGTGTGTGAAGGGGCAGCCTCACGATCACAAACACTTGATGCCAACTCAGATTATTCCTGGCTCTGGTAAGACCCCTACAAAAAAGCAGGCTGTCACGTGTTCCCTGGGTCTTTCTGTGAAGAGAGACCAGCTCTCTGGTCTTTAAGAAGACCTGTTAGATTTGTTTAAGAAACAAAGCTGTTTCTTAAAACTTTGCATATCTGAAGTTTAATTTCGTGTTGTGTCCTCTTCCTCCCCCCACCAAGAGCAGTTTTGCTTTGGATGTCTGATTGACCACTCGAATCCAAAGACAATAAAGAAGATAGCAGTTAATCAAAACTAAGCAGTAAGCCCAAACCCATCAGAATTTTGCTTATGTGAAGAAGTACTCTTGTGTTTTTGTTAGCCCAACTTTACTTGTGATCTCTAATAGCATCAATGCAGGGCAGAGAAAGAAAGCCTGAATGTGCCTTTAATCCTAGCAAATAGATTTCCAGGTTATTTTAATTGGAAATACAGACACAGTCAGTGTTTCATGGTTTTTTTCATGTTACTTCAAGTAGAAGTGAAGGTTGGTTAGACTGCCTAGTAAATTCAGACTGTGATTTCCACAGAACAGGTTCCCCACTGAAACTGTTTTTAATTTTAAATTGTGAAGTGAGCCACTCGTCTGGAAACAGCACAGTGAGGGCTGCCTGCATAACCTCCGTTTTGTTCTTTTGTTCATGTCCATTGCCAAACAGCCTTGAATTACATGATCGGATTCTAATTTTTCTGTCAAGCCATGGCTCACTTCCGTCTGTGTGTGACGGTGTTATTAAATGAGGCAGTGATGCACCCATTGAACAATGGGGCGTAAAGTAAATAATGAATAACTGGCTTGCTTGTTGTGTGCCATAAAATGGGGATGCTGAGTGAAGCGTAGATTATTCAAAAGCCTAATATGTAATTATTTAATTAAAGACTTCATCTCTTTCTGCACAAGCTTTAAGGTAAAGCAGAGAGTCCTTGGTATTTTTGAAGTGTTAAATTAGGCGTTATTAATAGTTGAAATTTCAAAAAGGTTTACAAATAACTTTTTAGCACTGTAGTATTTATATTGTGAAGAAAGCCAGAAAATGATTGACAAGAGGATTACTGATTATTTTCTTCTTAAATGTCGTCTAGTTTTGACAGATCTTCTAGATGCAATGCATAATATTAGAGAAAAATTTGAAATTAAATCCCATTGTCAGTGTACAACCAAACAGAGCCTGCAAGCTGGCAAGCTTCCTGCAATGAATGGCGTATCTCAGGTGAGCTTAAAACATGTGTGTTGATTGTAATTTGTTATTCACGTCTTCTGATACTTACATATCTTTATATGTGAACAGGATCAGTCATATTTTAATTAGTATGTACAATGATTAAATGTGGTCTCTGACTTTTGTTGAAGACAAATGGCATACACTAAGAAAATGATCTATCTGTTCTTTACAGGTTTTACAGAATGTCCTCAATCACAGTAATAAAATCTCTCTGTGCATGCCCGAGTCTCAGCAGCAGAACACCCCCCCAAAGTCGGAGACAAATGGGAACTCCAGTCCCAGGAGTGACGTGAGCACAGACAGCAAGCTCACGCCGCCGGAATCGCAGTCGCCGCTGCACTGGTTAGCGGATCTGGCAGAGCAGAAAGCCAGAGAAGAAAAGAAAGGTATATGCTTGACACTCACATATCATGTGTGTGATCTGGGCGGGCGTCACTAATAGGTAAATGAATTCTTTAGGAAAACTCGGTGATATTTTCTGTTTAGCAAAAAGTAAAGAAAATGTTTTTTCTCTCCTTAATTTCAATTTTGAAACTTCAACACCTTCTCCTGGTGGCATGAAAATCAGTCACCAGAAGAGCCCCTAGTAGAATGCATGTGTAGTGTGGCAGTATTTGCAGCTATAGCATCTCTCATTTGTGACAGATACCCACTCAGCTGCATGTGTGAGATGCTGAGGAAGGTCTGTTCATGGTCACACTGTCTAACTGCATTTTGAAGGATCTAGTTCATCTGCTGGTGTGTTTCCAGGCGAATAAAGTGCTAGTGCTACGCTGTATTACCACCACTATAAAATGCAGGGTGCCAGTATTGTTTCTATGTGTTATGTCATGATACAACAGTGTGAACTTCCAATCAATATTTTTGTTTTAGAGAATAAAGAATGTCCTTCTGGAAAACATTCAAAGGAAGAAAAAGACCAGGATAATTCAGAGTCCCCAAACTGTAAATCTTCTCCTCCTGCATCCCAGAACAATGAGCAGGGTTCAACCTTACGAGATTTACTAACTACAACAGCAGGCAAACTACGTCTAGGTTCTACCGATGCGGGTATTGCTTTTGCTCCGGTTTACTCCACAGGAACACCAGTGAGTGTTATCAGATGCATCATTTTCATATTGGAATTTTATAATCTGTATTGTGTGTTTTTGTACGTTTTAGATGGTCTGATAAATGTGTTGCGCTAAATACTAATTTAGAAGTAAAACCTCCCTGCAGCTTCCTTGAAGGATTCAACATTTATACATGCTTGCACACACACATACACATATGTATCCATTAACATGTATGTGTGTATATATGCAGGCACAAATATGTATATATTTTTATATAATTAGTGGTAATTGATGCATATTATGAAGAATATGTTGTGAAGTTAAATAAACCGTTCACTCAATGTAAAGCAAGATTGCAGTATTCTGAGATTTGTTGTAACTGTATTTTTCTAATTTGTTCTGCCTAAGAGTGCATGCAGTTTTCTGTGAGGGAAGTAGGTGACTAAGAACTGATAATGCAGTATTGTTGATATTCTGCTGAAGAAAGTATTCCATTAACTTTTATCTGCTTTTACATTATTTAAACATACATTTGTTTGTTTTCTGTTAGAGTGGTAAAAGTGGAAGAACCATGCCAAACATTCTCGATGACATAATTGCTTCAGTGGTAGAAAACAAGATTCCACCAAACAGGACACCAAAGATAAATGTAAAATCTGAAATAAAAGATGAGCCAAAGGATGATAGAAAATGTGTTCTAGATGACAGCAGTAAATTGTACAATGATATTCAGTATTCTTGGATCTGTGATAAGCATGTGTTGTGGCTCAGAGACCATAAAAACAGCAACAACTGGAAGCTCTTCAAAGAATGCTGGAAACAAGGGAGGGTAGGTATCAAAGACTAATCCTCTCTAAAAAGTGACCTCAGAACGAACTCTGAGGAGTTATTGCAACAGGGCAAAGTTTGCCTGACTTCACCTTTAAAAAGGTATCGTCAGTGCATTTTATTGCAGTGGGCAAAAATTTGCCAGGGAAATGCCACATAAGAACTTTGCATAGTTTAAATTTTAGTTAATTGCTAATAATGAGTAAGAAATGACTGTTAAAGGTTAAATCGTTAAAGAGTTGTGTGAAGTCTCTGGATATGTTGCTGTCATTGGAAGTGGTGTTAGCAGCTCAGGAGGGCCAAGGCCTTCACTGCATGTTTCAAATACTTCTCACATGCCAATTTAATTGAAGCAAGCCTTTCATTCAGAAAGGATGAGTATTAATTTGTATTTATTTATTTATTTTAAGCCTGTATTAGTGTCCGGCATGCATAAGAAAATGAACTTCAGCTTGTGGAAAGCAGAATCAATTAGTCTAGATTTTGGAAACCAGCAAGCTGATATCTTGAATTGCAAAGACAGCATTATTTCAAACACCAATGTCAAGGAGTTCTGGGATGGTTTTGAAGATGTTTCAAGTAGGTTACTTCAAATGTATTATTCTTTTGATTCTAAACATGGTCAATGTCAGAAACTGCAATTAAAATCTTTCTTTATAGATCTTAAAGCTTCAAAGAATTTTTTTTCTTTCTTTTAAAGCTCTATATAATGTGTTTCAAGAGAAGAGAATGGAAGCTTGCATTTTGTACCTCTGTAGCATTAAACGTACACTTACATACCATTTTGTAAGTTATTATCAGACTTAGAATCCAAATGAATGTCATTGTTCTTAACTACTTGAGATTTTGTTTCCTAATTGAATTTCTTTAAATTAATTATCTTTTCTTTTATGTATGAAATCTTTATAGAGAGGTTAGAGTTCAGCTGAACATTGTAGTGGAATCTAACATCTGGAGTGTATTAGTTCTTAATAATTTTGTGTGTTACTTGCAGAACGGCAGAAAATAAAAAATGGGGAAACGGCTCTACTAAAATTGAAAGATTGGCCTTCTGGTGAAGATTTCAAGGCTATGATGCCAGCAAGGTAATTGCATTTAAGATTCAGATACTCTTAAGGTCATCTCTATATTGTTTTTTTCTCGCTTCATAGTGGCATAAATTCAACTGTAGTCTCGCGCCTTTTCTCCTACAGATATGAAGACCTATTAAAAAGTTTACCTTTGCCTGAATATTGCAGTCCAGAAGGAAAATTAAACTTGGCTTCTCATCTGCCAGGATTTTTTGTCCGTCCAGATTTGGGGCCCAGACTGTGCAGTGCCTATGGTGAGTATCCCTCAGAGGTGGAGTGTTTCCCTTGGAGGTGTAATGTATCATGTGTTAATGCTGGCTAGAAAACTGAGCTGATAAGGAGGATTATTAGTGGCTGAATGTAGGAGAAATCCTGTACCTTGCTCATTAATAGTGCATGTCACTAAAGCATGAGATTGACATATTCATTTAATGCATTTCATTTAATCATTTCTAGTGCTGTTACATTCTTTTGAAGCATGTAAATGGGTGGTTATTTTTATACAAATATAGTTCCCGTGTTAATAATAATGTGTGACGAAATATTTCATGAGTGGTGGTATGTTCATAAGTTCGATAATAAAGAAAAAACAGCATTTTTTTCTTGTAATTTTGCTTCTGTGTTGGTGTAGTGTTCAAAATGTTGTCTAGACCAGTCTACTTTCCTCAGACCTCTTCCGGCTGCTCTTCATTTTGCAAACAAATTTGTTCAGTTATGTTTTACAAATTGACTTAATAGCACGAGAAATGAGTTATAATTTCTGGTGTGATGGCTTTGATTTAAAAAGTTTTCCAGATGTCTTCCGAAATAAACATAATAAAGATAGTAATCGAGATGTGGGTCTGAGAAACTGAATCTTTGATGACCCTTATATGTAATGCTGCTGTGCCACTTAGTGTCCTGAAATGTCTCCTCGACGTGTGCTTTTTTTCATGTCAGAACTAAAATTATCGTATTTTTCTCTTTGCTTGAGTATTCCTTTTAGTTATGAACTCTTTTTATACTCAGGAATAAAATGACAATTTCCTTCTTTATTTGTTTTACTTGCATTCTACTCTGAGCAACCTGAAAGGTTGAAAAGTTCAGAAGGAAAGCTGATGATGTCAGGAAATGTCTTTGGTTATTCTGCTCCAATGTGCTTTATTTTGATAAAACAGCTATGTAGGGACATCTGTCTGGGTGGAGAGATATCTCGAGATCTTTCTTAAAAGTACAGCAAAAAACACTTGCAGTTTGTGTATATCGATATTTTTACATTAAAGCATGCCCGCACATAATTTTTTTTCTGTGTAATTCTCCTTGAACTGTCAGAAATTTCTTCTCAGTTAGCTGTAACACATTTCTGTTTGAAGGTGAATGTGTGATTGCATGAATTTCAATTTTACCCCAAATTTTTATCTTGTAATACAGGTGTGGCTGCTACTAAAGATCATGATATAGGAACTACCAATCTCCATATTGAAGTTTCCGATGTAGTGAACATCCTGGTTTACGTTGGCATAGCGAAGGGAAACGGAGTGCTTTCCAAATCAGGTAAGGGAAGCTCATTGTGAGAGATGCAAATAGTGAATGACGTGCCACTTTCTCAATTGATGCTGCTTGTTTGAAATGGATGCGTGAAACATGTCCTTAAGTACTTCTTACATCTCGAAGATTCCTTATCTCAGGAGAGATTCTTACACAGCAAACTAATTGTGCATGAAATACATGGAGTTCAGGAGTTACACAATTGCATGTCAAACTCCTTTCACTTTTTTTTTGCTGCTGTGACCTGTAATTAATACACCAGTGCTATGTGGAAGCTGGCAGAGCTAATGAAAGTACAGGACAAAGGATCTTCTCTGGAAGCTGTGCTAAGTCTAACAGTTATGTCAGGATGATGAATTTGCAATGGCCTGTGTTTAGTCTGCTGCCCCTGGGTGTGCTGTTTGTTCTGTTGAATTTGAACTGCAGTGTCATTTTTTAGTGCTGGAGAGAGTAAACTCGTGTATACTAGTCCTCTGCATATGGTTTCTTGCTCATGTGAAAAAGCTTTTAAGTCACTGAAGTTGTTCTGTTTCTTTTTTTTGTTGTTTGTTTCTGCTTGATTTCCATAATCAGCAAATGTAGATTTTTGCATATGTCTAGTAGAACTCCAGTAGGGTTTGCCATCTTTTATCTGCTGTGTTTTCACTTGCACGTGCAGAGTTAATGCCAGCAAAAGCTGCAGTGTATCAGGAGAGCCCTAAAGTTTCTTGACCAGCTGCTGCAGAACAGCAAGCAGAATATGTGGCTTTTGCTGACTGCAGAAAAAGACCTTTATCCTCTCTTGACTTTTTGCTGTCTGTCCTACTTGTTTATTTCAGGCAGGAGAATGCATTCTGTCAAATTCAAGAAACTTTTAGAAAAACAAAACAGAAAACATTATCACTGTTTTAAAAATACTTCAGCATTCATGTTCTGTTAACTTCCTAAATACAAAAACTGAACAAAAAGATCATCTGAGGTACTTTAGTTTTTTTAGTAAGCATTTTATCTGCTTAGTCTCCCACAAAATGCTTGCAAAGAAGGTGCGTCATTGCAGGTTTTTTTCTCTGTATTTCTTCCTAAAAGTATTTTTGTTAAATCTTAGGAGTATTGAAGAAGTTTGAAGAAGAAGATTTGGATGATCTTTTAAGGAAGAGATTGAAAGATTCAAGTGAATTACCTGGTGCTTTGTGGCACATTTATGCTGGCAAAGATGCTGACAAGATAAGGGAGTTTCTGCAAAAGGTTGGCTTTGTAACAGATGTTGATTTAGATTATATTATTTAAATAACCCTTTAAAGGTCGAGGAGGGGCAAAAAGTCCTCCTGTCCTACATCTGCCTGTGTGTTCTGGTGACCACAACCCTGGTTCTGTTTGCTAAATTTATGCCTCGGGGGTGAAGGAATCAAAATCCTTTATACCCCATAAATGAATTTAAAATAGACCAGGTGCTACTACACACTTCTGTGACACACGTGCACATCCAGTGGGAAGATCAGTCTTCAGTTATTTCAAGGTCATCCAACTTAGGGCTGATGCCCTACAATGCTGGGACAGTTGAGTTCGAGAGGGGTGCCTTACTGATCAATCTTTAAAAAATTGCTAAATTCCGTGAACCAGCTTTTACCCTCCCCAGAATTTTTGCCTTATATTAGGATAGAAGATTAAGTAACAGGCAGAATGCCTTGCATGCTCCACAGATTTCCTCCAGAACAGCGTCTTCCAAAGGGCAGCTCTGGAGAGGTGGAGTTGCAGTGTATTCCAGTTGCAGACCCCGTGAGGAATAACCCTGCCCATGGCTTAGAGAGAAGAGCAGATGCCTCTGAGTCTCAAAAAGAATCTAGCAGAATTTCGTTCTCTTGGTGAGCCCTGTCAGTGCTTCTTTCCATTTTTTTTCCCCTCAAATAAAAGAGTAATGTGAAGTGCTGCATTCTGCCTGAGAAAGTTGTTCCCTTGGCATTGAAACGGTAGAGCAGAATTTGAGGGATGGTTATATTTAGGTTAGAAAATAAGATTCTTCCTGCATGAAAAGCTTTTAGTGATCCTATATACGAAAGCCCTTGAAAAAAGTGACCTGTAAGTACTGTTTTAAATGCTGTAATTTCTATGGAATAGATGGTCTTTACAATGTGTACTTAGCTAAAGACTTTTAAGAGTTCTCTGGACATTGAAGAATTAGACTTGCTAGTTATTATGGGATCAATCACGTTTCCAGTGTAAATGGACATATTTTATGAGGTGAAAATTGTGACTTCTGTTTTTTGCAGACAATACCATAGCCAAAAGAATAGATAGGAGATAATTTTCTTTGCAAACCTTGACCTTTTTTTTTTTTAATTAGAATAAAACTTCCACACTGCATACATAACTTTGATCTAAAATCTATTGAAGGGAAGTTCTGTTATGCTCAGAAGATATAAACTGAGAAAACCAGCATTGTAGTTGGGAGTCATAAAGAGTCTGTCCTGCAAACAGGTATTAGGTTTATCCCAGAATTGTTTAAGAGTACCAGTAAATGTTAATTCTAGCCCATCTAAGCATGGGCTAGTAATTGTGGAAAGCTACTGTGGTATAGAATGCACATGGTTACTCTCTTGTCACTGGTGAGTACAGATGTGTTAATGAGATGCTCTGATGGGTATATTCTTTTCCTCCCTGAATGCCATGCCACATCAGGCAACAAACACAGTACTTCATGTACTCATCTATAAAAGCTACAGTAGTCTCCAAATTTTAATGATTGAGGAGAACGTGTAGATCTACTCTTGTTCTTTCCTAATACAAAGGATAATGCTCCTCTGTCACTGTTGAAGATTGGCTTCACTGCCACAGTTCGTTCAAGACGTTCATTTGTGTGTCCTTGTTGCCTTTGCTCTCCGGGTCCATGCTTGTGTTATCACACACTGAAATACTTGTGGCTTTTTAATCACATGCCAAAAAAAAAAGAGGGCAGCTGCCTATCTTAATAAATACTCTGTATCGTGTTGGTTCAGCTCTCATGAAGAACGTGCCTTGTCTCTTAGTGAAGATGAAAGCGGTGGGGAGAGCGTACCAAGGGCAAAATTCAACAGCAGCTACTGTGCACATCATTTTACATGAAACAGGAGGCACAAGTCTGGATTTCTCAGTTCATCACTTGTCAAGTAGGGGCTTAGTTTTCCATGCCCTGATTATCACTTTTTCATGTTCTAAAAAGCAGTTTTGACGTATTACCTATAAATACCCAAAATAACCCTGAAGTTTTTTGAGGAAAAGTCCACTAAAGATGTCTTCAGTGTCCTCTACTGCGGGGATATTTTACATGAACTTTAACTAGTTAAACAAAAATGTTCCATAAACAAGCTGGAGGCTGACGTGTCTCCTGCGAGCAGGAAGGGCGTAAGAAGCCGCGCTCCATTCTTCAGGAGAGCATCTCTGTAGGTTTTGGTCCCAAGGTGACCCCAGGAGGAATGTCTCTTGGTGAACACTTGTCCTGCAGCAAGCTAAAATCTTGAGAAAAATGGGCAGTAGCAAGCAAAAGGCAGCCAGGAGGAGGAGATTATGGATGGAAACATGGGCTTTTCCGTTTGTTCAAGAAGCAGAATCTCACTGAGCACAACTAGGGCTCTTCAGCGTGGAAAAGTCACAACTGTGGGGAGTTATGACAGACCAAATCATGGCTGCAAGGGAGCAGACAGGCAGGAACATTATTCAGGGTTTCTTTCACAGCAGTTAGGGCACATTGAGAGACTCACAAGGCAGCAGGATAAAAACAAAAAGAAGCCTTTTAAGATGCTCTGTAATTAGCTTTGCATTTGCTGTCACAGCTTGCTGCGGTAGCTAAAACTGGGTTGAGTGCCATCTTGTACTTTTGGTGTGGTGATGTTTTTGAAATGCTGAAATGGAGATGAATTGAAATACAGGCTTATGATTTGTGTAGTCACAGGGTCCCACTTTGCCTCTTGGTAGGAGATCAAATCTCAGTATTTTTTCTAGTACAGAGTTCCAGAGGTGGTTGTTATGTATTAATTACCTTTCCAAGTTCTGCATCAGATAGTTTAGTATGTTTAACGTAAGGGTGAAGAAAAATCTGTCTTCCATGAGACAGTTGTCTCCTGAGTTGTGACAGATGGTTTGATATTTTTTTCTCCTTTAGTCACTGTGGTTCAGTAATTAGCAATTGATTAGGACTAGTGCTTGTTCCCTTGTGGTTAACTTAACAGGGAATGATTGTTGCAGTGAAGTCTGTTGCTCTTTCAGGAAGTATTGTTGGTTTTCCATCATGTTTTCTGAATTCCTTGCCACGTGGGTAGCAAAATAAACCACATAAAAATGTTAGCATTAGCCACTGCCTTTATCCCAAGTAGGGCTGTGTCAAAGCTGGAGATTTGAGCTCGAGGAACTGACAGCATGAGAGCTCTGTGAGCAGATGCTGCTTTCTGATAGAAGAAGTCACAGAGAGGGAGCACGTTGCCTGCTAATAGACTGTTATGCTGAAATCTTTAAGGACCTTGCTGCTTTTTTGGCATGGAAGTCCTGCAGATATCCTCTGTTCGGTGGGACTTCTCAATTCCTTTGAGGTCCTTCTGAATTCCTAACAAAAATTCTAATCAGGGTAGTGGAAGCAAAGTACTCTCAACTAGGGTATATGTTTAATTTACCAGAAAGGAACTTCTTTTTTTAAAAGTAACTTGGGATCTTTCCTATGCTTACAGATAGCAAAAGAACAAGGCCTAGAAGTTCTACCAGAGCATGATCCAATACGTGATCAGAGTTGGTACGTGAACAAAAAACTTCGCCAAAGACTTTTTGAAGAATACGGAGTAAAAACCTGTACGGTTATTCAGTTTCTCGGTGATGCTATTATTCTACCAGCAGGAGCACTTCATCAGGTAAAAAACATCTGTTCAAAGCTATACAGGATAAAATAACATACATATTACAATAGCTTGAAGTACATACTACATCTGCTCAAATTATAGATTTGATTTTCTTAGTGATTAGTATATGGGAATACAACATGATGTACATGGGCTTCTACAAATGACTGTCTGGTTTTAACATATAGCAATTCAAATACCTGAAGTAGTGCCATTTCCTTTTTCTTTAAAAAAGAAAAGTAATCAGACAATTATTAACTGTTTTTTCTTTCTTTGCATGTTATTAGCAAATTTCTAGATAAACTGATATTGGTCAGGACAAGGCTACACTCACACTTCTTCCAAACCTCAGACTTAACTTACAGGAGCAAGAGGGCGCCAAACCAATAAATAAATTGGATGTCAGGTATTGTCGTGGTTTTTGCCTCTAGCCGTTGGAGACTTACGGAGAAAGTTTGGGGCTAATTAGTAGGATGCTTCTTTAGCAAAAATATGCAGATTGTTTCCTTGAAAGAAGCACTAAGTTTCTTTTCACACAGAAGGTGATAGATAGTGACCAGGAGGACAGCCCCGTCCTCTCCTCTCCGTGCAGGCAGAGCGGCTGCACCTCTGCTGCAGCCAGGCTCCTGGTCACAGTTACATCTGGAAAAGCTCTGCCCGTGGAGCAGCTCCGGAGAAACAGCAGGAATTGTGCAGCAAGCTTGAGTTCTCCCTAGGCACATAGGCTTTGGTATTTTCATTTATGTTTTTTTCATCTCCCAGTCTACAAATTGCTTTTTTTTTTTTTTTTTTTTTGGTAGAAATGAGAAGAAAGCATGGTTGTTTAGACAACATTTTTAAACAGATTTAAATCATATGGTGATTTTTTTCCTGTAGAAGCAGGAAATGAAGCCTGCTTCCTGGCAGTCTTACCAGCAGTCTCACCACTAATTAGGGAGCTGACTATCAGGGAATGAGGAGTGTGTCCACCCTGCTGCAGGGCCTGTGAACCATCTTGCTATTAAAGATTCATCCCCGATGTGCACTCGGGTTCAGGCGAGGCCAGGGCTTTCCAAAGGAGACACTGTTTGGTCTACGATCTGCCAGATCAGCTTCCAGACACCACCTCTTCTGGGCAGAGGAAGCCCTGGCTTTACCATGTCACCGTGACCGGGGCAGCGGGGGGAAACACGACTGGCTCGTTCTGATGACACGTGTCGAGTCCCTGAGGCATCTACTGGCTCTGTCAGTTGCTTGGCCACTCACAGCAACAACAGCTTTATCCTTCTTTATCCTGACCTTACCCAGACTAGACTCCTTTGCCATTCCCATGTTTCTTGAGGCAGATATCACATGAGGATGGTGTGTTAACCCTAAATGATCCGTGGAGGTTTCTTTCCAGCAAAAGAAGCAATTAACCACATCTGGGATTGTTGGAGATTGCCTTTCCTCATACCATGTCCCTGGGGCTTGACTCCTTCCCTATGAAAAGGCGAAGGAATATCTGGCATCAGTGATGTTCTCAGCTCTTGCCAGGCTTAAGCAATTAGGATTCCCAGGGTGGGAAGGATTTGTATTGCACTCTACATTAGCCTCGCTCTGATCTCTTAAAACAAGGGAAATTATCCAAGATGCAACAGTGAAAAGGGAGCCCTCAGAAAAGTACAAACATACAGGGAAAGTAGTTTTATATAGCATGAGGCTTTATCTAAAACTGCAGGCTATAAAACATGAGGCAGTGCCAGTGCTGCAGGTCTGTAGGCTTCCCTGCAATATTCATAGGTTCGAGGACCAAAAATAAGACCAAGACCACTGTTATCTTTATCTCATTGGCCTTAAACTCTAAATTGCTTTTGAAGTGGTAATGTTCTAGCTTCTGGCACCAAGGAGTTAATAACAGTGTTTTTAAACCTTAGTGGCTGAAGCTGGAAACCTTTTCATCTTCAGTAAGAAGTTCCTGTGAATCTGCCACGTAGGAGGAAATGAAAGCATCGTGCTCTTTCATGTACGTGTACAGTGCTCTTTATATAGAGATGCATAAATATTGACCCTAGGGATCAGCACCAAGCCTTTATGCCTACAAAACACGTTTAAACACTTAAAAATAAGTCTGAACAAGAATGTGCACGAGGTTACGTGTTAACATGGTCTACATCCTGAGCATTTCAGTTTCATACGCACATCATTAACCCTAAAGCTGGAGCAAAATTAATACTGAATTTGAAGGTAAATTACCATTTTTATTTGCTCATTGGTAACATTCCGGGATGCAGGAAGGAAACGAGGCCAGCGTGCAGAATCAGGAGCCCTGTGAACACACCTGAGCAGCTCTCTTGCTGAAACCAGCTACCTTTGCTGCCTCCAGCTGCTTTTGAGATGCTGCTATTATTCTTTTTTTTTTTCTTTCTTTCTTTCTTTCTAGCTTCTGTGTACTCATATCTAGGCAACCTGGGTCTTGTCTTTCTCTCGTAACACAGAGGCCCCCGTGGGGCTCTTCTGGCTGGAATTCCTGGGGAGCGCCGCGCGCCGTCCCGCTCTGCCCTGGCCCTGGAGCCCAGTCCTGCCCGCCGTGCCGTCGCGCTCCCTGTCCTCAGCGGTTCTCATGACTCCCGGAGTTTAAATATTAGGAATTGCAAAACGTACCAAATAAGAGCTGCTTTAAATGTTTATTCCGGGTAGTATATCCTGGAGTTTACTACACTGTAAAGGGAAGAGAGAGCGAGCCTGCCATGATTTTAATCTGGTAATTCGTTCTCATCCAAATTCTAAAAATACTTTACTGATAAGTTGAAAGACTTGAGTCAGTGTTTGAAATGTGTTGCTCAGGCTAAATGCAAAACTTGTTCATAGCAGAACCAGTTATTACAATGTTGTTTTTTATAAATGCATTATCTCGATTTAACAGCATGATTACGTGTTGCAGAATAACACACTGCAGCTAGCGTGACCTCCTGCCGTGTCACGATGCCAGTTTGTGTGGCAGACACGGGTGTCTGAGCCTGCCTAAGGGCTGCCTGCGGGGTGATTCCCTGCGTGCCCCGAGACCTGTGCTGAAGGACAGGGCTGGGCAGCAGCGGAGCAGGGAGGCAGGGAAAGGGAACGGGTGAAATCTTGCCCGAGAGCGGAGAGAGGGAAAGAGTGTGTGGGATTTGCACGGGGAGAAAAGGAAAACGAGGGCAAGTGCAGACTTGAAACAGGCCAGAAGGCTGCGCGGGAGGAGGGCGCGCGGGCGGCCGGGGCAGAGGCGCTGGCTGAGCGCTGGGAAGGCCCCGCGGCCGGGCGGCCCCGAAAGGCTCCGTCGCTCCGTCTCGTCCCTCCGCCGCTGTTCCGATGAGCCCGCAGGGGAAATCGTACTGCATCGTCACCCGTAGGAATGAATACTTTCTGATACCTTGATGATACCAAGCTCCTTGTAAAGTGATAACAGTTAAACGGTGTTTTTGGAGGAAAATCGGTGCTTTTTTCAGATGTGTAAACACAAAAACTTTCTTGAGCCTCGCATACCACAATGGAAACTTCAGGATGTGCATTAAAGCATTCTAGATTTTGCTAAACATCAGGGTAAATACGCAGGGCTTCACAAGAACCATGTGCGGGGGTGCCACGTGCTGCTGAGATGGTGGCAGCGCCTCCTCGTCGCCCCAGGAGCTGGGGTCGCATTGCAGAATTGGGGTTGCGTGAATTTGGGAAAAGGTTTTATGCACCATGCTGAAGGAAATGTATAATTGTAAAGGCTTAGTAGGGAAAACAGTGTAGGTTTCTAAGGATGATAACGCAGTCATGGTCAGAAGGTCACAATAAGTGTCTGCTCCTTTCTCCTGCCCTCCACCCGCAGCCCGGGTGGCAGGACACAGTGTCAGTTTTTCTCATTGCTGCCTCTCCTGTCCATGAAGGACGTGTTTGGGACGCAGAAAGGCCTCTTTCCACCTGAGCTTTATTGCAGGGCTTTTTTCTCTGATGGGTTTGAACTGGCGCCTGCTCATCGGTGAACGCGGCGGGTCTTGCCCGGAGCCGCCTCCGGGCTCCCGCGCCGCTCCGTAGCCATTCCTCAGCCGGGGAAAAGGCCCGGGAGCGATCAGAGTAAGAGGAGACATCAGGGCCGCGCGCAGGAGGAGGCGCAGCCGCGCGGACGGGTGTCTGTGCCTGCCGCCAGGAGCAAGGGCTGCGCGTCGAGCGGGGAAGGCAGCGGGTCCCTGCTCCCGCACGTATCTCTGGCAAAGAGCAAACCCCAAGTACTAACTATCGGTCTTCTCTCATTTTTGTTTTGGATAGGTGCAAAATTTTCACAGCTGCGTTCACGTAACGGAAGACTTTGTGTCTCCCGAACACCTTGTGCAGTCATTTCACCTAACGCAGGAGCTGAGGCTGTCAAAGGAAGAAATCAATTACGATGACAAACTGCAGGTAGGAACTGCGTCCCGCGGCCGTGTCGCGGCGCGGAGCCACTTCCGCCGCTGCGGAACAGCCACGAGCGGCGGAGGCACTGCCTTGCCGAGGGTGGGGGTTTTTCACATTATTATTATTTAAAACGTGTAAAAAGGTATTTCCTTTCAGCCTGGCTTGTTGTAGTCTGGCTCGTTTTTTCTCTCTGCTAAGCTTGGGGTGCAGTCCTAAACCAAGTTGCTTTTACAGTTCCTTAGTCATAGGCCTTACTGAAAATATGTCTGATATTTTTGCAGGTTAAAAATATCTTGTATCATGCAGTTAAAGAAATGGTGAGAGCTTTGAAGATTCATGAAAGCGAAATGGAAGACATGGAAGAAAATTAAGCGCTCTCTGCCTTTCTGAGTCAACATCAAATGGAGGTTATTTTTCTAACGTATGAACAGTATGTACACTAATTTAAGCTTCACAAACCATCAGTGCCAAGAAAATGGTCATCATATTTACTTGTTAATGACACTGCAACGGTAGAGCTTCATATCACAGCCACTGTGATTACATGTTAGACCTGACAACGCAGCAGCGTTCTGCTGTCTGTATTATAATGTATATGAAGTTTGTGAAATGTCAAAGATTTAAGATGATGTATTTATTTTTGGAAGAAAAAACACAAAATTCTATGCTATATTGTTGATCAAATGTAAATGTGACTTGTACAGTTTGCTAAAATAATTCAGATATTTTTCACTACATTGAGACAGTTACTGTGAGAGTAGGACACAAACACCAGCTATTGCCTGCATTTGGGATCTTGCTGAGTCCGCACAGCAGTCATGTCATAATCTGAGAATTACTGCCAAATAATTGTAAACTTTGTAAAATATAAAGTATATAAAGTAGATATTAAATACAGACACTTCAGTATTTTATTGAAGCTATTCAGTGTACAATTAAACGTTTTCAAAAGGTGTAATTTATTTAAAAATTGTCTCATTTTGGTAAAATTTATGTGAACTTTTAAAGCTAAATATTAAACTTAATATGCTATGTAAATATATACATATATACATTCAATGATGTATTTTTTTAAAACATTGGCTTGCTTTAATTTGTTAAAAGTGCAAGTGTTACACATGCTTTGTACATTGAAGTTGAAAGGGGTTTTACATTTTCCATTAAAATGACTTTATCAAATGTTGTGTCATTGTGTTCGTTTTTTATGTTTGTGGCACATTTGTGATAGCCTGAGTTGTTCATTCACAGTAACTGCAAAATGCATCTCTGCTTCAGTGTCGCTTATTGTAATGCTGGAAATGTTCTGCCTTGGTTCATGTGCACCATTCTGCCCTCTCCGGGCTGCAGACAAAACTGCTGAGGGAAGTGCTGGAGCACAGTTCAAATGGCTGAGCCAAAAAAGAGCCTCTCGTTAAGAATAAAATAATTTAAACATTCTTTATGTTCTGTCTTTAATAATCCAACACTTGCCTTGGGTGAAGGGGAAAGGGAATTTTCACAGAGCCTTTTTTTTTTTTTTTTTTTTTTGTAGCATCTTAACTCTACAATTTAAGAAATAGAGAATAGGTGTTTTTTGTTCTTTTTTTTTTTTTTTTTTAGAAATATGTGCATTTATTTAATAATGGTAAAATTTGTTGGAGAATTGAGTAGAATTCCAGCTCGTTTAATTAGTTTGAAAAGCTGAACTATATGTACACTCTGCAAATCACCTGGGCTACTCAAGTGTTCTGTTTTAGATGTGTTTGCTAGCCCAGGACTCCGAAAGTGGATAGTGATTACCCTGAGGCAAGGTGCCTAACAAGATCTGGAAGGGCTTGTGTGTAAGTTATCTGAAGAAGTAGCAACTTCTGGTCCCCACAAGTGACCCCTCAGATGGGGAGTTTTTGATTTTATTTCCTAGTAGAAGTATCCAGGTTCCTTTATGACCTTCTCAATGTTTCTCCCCCCCTCCCTCCCCTTTTTTTCCTCATCTAACCCTTAAGTTTATTGCAGAGATTACCCTGCAAAAGTCCCAGAGGGTTAAACTGATGGAGAAAGAGGAAGGACTCTCAGAAAGGCTGATATTTTGACAGATTTTAAAGACACTTTGGAGAGACAGAGCTGTTAGGATCAAGCTTGTGTTACATGAAGTGCTGCATAAACGCTGGGGTAAGTAGATCTTCCTTGCTTCCTTAGCAGCAAAAATAAATAAGATTTAAAAATCAGCTTTAGCTGTATAAATAATGATTTCACTATACAATCAACTGTCCACTTGCTTAGAGGAGCTTGTATGTGGTAAATTGATACTGTAGTTATGCCAGATAGATAGTTTTTAAAAATTGCGGTTAAGGGGTAAATCTCATGGATTAGTGGTGTGTAGAAACATAATTTGATGCATTTTGCAACCCGCTTTGTCCTGCGCTTGCAGCTGTCACTGTGCACTGCCCACAACACGGGCAGTGTCTCCCCAGGAACTAACGGGAGGGGAAGAGCTGTTCCCTGGCTCAGCTCCCCCTGCAGAGCCCCTCCAAGGTCTGACAGGCCGCACAGGGAATAGTTTTGCTCCTTTCCTGAAAACTCCTTAGGAGTTTTTTTTCTGATGTAAGGTCTTAGTTATTTTGCAACAGCCAAAAGCGCTGCTATCAGCTAGAGCTTTTGGGGTGCAGGGGCACTGCCAGCTGCCTCTGGAGCAACCGTTTGAAGTATTGTGTCTTCCTTCCACCTTCCTGCTCAGATGGAGATCTTTCTTGCTCTGCTTTGCTCTTCGTGGAACTCTTCATCTCCATTTTATCACTCCTGAAAGCTCAAGAGATCATCAATCCTGCAGGCCCACCTTTGCCACACATACAGCCTCCGTCACTGCTTTTCAGGGATACCTCGTGGTCCTTGTCCCCTTCACTGCCACACAAGAGGAGCAAAGCAACATTCTCCCTGTGTGAGCTGTAGGTGTTATTAATAAAGAATAACTAATTAACAGTACAGCAGGAGTGCTACAGCCTGAACTCTTTCAGCGTAGGTGGTTGTCTGTGATGTGTTTTAGCTCAAAACAAAATTTGCTGGATTTGCTGGCAGTGAAACCCCATGGTCCATATCGCATAGGTCAGAGAAATCAGGTTATAAAGTTCTGATTTCTAAATCTATTTATTCTACCTTTCCAGCTCCATGGAAATTGCTCTGATCTGCATGTGTAAACCAACCCCCTGCATCTGATGGGTGCCGCCTTCTCACGTGCTCTGACCTTCTTGGTAAGTGGCATTTCGCTTGTGCCCTCTCCCGCTCTCGCCCTCCAACATGGCCTGTCCTTGTGCTCCCCCCTGGGCAGCACCGCTCTGCCCTGGGCCCCTTCGGCACTGCGGCCGCTTCTCCGCGTCTCCCTGCTCCGCTGCGGCAGGAGGGAGGCAGCATCCACGGCCGGATCCCTTCTACTCCACCCCAGCAGGGCGACTGGGGAGCTCTGAGCAATGAGTGATTTGTGGCGTGGGAAGCACACGCAAACTGATTCTGCGCTTTTTTGGTTTGTTTGGGTAGGTTTCAAAGAGGAAGTCGGCATCTCAATGTAGCTGGTAGGAAAGTTTGTCTCAGGGCGGACTGAAGACATGTTTTTACCTGAGGTGTTGTGCACAGGTGGTTGCGTTTTGAACTTGGAGCTTTCTAAAGCCGCAGTGATGGAGAGGAAGATTTTTACTGTTAAGTTTCCAAGTGAACTTTCCTGCTTCCTTCCAACCAGACTAATATAACATGTTCTTGACACAGATGCCTGCTTCTTTTTCCAGTCCCAAGACAGGTGTTTTTATTGCAGCTCTGTGCTTCCTTAGTGGAATTAAGAGAGTAGATTTTGGTAGCTCTGAGGCAGGAAATCCTGTATTTTTACAGCTCTAAGGATTTTATATTGTTTGATCTCAATAATACCTTAACTTCTGCAGCAAATGGACCTGAGGGAACATTTCAAATGATCACAAGCCAGAAAGCCCGAGCAAGTTTAGGTTACGCCCAGATTGTAAAGCAAACATGGGGCAAGAAGCAGGGTGGGAGAAAGATGGCCCTAACTCCCCGTCTGCAGGGAGCACCGAGTTCCTCTGCACACAGTTGTAGCCCGTGTGCCGCACAACCAGGCAGGAGAGTTTGGCAAGTGTTCTCCAGCCTGAAAGTCATTTGTGGCATCCACCAGTGCCCTTTGGATTACTTTTGATTAGTTCTCCTAGGACTTTTTGTTTCTTCCGTATTTTCAGGCCTCTTCAATAAGGGATTTCAGCAGCTATTGTCAAATTTTTGGCTTTTTTTTTTTAATCTATGATGTGATGTGAGTGGCAGAGTTGTTGTAAATGCACAGCTGCCACCAGAGACATCATCTCCACATTAGTGCATTTGGACAGGGATTTCTGACGCGGGAGTCCCCGTCAGCGAGGGCAGGTCAGTGGGAGTCGCAGATGGTGGAAGAGCCACTGTTGACAGGAGAGCAGGAAGGGAATTGAAAGCCAAAGAGTTCCTGAAAATTGAAATGCTCTCAGAGGAAGAAGTCACAAGATTCTCTTTTCCTTTTATATAAAACCAAAACGTAAAACCCCACACTTCTGTATTTGGTTTGAGCTGTCATTCTAAGTAGCAACTGGTGGTGCAGTCTGCAGATTTTATTCTCAAGAGATCCCACGTTGCTTCCCAGCTGCCTTTCTCTGGTTTCCCCTTCTGTGGGGATACAGTCAGAGATTGTGTAATTACATTTTGCTTTGCAAAACACGTTGGCTACATTCAATGGGGATAATATTCCTGTGTTTCAAGACAACAGTGGTTTCTGTGGTGAAGCAAAGTCTATGAATAGAAGTCAGTGTCTGGACACATGTTTAAAATTGGTTCCTGGTGAGACGCTTTGAAATAATCAACCACCAAAGTTTTGAGTTGAGTGCAGTAGAAAACAATCCAGACCAGACTCAAAGCCTGGGGGAGTCTCCATGCCCCCTGTGACAGGTTTGGGTTTCACACCGTGCCGCACACGTAAGCGATCGCCTTACTGCTGCTACAGTCCATGCACAAAGATAAATGACTAAACTGCTATATCTTTTATTCTTGAAACAAGGATCAGTCTACTAAAATGGTGCTAGTAAAGAAAAGGCAGACTGTTCTGTAGCGGGAAGTGGGGGCTCTCCGTTTTAATGCAACCAAGCAAGATCCTGGGTATCCACCAGATGGCATCTTCAGCAAAGAAACGCTCCGAAAAGCACTCGACTGCCCCTGAGCTGTTCAGCCTTACAAAATTCAGCCTGGAACGTCATCAAAAAGTAAGTGACAGCAAGAGAGAACATCCTTGCTGTCCTCCTGCTATGTAATGGTTGGTCTTTAGGTGCGGGTCTAGTAACTTCATCTTGTGGAGGAAGAGGTAGGAAAAAAAGCGAAAATGAGGAAAAGGGGTGGGGGGGAGTTTAACTACGCTTAGGAGGCAGAAATGAGCAAGAGGTGTGTGAGCAACAGTGCAACCAATGCCGAGGTGCAGGGAGGCAAATCAGGTGCTTCTTTCTAACTTTCATGATACAAGAACTCAAAGCAAAAGTCATTGAAAGCAGCTCAAAACTATTAAAGCTTAAATTAAGTACTGACAGACCTTGGGGAAAGTTTATATATATATATATTTACCTATATATATATATATATATATATATATATATATATATATATATATATAGGTAAATATTCTTTATGTCATATTCTTTATGACAATTTTTGTTGTTTATTCTTTAGACTGACTGCTTAGATTTAAAAACAGATTAAAGAGCTGTTTACTTGATAAAATTAAAATGCTTCACATTAACTTATTTCATCCCCTAACACCTGCCCCGGCATTCAAAGCAAGGCCAGTTTCTAGGCAGATACACTCGTTGCTGGAGGATGCGGCCTCACGAGCAGCCTGTGCCGCTGCCAGGCGGGGAGCGGAGCCGCGCGCTGCCCCTGCCCGGCTGCGGCGCCGGGGCCGCCCTCGGCCCTGGCTGCGGAAGGAGCCCTGGGAGCGCTGGCCAAGGCCGCCCGCCAGCCCGGAGCCCCGCGCGGCGTGGGAGAGCGTTCCCTGCCGAGGGCACCACGCACAGGAGCGGAACCGGAACCAACTACCGGGGCACCAGTAGCTTCGTCTGAGAAACAGAAGGTACAGCTTGTATCCCCTTCCCTCACTCAAGAGCCCTGATTCTTCAGCAGAGGTAGACAGGCTAAAAGCTGTTTCCTATGATGTGACAGGAGAACGCAACTTCTGTAGCTACTCTTTGTGGAGACAGCTGAAATTGCTGTTTATACCTAACATTTAGATATAAATGTGAGATTAGGTAAGTGCTTAAATAAGTTTATTTCCTTCTCATGAGCACATCCTGTTTTCTGTGTTTTACTGGTAGGAAGTGTTATGAACTACTGACTTACTATCTGTAAAAGCCAGACGGGCAGGTAACAACGGACACAGTAACTTGTCCTTATGTGAGAAGAGCAAAGTGAGACCTTATGTGACACAAGAGCACTTGGGACTAGATTCGGTCATCACAGCTGTCCTGCGCAGTCATGTGCTGAGCTCTACCCACGGGAAAATAACATTTCTCCCCCCAGAAAGATTAGTCTCCTGCCCCAGTTCAGTGTGAGGGAGCTCCTCCAGTACTTGTCTGGGTTTCATTTCCATGGACATTCTCTTGGGGAGGAGCTGCACAGCGCTGGGCTGTTCTTTGTTCTTCTGGCGTATTCTGGAAACAAAACGCACCCTAACCAGCAACTTACCTCGTAACACCACAGCAATAAGCCAGAGTGGGGAAGCTTAGGTGAGGTCACAGCTTCCATGAATCAGTAACGTGCACCAGGCGCGGGGCCTCGTCCTGTCCTGCGAAGCGGGACCGCAGCGCGAGGGCTGCCCGGGCCCGCGCCGCAGCGACCGAGCAAAGCCCTGGACTTCAGCCCAGCTTGCCAGCACGTGCTGGAGGAGGAACACGCAGGAGGTCGGTTGTACATGTTTACTAACACAGTTAGTATAAATCTTAATTTATTTTTTTATACTCTGCAATATTTATAGAGATTTTACGCACTTATGGTTAGTGTCAAAACACCTTGGTTTTTATTTTCATATCCTTTTTGAATCAGGTTAAGCTGTAAACAATTTTTCTTCCACTCAGATACTGCCAGGTAGAATTACTTCCACTCATGCATCACTGAAAACAAAAAGGGTATTTTTCCTTACGTATAGATTTTCTTTTTAACCATGTCACTTTATACAGAAACCAACAGCTAGATTCAATGCACCCTGATTAGTTATGTAAACAGAGAACCCAAATGAAACCTCAACAGAATGAGTAAGTTGGTTCCTTCACAGAATGGAAACGTTTCTCTCTCCTGACTTAAGGTTAGCCTACTCAGGAGAGTAGAGTGTGGCACATTAATCAATCTAGGAGCTGTATAAATTGCACCGTATCTGAATTAACAGTTATGCATAATGAAATGCACAGTTTAAATTCATGCTAGAAAGCATTTTTCAATATGAAGTGGCAGCCAACTGGCAACCATAACAGTTAAGTTCTGCACCATCATTTATGGCATTATAGATAACTATTACATATAGCATACTTTAAAACCCTGAAGGATTGTGTTATTGGAAACATTCTCCAGGCAGTCATTTGGTTTGAAACATTAGGAGAAAGACTAAAGAGCTCATCATCTTATACCAATTATGGTATCTTTAAATTTCATGAAGTAGATCAGATATGATGTGTATTTCACAGTAACAAAGTTGCTTTAATGCCTTTTCTCCAACAGTACGATTGTGTTGCATGTTTCTGCCCTCACATCATCATTGTCCTGGTGGTTTTCCCTTTTCTCAGTTTGGATAACTACAATGAGCACTTTTCCTGTTGTTTTTTTTTAACTATTCATCAGTCCTTTCAGTATATCTTCAGAAAGTTCCAGCAGAGGCAGTTCCGGGGACGGGATGTCCAGGGGAGGAAGGTTGGGTATGGGAATGTCCTTTGCCTTCCCAGCAGCTGTTCCAAACTTCTGCCAACTCGCAGCTGAAGAGGCTTCTGAATGTTGCTGCAGACCCCACAACTCTGACTTCTCTACGAAGTCGGCATCTACATCCAACTCCTTCTCTACTGGAGATTTTTGGAGTCTAGCTCTTTCTGCTTTTAACTGCTTATTCTCTCTCCTTAATCTCTCATTTTCAGCTACAAGAAATTCTATATGCCGTTTCAAATCTGCAATTTTGGTTGCCTGCTCTTCTATTATTGTTTTGTCATCTTTTGGAGCTTTACTCCCAATACATGCTTCCAATGACTCTTTTTTTTTCTGAAGCAGAAACAATAGTGTATCTGGGTCCCTGTCAAAGACACCCTGAATATTCTGTAGATGTTTCTCTGCAGAAGGGCTGTATTTCTGAGTAACAGGAACCAATACGTTTGGATCATCAGACTCCTCAGCAGGTGGCTTACAGGAAGCCTGGAGGTGTGTGGCTACGTCCTTGTCACCATGCTGCTGAGCCTTCAGCTTTTCCTCTCGCTTTGCCCTTTTCCACCTCTCCTGGATGAGCAGTAACTGTTTCAGGTGACTATCCCTTTGTAATTCCAGTGATAGCTGTGCCTGTGCAGGAGCAAGGGTAAACAAATCAGCAGGTGGTACCTAATCCGGCTGCATATTCATGCACGTGAAGTTTCGTTCACGTAAACGTTTACAGAACCAGCATCACAGCATGTCCCGGGGCGAAGGGGGGCTTTTTGTTATTCAGATGCTAAATCCATCCAAAAGAAATTCTGATATGTCCCCTAGATTTATTGTAACTAGGGGTATTATTAAGGACTGGGTTTTAACATATTAATCAACAGCACCACTAAGCAGAAAAGTGTCCCAATGCCTAATATGGTCCAAAATGATGTGGCCATATTTGAAGGAAAGGGGGTATTTAATAACTCACAGGAACCACCTGGAAAAGAGGTGGCCCTTTTTCTGTAAGAATGACCCTTGGCAGGAAAGGCAGATGTCAGATCTGTCAGATCAGTGTTGAGACGGGGACTGTATTACTATTGTCTGAACTCAAAGCCTGCTGCTCTGGAAGGTCTGAGCAGGCTGCACTACTGCAACCCCACACAGCTCTGTGCAACAAATGAGGACGGCACAGGGCTGTGCTCCCGCCATCTCCGCTCAGGATGAACGAAACCAGAAGGGCGAGCTGATTGCGGAGGCCGCTGCACGTGGCTCTCACCTGCTCGGACTGGGTCAGCTTCATGGCTTCTGTCAGGTAGGCTGCAGGAGAGAAAAACACTTAGGGCAGGGTTACAAAACCTTAGTATTTCCTTAAAAGCTAAGAAAACACTTCAGACCTTACATGTTCTGAACTGCTAGGTAAAAGAAGCAGGAGAAAGGCAAAACCTTCACTAAATTACAGGGGCTGGCAACACATTCTATTTTTCAAGAGTATAAAAATACTACCATAGGATCATCTAACACATGCTACAGCCTTGCCATTGCATCCTGTCAGCTCAAGTGGCTCCAATTTGGTCTTCAGAGGAGGACTCCAGCCCCGTATGATGGTAGCCGTTTTCAGAAAATGCCAGGAAGAGCAACTTCCCTACGTGGCAAAGCTACACCAGTCAGCACTAAAATGCAATGCTTTTCCTTAACATGCACGTAAGTAAAATCCTCTCTCATTATATGCCAAAACTATGAAGCAAAGCTTTTTCAGTTATGTTCCTGGACTGCTGTCCTTCATCAGAGTTACCCACTTCTTCATCAACTTCCCCTCCAAATCAGAAAAGCTGCTTAGAGCAGTACTTGAGGCTTTGCACCTATCTTGCTGGTGCTGAAAATGACAAAAGAGGGCTAAGAAATTCTTAATCAAATTCAGAAGGATATAATATAATGGTGCAGAATCATCCACTGAAGAAAAACAAGAAACATTCAATGAATTTTTTGGTTTGTTTTAGTATGTGCCAAGAAGGAACAAAAAGGAAAAGTCTGTGTATTAGAGCTAAAGAGAACTTAAGTGCCATCTCTCATTGCTCTCAGTATTCATATATACCAAAGAAATTACAAGTTTCTCACTTTTTTTAAGTATTTATGAATGGAAAGCAAGAATGCCTGGTATCTAGGTTACAATGTTCACAGTAACCACTTATTTTGTCTCCATACAAGTCCTGTCACTGGAAATGTCCTACTTGTTGCACCAATTAAGACATCCTCTTTCTTCTTCTGCCAAGTGGTTGCTGCACTTTGTCAGCCAGTTCATGGACTTCAGCACAAATAATTAACTGTGACTCGTTACATGCACAGGTAGAAGAACAAAACCTCAGTTAAGGGAGGGCTGTCACCTGCAGTGCCAAGGCCTCCAGTGTAATCTGTTCTTTTGTGTGACTTCTACAGGAGCTGAGCTGACTGCCCCTATATGTTCCCCTTTAGCAACATATAAGTTTTCTTGACTGAGACATTAGAAAATCGAAGTAAATAAACCCTTTACTTAAAAAAAAGTGTCTAAGTGTTTCCTTCATCAACAGAGAAAGAAGTTACTAAAGGTATGAAAGAAGCCAAGAAAAGATGAAGTGTAAAGTGAAGTGAAACCAGGTTTGCATCTGCAATTTTTCCATGACATAAGGTGCTGGGTTTATCTTGAGTCTAGAACTGCCAGTGACAGCTATCCCCCAAAAAAACAACTTTGGAAATTTCTGGCAGTAGCTATTCGTATTAGAGAACAGATTTCCAAATGGGACTTTGATCTGGACTGAAAAATGAATTCACATTTTAAGAATAAAAATAGTACTCTGCAAGTTACTAGGTACTTTATTTATATGAAGCAGGTGAATCTAGAAAGTGATTTGAAAAGCTGGAATGTGAGAAATACCTACTCACCAGCAGCTTTTTTGTGACAAGAAATTGCTTCTTCATATTTTCCTGCTGCCAGCAAACGGTCTGCTTTCCTGCTCTGCTGATGAGCCTTAAAAAGAGCATTACATCAATGGGGGTTAACACACAAATAGCTCCTCTGTTTCAAAAGCAAAAGCTTTGGCTCATCTAAGCATCCTGCATCAATTTCAGTTCTCAAGCTTTTATATACTGCCTTTAGTATACATCATACAAGAGCATGTACTGTACAGGTAAGAAATGAATTTTGCGAATGCAGCAAAGACGGTGTTTGCAACACTGTGAAATCCATCTGAAGCTCTTCCTCGGCACGTACATCTTTGCCTTTACAGCCATCCACTGTATTTGTGTAAGAAGACCAACAGACTACAGAAACCAAGAGAAACTTTTAAGTATTTAGGACCATTTTACCTGGCAGAATGTGAGATATTTGAACGATGTAGCTGGAAAATGAAATGTTGCACCTTTGAGCTACCTGACTGCTGTCCCATGCACAGGAGGCTTCACCTCTTGCGTGAAGAAGTTGGAAAAGATCTTGTTCTTTTTTAATTCACAACATACATTAATTTTAAAATGACATGCAAACCCACAGTTAGGAGTAGCAACGCCACGTTCTTGCTGCACACCAGTTAAGGCTATACGAGCATTTGGAAGCCACTCATATAGACTGCTAGGGCAGACTAAGCATGTTGCTGGAAGCCAGCAGCTGATGCAAGTGAGCGGTGTTTGCATCTGCTCCGCTGGGAAGAGGAGAGCACAGCCAGCGCTGCCGCGCTCCCCAACGCCAGGCTCTCCAGCACTGCCACGAGACAGGGATATTGTGGTCCTTCCTCCAGGACAAGCTGTGTGCTATGAATGACTGTGACTGCTGAGTGGTAGGACTGTCAGTAACACACACTGCCCAGGCCTGCTTGACTGCATGTTGAATTTCAAGTAAAAGGGTAACAAGAGCCAGGAACCAGCTCTATAAAACAACACAAGGCGCTTACAGAACTGACAGAGGTTTTTGCTGTTTCTCTGTCTTTAAAAATTACTGTTTCTCTGTGCTGGACCCCACCTGGCTTAACTTTTAAAGGAAACAGGAACTGAAAGCGTACGTACGCTCTGACCCATACAAATACTTTGTTCTTCCTGTTCACCCAGATAAATGTATCAGGCTTCAGATGTTTGGTTAATACAAGATTCATTGACTCGCTTCTTAAGCATATTCCAGGATAATACATAAAACATATGCATACATACATAAAAATGAGACCATTTGTCCATGTCCTAAGCTGTTAGGATGACTGGCTTCCCGTGGGCCTTATTTATGGAATTACACTTTTCTCTGTCTCTCCCAATATTGGCGAAAGCATCAAAAGCCATAAAAAAATACTGTAATACACTTCTATCAGGACTGATACGATACTTGCATTAACATCCATTAAAAAAAAAAGTTCAAAATTCAGATCAGTTTCTTTGTCATCATTTACCTCCAAACAGACATAATATCTACAATATCTCAGTAAATTAAATTTTCTGCTAGAATTTTAGTAGCTCTGACACCACAAATGGGGAAATAGATTGGGATTTGATATAAGCAAATAAGGTAACAAGTGGAGAATTTTTTAATGCAGAAGAGTTTAATTTCTTCAGAAAATACCCTTTTGGGTAGCGTTTATCCTTAAGCAATCCCAGCACTAACATCACTGGATTTAGGTATTTGGCTTTTCTAAAACTGGTTTAATGCACTGAGTGTTCTAAAACACATCTTGATTCTTCAGAACAAATACTCTGGGAATGTTTATCCTCATGGCATTGTTAACAGTCCCCATTTCTGCTTCCCTGAGATTAAACAATCTCAGCAGAAGAACTGATTTACTATCAGAAAATCATCTACTTCATGGCCTCTTTTTATTGACTGCTACAAATGACATATGCCAGAAAGATAAACTTATTTCCCATGAGCATGAACAAATGAGTATCAACTCGTCCAGAGCCAATTCCTCATTACTCATGGCAGCTCATCCATTTACAAGTTAGCTGCATCATGGGTATAAAAACACCTGAGCTAGTTCCTTGAACAACAATTTTTCAATAAATTTGTCTCTTCTTTTGCAAGTTGCCCAAGCAGGTCTAAGCAATCAGAGAATCTGAAATCAGAGAGCATCTGGAGAAAGAAGATCTAATAAAGCAGTTCGGCAAGCCAGAGGCTTGGCTCCATTTATTAGTTTCTACATATAAGAACTTGAAACTGGTTATTTTCAAAGGCTGTTTTTCATGTTTTACACTGTTGCAGCACCAGCCTATTTGAATCACTTAGGCATATGCAGAACATTTGAGGACAATCTATCGGTTGTTACTTGACTGATCAATTAAATTATTTCCATCCTCCATTAAGTCTCAGAAGCTGAAGAGAGTCTAAAGCAGTTGGGCTAGAACATAAATAAACAAACAGAAACAAACAAACCAAAAAACAAACAAACAAAAAACCCACAAGATGCTAACACAAAGATAAAATATAGGGTTGCTTGATTGTAAGGACAAAACTCCTTTCTTGCTGTTACATTAAAACACACAGATGCCTGGCTTATTCCGATGTACAGCAGCAGGCTTCACCAGTGGAAACAGCAGCAGAGGAATCAAAAATCAGTCTTTTTGCATAGATTTATTTGAGAAAGTTGATGTTTTGCAGTTGATCATAAGGGAAAAAAATCTTTATTTTGTACATTTTCCTGCCAACTTGGCAAGGATATATTTACTCTTTTATTCCACCCTGCAAGTGATTATTCTGATTAGTTGACTGTGCAAAGACCAAGGAATTTCTCCCATTTCCATGGTAGAATATTCATCACTAGCCATTTGAAGAAAACGGTGGTGCTGTTTCCCAGCAGCCAGTAATGAATCTGTAACATGTGGGTATTTGGGTGCTTAATATGCCACATATCACAGACAAACTTCCACATCTAACCTAGCCAGAGGGTGTACTCTCAGCACTCTGTTACATTTAGGCACACGCAGCATCCAAACCACTGTTAGAAAATCTATTCTGAACTCAGCGTAGACTGTACCCCCCTGCAACAACTGGCAACGGAAGAACCAGTGCTATCACAGAGCGAAAAAGGGGCTTTCAAGTTTATTCCTGGCCTGATGTCATGCTAAAAGAAGGTGGTTACAACAACAATTCTGGAGCTGCTAAGCTGGTTCCTAACAGATTCCTGTAGAACTGCTTTGACTTTGGTTTTGCTGCCATGATATGACAGAAGCAGCTGCTGTATAACTGCAGTTGGTCCCTATATCTGATTTCTCCTTCCTCTCTCACTTGCATTGTTGCAAATCTCTGCAGAATGTGTTGTAAGAATAATTACAATTTATTAAGGAGCTATGGAAATGGAGGGGGGAAGTAGTTTGACAACTACCTTCAAAAGGCCCTCCCAATCCAGACAGGCAGGAATTCCCAGTCGGCAAACCCACAGGTGTAGCCACTTGACTCTCCTAAGAGGAAGCAGGTGTGAGCAAAGGATGGCCAAGGCAAAAAGGGTCCTGAAGATCCTCTAGCTTTTTTGGTTTTCAGTGGGTTCACGGATGTTACACTGTATCCCTTGAGCCACTCTGGATGAGCTAGAGAAGTCAAGGGTAAGTTAAACTTTCCCCTTGCAGCTAAAATAGTAAGGGATGATAGTTATTTTAAATTAGTGCTGATATGATCTTGAATGATCCTACTTTATTCTCTACCCAGCTAATCAAAATTGGTGACTCATATAACCTTTGAGCAAGTGAATCAAAAATTAATCAACTATCTAAAGCAGCAATGCAGATAATCTCTTTACCTAGAATTTTCTTCAACAGGTCAAAAATTAACACAGAGCTTATTTTAATGCACTGTAAACAAGAAGCTCATGTACCTGCAGCAGGCCATGTGGAAGCCCACTATTTCCTCAAGCTATGGAAAAGCTGTACCAGTTTCTATCTAGCTAAAATGAAGCACTCTAGCTGGGACTTTTCCTGTATAATTTCAGTTCAATACCAGCTCTTACAGAAAGAAGACTAACAGGAAAAGCAAACAAGCAAAAAATCCTTAGTCCTACAATATTTTGAAGGTGTATCTGCATTAATTATTTTCAAATACAAGAAATCTACTATCTTTCCCTAAGCAATTTGTAGCAGTCCTTCCGTGTCTGAGACAGCCTGGTGCACATCTCTCTTGCTGCCCCAGTGGGAACAGCTCTTCACTGGGCAAAGCCTTGTGAGAAATGTTAAGCTTGTGGTCTTTATTAATTGCGGGGGGGGGGGGGGTCTCTGTAGAAGCTTATATATTTTTAATATGATTGTGAAGCAGATAACAGTGGTTTGCTTACTAATAAAGTTACAAAGGAAGTCAGGGAAAACCTGGCCCCTACAAAGGGAGGGGCCTGTGGAAAGCTGACTGTAAAGGAAGTTCTGTATAATGTAACAGTCCATAAATGCCCCAAGTACAACCAGGGCTGCTAAGGACATCTGCTTTGTGCTAGAGGGGTACTAGTTAATTTGCCAGAAAGACTCAACAACTAAGCTTTGATACCACTAAGCAAAGGCGAGAGGATTTTCTTGAGATGTGAGGAATCTACTTTGGGATTTGCTTTGTTTCCATATGGACTTTTATAGGAGCAGGTCAGAAAGGGTGTCAAAGGGATGTTACCATTGCCTTCCCCCTGCTTCTGTTTAAATCCCTCCTGAGCAGGCAATGAGCTTTGTATGTGTATGCACACATGTGCAGCGGAAAAGGGAATGAAGGAAGAATGCAAGCAGGAAAACATGACCTTGAAGTCAAGGATTCCTGAAGTCCAAGAATAAACTACAGCCACCTATGCAACTGTAGTGTGATCATGATAAACAAAACTCAGAAGGATCTTGGAGAATGTTAATATTTACAGGGAGCTACATTATAAGGAAAAAATAATGAAATAGTGTGTTTGCCACTACAAAAAAAAAAAGCTACTATGTAGCTATGTAACAAGAGCAAGTCACCTTAAAAATAGTTGCTGTATTTGTGGGGAAACTTTTACAATCAGATGAAGTTAAATAAGTGATTCTATTTTTTTTTTTTTTTCAAATGTGGATAATCAGCCAATACCACTAGCCACAAGTTAGCTGAAATTTCTGTTTTTGAAAGCCTGTCCTTAGCAAGGACAGAACAATGACTCAACTATAAATTACAGGTTTGTGTAACTGTAAAGCAAAATAAGGATGCGGGGCTCTCGTAAGAACATATTCTCAATTCAGCACTCTTTAGACACTTTGAACTGTAAAGATGTTAAAGTTCAACTCCCCTGCAAACAATAGCTTTGGAATCTAAGTATATGGGCAGACAAGCAACCAAATTATTGTGACTTGGCCAACCAGCATTAACTCACTGAATCATTAATTGACTACACATGTTCCAAACCTATTGCAATTAGGTCAACAAAGTGTCAGAGTTCCCCACCATGGAAATGTAATGAAGAGATCTGGAACCAAAGCAACTTGCACTACACTGTTCAAGCCAGGCGGAGCCCACAGTCCCACACAGGTGTAGCTGCAGCTGCTGCTCCCCTGCAACTTCACATCAGTGAAGTATCACTGGTTCACATCAGGTATCCTTTTCTGGATGCCTCGTGGCAAGGGAACCTCCACTTAATATGACAGAAGCACTAAAGCCGCAGTTTGCATTTTAGAGCCATTTCATGTACCTATATTTATCAGCTGTTTCAGTAACGTGTCTGCTCATACTCAGTGCTGCAGCTTGCACTGCAGAAGCCTTGCTAGCTGGAGGTTATAAGCTGAATGAGAGCTGTCCCACTGTCCTGTTCATAAATAAAACCAGCCTGGGATCCTAGAGGTATGCTTAGTTCTGAAGTGTCTCTGAGACTCCCTCATTCTGCTCTTTAAATGCTGGTAGGCATGCTTACTCACACCTGAACCTGTGTCTCAATGCCAGGTGGGCACTTACCCTGCTGGGTCACGTTGGCCTTACAAATATTGCTGCTAGGTACTCAAACTGCATTAATACCAGTGATGAACAGGATGTTCATGACTCAGAGCTGCTGCAAATTGCTTTATGTGCAGCAGAAAAGTTTTGAGATGTAACTGCTATTTAAGAACATGACCAACTATGACATGGTTGAGCTTTTGTAATGAGTCTATTGCTGACCAGACTGTTCAGCTGAATGCCCTTTGCATCACCTCAGTATTTGCAGTGACTTTATCCAGACAGATGTTCTGCTACCACTGAGGACTTGCACCTTACACCATCCCTCTGCTGCAATGAATTGCAGTATTACTGCACTGTTATGTGGAAAGCTGAGCTATGGTTTCAACCACCCTGGTGCAAAACACTTCACATCAGGAACAACTTGCTGTAGAAGGAGGTTCTTCCACTTCTACTACTGCAACTTTAAGAGCTTGATTCTTCTGCCTTGAGCTCAGAATTGCGTGCATCTGTCCCTTTCTTCTAACTTCAGATTGGAAGAGTAAAATAGCATCTCCCAAATGAGCTTGGAGGAAGAGAGGGGGTGACAGGATGAAGAATCAGGGGAAGAAAGTAGAACAGGATTTGGTAGCATTTGCTGTGTGTTTTTGAGGGGGGGGCTTTTACTTTTGTTTGCTTATTTTTTGTTTTTAAGCACAGAGTAACATGATGATCCTGTTTTTCCATTCAAAATAGCAGAGGTACAGGCTGGCATTAAGTCTCAAACTTATTGGTGCAAGTGATCTAAATCTTCCACTCTCTGGTAAAGTATTTCATAGATGCTTTCAGCTTTTCTCCTCTTTCATAATTTCTTTCCCACTCTATGTATTGCATATTTATTCTACCCATCATTCCCTCTTCAAATAGTTATGGCATTCATCTCATTTTTTAAACCTTTTCTTAAAGTAGACAATAGGCTGGCTTGCATTGGAATAGTTACTACCAATGTTTTACACTGTTAATATTAAAAACATTAACTACACGAGATTCTGCAATTGCAATAAACACTTGCTGTGTTCTTCTCAGCCCTGTCCCCAGTCTGTAGTTTCTACTTTTCATCAAAATAAATAACTCTTCAAATTGGACACCTTACATTTCAAGAGTCACAGGTAATATATATTCACCCATCTCTGAATGTTGCCTTCTAAACCATAGTGATTGCTATGGTTTTGTAGGCAGAATGCAGAGTAGAGGTGGCAAGTTTCCACAGAACATATCCTATGGAAGGAGACTAAAAAAAGGAATGGTAAAGTATAGGATTCACGGAGCTACGAAGCTCTGGGTGTTGGACTAAGTATCAACCTCAAGAAGGGATTAAAAAGGAAACTTCCTTGATGTACTGTTTGTCTTTATTTTTTACTGTGCTATTTCCAAGCTTCTGGTGGTCATTTGTGTGTGGCTGTACTTTAAAAGTATGGAAAAGCTTCACAGGTGTCTGGCTGACCTCTCTTGTTCCTGCACCTAAGGTTAAAATAATTGTTGAAGGAGAGCAATCGCCCATCCGGCAGCTAGAAACAGATCTTTTATAGGGCCTCTTGTGACACTGGCCTCTGTGCTTTTGCACTAAATCAGTCAAAGAACGTTGCACTGTCTTTGTTAATGACACCAGAGTATGTGTGAAACAAATGTTCACTTGGACTAAATATTCACTGTGTGGCTGCCTGCAGTTGCAAGGACTGGACTTGGTCCATACTAGTTTTAAATTCCAAGGCATAACCTAATTATGGCATTTGTAGGGTTGAAGAACGGGCTTCCTTCTCAGTAACAGGATGAGAGCTTTAACCCACTCTTTCGAGCTTAGATGATGTTTCTTGTCTGCAAACATACAATGCACTATGGGGGGAGAGGAAGTGCCAAAATGGATGCTCAAGTATCAAAGCTTCCCCAAAATGCTTTCCCAGGCTCTAACAACTCAGATGATGGAAAAGTTGTTTCAATTTATTCTTAAATGAATTATTTCTATATATAATGGAAATCTTGAAGACAATCAAGAGGAAGAATCAAATCAGCAGTTATACTTTAGCCTCAAGCCAAGAAAGGTTAAAAGAAAGAAATAAGGAGTTAACATTCAAAATGATTATTCTTTGTCAACAATGACAAAGAAGGTATACACATGCAGACGAATAACTTAGGCGGGGGGGGGGGGGAGTGTGATTGAAGGATTAATTCTAAAAACATTTCTCACTGAAGTCATTAGACCTGAAATTCAACTATTAAAATGTCAGCTAAATGGTAAATACTGATGCAGATGCAGAGTTTAGATGCAGAGTTTTATAATGCAAATCTGGAAAACAAATCAGTATTTGTCATTTGCCATCTATAAAAGTAAATCAGTAAATTGGGAAGACAAGTTATTAAGGAAAAGAAATATCACCAATAGTTTAAGGCCTTACCTTATACCCATACACATAAGGATAAAATATTGTCTTGAGATAAGCATCTTTCAGAAGATATAAATCTATTGTAATTAAATGTCAGCAGAACACAACAAGGATGGGAGGCTATCATCCTCAATTAGGCAGTTTAGGCAAATAATCAAATACATAAACAGTAACTCAAAGCCATTAATGCAATAATAATTGACTAGATATAGTAGGTCTGCTACATACTGACAGACAAACACACATTAGGACACTGTGAAATTAAGGATTTTTTTTTAGTTTATCTCTCCCAGAAAAATGGTGAACTGCCCATGCCTTCAAGTAAAAGTTGCTGCTCAAATATGCAACTAAAGAACAATATCCAAAGGATAAGATGAGCAACAACAAACAACTATAGCAAATTCTGATGAAAATACTTAACTAAAAATGCTAATTTCACTAAAATTAACAAGTAGTGATATACTGAAGGAAAATGTCTTGTACTAACTCCAAGAGTCACAAAGTTCAGATAAATAAGCCTTACTTTTATCGTATACAGAACGATGTACTAGGGTGTGTCTGTATGCCTTTATTTTTTCTTAATTTCCCTTCCAAATAGCTTGGCATTTGTAGAAGAATTCATGTTCTTTACAATTCATATGAATTGAGATTCAGGTAAAAGGATTTTTGGGGTGTTTTGTTTCTGGAGAGGAATCAGCAGCAAATGATAGTATAAATAACTTAATTATAACAAAGACTAGCACCTTCCTTGAATGTTATTGCAAACCTGACAAACACAATTAGAGAGGGACTGTGAAGGGGAGAACTCGAGGAAACCCCTGTAAATTACACCTATTTACATTTTTAAAAATGTAGGACTGTTCTGACCATGGTACTGTGCCCATTCAAACTCTTGTGGGTTTTCAGGGTGCTTGGTACAACCTGAAAGGACAGATAACTTTTCCATACAGATTCATAGCTACGCTGTATGGGAACTTCAGAAATACTTTTGTAATTTAGGCTATAGTAATTTCAGAAAAATGGAATAGGAACATATGCACAGGCAGTTTCATGGCCTTTCTGTATAGGGTTATATAAAGTAACTTCCCCCCGCCATCTTGTATCATCCATGACATGAAGTGTCTTGATCTTATTTTTAGCCCAGTGCTAGACAGGTGTGGTAACTGCACACTCCTATTGTCAGAGAATCATCATCTCTTCAGGCTGAAGCCAGGCTTTAGTCACACTCTTGGCATTCCTACCATCCTTAGTAAGTGGTCTTGGTTAGAAACGCAGCTAACTGGCAAAAATCTGCACTGCCACTGAGTGGCTAATTTTGGCCATTTACCAATGAATCCTCAATTATGGCGCTCTCTCCTTAGAGGTCCATACACTAAACATTTCCTCTAATCATCTACTTCTACAAAGGTTTCTAAAATGCCTGTAAATAGCTCCTTTTTTTATTCCTCTGGTGTTGTCATCTTCCAAATTTGACATCAAACACATAAAGTCACCAACCTGCAGGGACTGTCTACCTCCTGTGGCTGCTTATTTCACTCAACTCTTCAATATGCAGCCTGAGACAGCATGATGTGCCTCAGAGTGGCTGTGCACCACAAGTTCAGATCTAAATAGCCCCTCTCCCTGCTCTACTGCCATGGTAAACTCAAGAGAAGCCAGGAATACCCAACAGGCTCTGTATGGAGCAGGCGAGGGGTTGGCAAGGTTGACATCAAGCAGAAGCAGATGAGCTCTGACAGAACTGAAGTGACAGCAGGCTCCTAAAGCCTGTGTGGCAGTGTCCAACCCAATTCTGTATCAAAAGCCTTCCTGGGGGCACTGCAGCTGCCACCTGGTTGTGCAATTCCTGGCTGACTGGACTGCTGGACTCAAGACGGTCCAAGGGAAGGCTCTGTCTATCCCTGCCTTGGTGTGAGTCACACAGCTCTGGCAGACCCACCAGGTAGTTCAAGTGCTCTTGCATCTGGATCTCATCTGTGTGTTAGGATCCACTTGATTCAGTCTGTTCAGAATCTGGTTGTCTTTGTGAAGCTCCTGTACTTAAGCAGCAGGTTTATTTAAGCACAGGTTTATTTCAGCAGAGTCACTAGCACTTTAACACTTTAAAGCAACTCATCTTTCAAATCCAAAAGACCCTGTAGCCGCAGCTGCGCCGCACAAACCCCTGCACGCGCGTGGGTAAGTCCCGCCAGACCGCCCGCGTCTCCCGCCAACCCCGCTGTGTCCCCGTGCGCGGGCCGGGGCCGGCCGCAACCCTCCCCAGCGCCGCCTCGCCCCGGCCGCTACTCGGCGCCGAAGGGGAAGGGGTCACGGGGACCTGTTTCGTTTCCCGGGTGGCTCCTGCGCCCCATACGGCGGCCGCCGTCTCCGTCGCCGCCCAGCGGGCAGGCCCGGGCATGTCCCGCGCCACTGCCCAACGGCCGCGCGCCTCCCCCCTCCAGTAACGGCCGCGGCTCACCAGGTTGAGGGGCCCCTCCATCACCTCCATGGAGGGCGGCGGCTGCGGGCACATGGGCGCGGGGGGGGCCGCTCGCGGTGCCGCCGCCCGCCCCGCGCCGGCGGCCGGTAAACACGGCGGCCGCTTCCGCGCCGCGACGTCACGGCGGCGCCGCCCGCCCTCCGCGCGGCGTCACACGTCTCGCGAGAACGGAAGGGAAGGGACGGGCAGGGAAGCGTCGCCGGGGCAACGGGGCCCGCCCCTTCGCCAACGGCCCCGCCTCTTCGCCAACGGCCCCGCCTCTTCGCCAACGGCCCCGCCTCCTCGCCAACGGCCGCCCGCCCTCAGGAGCGGCCGCGGAGCGACCCGCGTGCCCGCGCTTCGGGTAAGCGGCCGGCCCGACCGCCCTGCCTCTCTTTTCTTTTTTTTTTCCTTTTTCCCCTTTTATTTTCTTTCCTTTTATTTTCTTTTCTTTTTTTTTCTTTTTTCTTCTTTTCTTTTTTAAAATTTTATCTTTAATTTTTTTTTAACTTTTTTTGTAGATAATTTAATTTGTGACACCGACTGTTTGGTTCACGAGTGCATCCAGTGCCAGAGGGTGCTGGCCTGTGTCGCAGGAAGCTGGGTGCTGGTGCCTCCGAGGTGCCATGCTGTGGTCGGCTGGCCTCACGGTGTGACAGGGACACAGAAACAACTCCTGCCTCGAGGAGCTCAGTTTTGTTCTGAGGCAGAGTCCCCTAGACACGTACCAAGTACAGCTTAAAGGTGACGGCGTCTGAGGTGAAGTGCCCACACTGAGGCTGGGCGATCACTGTCTTCTGTGAAGTGAGGGAAGGAGAAGCCCCTGCAATAATGGGCCTGTTCTAACAAGGCAGCTTTTCCTGGCTCTTTGCTGTAGAATATGAAAGGAGGTGGCAATGGCAGCAATACCAGAACTGAAGTGCGGTTGCTTGCCAGCCAAGGTAACCAGGCCTAGTAGTCTTAATTATTCAAAAAAGTCCCTTTGAGAGAGGCAGCAGGGTCAGCTAGGCACAGCGCCATACAGCGAATAAGCTGGCCAGCAAAGTTAGTGTAAGACCCTCTTTATCTCTACCACGCTGTCTTTAAGTAAGACTGCGAAGAAGAAAACCACTATAAAGGAGCTTTGTATTACATGGAAGGATGCTGTGAGTCCATAGAGGCACATGAGTAAAAGAATAAAAGAGTAAATGGAGGAGGAGAAAAGGTTAGAGGCAAAAGCAAGATACTGAGAAAACACGAAGCAAAAAAGGTAATTATCAGCAGGTAACGAAATTCCCTGTGTTTCCTTTGTAGATGTGAGCCTCAGACATGACTGGCGTCTGTGGTGTTTGAGTAATCCTGAATCCTGTGGTACACTTCAGCACTCAACCTTTCCTGTGCTATGGGGACTGGCTCTGCAACACGGGAATGCTGGGGGGACTTTTCCTTCAACATATGTGGTTAGACAAGATAGTATCTTCAGGCAGGGAGCTTCTAGAAGATGTTTTACTAGTTGCTGTTTTCATTTGCAATCTGTGACTTGAGTTAATCATATACGGCCAAGTGGGATCCTGTGAAGTCCAGAGTGGTTTTGATGTAAGACCTGCTGATTGAATAGTAGATAGGTGAATTTGTCCCATCTCAGTCACTGAAGTCAGACAGGATGGAGAGCAAAGGCTACTTGGTGCTTCTCTCCAGGGACTTGCACTCTGACCTGATGGACTGATGCAATTTAATTACATTTGCTGTACCATATCTCTGTATTTCCCTTCTTCACCGTACTTTATGCATACCGGCCACTTTCATGCAGAGATATATGTTACAAAGTTACATGTAGGAGTACAGGTTTTGAGCATCGCATAAATTCACAGTTCTTGGTAATGACATGTTCTCTAACCCTTATCCTCCTGCAACCTGGCCTTTCTCTCTCTCTTGTCAACAGTGCTACAATGGTAAAAAGTCTGGCACACGTCTTTACAGCTGAGCCCAGGTCTCTGAGATACTAAGTTGTTGACTTGTTTATGGACTTACACTGAATGGTATGCCAAGTTTTGCTATTTCTTCTGCATCTCTTTCTGGGAACCTTTAGCTGGTTAACACCATATTTCGATGGTCCTTTTCCATGATGCATTAATCCAAGGGCAAATCTTAACGATCTTGCTAAATATTAGGTAGGATGAGATTTTAGATACACTGTCAGTCAAACTGCATGGTATCAAGCTGCTTACATTTCTATCCACTTAATTAACTCTTCCCTCATCTTTACTGACTCAATTTCAGATTTTTGTTTGGTTCTCACTATGTTGTTGTCATTGCGTGTTTTTTTGAGTCTGGTACAGTGGAAGTAAGATGCTGGGCTAATTTACCACTTAAGGGAGAGGAGCTAAAGGAGTTCAGAAAATACCAACAGAATAGAGGTTTTAGGAGCGATGTTGCTCAAGCCAGCATGTTTTGGCAGGCGTGGTATTCCCGCAGCTGCGGTGGTCGTTACTGCACTTCCAGCAGAGCTGGCAGTCACTGTAAGCCCTCTTGGGAAACTGGCCATGCCCTTTCTCAGCCAAGCACTGTTAGCAGATGCTCAAATTGGACGTTTTTCTTAAACTTCTATATCAGTGTGTGTTTTCTACTGAGCTGTCACAGTTTTAGAGAGCTCAGAAAGCTGAAGGCAAATAAAAAGAACTCTAACATAATTGCTGTTTAAAATATCCTAACATAATCACTTTTTAAAAACTTCCTGTTTTTAAAAGCCAGTGGTGATATTCAGGGTTTCCTTCAGAACCATCCGTGTTGTTGTTTGTGACGCTGCATCCAACTTTAGCTTTTTACTTTTTTTTTAAGTACTTTTTGCCTTTGGTAAAACTTCCTCTGCAGCCTGCTTTTTTTTTTTTTTTTTTTTTTTCAAGAGGCATCACATGGGCAATTCCTGAAGATTCAATGAAAAGCAAGAAAGGTCTGGGAAGTCATCTGTGTAGTATTAGCTGCAATGTAATATACTGATACTATTGCTAATCCAAATTAAATTTGTATGGAGGTTCTGCTTCATCTAAGGAATCATCTTAGGACACTTCATAGATTGATGTCCAAAATTCCAAGAACATGGAGTGGAAGATGTCACCTCTGTTAGCCTTTATTTAACATAGTGAACTGGAAATGGAGTAAATAGTTTGCTACTTTATCTGTAAACTCATCAGTGAAAATAAGATGGTTATTTCTTTTCATTGCCACCCTTTCTGTTTTGCATGTTTTGCACCTCCTCGGGACTACATAGGAATATCATGCGCATAGTATACGTATAAATTAAATGTTTGTCTAAAAGGGGAACTATTAAAATGTAATTCTAGGCAGGATGTGCCTGTCAGCAGGAAGCTTCCTAAAATACCCTGCGTTTTAAGAGTGGAATTTTAGAGTAGGAGGGAAGTGTAGAATTGCTATTTACCTGTCTGATGCTGCCTTTGACACACATGATGAGCCAGCTTCATTTGACTGTCACCTCCTTAGGAGGCAGAATTCCTCAGCCCACACTTTGCTTAGCATTGACTACTTCTTTATTTACTCTTTGTGCCTTTGCATTTTATCTGGACTGTGCATTTTCAGTTAAGCTACAGTTTAAGACAGGCTTCTCAGTCCTGGCATTGTAGGAGGGCCTGCAGAGCCTCCCACACAGTGCCTTCCTCAAAGAGAGGCAGGGATGGCTGTTTCTTTGAAGAAGCACTTTTGAAACAAAAGGGATTCCCCTATGCCTTTGACGATTTATTTCCCACCACAGACCGGAGCAGTCAGACTGATGGGACTGCTTTCCTTTGTCAGATTTTCAGAGTAGCCAGATTTCAGGATCGCCTCTAGATGTGCCCTGTCTCTTCAGGACCCCTTTGGGGAATTGCCTGAGAGGAGCAGAGGGTGGGACAGTGCATGAAGGAGGCTTTGACAACCGAGGTTGAAGAAACTTGCTTCAAAGTGCTGGAAAGATTGAGGAGAGTGAAATCTTGGAGGAAAATACATGAAAGCTTTTTCATATAGCCTTTTCCATTCCTTTGAGTCTATTTAGATTTTTGGCTTCTCCAACCAAAAGCCAAGAGAGTCATTAAAATGGGCAGAAAACTTGCAACTGAAATGCTCTGGCTTGAAAATTTTATTTTCAAAACATCAGTGCAGCTGAGAAATTTGGCACTTTCCTTAGCTACCAGAGCAACTGATGGAATTAGACATCTAGTTAGATTTCCAGGGAAGAAAGAATTGGTGAGTTAAAACACAAGAACACTAGCAAGACCATGTCTGAATACATTTTCAGTCATGTGTACGTAGACCATTTATTGAGAAAGATAAGGCAAGAAAAAGTAAATTTTCATAATCCTGATTACATGCAGAGGATTGACCCAGATGCATGATTTTAGAGTATTATATTTAAACGCAATATATGCCTTCACTTATGTTTACTGAAAAGAAGAACCACAACCATTTAAATTAAATACTTTTTAAAAATCACTGCTTAAAAAAGAAACTGTTGGATTCCTGCATACTAAGAAGTAATGTATATGACTGTGGTGCTCTAGAATTAATTAGCTCTCTTGTTTTAGTTTTGGAATCAAGGAGATATTTCTCATTGCTTGCAGAGTAAAACAGCTGAATCCTCTGCTTAGATCTGAAAGTAGAGTTTTGCCCACAGCAATCAAACTAATATTTTTCTTTATAGCTCATTCTCTCTGTAAGCTTGCTACTGATTTCATTAGGCTTTAGATCAGGTTCCAAGTAACTAATTATATTTATAGTGTGATTTCTTTGCTTAGTACAACTAATTTAGGTAAAGGAGTTTGTGGGAATGGTGAAAGGCTATGTAGTGTGCTTTTTTTTCCACTTTGTTCAGGTACAAGGTATCAGGAAAACGCTGTTCATCCTTGTATTCACAAACCCTCAGTATGTAGCTGAGTAGAAATTTCTCACTTTCCGTATTTTGCCACATAATAATGAACAGTTGTTATACTGCCTTTTCACTTTACTTTGGCTCAGGCTGCCGTATTTCTGACAGCAAAAAAAGAGGGCCCAGGAAAGGCTAGGACTCTGGAAGTCGTGTGAGGTGCTAAGGGATCAAGCCTGAGTTTGTGAGGATGGCCATGTTTCTTGCTCATCCTGCTCAATAATCCCAAATTTCCCCTCCTACACCTCTGCTATGAAGCACCACCCTCCCTTTCATCACTTTCCCACCCTTGCCACAAATCCCCACTCACTTATAACCCACAGTCCTGCCCCTGTTTCCCCAACTTGCATCTGCAACTCTGTTCATGCCCATCTTTGAATGTGCCAGAGCTGCTCTGTTGCTTCTGTTGTTGCCTTCCTATGCGCTCTTATAGGCATCTGAACAACACTTCTCTCAGCTACTTCGGTCCACCGTAATAATAATAATCTTCAGATCTGGTTTTGGGCGTGTAAAATTTCCACTGTTGTCTAATCTTTTTAAAATGTCTATCAGATACAAGAAAAGGTCGTAGCTGGGAAAGTAGGTTTGTTTAATAGCTTTACTTTGCTAACAGTTGTGAAAGATCTCTTCTTACATCACTAGCACTGATTGCTTTCTCTTTTTTTTTTAAAGTTAATATCCTAACTCCACAGCTATATTTCTGTATTTGGACAGAAAAGTATATTTTTTTATTACCCGTACAAAATGCCTTTTTTTTTCCCTTTCAAAATCCATGCAACATCACCTTTCCTCGTCCTCAGTAAGGCTCACTCTGCTTTGTTATTTTGCTCTGTATGCACAGGACTAGGCCCATTTCAAGCTGACTGATTGTCAAAGCTCTGGTCTTCAACACAACTCTCTAAAATAGGAGGAAATGTGTGATGTTTAAAAGCTGGACTTTAATATTAAAAGAGAATTCTAGAGGAAGCCACTAATTTTTTTTGAGGTCTGAATCTTCAAAATATTGTCATTACACTCTGCGGTCTAAGCTTTGCAGAGGATCTTGTGTTACCTCTTTCTTTATTTTTAATGATGTGTTTCCAAACTTGAGAAGAGCAAGAGCTGCAAGACTGACTTAAAATATACTCATTCAATTAATCAAGCGAGAATGAATCAAACCTTTCCAGGCAATTTTGTTTGAAGTGTCTGCACTCTTCTCTGCATTGCATGAGGTGCCAACACCAGTGGGAGTTTGCCTGAGGTAGGAGCTGTGGGTTTCGATGTATTCTTCCATTTTTATTAGGCCTTACACACACAGGAATTTTGTGCTTTTGAATCTTGTAGCTGTAAAAAGTGTATCTTAGTATGGAGTAAATTAACTTTGTGATTTGCTTTGATTATTTTCATACTTGTTCACAGTATACAGTATGAACTTGTTGCACATAAAAAAATACCAAACACTTTTTACAGTGTCCAACTAAAATCTTGAGCCATAATTCTAGCCAGCATGAAACCAGTATCTTGGCTGAAATAACAAAATATATCAATACTCAGAGGTCCTTCCCAGCTGATCTCAGGTTCTCATTAATTTCATTGTATTCATTCTAGCATTTTGATTTTCTTCTCTCTTTCCCTTTTTTTATCTGTGTGAAATCTCTTAAAATACTTTATATGACATTACTTTTAGCAAAAGCCAAGTCAGACAAAAAGAAATCCAGCTCAACATATTAAATATTTTTTGAACTTAATATTCAGAGTGTAGCTGTGGAGATGCCCAGCATTTATTTGTAGTGCCTTAGTTCTAAGAGTTACCATGCTGTCAGGCAAGACAGTCTTGCACTAATATCATCTATGAAGACAGAGAAAGGATTGAAGGTGAAACCAGGACTTGAAAAGTAACTTTGGAAAGGTCTTATAACTAATCAGTAGTAAAATATCAGGATTAAAATTTCCGAGTTCCAGTGCAGTATGTGTTTTCCGCCTTTTGTGCTGAATACAACTAGGATTCTCTCGCTACCCATACTCAAAAGGCAATGACCTCTGGCACCTGGCCATATGACAGGAATATTTTAATTTCTACTTTATAATACAGAGAATGGTGTAGTCTATACCATGTACCATGGGACTGAGATCTGATATGAACATAATCATGGATTAGAATACTGAAAATTCAGCATTCCCCCCTTAAAGTATTTATTTCTAGGAACTTGAAGTTCTCTGGAACAAGCTTCAGTTAGTACATGTTATTGTTTGAAATAGTGATTTATTTATTTTTTAAATATCTTCCTTCCAGGAGTGGTATTTTGGGTTCATCATTTAAGGATCAGTGAGCAGTAACTTCTATGTACCTCTTTGTCCATGTTCCCCAAAGTGGCAACAACATACTTTGGGTAAAAATAAGCAGAGAGGACCATTCAATGCAGCCGGACTCTGCTTCATAGATCATAGCAGGGTTATAATAAATCCAACTGAGTTTTTCCGACTGCAATCAGAGATCATGCTTGTTTTGCTGAACATGCCATCATCTTTTGGGGAAGGTCTTGCTGCAGAGCATATGTTAATCTATGCTTTTGAAAGAATGAGACAACTTGTAAGGGAAGAAAAAATTCATATCAGTTCACACACTGGAATACTTTTGATGGATGTAATATTCAGCTTTTGGCTGGAAGGCAATTTTAAAAGAACCAACTAGTTAAACTTGAGATACTTCTATTTCCTCATAAGATTTACTTCTCTTCCTTAATCTGTAACGCTCCATAGTGAGTTTTTTCTAACCATCAATATGACAGTGCAGCAATATTGCCTCATCAGTCATGATTTACTTAATGTTTTCTGAATTTAGTAATATTTGATTAAAATTTAATGTGAACATATCATATCATGCCACATATATTATTGCATCCATTAATCAGGTAACCATAATAATGAAATGTCGGAAGATTGGATGAAAAAGGAGCTGAAGTCTTTGATATATGTTTGGCATGGTTTTGTGAGTGATTAACGAAAAGATATCCAGTCAATTGTGTAAAGCTTCATTAATATACATTTACAATCATCTGTGTACTGTATCATCAGATATTTTTAACCTCAGTTAAACTTGATTTTTTAATTTACTGAATGACACTAAATATTAATAATCCTGAAAAATATATAGTATTCTATTAACTCTCATAATGCCAGAATGATTCATAATGTGTCTTAATGCTTTGGTAACAAAATATGTATTAAAAATATTGTCAGAGTTAATGGATCAGTTTTGTTATAGGTGGAATAACAAATGCTTTATGCATGGCTCTATAAACCTCAAATTAAACAATTGTATTAAAATAAATGTAAGGCAATATTTCTATCTACTTTTGCAATATGCAAAGGTAACATATGAACTGATCTCACAAAGCATATACTATGGTTTGGTAGAGGACGTGTTCTGAGACCCACTGAAGGCAGTAAGATTTAAGGTCACGCTCAAGCATTTTGTTAAACATACAAAGACTTGCAAGTTTGTAAAAACTTTTAATTTCTTGGGCTCCAGCTCCTGAAACATGTTAAGGACATGCTCCTCAGGAAAACTTTGGGAGAATTGTCATTGTTTTCCAGCAAGAAGCAACTAAAGCCATTATCCTACATTCTAGATCCATATAGGTAATTCCATTTTTGTGGGCAAGATTGTCAGTGGAGCTGTTTGGAGAGGCTGGAAGAAGGCACAGGCAGACTTTAAGCTGTGCATGTTCTTTCATTCATAGCTAGACACAAAGTAGATGAGAACAGATGTGCTTCACTTCTAACGCACTGAATGTGCCCGCTCACGTGTGGTAAGTACTACTCGTTGTATGTGACATGAAGCACATGTACAGTGTGTTCTGGAGTCTCATGTTGATACTCTGCAGCTGTTTGCAACTTGTCATCTGCCTTGTATCCTCTTTCCCTTTTTGTTAGGATTTCACTTATTTCATTTTCATTTATTGCAGAAGACTCTAATTGTTACAATTGAGGGTAGATGTGTAAATATTTACACCACAACAAATTCAAAAAAAGACCCCTTCAAAATATTTTCAGAACAGAGATGCCTTTTTTTTAACAAAAAACTTAACCTTTTAAGATGTTTGTGATTTAAAAATGTATTTGGTTATAAACTGTAAACTGATCTCCAAGGTGAAACATTGCCAGTTTGGAAGTCTGCTTCAAGCACCTCATTGGGTGGGGTTAATGTGTATATGCACTGTGCGAGCATCCAGTCTGTCTTTTTCTTCTATGATGTCTTGTCTTCAGCTGAGGTAGGGACTGTTTCTTCAGTAATGTCTGGTGGGCTACAGCTGATAACAGACTGCTTGGATAGTGGCTTGGTTCTGAGTGAAGTGGATGAGCATTCTCCTTGATCTACCAATAAAAAGGATTAACAACAGTCCATCAGGATCTATGAATTTTCTAAACTAAATTTAGCAGAAATAATCCTGTGCAGCTTTATTTGGCACCTGCTGTGCTAAGAAAGGTGAAACTAGATTGACACATTATTTAACAAAACAAAATCAAAAAAAAAAAAAACAGATGCAGTGCAGAATCTCAGTACCTGTGCAGAGCTATTACACCTCTCATCCATAGGTTTCAACAGCTGTCTGAGTGTGCAGCCTGATAGCAAGGAAAAGTGCATGCATTGCTTACTTCTTAAACAAAGCTGTAAGGAAGCTATAAGAAGGCATGGGATGACCAGTTCTTTTCTGGCTCTAGGTGGACTTCTCAAAACGAATTTCCTTCTGAGTTCGTGTTGGTTAGACTAGCCATAGCTCATCCTCTGTGGATGTTAATCCTGCCTGTGAAGGGGGAGGGATAGTTATTTTCTCTGTAGCTGAAGGCAGGAACAGTATCATAACAAATAATGACTTTAGGATAGGCCTAAACAGATGAATTGCAATCGCAGTTGTCCTTCAAAATTAAGAACGAGAGAGGAAAAATACAGAAAATGTGATCTAAACTAATATTCCTTTCAGCTTCTGTAATTACTCTCTAGTCTAGGACCTGAAAATACTTGCAAATGCTAAAGAAATGAGTGTTGAAACATCTCTATTAAGCAGATACTTATTCACATTTTTACAGATGGGGAAATCAGAAGCACTGAATAGAAGTGTCCCTTCAAGGATCGCGTAATGCAACCACAGCTAGCAGGAACAGAACAGTGAGTTGTACATTAGAGACCTGCCTAACTTTCAGATGATGCTGTTTATCACTGTGAAAGAAAATTGTGTGTAGTATTTTCTTTAAAGCATGTTCTTTTCCCCCATATTCACAGATTCTGTGATCCTAAACAGTGGTGTTTTACCTTTAATTAGACAAATGGTGTCAAATACAGGGAGGGGAAAGCCAGAGTGGGAACCTCTAAGAACCTATAGAAAAAATTGTTTGTTTTCTTGTTGAGAAAAGGTTGTCTTTAGGAACCTAACAATTGTTGCAATATGCTTGAATTTATTTCAAAAGTGAAAAATGCTGGGATTATGCTACAGCCTGGAGCCACAGAATGTCAATTAAGTAGAAAGAATCCAAGTAAATTAGAGTTGTCAGATTCCAATTCCAGTGACTGGGATTTAAGATGGTGGAGAAGAAATGGTGAATTGGATTTGGAAAATTGTAGTCTGTTTTGGCACAAAGAAATGTGAGGAGATCAGAGCCTGCTTTTCGTGTCACTCAAGTAGAAGTATTTGAGAACTTGCCCTCTGATGAGATAGAAGTGAGTTGTCTGCAAAATGAAAAATATCTGTTGCTTTCATGTAAAATGGGTTGCCCTCTTCTTGATATCAAAAGCTTTGGCCTCGTATTCTGGGGGCCAGAGCGGGTCTGCTTTTGGGCAGCCAAAGGGGATTGCTTCCTGGGATGAACTCCAAAGCTCAAGGTTGATAGTTCCTTATTTTTACATTGCTGGACTATATAATCATATCTGTGTGGAGACTGAGGAAAACAAAAAATGTGCATTTGCAAGTGCTGGTGTTGTTGCTGTCTTGTCTCTAGCAGTGTCTGATGTAACGAATGAAGTATTGTGAATAGTTTCAGTTATTCCTTAAAATTATGGATCCTGGAAGGGAATTTGCTTATGGCAGACTGCAGCTTACTAATTGAGAATGATTTGCTCATGTTCATACTTCTGCATTTTTATATTTGGATCCAATGTCTCTTTTGGTGGGCCTATGAGAATGATGAGGAGATGCTATTTACACTGAGCTTTGGATGTGAAGGTGAACTTTGTCCTGTTCCCTTCTATTTTTATAGGGTTTTACATTATTTTTATCAACATGGTATTTGAAAACCTATCACAGAGTCAGGTGATTAAAAGTTCTTTAGCAGAAGGCAAATCAGTTGAGATAACTCATAGGTAAGAATTTTTGCCACACACTCAAAGCCAGCCATTGAGAATTTTCTATCTCTTCTGTACAAACGAGCAGCCATTCAGTAGAGAGTTCTGCTGTGCACCACTGAACTGAGGTACAGTGCCTGAAATGTGGAATGACAGAGGGAGCTTGCCACTGCACTCTCTGCTGAGCTGCTGTTACAAAGGGCTGTGGGAGGCAGGTAGGAACACCAAAGCGTCTTCAATTATTATCAGATAGCTATTCACACAAAGGTCTTCCCAGAGTTTGCTGCACAGAAAGCACAACCCACACATCATTGTTATTCATTCATTCAATTCAAGAGGCTTGTTTTTCACAGATGTGCTCTTCCTGTTTGGCATTAGTAACAGGATTGTTGTTAGTTGAAGAAAAGTGTAATCCAAATATGAATTGAGATTTTTTTTTTCACCTGATTCATGAATACCCTTTGTTAACTCCAGCATAAAAAGGAATATGGCTAAGTGTTGAGGTTAAGCTGAATTTCTACCCCAGTACATTATACTGCTCCAGAAGGGTAAAAAGAAATCTTCATCAACAGTTATGCAAAATTTTCCTGCTCATGTTTATCCCAGATAAAATGAGTAAGATGGAAGACACAAGTAATTGCTACACATTAGCCTTTCCTGTTCATAGGGAGCCAATATGTGTATCTATATACTGTAGGGGTTTTTTGAAAATTAACCAAAATTGCTGTACATGGCAGGTAAAGTAAGCAACCAGTATATTTTAATAAGGTTTTCATGTCAGAGAATTTGTCAAACTTGCTTAGAAACAGTGGAAAATCTTGAAGAAAGGATGGAAAGGGGTTATCTCAGAGTAGTAGGAACAGAACAATTCATGAGTATATTGGTCATAATTTATGGAACTTATGAATTTTGAAAGTTTTGGTATGTAAGTTAATGTTACAAGCAAGCAGCATATTAATTGGTTAACAGCTGTTTATTGCTGTTCTGGGAATATTTATCAAATGTGTCATATTTCTGCCTGAGTTTTCTTCTATATACAGGTATCACCTAATTTCTTACTTCAGCATTTTTTTTGCTTTTGTTTTTTGTTTTAAGAAAAAAAATACTTTTTAGAAGTAGATTAAGAATAGTTTTTCATATCAAATTAGGACAGTGAAAACAGTTCTGAGTTGCCAGAACTGTTCTGCTTTGACAAAGTAGCTTCCTTTTAAAATGTGCTGACTGTCCCACTCATGTCTCTATGTGGGTTGTTTCTGCATGTCCAGACATTCATGATACTCTGAAAAAACAGTAAGCATGAATTTGTCCACTGTCCGGAAGGCTTATCCTTGCTTAGGCCTCCTTAGATTAGAGTGGTGTTTTAAATGATAAGGATCCCTCTAATCTGTACAAATTATATACATAAAATTATCCATACAAATTGTATACATACCAAAAACAGAGTGGCACAGGAAAAATACTTTTAATTAAAAGAAGGATAAGTTAGCAGCATTTTCACATATGACAAATTTTGGGTGCCAATTTGCATTAGAAAGTGAATCTGAGGTGTAGCCTTTGAAAATCAGTTTGCTAAGTGTAAAATAATTATTCCAAATTATTTAATTAATTTTTAATTCTCAAGGTTTTACTTTGTTTGCAAGCTTGCTCTCTAGGCTGAGTAACTTGCATTTGATTACCTGTGCCCAAACATCCTTGACACATTAAAGAGAAACATCCAAATGGGAATTGAATGTATTCACTCTGTAAATTACTGCTGCATTAATATGTAGTGTTCTAATATTCTCAGAAATCTTACGCTTTGAAGTATTAGCTGAGAAGCCAGAAAATCAGTTGTAGAGTAGGGATATGTATATGCTTACGGAAGGAATGGAAGATAAACCTGAACAGTATATTTCTGCAAAGAAAACGTATGCACTTTATTATATAGTAGAATAAAGCACGAGAAAAGCTTCCCTAATGCTCCATGGTGGTTCCCCAGCACAAGCAGTTTCTGTTTGGAGTCAGGATTTTTAAGATCTCTTCAGGACCAAATCCTGACGTCACAGGAGCTGCCTGCCAGGACTCTGAGGAGGGCTTGGGGTGGATGCTGCAACCCTCCCGGCAGCTGCCCCAGTGAATGGTCTCCCATCCAGCCTGGTGAGCCGGGGCACCTGCCGTGCGCCGCTAGTGCCAGGCCTCCCTTACCGGCGTGAGGAACCCTGCTGGAGAGTGCAGCAGCAGGCTTTCTTCCCAGACGTCTGCAGTCTCTCTCAAGTCCTCAGCCTGCAAACCACGATGGCCATGAACATTCCCACTCTCACAAGGAAGTATAAAAGTCATCTCTTTGCATTAGTTTTTCTCTTAAGGACTTTCCCAAGCAGTAGAGAGCTCCCAAGAAGTCTGTCCTCTCATCATTTTCCAAAGTCATCTCCCTAAAGGATCCTTACCTCACAGGGACTGATAGTCTCTTGGATTTTGGCTAGCCTCAGTTTCACACTAAGTCACACAGGCGCTCAGGGCCACCACAGCAGCACTTGTGCCTGGGAGTATTTGTGCATGTGTGGATTCCCAGCACAGTGTCTTCCGTAGTTAAACACCTTAAATAACCCTTGGAAATAATTCTGGCTGTGCTGTATCTAAAAGTGGTAGCCTAGCAACTGCTTTTTTTTTTTTTTCTTCAAACAGTGAAGGAAGTGAGTTCTAATCCTCTTGAGGGTGCTGTTTATTAAAATTTCTACCATGAAAATTACATGAAAATTATAGACTTTCTTCCTCTTTCCTGAAATGCTTCTGAACTAGAAGAAGCATTTAGTTTGGGTGAAATATAGGAGAGAAAAAAAGGCTTTTTTTTTTCTTGTCTGGAAAAGTAGACAATGGAGAAGCATTAAGTTTGTAAGTTCACCCATATTGAATAGTGGCTTTGTTAGAATTGGGTTACATAGGACAGGACATGGACTTGGGTTTGACTGCTTTATATAGTGGGTCATGAAATCATCCGTGAGAATTAGGGTCCCTTGTAAATGTGTTGCAGTCCTATGGAGATTGGACAGTATGCGGGGGCATCAGCAGTTTGGTGACATGGAATTGATGTTCTGTGGCCCACTTTGAGCTGCTGTTTCCTGTGACTGCTCAGGGCTGCATTAGATGGGTAGTGGTCTGCTTGCTGCCCGTGTTCCTGGAGCAAGGGAATTAGAGGTAGATTAATTCTGTTCTTTTAAATCTGACTATCTTAGGTACCCATCTTAGAGAAAGGCAATTATACCTCTTCTATTTCTTTTTCCTGCTAAAGGTGTGTGTTCTCTCTGTGTCTGTGTTAATTTGAAATGTCTTGCTAAAATAAAGTGTCTCTGCACAGTGTAGGCATTTAAGTCTCAATCCATTAAAGCACTTCATCATGGTGATAATACCCTTGACTTCAAAAATGCTTCTGGCTTCAGAGGGAGTACACAAAAACCCACAATTAAACCAGAGTTTTTGTGCTTTATTGTGCTGAACCCTGAGAGAATTCTTTTGCAGACAAATATATGCTCAGCTATATATCTTGAGATTTGTAATGACATGCATGAATTGATGATATTGGATTGTCTTCACTAAATGTGAAAGATCTTTAGAACCGTATTCCATTACTGAGTGCTGAAATGTCTGAGAAGTGAAAGCCGATTGACATAAGTTTTTTTGCACCTGTTTCAGGCTTAGGCAGTTCTAGAGTGTCACAATTCAAACAGTTTCTCTCTACTTTTAATGCGTTCCCATACACTTTCCTCCATTTTATTTTCTACAACCTTTTACTGGTGTTCCCTATTGCAAAAATTATCCATCAGTGCTCAGTTTACTCATGTATTGTAACTACTGGGGGTCCCTTGCATTGTACTGTACAGCAACAGATTATTCGAGCACTGCTTTAGAGATGGTGACGGCAGAGAAAATAGTGAAAGACACAGTGCCAGCAGAGTCAGGAACATGGTGATACTGACTACTCGAAGTGAGACAATTGCATTAATAGATGTACTACAGACCAGGAATGGCTTAATTTTATAAAATTGCCATTATCATTTGTGGATAGCTGAGCCAAGTCCAAGTGTACACGAAGAGCCTCCTTAGCCTGATGCGTTCCGTCATAACTGGGGTGCTTCATTCCTCTCCTGTTATGTGCTTCTAATCTGCTGACCCAGGTGATCGTGGACAGTGCTGTCAGCAAAGCTATAACAGGAGTACCTGTGGCCCTGAGATCAATGCTGGGGCTGCACAAATGTGCAGCCGTAATGCAGGACATTGACAGCACGGCCCCCACCAGCCAGGGTGCTCTGGAGGGCTGCAGACTCTCTTGCCTTGGATGCCAACGCCTGTGCCAGGTGCAGGAACAAGCTCTGGTGTCTGTGCTGGGAGGTGAAGAGGTGCCCTGGGGAACTCCACGAGTCCTGTTCCTGCCTGCTGAAGTGCTCAGTCATGGCACAACGTGGCCTTGTGTAGTCTGTGAGCATGCAGAGCATGAAGTATTGAGAAGTCTGGCCTTCATTTGGCAAAACACCCATAACAGACTCTTCGTGTCTCCTACTCTGAGCTCAGGACTCACAGTGAACTCATCATGTCTCAGATTTGCTCTGTAAAGGTCTGGACCTATGTGCTGGATGCAATGTGTTAGCTACAGCTGTTCCACCTTGTCATGGAACATCATGGCCCGATGTTTTGCCTGAGGCCGCAGCGCTGTTCAGCTGGGCCCAGTCTCCAAAGGAAGCGCACAAGGGAAAGCCCTTCTGGGCTCTCGCTAAGCACCGTGGTACCTTCTGCTGTGCGCTCTGGTGCATGACCTGCTGCAGCTCAGAGCAGCAGACGTGTGAAAGAGCTGCCTTAGATGGTGTTTAAGATTCAGATAACTCGCTAATGTTTAAAAATAGTGTTGAACGTCTTTGATTTTTCAAGCCCACATTGTTTCACACCATGCAAGTGCTTGCCCAGGGAAAATTTGTTCCAGATCCTTTTATTGTTCCAAATTTCAGTTGAAAGAATTATAAAATTGCATGCAAATGTTTTCCAATATTAAAATTTTATTTTACAATGAAAAATTTATAATAATTAGTTCATAATATTTTAAACTATAACTAATAAATTAATATCTGGTGTGCAACATTAGAAATTCAGAAATACCACAATGGCCTGTGCCTCAGAGTCAGAAAATAGAATAGGGATCGTGGTTTCTGACAGGCTTTGCTGCTTGAGAGCTCAAGGGACCCCATTATAAGTGCAGCAGGAAGAAGCTGGTATGAGACACTATCACCTGAAAAGCAGGATAAAACAAGCTCTTTGAACCACCCACCAGCCAGCGAGGATGCTGCGTATGTGTGGCCAATAAGGAAGAAAAGGAGAAGAATCTGCTCTCTGTCTTGGCAGCAGCTCTGCTTGTTACCTGAGCAGGCCTTGCCATTGCAGCATCTCAGTAGCCAGGTGAGAGCACAAGACAACAAGAAATCTCATTCTGCTTTCTCAGTGGCAAATCTGACATCTGCTTATTTTCGTAATACAAGCATAAGTGAGACTTTGTAAATGCTTTTCATTTTAATAACTACAAGTGTACTTAAAACATTTTTAATTATTTTTCTTTTAAAAGCTGGGAAGGGGAAGAGAAGAATATTCCAAAGGCTGAGTTAATGTTTTTTTTGCGTGACTGAGACATGGAGGATTTGATGGTTCAGTCTGATCCATATTAAAAAAGATGGATCAGTTACTTGTATTGGTAGTAAACAGCAGCATCTCAGTGTAGGACAAGCCTTCTTTAAAAGGGAAGTGATGTAAATGTTTTAGAGAACCACATGGAGTTCTAAAATGTTTGAACTTCAGAGCAATGCATTAAGCTCTATTACAAACAGCTACAGAGCCAAATGAACTCCATTACAGCAGATCATGCTTTGCTGTCTGTACCCGTAATGGCACCAGGTAGCATTGGCTTTGGATGATATAAACAGTACATAAAAACATTTTTAAACCAAATGCAATTTAGTAAAACAATCCCTGTAAAAACAAATGGAAAAGGATTGTGTCCTTGAAAAGGCTGTGAAGAACAGAAAACTTTACAAATTCTTGTATTTAACAGTACTTTTTAATATCCCTGCATTAAAAATGAATGATTACTTTTTAATATTACTTGTAACCAACTATCCCCTACCGTATAGATACATTTCTTGTATGATTTTATTATATGCTCAATAATAGTACCTATAAGCTCAGATTTCCTTTGAATAAAAATGATTGGAAACAATATCTACCCTAAAGCATCTTTAATGTCATTATGGATGGGTAGGAGTAAATTAAGCGGTATTTAGCCACCAAAGTCTTTAATTTCATTGCATTTGAGTAGGAGTTAGACATTATGAGGTCCAATTAAAAAAGTCACTAATGTTTTTACATCTGAGTAGGAGTAAATTAAACAAAATCACTCCTGAGCTGCTAATATCATTTTAATTGAATGTCATTCAGTTTCTAACTGCTGTTACAACACAGAAGATAATGAGTCAATTCCAACAAATCATCTGAGCTCCAGGTACCATGGCTACTAGGGAGGAGGCTGGAGTTTAGGGATGGAGAGGGAAACTGTTGGAAGTAAGGGAACTGACAGAAATGATAGCAGACTTGACATCTCTTAGCTGATGAAACCTGTGTTCATCTAAAAATGTCACCCTAACAAGACCTAATCTAGCAAGGCTGCAAGCCAGGTCATTATTTAAGACATAAAATAAAAAATAATAAAAAAAAGGCATTTATCCAGAAGATGTAATTTACGGAGTGAGTACTAGAAAGGCTAATTCCATTTATTCACACATCATGAATAATTCATTGTTTGATTTAATGTTAATCTTGATGATGAGACACTGGTGAAACAATACTAGACAATATATAGATTAAAATATGTTTAAAAAAATGGTATCCTTTCACAGGCATTAATATTTTGTGATCTACAACAGGTAATATTGCATTTTCCCTATACCTGGAGATCTTTTCACTTTGGTAAACAGCAGGTTTAAATGAGCTGTGACTTCACATAGAGTGTGTTGAAGAGACTAGGCTGAAAAATATCCTTCACTGATACTCATGTTACTTATAAAACAGTAGATGTTTTCCCTTAATAGCAGTTCAACCCATTACAGAATGCTAGACTTCCATTGGGGAAAACTGCAGGCTTTTACACTAGTTATTAATTTGTAAGTGTCGGATCTGTTCTGATATTAGCGTATGTGTCTGACTGCTAAGTGCAAATATTACTTTAAAATATGCATTTGGTGTAAGTTCACAAAAACCAGGGTCTTCCGAAGGAAGCTCAATACCTTGTTCCAAACTCAAGTCAGGTGTTGGCTTCATTTCAGAGAGCTGCATACTTCCATTTGGTACCTCAATATTCCTACCACTTTCCAGAAAACAGAGAAAAGCAAAGACATTATAGACATTATGGAACTGCACCTTTCTCACATTGTGTGTTCAAAAAGTCACATCTCTTCTACCACTTACACAAAGATTGCGCTGAGTTGACAGACACACTAGAGTCTCTTGGCTATGTGATTAAAATCACAGAGGGAAATGTGACAGCCCAGACTCTTTCTGTGTTTGAGGCAACTGGAAAAAGTCTATACTAGCAGTTACTGTAGACCTGTGTTTCCTCCTGGCTCTCGTTGGGGGATTGAAGCCCCTTCAAGGAGCAGATGGCTGCCTCTCCTAGGAGCTCCCTGTTCGCTGAGTATGGGATCACATACTTGCTGCCTGCATCAGTATTTTGCCCATGCTAACTAGATTCAGGAGTTGCAGAGAGCCACAGCTGCCCCTCTTTTTAGGAAGTCAGGCATGTCAGAACAATCCAGTGCCGTGAGCACTGCTTCAGATATGGCACTTGACAAAAATGACTGTTGTCATACTCCACTTCTTCCTGAGTGTTTCTCTTTTTTAATTGTGAAATTCTTCATTGACTCTTTCAATATAAACCCACTATGTGTCAGTCTAATTCTGGCATATTTTACTTGTCTTGCATAATGGATGTCTAACTAGACATGCTGCAAAACCCTAGAGTAGACTTTCTGTTTTCCCATGCTCTCAATTTGTCTGTCTACGGTACAACTCACTGTGGGTCAAACTCGTCAACAGGATAGGTAGTAATAACAATTCTATGCCTACCTGAAAAAGAGGAAAGCTGTCTTTAGAGCTGTTTTACTGCCTCCCTGCTTTTCTCACAACCTCAAAGCAATAGGAGATGGAGGTTATTTTTCCTTGATTTATAGTAAATGTATTTTTCTATTCCTTGTTGTACTGTTTTGGGTTTTTTTCCCCCACCCTATGGCATTTTCAGAGATCAGTGGTGATACACAGCTCTTGCAAAGCATGCTGTGCCACCAACTGGCTACCCAGAAGGCTTGAAAGCGGCCAATACTTGGTTGTCTAAACTCCAGTCAGCAGATTTATGTGCAAATGCAATGAATTTATGTGTCTTTATGAAGACACTGAAACCATATGCATTCATCCACAAAAGCTCTAGAAGCTTACAATTTTGCAATTCTAACTTTTATTGGAATAAGTGGAGGAAGATAAATTAACTGCTGATGAATGTAAAGAGGGAAGCAATCTTCTAGACTATTGAAAACCTCTCAAAGTAAAGGCTGGAGTTTGGGTCAGTTAGGGAAAGAGGATGAGAGGTGAATTGTTCATTTATGTAGATATTGGTTTTAGGACTGACTTTTAAATGAGCAAATAAGCAGAAATTCTTGCTCAGTATTCAAGCCTGGCCACTTTTTGCATTTGCTTTCCATGATGTGCAACACCAAAAAGCCCCAGTCCTGAATTTTGGTTCAATATCTCCAACAGGCGAGAGATCAAGCTTGGAAGTTAAGTCTTAAGACTTTTAATCATGGTGTGTGAAGAGAAGTTCTGGAGATTGAGCATGGGCTAAGCTCCCCATGTAGATGTATTGTTACAAACATGCTCTGGGACATACCAAATTATATTGTTACTTGGAGGGCAATGATAGAATATTTTGATGTTGCCTGTTGTCTTGTCTTTGTAGATTGTGCTTGAACATGTTACAGCCTGTTTTTTTGCTAATTTGAACATGGGTTGGTTGTGTCTCTGGAGGTAAGCATAGGCTTGTCTTTGAAGTTCCGGTGATATCACTGGAAAAACAATTACTAAAAAATCCTACCTTATCTAGTTGGGAAACATTAATGACTCCTGAAGAATTTAATGACTTCTGTCATGGTAAGATTTACTATGTGGTTAGGATTTTAGTTACTAAAATGCAAGGATACAGATCTTTGAAATATTGCTTAATGCTAGGTCTATAGATAAGTGGCAATTTGTGAAATATTTTGCATCTACACAGAGTTGTTCCAGTTGGGCTCTGCTTCTGGCAACTATATAATAGAACAACCTTTCCAAGGGATCTAAGAAGTAACTCAATGCTAAAGTATTTGACTTGGATTTTGCTGTAAGGAATCTCACGTAACTCTTGTATTATCATTCTTCTACCATCCTTCTAGTGCACTTTCAACATCCCAGAGTCTGGTGGACTAATACATTGCATTAAAAGCACTCTAGAACTAGGATGGATTCCCAGGTAAATAACGAGAGCCTTGGACCACGCAAATGTTTTTAGGAAAGAAGATTGTATGGCTGATCCACCTGCTTGCAAGGAGAACAGTTTGGCTCCTAAGCTATGGGCATTTTCAGTTACTATTTTTTTCTCGCTTCATCCCGATCTCAAGACCATGGATCAGAGTCTTTTGACTCAGAGAAGGTTCCTCAGCTGTGGAAGTGTCCCATCTCTCTAATTTAGCAGTCCTTTTGGAAGCAACTTTTATCTTAACTTAAAAAGGTTGCTCAAAAACATCCTTGAATTGAGCACTTTGTGTAAAATTATATGTATCCCGAAATTTTCTGGCTGCAGCCGTGGTAGGTTAGACACGTCTTATGTAAATGTCTATTTCCTTCAGGATTCAATTCTTGCAATGCATCTTTAGCTTCATGTTGCTTTTATAGTCAAGTACGTCATTTCTGGTCTCAAAAATATTTGTATCCTTCATAGTTAAAAGGTCGAGTTTTGCTCACTGTGCATTAATTCAGAACCAAGGAACTCTTTCACCTATTCCAGGAACATTTAAGCCATTTTCAGTGTGTAACATGCAGGTATCTCTAAAGTATGTGGGCACAAAATCAAGTAGAAGGGCTCTTGAAAATGTTCTTCATCTGTTTTTAAACAATGAACTTCAATTTTTCCATAACCATAAGTTACAGAATTAGTTTGATGCTAAGAGTTATGTTTACAATATGTTCTTAGTTCTTGCTTTGAAGTGTGGCAGTAAATGTAAAAATCAAGCTGCCCATTGATTTAATCACAGGTGAATCTGGTTTGACCTTTTGCAAATGGCGGTACATTCAGTGCTAGCTCAAGGCCAGAGTGGTGATCTTGAGAGGGCTGATGAGTCGCAAAGTCCGGAGGAAAGTCACAGATCTGACTCCTTCCAGCCTCTGCCTGCTGTGCCCACCAGGGAGCTGAGAGAGTGAGGTACTGGGGACTTCACATGGGGCTCTTCTCTGTAATTGAATTAGATGAAGGTTTTACCCAATTCTGTGCGTGAAAGGCATCAAAGCAGGTTACAGAATCTGTGCCATTTGCTGTAGGCATTCAGTTTTTACACATTTTAGAGCATTTACAGTTGGGAGCCACATTAACCTGCCAGAGTTTCCTGGGACAGTCTGGGCGTCTACCTGTTTCCAAGGTATTTGAGTTAGAGAGATCTGGACCATGGAAGTCCAGAAGGGGAAGTACTGCAAATGCCTTGCCCCCAGCACGCTGTACACCTCGCACCCTGTGCAATCCACATCCTGGCTGAGTCTCAAGGAAGAAGAGATGTTGTGGCTAACAGTTTTTATCTGGGGCCATGGTTTTCTTCAGGGGTATTCCATGGAAAACTCTCAGATTTTTTATTGCCCAGGTTCGGGCCCAGACAGTTCTCTGCATGTTCAGTTGCAGGGGAGATGCCCTCAGAGTATGATTTACAGCATTTAAGTCAGATGCTTAAAATGAGACAGTCTCCATGCATCCCAGTAGCTCTCTCCTCTCTGTATTTTGTATACCAACCTGAAAACCTGGATGATATAAATCTAACACTTGCCGAGCCTCTGGGCGAGACTAGCGAGGTGTTGTGCTGCAAGGGTGCTCCCAGACAGCTGCACCATCATGTCTGTCATCAGCCCTACAGATGCAGGGATGAGACTGAGAATCTGCTGCTGTCTTGCTCACCTTTATACAGGACATAGAAAAGCAAAGTTTTGCCTGTTATTTGCTACCCAACATTTTCCTCAGCAGTCAGGAGTTTGCCATCAGGTTTGAAACTTTTTTTAACATGATTTGCTGTGGATTTAGCTTTAGAGATCCACAAACACGGAAGAGAAAAAGAAGCTTTCTGTGGTTTGTCCTGACGTACTTTCAAAAGTTGCTTATTTGTGCCCCTCTAGATAAAAATGCAAAATGTCCTTTTAGATTTGAATAAAGCAGACTGTAGTGTAGACTAGTACCTTCCAAGTACCCATTAAATTAAAACAAATTAGTTAATCAAAATCTGTAGTGTAGCTCAGATATTTAAATAGAGCTCTTTCAAAAGTAGGTCACAAGTTAGAGATTCAGATTAGTTTAACAGCTTGCATAGGAAAATGTGTACCTATTCTTGTAATTATTTTCTTTCGTAGCATCTGTGATTTATCATGGGTTCAAATATCAAATTGTGTACCTATGTGGCAAACATGAGTATCTTTTGAAAGAGGGACATCACACTGCAGATATACTTTTCTTTCTTCTGCGAGCTAGGTAGAACTTCTGTTCATTCTTGTTGAGCTCAGGCATTCAACAACTCAAAAGAAATGTAGTTGTCAGGATGGGTTTCCAAATATAGACTTCCCATATACGACACACAAGATTTAGCAGTCCTGACACCCAGCTTGAATACGCCTGTGGCTCTCTGGTATAAACTGAATACAATAGATTGCTCTTAACATCTCATTCTGGATTTTGTTTAGAAAATGTTGGCACTAGCTGGCGGATTGCTGGGGAGGCTGAATACATCAGGCTGCAATTCTTTCAGTAATGTGATAGTCTCACCAGCCCTTCATCCTTTCTTCTCACCCCTATAATTCAAGGGAGATGCCTTACCTGGATCTTCCCCTGCCTTGCTTTTCTCAGGCCTTACTTTCCTGTCAGGCCCCACCCTTGTTACTGGTTTTTGTTCTAGGATTTTTTTTTTAAATCAAATTAAGGCTTTTTTTTTTTCTTTTTTTCTTTTCTGGCCAACTGCTTTTGTGCTAGCCTCACTAATCCGGAAGTGCCAGTAGTCTCGGAAATGCTAGATCTCATTTAGTTTCCAAAGAAGCAGAAGAGAGCTAAAGCAAGAAAATGTCATCGCATAAACAGAAAACAGAAGGGAAGAAACTGGATAAAACAATTTCTTATCTTCCTACTTCACATTCATTCACTCAGCCATATGTATCATGTGTAACATCAGAGCATTATCATCTCTTATTGGAACGTCCTTATCTCCTGGAGAGTGAAGATTTTCCCTAATTTAGAGAGTCGCACAAAGTCACCGTGCTGCCGAGGGTGGATTATCTTGCTGCCCAGGAACTATCCGCGGGTTAAAGGTCCCAGTGCTTGTAAGCAGAGGTAGCCAATATTATTTCATCATTTTTCTTCCAGAAATGAGAGCGTGAAATCAAAGTTGTTCTATGTGAAAGGATGGTTTTCAAGACAGTATTTGTTTAAAAAATTTGGAAGAAATTCTGGAAATATTTCTTTGATTTTTTTTTAATGGAAAGTTACATTTTTAGTTCAAGTGTCTTCACTTAGGAATTTAAATTGATTTAAAAAAAAATCAAAGTGAAATGTTTAAAAATTCTTGAAGGATTTTGATTGACTTAATCTGTGTTGTATCTGGGTCTCCATTTGTGCAAAGTTTCATCTTTTTATTCTGATTCCATTATTTTCTAAAAATAGAGAGCATATTGAAGAACCTTAAAGTATTGTAATTTGAGCCATTGAGAGGAAGAGCTAATACTTCAGACTTGAAATTATATTGCCCCATTTATTTGAACAAGTATCAAAAAAAAAGTAGGGTTTTGTACCCAGTTCATAAGACTGGTGAGTCAAAAATCCCAGGTAAACTCTGAAAAAAGAGATCAAAGAATCAGAAGACAATTTTCCTTATTTACAACCACAAATGCCTTTTAGCTAGTAGCTACTCCAAAATTTTCACTTTTTTTTTTTCCCCCTTCCTTTAGCTGCCCAGGATTAGCTCCAAATTGCAGAACACTTTTGGATTTGCTTTTGCTTTGAGTAAATGGGATAATCTTTATTGTCTTCTTACAGTTGAGTGAAATTAATCAATTTCAATTATACTTAAGGCAACCTTAAAGTTACATTATAGTCTAAAAAATTCACAACTAACTAAAGAAAAACAAAATATTAGAGCATAATAGTTAGAAAAGTTGACCAAAGCACCAGTTTCACATTTTCTCATTTTTAATATGTTAATATTAGTAGAAATTCTTTATATTTGAAAAAGGTAACCAAATTACTGTATCATTGGAATAACAGTATATGATAGTTTTTTATATTTCAGGGACTTGGACAGAACATTTTTGTTTAAAATTAAAGAAATCACACTAAAGTGTAAGCTAGTGCCTTGGGACAGTAGAAGAGATGAAACCAAATAGCTCGCAGTCAAAGTCTGTACCACAACATTGACTTTAAACAGAATTCTGCAATGGAGTACTCTGTTTTGAAGATACCATATGATACAATCCAGACAGTTTGCTGAACTGTGCTTACATTCTTGCGATAACTGTAGTCAGAAGATTTGTGTTCTATCATGTTATTTATTTGCATGTATCTACATTAACCTAATGTTGACGTTTATAGATTATTATTTGAAATATCAGGAATTCAGGTGTTACATGTGCTGTAATTAACACTCAGGGCCAATATTTCCTGCGTGAGCAAACTTCTAAATAATTTTAAAAGACCTCAATAGGTAGTTAGAACATACTTTTTTTTGTAATGGTATTTCCCCTTCAAAACAAAGTTAGGCAAAACTGAAGCAATATGACAGGTTGTTTTCAACAAATTTCTAGCTTTAATCAATATGGTTTACAGTTCTGAAATGGAAACAGTCTATCTTATAGAATGAAAAATTAATCTCTGCTCTTCAAAATTTTCAGTTTCAAATCAAATGTAAAATAAAAATGTAGCAAAATATTGCCCTTTTTAGAAATTAATAGAACATTTGAAATGCTGCAGTGGAAAATTTTGTAGCATTTCATTCGGAAAATGTGTTTTGGCATTTTGTTTGCATTTTAAAATGGAGCTGTTTTGAGATCTTATATTCTCACAACATGGAGCAAACATTTAATTCCTAGTATAAAATGCAAATGCAGCGAGTATAGCTCTGTAATTTATGCTTTCCAGAAGCAGTAACCTCCGGTGAATGAGTTTAAGAGTGAAAATGTAAAGATATCAGTGACAGCAAATGTAAAGACAGTTCTTTATGCAGACGTTCATCCCTGAAGGTCGGTGTAGCGGAGTGATGATTCGGCTCTCGCCTGCTGAAGGAATACCACAGCCAGCAGGGCCCGGGGACACAGGGAGCTACTTTCCTGAGTTAAGGCTGCTTGTTGAAATATTCCATTGTCTGAGAATGCTACCATGGGAGTCTTGGAGAAATGGCAAGGTCAGATGATTCTCAAAATTTCAGAGGTAAAACCTAAGAATAATTTTTAATAAATCAAAAGGACAAATACCAGGGAACAAGGGAAGTATATAATTTTAATAGCATAATTTTGGATAAAGGTACCTTACTGTGGATCTGTTGAGGGTTTTTTGCCTGCTGTGTGTATATTCATCATAATAGAAAATTACTGTACAGTCAAAATGTTAATGCTATACAAAACTGCTGTGAGTACCATAACCATGAGGGCAATTATTAAGCACACATGCATAAGGGAAGATACTTATGTTTGCAAGCCTGTGCTCTCCTGGAAAGAAGTCGGCTTTAGTGTTATGATAATTATTAGCATGAGGATAAATATTAGCATTACTTTTCCTGCATTGGTATAAGCAATACTGCTCGGGTTAAGGGGAGAAATAGTGTTTCTGAATTTCTTTTGCTCATTGCTTACCTGGTAGGTACTGCTGTCAACCCTCCTTCTGCCACCCGCAGCGCAGAAGGTCCATGCACAGAAAGACATTTTGTAGTGACTTGTCACACACGGGATTAGGCCACCGTGGCAAACACGACGAGTTTAAAGGCTCTCCAGCCCTCAGGCTGTTGTACAGACAGTCAACCCAATCCTCATGTGCCCAGAAGACGGCTCTTGCAGTCATGCTGAGGTGGCCACAAACCCGCTGCAGCCACACAGATGGAAAGGGTGGACTTGGGATGGATGTCATGAGTGCTAGCGGGGACGGATCGTCCTCCGGAAAGCTGCTCTCCTCCTACCTGGGCACAGGTGTATTATTGAGAGGGTCAGCCGAAAATGGTGATAATTTTTAGAGTCGATGAATGCTTGCTGGTTTTAGTTTAGAGAATGTTTTGTGGCTTAATGGTTTCTGACAAGCAATATGAACAAATGCTAAATTGAAAAAGGCAATAATATATGGAAGCTCACAAATGTGAGCGTCAGTGGCAGCAATTTGTTCTTTCCCGTTTGTTACCCAGCCACCTCTCATTATGTTATCCTTCATGTCTTAAAGTCGACCAATTGCAGGAACAAATCAATACCAGGGAAATCCTTTTGTCTTCTTCTAAGGCATAACATGTAAAGAAAGCTCAGTCAATATGTCTTTTAATAACATCTCATGGAAATGCCTGGATTTCCCTTCATGTTCTATAATTAATTGAGCTCCTTGCCACCCACAACGTATAGCTGTTCCCCTCTGTAATTCTCCTTTGGCCTAATTGTCATTTGTTTTTCTGTTCTATTTGTCTTTAGCTATTTCTTCTTTTTTATGGTGTTGGATGTGCTTTGTACTTAGTTTTATCTTTCTGTGCTTTTGCTTCTAAATGTCAGCATAATTTTTCTGCCTTATAATATCGGAGATGTTATAACCATCAATCAGTCCAATAGAAGAGCAGAAAAGATTAGATACCATTTATCTGTATTGGTTGCCCATTGTAATGACCCAGTGGACAACATGAACAGATAATCTGTTGCTTTGATGGAAACTAATTATTCTTAAGAGTGACAGTGTCGAAATAGCTTTTGTGACATTGTTTTTAAAAATGATGACTACCTAGTCATTGCTAGTGTAAGGCTGCAGTTCAGTCCTGTTCCTCAATGATTTCCCTATATAAGCAGCAGGAAATCTAGGAGATTGTTTGTTTTTTTTAGGATCCTATTTGCAGAGGCAAAAATATCTGACATCCTATATAAAATGCCTATTAAATTTAATACAGAAAACAGTGCACTAACTGCTGAGAAGTAAAAGTGCACTGCCATCTTATTTCTGTCGTGTGTAGTTGATCTTGTTGTTCTGTGAATATGAAGCCTGTTTTATTTTGACAGCTAATGGTTCTGCTAGTGTACTGTGCTGGCATTTCACCTTTTGAAAAGAAAGTTTCCTGAAGCTAAAATATATGTCTAATTGAATGATGGAATTAAAAGCAAGTGATACAGTTAAAAATAGCTGCTTCCATCCTTTCCAGGCACATGTAAATCACAACTTTTACTCAGTGTCAATTAAAGGACTGGGGAGAAAAAGGCAGAAAATAACTGTGCCTTCCGAAAACTTGCAGGAAGCTCCAGTTGAGCCGAGGGGTTAGGAGTGCCTTGCAGCGACTGGAAAGGGCCTGCGTGGGCAGGTACAGAGAGCCTCAGCCAGAACAGTGGCTGCTCAAGGGTGCCGTGGCCGTTGTGAAAGTGCCCCGTGGCCCCTGGACAAGTCAGGCAGGTGGCAGGACCTTTGGGATCGTGCTCTGAGGGGACGCGCTGGCCGCGAGCTGCGCCTGCTCATGCCCCAGAAGGGTGAAGTGGGCACCTGCAGATGCTCTCTGGTGAATTACTGGCATGTCTGTGAGGAAGAGGAGGAACACCCCCATCTGCTTCAACAAGGGAAGGGACATACTAGGAAGTTCAGGTAGGTTGTCTTTGGGTAGAGGAGTGTTTTAACAGTGCTGTCATTTGACCTACCAGGTCAGTAAGAATGAGATGTCTGGAGACACTACCCATGCTCCAGCTAAGGAAAAAAGTGACACTGGACATTTTCTTGGTCAGCTCTGACATGACCTATTCTCATTTGAGCTATTGTAAATCAAGGTGTCCACTCCACCATGTTGTAAAACCACGTGGGTGGGAGCTCTGTCCAGTGCCAATGGCAGGTCACTGACAGAGACCAATGGGTCCAGCACCAAATTAAAATACCTAGGGAATTTGAAAGCTTTGCAGCAATATCAAGACTTGGTTGTTGTGCTTTTCTCTGCAACACTCTCTTGAAGGGATGGAAGGAAAACTCAAAGGCCAGGAGAATGGGGTTGCTAATCTGACCTGGTGGACTGATGTGTATTATGAATACTGTAGGAGCCAGTACTGAACTGAAGTTATTTCCATGGGCAGGCAGGCATGAAAACTTCTCACGAATCAGGAGCAAGTGGTAGGTATGAAAGTCTAGACTGTTAACTAATAATAACTTAAATTAACCTAAATAAGCGAGCCTCATAAAGAAAATCAGAGAGTACTCAACAGTAGAGGTCCCAGAAATGCTTGTTTTTAAGAAGGGTGCTTATCTCAGCATAGTCTCGGCAGCCAGCTCTCTCTTATTCAGTCTAGCCTACCTCTGCTTTTTCTTCCACAAGTCTCTCTCCTTCCCCCACTACAAGCAATTCAAACAAAATGGTAACCTGTGCACTAAGAATTTTGCTAATTGCTATAAACCGCTTTGCACTTTTCAGTAGAGTGTTCTTTAATCTTCTATATCTATAATATTAGCAATATATGCAATGGAGACACTTCTGTGCGTGTTTCCAATGTGTGTGTGTGTGTGTGTGTGTGTGTGTATATGTACTTTAAAAATCTCTTAGAAATTCCACCCTGTCTTCCTATGTTTTTCTCACTCTGAAGTTACTCTGGTGTTGGAGTCTGCTGTAATCAGCCCTTTTTAAAATACACAACCAATCTGTCATTTTCTACACAACATTTCGGATTCTTCCAAAGTGTCTGTCTTAGCACCACTGAAAGGAAAAAAAACTGATGTTAAGAATTGTGAAGTTAATGGTTAATCAAAAGTGTCTGGTCCCCATCCATGGGACATCTTGTAGAACAATCAAGCCCTGCTCCGTCATAGTCCAGAGCAGTGATTGCTTCTCCTTCCTATGGGGCCTGGTGCGCTGGGGATGAAGATGGAACAGCTCAGCAGCTAATTAAACAGCGCCACTTACAACTGAAGTACATGCCTAGCTAAATAGGCTGGAGTGTAGAGCCTGTCAAGCTGATCTGTCTTGAAGGGCTTGGGACCCTTCACTGTACCTGGTTGAACATTAACATCCCAAATTTGCTGATTTTCACCAATATCCTGCCACATGCAGAGAACTAGTTGAAAAGAAGCTGGTATTTTTTGTAATGTAGTTCCTTGAAGCATTATCCTAAAAAGGGCATCCATCTTTGCTGTTGCAAAGAAACAGCACAAAATGTTTTAAGCATTTTGAAGGGAAAATGCACTGTCTGTACTTTCCTACTTCTCTCCTGCTATTTCCTCACTCACTGGGATGTTTTTTTTTAAAGAATTCAGAAAACAAGTTTCTAAAGAAAATGAAGGAATGGTAAGAGAATAGGTTGTCTACTCTTCCTTGCCCATTCACAAGAAAAGACCAGAAAAATATATAGCCAAAACCTAAAGGAAACGAGCAAAGTATTTGTTGGTACAAGACACTGAAAAAAGACTGGGAGCTACGACCAAAAATACAGATGTAGAAGCATAAATGTGTTGGAAAAATAGCATCAGGGAGTTGCAGCTAGTGTGGTTGTGAATAATGATCATCTCTGGTAGAGGACAGCAGAGATCACAGTATGGTATTCTAAAAATCTGTGAACAAGTCTGTGCTGTGATAGAAAGATGTCATTGTGGAGACAAAATATTTAACAAACTGGCAACAACTAGTGTCTGGGCAGAACTGATTTTTTTTTTTTTTAAAGGAAGACTTTTGCCTTTAATGTTAAATGACCACCATGGATTTATCTGTGATCCTTGGACAAAGGAGAGTGCGAAGCAGTTGTAGTGTATTGTCCTGGGGCCCAGGGCCCTAGACCAGCTGGATGAGAGGCTTGATCTTTGGAAGTGATAAGACTCCTCAGAATAACTGTGGAGTTTGCAGGATGTGGGAAGAGCTTCCAAAGCAATAGACATGAGAAAACTTTGATGAGAATTAGCCTTGTGTACAAGTGAGACAGTAGGAATGGTTCTGAGTGGTTTTGAGTGGAGGATTTTGACCATCTCTTGAGTGATGTGAATTTTAAGAGATGAAAAAAACAGCTAACCTGAAATGTAAAGATGGATGTGCAGACAGCTGAATGATAGGTGCTCTGGGTGGCTGTCATGAGGAACTGTTTGATATGGTGGAAGAATGGAGTGAATAAGGCAGGATGGAGCTATGAAAACATATAAACTTACAGTCAGGAGCCCTGCTGAGTTGCTCTGGTGTTCCTAGCAAACACTGCCAATCCTGTAGCTTTTGAGTAAAGGCAGATAAAATTTTCTGAAACTGAGGCTGGCAACTGAAGCCTGGCTTCAGAAATGGTTTAGCTCACACAAGAATCTATATTTCCTGAGATTAAACCAGAATTTCAGTTGGGGAATATGCAGCCAGTCCTTGAGAAATGAACAGACCTCAAGTTCTACCCTACAGTTCATATTCGCTCTTGGTTTTGTCTAGCCTGAGACAGGAACTGGAACAGGAGAGCTGGAAAGTGGCCATGGTGCTGCGGAGCTGAGGTGGTGGAGGCTTCTCGGAGGCGATGCAGCTTTCACGTACAGGGCAAATGCTGTAACTGCAAGATGAGCCTGCAAAAGTGCGCACTGGAGCATGCAATCCCTACATCCTCTTCTGAGGATAACTATTCCTGTTAAAGGAATAGTTTTTGCCTTGTTTTCTGCAGAGAACACTCTGAGCAAAACCTTTTCTGAATGTTTTTGACGAGATTACAGTTTATTGGAGGCAAAGGCTTCTAAACACTTGTTTCTGTCCCCAGGAGATTTTGAGAGGTTTGTAGACCTTTTAAAAGAGATGGTTTGGAAAGCTAAATCTTGCTCCGAAGCCGTAAACCATTGGCCAAGGAAGCTCCCTACAAAAATACTACATAGGCGTAAGTCTGGAAGTGCAGATGCGTCATTGCGATAACTCTCATTGTAATCGTCTGTTTACCTTTCCTGCTAAATCAGTGAGAAAATGCAGATTGTTATAATTGGAGTGAAAATGGACCGATTTTATATTCTGCATAGCTGAAGTGATCTGTGAATGTGCTTCCCTCCAAAAAATGCCTTTTTGAGATATAGAAAATACAGCAGTTTCCAAATACCTTGAAATATTCCCATTTTCAGTGCAGTAATTAAAAAATGCTGTAACTGAAACTGAAGGTAAAATAAAAGCAAAACCAAAAAAGAATAGAAAAGGATTTATTCCTATTGACATTACTGTTCTTTTTTCTGCTCGTTTCACCTGATAAAAAAAATCAGCAGAGACTGAGGCAGCCAATCTTTCTTTGCTCTGTCGAAGCACCTTTCAAATCAGATGATCCATCAGCAATGCTTTCAAAGGCAGCAAGGTGTTTTATTCCCCTCTATCTCCCAGCTGGTGTGAAAATTTACCTGATCATTCTACATCAATGTAAATAACTGCCCAAACCACAGTGTATAGTGATTTGTCCCCAAGTGCATCTTACAGCATGTCAACATCAGGGAGAGTGTTTTGCTCATAGGCAGAAGTGGTGCCTCTGTTGTACCTCGGAGCTCCTCTTTGGTCCAAGTACTAAATGTTCAGAGTTCAGCTAATTGCTGTCAGAGTTTTCTCGTTACACTGAAATTCAGTGAAATACCTAAAGTAACCCTAGACTGACAAAATTAGAACTGGAATCAGCAGAATGCTGCAGAACAATATTTCGTTTCCTGCAAATGTTTTTCCTGTTAATAAACATCTGCCAGAAAGGACTCCGTGGGGGCAAGAAGATCTGAAAATACAGAAGACTTAGAGAAGTTCTCTTCCATGCTGCTAATGACTTGGTCAACTGAGAATGGGAAATGCAGCTCATTTTTGCTTGTTGTTAAGCAAAACATACTCGATTCCTATGTGCAGAAAATATGAGCTTTTGATATCACTACTTAGTCTAATTGACTCATCTGAGTCCTGTTTGAACCCTATGATTCATCATTTTTCAAATTACAGGGACATAGGTAGGCTAATCTGTGGATATAATCAGCAAAGCCTTCATATGCCTTCCACTATAATGGACTAATCTATTATTTACAGTATCTCTTACTTTTGTTATTATCTCGGCTTCACATCCCAATTAAAAGCCTCATTAGCTCATTTCTGAGGAAGCTGCCCGTCCGTGTTGCTGTGACAGCTAAGGAAGGCCTGTCACCTTGGTGTGTACAGCATTATTTGCTTCAAGCTGGCAGGTCGCTTTGGCACAGCCATCCCTGCTGCACAGCAGATACTCAAGTGTCAAGCGTTTTCAGGCCATCCATCTTCCTTGGCCACTCCACCCACCCCTGCTCCAGCCACACAGAGCAGTGGTGGTGCCCTGCTCTGCCTGCTCTTTGTCACCACGTCACTGTCAGTTGTTCAGTTTATTCAGTGATTAATCATCATTTGGAAGGTTGTGCTGGGCGCAAACAGCAAAGGGGGGGATTCCTGCAGGTGGTTTCTCGCTGATTAGTTAGAGTTACAATGGGCGGCCGCTGAGCTTTTGTTTGGACTCCTTCTGAAGATTTCCCTGGCTTTTCTGCAGCAGAATTTAACGAGGCTCTCAGCTATGGGTCTGTGCGGGTCTCCTACTGGTGTATTCTGAAAATTAGACCTGCTAAGCTCAGTGGGTTCATGCTAGTGTAACAGAGTCAGCGACTCTTTTACAAAGCTTGGTGGAGTGTTTCCACAGGGAGTGTGTGTTATACTTGCAGGCTAACTGCACTGCAGCTTCAGCAGCAGAGCTTTATTCTGTTCATTCAGAAATTATTGCCTGTAGGTTTTATGTGTAGAGGAGAAAACTTCACTTAAAAGATGATGGCTATTCTGTATCTCAGCTCTCCTGTGTATTTGCACAAACTATTTGATGAAGTCAAGTAATAATTTTCCTGGCCTCTGGGAAAGACTAATGGTCAAAACTTTGGAAAATAAGGAAGCTCTTCTAAGCTTTGCTTGCGTTTTCTGCACAATGGCTTAATTGCTTTCTAATGAAGTAGCGTGAAACATTCTTCTTTTGGAATCCTCAACAAGCATAGCTTACCAAACCTTAAGCTGCTTTTCAATTAGAAACTTGCTTGGTAACAGCTATGCCGTGGTTCCAGATCTGTTAGTTTGCTTGAGTATTAAATTGCTCTTCGTATTTTTCTTTCAGATTAATATTTCTTTTTTATGCTGCAGCAGCTTTTAATGTCATCAATAGAAGATGAGATGAATAAGATCTGTGTGGGAGGATGAAGCAGTGGTCACTTGAAGTATCCTGCTGTTTACTCTGGCTGCCCTGGCTTTATGGTCCCTCCCACAGGACAGCTGGCACTGGGCTATGATTTTAGTACTTGTATTATTTGCAATTCACAGCCCCGAGTCACTAAATGACAAACTGTGAGCATTCAGGTAGACTTGTAGCAGCTGTATTCTGACAGACAGGCTCACAAATGTAATGGAGTAACCCTGAGTGACTTGGTAACAGGATATATATATATGTTTTGCATGCTTTCTTACTGTTTGTTTTAGTATATGACTAAGAAAAGGTGGGATGGATGGGTGGGTAATCGTGGGTGGATAACAGTGAGGCAGCTTGAAGACTAGACTTATTGAAACCCAGAAAAGATGCAGACAGAGGCTTAAGTGCCTGTACATTTAGCTGAAAACATTTATCACTTTTTTTGTGCAAAATGCCCTTCTCTTTGGTGATTTTTAGCCTGATTTGCAAAGACTCTTCTCCACATTTTCTACACATGCAGGAAGTGAAAGGCAAGAAATCCGAGGCAAGCAAATAGCTGTGGTGAATGGAATAGCTTTAAGGAGAGTTTTGTCATGCAGACCTGCTGTTCTGGCTCTACTGGGTACAGCCATAGTGAGCATTCCTGCGCCTGGGAATGATTCCGGGGGAGTTTCAAAGAGTGAAAAAGTAGCCTGCATGCCCTTTATTGTCCCAAGGCCTAGGCTGGGACATTTTGGGGGAGGAGGGAGACAGGACACAGACCAGCAGTGCCTGTGTCCTGCAAGTATGAGACTGTATGACCCTGCATCCACACCAAGTGTGCAAGTAGGGGTGGCAGTGAGTAATATGCCAACAACGGCTTTTCAAAGCTGCGCCAGCTCCTGCTTCAATCCTGCTGAAATCATGAGTTAAAAAAAAAGGGAAATTGGCTTAAAAAAAAAAAAGGCTTTAAACTCCCCTCACAAAAACCCCTCACCCCCACAAATGGCAGCTTGCGTATACAAATAGAAGCCCTTTGGTTTGCCGTGGCTCGCTGTGATGGAAGATTGGGGCTTCAAATCTGGCAGGATTTGAAACCCGGGCTTGAGAGCCAGTTCTTGCTAATCAGCAGGATCAGAGTTTCATGGGAGAAAAGGAAGGCCCTTGGCCCTCCTTGTGCTTGTCCTGACTTGCGGTCATGTTTTGGCAATTAGTATCTGCTTCATGCCCTTTCTCAGGTGTACCACAGGCTTTTGCAACTACTTCTATATTGATATACATTGAAAAAGATTGTTGAAAAGGCCTTGACACTAGCATGAACAAATAGCATTTTTTAGGCCTGATGTGGGTGCATCAGATGAAACTCCTAAGTCTGGGCTGGCAGTTGATTTTCATTAAACTTCAGAAAATGGAGGTGGTGGTGGCACCATGCAGCTCTCGGAGCACCGCGCCCTCCTTGTGCTTCCCCTCCCTCGTCGCCCCAGTGCCAGCGTGGGGCTGCAGCGGTGAGCAGGGGCTGTCCTGGTGACACGAGGGACCGTGGCCCTTCGGAAAGGCAGGCGGCTTCTTTCTCTCGCCGCAAAGCAGGAGGTAAATCCCAAAAATACGCTGGCTTTTGGGACTGCCGTTAGCTCATTGGCACAAGCAGGGTTTGTGTTTTCCACAGACAGTTCTGCACTTGGTGGTGTGGAGGGGAACGCTCAGGGCTGAGGCAGCATCTCCACCTCGGCCAGGCTGCCTCTCCCCTCTCCCTGGAGCCTCAGGAAGGCTGCAAAAGCTGGTGATTTTTTATTAGCTTCTCAGAAGTTTTTTAAACATTACAGTTATTTTTACTCAAGATCTGCTTTTTTGCATTATAAAAACCAGGTCAATATGTCTCTACTGCTGAAGTTGTTTACTTGTTTTAAATCAAGCTATAAAATCAGTTGGACTTTTCATGCAGTCATAAGATCTACAATTTTTTTTCAGTGAAAGGTAGGTTAATTTTTAAAGTGATGGAAATCAGGTTGGTGTGTTGTGTCTAAAGTCACCTAATTTGCCAAGAATTGATCGGAAAAGTAGCATTATTGCTCTGGTGTTATTGTGCAGAATTTTGAGAGCCTGAATTGAAAGAAAAAGTATCTAAAACCAAACAAATCCACACAGGGAGAAGGAGATCAGCAAAGCAAGCTGACTACAGGCAGCAGATATTGATCAAAAACTAACAAATTACCAGTACACTAAATAAAATAGTTGTGCTCTAGCTTATGCCTGAGAACCTGTCCAAACTTGGGAAGTTTTTGTTCATCAATGAATGCTGACAATATGCCTGATGTTGTACAGTAGGCTCTACTTTGCTTTAATAGCATGGCCCTACCAGTTTAAAGACTGTAGGAAAGCTATAGTTGCAGGTGAGGTGGCATCGTGTCTTTACCTGAATCACATGTGCACTCAGCTGCAGCTCCCTTGAAATTCTAAGCCACTTCCCAGCAGGTTTTCCTGCCACTGGCACCATTTGGGGAAGGAGGATGATGCTGTGATTATTTCCAGTACAAGCATCTGTTTGTCGTGTCTGTGCATTCCCTATAGAAAAGAGCTGAAGACTTTGGTGAGATAGATGAAATCTGGGCCGATCTAGTCATATGTAACCCATGCCTGAAGGATGCTAGGATAGTAGAGGAGTGGTATGCTTCAAAATGGCAGAACGACCACTCTATTTTTAAACATGATTAAATATTATAATATATTTTATGTTTTATGATGTTTTGGGTTTTTTTTCGGCTTTTGGGAGCAAAAGAGTGATATCAGAATTATCCCTTACTCTTCCTGTAGTGCCGTCGTTTGGGAGATACGGTTGGTTTTGTCGACCGAGGGCTCTGGAGACGCTGGCTGTACGTGGCAGTGCTGAACCACTCGCCGCAGTGGGTTAGCGGAGCGGGGAGCGTGCTGAAGAGCCAACGGGCAGCCCCTCTACACCCAATTGTCTGTTATCAGCAGCACTGCCCTTATCACAAACGGGAACATCCTGATCAATAATCTGAAGAGTTTCATCTACTAATATTTTAGTGGAAACATGTTTTGACAGTTATTTTCATGGTTTCCAACAGTGTATTTTATGATACACATTTTATTGTAACTGTATAAATCCTCAAGTGAACTTACCCATGCATACCAGGCTCATCAGTATCTAAGAAGCTCCTGCTGTGTGTAGCATGTAAGACCATTCTTGGCGAAAGAGTGGGAAAGAAATGTCATTTGCCTTGTTCATTCTCACACTCTTACTTTTTAGTACTTTAAAAGTTTCTAATTCCATGTTCTCCTCTGTTGGTGCAATTTCAGACTCCAGCTGGTAAGTGAAAGGGGCAGTTTTGGGTTCCTTGTAAAATAATGAAGAAAAACTTTTCTTTTTTCCACTAAGCATTGTTACATTTATGTTGCATGATTTTTTTAAACAAGAAGTTGAATATGGATCAGAAATACAAGAGCTTCTTATTTCAGGGCAGTTAAAGGGACAGTTTCTGGGAACAAAAGAGCAATCAAATATAAAAATTTGTTCAAAAATAATCCCCACAAATAGTTTAAATACATGTTTATTGTTAAAAATTGAAGTATTTTTATCTGAGAACATGGAAGACTTTGAACTGCATATTGTTTCTCTATATATACTCTCAATATACTTTTTCATATACTGATAAAAAGAGAAACAGATATCATCAGTATCATCATCTTCCTGTGCAAGTGGACCTAGTGAAAGGTTATCAGCCAAGAATTTATCTGTCTGGAAGAGAATTTTCAAAATTATTTTCTCCTGGGAGAAAGAGTGTAGTTTTTCGTGGAAAGTTCTTATGTTAAATTTAAGGATTTCAGCTTGGATGTTAGAAAAACAGTGATTACATTTGTAAGTCCTAATTTCACCTTTTCCTTTTTTTTCTTCCTGGTGACTTTTGAAGGCACCTATCTACTCAGACTTCAGAAAAATGACAGGACAGCTAAAGAGGGAAATTAAATTATTTCTCATCTGCAACTCAGTAGTTAATGGAAATATATTTTTGCTTCTCTAGGCTCAAAAGCTGCTAGGCCAGATCCATTTGCAAACCAGAAACACAGATTGATTTGCTACAGCCATGAAGCTAAAATAAAGTTGCATGAAAAGAGAATTGCGTGCTTAAATAAGGACCATTCATATGAATAAAAATTGCAGTTAGGGGTACTATCCCCCAGCTGATAGAATGTTTTATAGGAATGATCATAAAACCACATGTCATTTCCATGGTTTATATTCTTTGTGAGCTTTGCAAATATTCTTGAGAGATCTTGAGTCGTCTCCTGAAATGACAAACCTACACAATTCAAGTGTTGTCATACGATAGGTGTATGAAGGAGCGGAAATCTTGCAGATCCCGCTGGCAACATTTATGCCAGTAGCGTTGGCAGGAGGTGCAAATGTTCCTGCCGGAGCCATTGCAGCGGGAATGTGCACCAGATGAACAGCTGCCCTCCTCGCTCCGCAGGCAGAATTCAGCCTTCTGAAATAGCTGCTACATAAAGCGCAGAGACAAAAGAGCAGATAAACGTTATTTCAGCTGTAAAACACAGAAGTTGTAACCATAAAAAAGTATTTTAATATTTATGCAGCATATATCCCCATGTCCATGAGTGGAGGATTTGTATAGAGTGCTCACTGACCACAAAGCTAAGAAAATACTCAAATATTCCATTATGTTATTTATTCCTCTACAAGCATCCATTATGCAGTTTATTTTCCAATTAAACCTTACTATTGACCAAATGTTATTCTCCATCTCCATTCCCAACAGTAACTTCCTTCTTGTGAAACAGTTTTGCCGTACATGAATTAATGAAAAGCGGGTTGGCAGTTTTGTTGTTGTTCTATGAATATTCTTATAGACCCCCACAGGGAACCCAGTTATTTAAGTAAGGCCGCTACAAAACAAGAGAATGAAGTCATCTTCAGAAAGGTGATTTTTTGTGTCCTATTGTACCTGAGATATGCTCAAACAGTATGGGAGGTAGAGAATTGGAGGTGATTTGTCCTTTCTTCCCTCTTCTTTTATCCACTTTCAGACTACTTTTAATATGGACCCTCCCCCAAAACTTCCAAAAAAAAAAACGAAAAGAAGGAAATTCTTCACATGGATAAATGAGTGACTAAAAGTAGAAAACAGGTAGAAAATGATTGAGTGTCTCAAGGGAGATGCACTGAGACCGTTGGCAGTCAGTGGTGGCCATGAGCCCTGCAGCATCTTGGCAGTGACAGTGCAGGGCAATTCCTTGGCCGGGAGCCCGTCCGGGGTGCAGGGCTCGGCGTGCGCGGCCGGAGCGCCCCAGCGCACCGGCTGCGAAACCTCCTGGGAGGGCAGGCTTGCAGGGCCAGAGCCGTGGGCAGCCGGGTGGTTCTTTCTTTCTTGCTTGCTTTTTTTTTTTTTTAATCTGTGTAAAGGTCATTTTGATTTATTGATGCAATGGGGAATATAAGCAGTTTTCATTGCTTTAGGAATTTCCCTTTTTCTGTTTTATATTTGTCTAAAGAAGAACAAGAGTTCTGCTTTGCTCTCCTGAGAAAAATTAAAGCAGATGGAGAGTATATTTTGTACACTTTCTTGAGTATCCAGTGGCTTAAAGATTGAGCTCAGTTGCATAACCCGAGGGCTATATGCCTTGATGTACTGAACAATTACAAAGCAACCATTGTTTTCTAATATTACTTTTTCTTAAGTAAAATTCACATTTGAAATCTCTTTTGAGCAATGCTTTGAAGTAGAATCTAGCTCCCAGAGGTAGGTAATCTTAATGCTAATTTGCTATACAACAATGTGCATTATTAAAGGACATGTGAATGATTCATCCAGTGAATGAAGAAAAATTATTCCAAATGATTATTGATGAGTTAATCAAGATAGCCAAGTCAACTTTTTTTTTGTCCATTAGTGTGAACAGTATTTCACAATCATAATAATAAGAGCCAAATGTTAATGGCTGAGGTAATCAGACCCTAATGAAGAACAGTGAAAAGTACTCTCTTTAAATAGTTTACAGTTTTCATAATCACTGGAGTGGTCAGCTGGTCCCATGATTCTTCATATTTCATAATGTAGGTTTACAATCAGCTTTTGGTTTTAATTTCCTTTTTCTTTCTCCAAAAGGTGAGTGAACAGAGAAATTAAGGAGTATAAAGGCCACAGAGCTGTGTAGTAGCATGTAAAAAAAGAAAATTGTTTTGTAACATGAATACTTCTTAAGAGAAAAAGAGACTTTTTATCTGGAATTGTAACTACCTAAGAGCCAGCTGCTGCCTTTCTTTTCTGTCCTTCATATGATTCTTTAGTTGAAAATAATCACTGTCATTTTTAAGAGCTCAGCACAGGCTTTAAACCTTATCCAGGTAATGAAGACCAATGACTAGCAATGTACGGGTCTTCTGAGAAAGTGTTTTACTTGCTATTTTTGCCAAGTATTATGCTGGCAATGCACAAACAGGCAGTTCAGGAATTCTGGTTTATGTGACTGACCCTGCGAGTAAACTCGATCTTACGGCTTTTCAGGATCAATGCTTTTCTCTTTGCTTGTGTGGTTGATTTACCTTTCCCTGTCTTTCCAATGAAGTATACTTTCTCCTTCAATGTCACTTTTGAAAAGACAGTAAAGGATAACTAAATTCAATAAAAATGGTACAATTTTGTGGCATTTTAGGCTAACAGACTTGCCAAGTATTCACAAAGCCCACAAAGGTCCACAAGACATCCATCCAACTTGCCCTCTTTCTTTCAAATGATGAAACTTTCTAGCACCCTCTAATGAAATAAAGATCATTAGAGCAAAAGATCAAAAGCCTCAAAATTGGAATGTCCTAGGTCACCACAGTAGCAGGAAGTAGCAATAAAAGGCAGGGGAAATAGTTTGGCCTGGGGGAAATTCCTTTCTGACTCCAGCAGTCCTTTCCAGTTCTGTTTCCTGGACAAGAAACTTTACAAGTCCCTCATTTGCCTGGCTGCTCTGCACGCTGGTAAGAGGTGACTTGAGCAGTTAGCTCCTCACAGTTTGCAAGGTGGGAAGAAGAGAAAAACGTTATCCGGGGCATTTTGCCATGCCACGGTTTTGCGCCAGGTCAGATAACGTACCTCCTGGGCAGGGACTTAAGGGCCTCGTTTACACAGCTCCATCAAGCCGTTCCTCAGACTGTCCAGGCCCATGGACAAGGCCGTGGTCAGCTGTGGGCCTCCTGCTGTGCCAGCTTTGCAGCACACGTGATGAGGAAGGGCCTCTTGCAGGGCGGCCGTGCTCGCCATCCTGCAGCCTCCTCGGCACGGCCTGCCCAAGCGGTGCTGACGTCTTGTGCCACTGCTGACCTGGCGCTTGTCGCCAGGAGGGAGGACGTGGCCGCGTGTGCTCCAGGGCAGCGGCAGCTCTGTGCAGTGATGGGTCTTTGCAGCCTCCAGGACAGGGTAGTAGATCAGTGTACAGCAGTAGATGCAGATCAGTGTTTCAGCAACTGCCGAACTTGTAACAGCACTTACTAGGAAAGGACTTGGTAATGTCCCACGGAAGCAGTAAGAAAATTTAAACTTTGACTGGTATTTAAATGGGCATGATACAATAAGTCTACAAAAAGGGACAACCCTGATGTGGCAGGGAGTTGAGCTGGCAGGGAGAAACCTCGATCAGTGTTGTCCATTTCTGACTTTTGTGGGTGGAAGGGGTTTGACTGAGCAAGCGCTGTCCTGCCACAGGCCAGCAGTACGAGCAAGCAGTGCCTCTGGCACAGAAAGGCAGTGCAGAACGGACTCGCTCCCTGGCACCCGCAGGCACAGCTCTGGTGACACCAGTGCGTCAAATCCGTTACCTCCATGCGCTAGATGCAGTGCAGCACGTGGCCGTGGCCACGCGGACAGCATGGCGCAGCGTCCCCTGCGAGGGGGCTCCTGAGGGCTTTAGCCATGCGACTGTTGGGTAGCCTAGCCAGTATCTGCACAGAGACAGGTAAAATACCTGATACTATCGGAAGGAAATTCCAAGATGGGAGATTCATGCCATCCTTGCGGGAGATTGAAGTTCCCCCGGAGCTTTGGGAAAAGCAACTTTCTGCTCTCTGATGCTTGTCCAAGCCCTTTGCCATTGAGGGGGTCTGTTTAGCAGGGCACATCTTCAGGGCAACCAGGGAGAGGTTTTCAGAGTCCTGGCCTGGCGGCACCCTTTCACTTCAGGAACAGAAATTAGAAGATGCAAAATTTGCTGTCTAGCTTGACCAGCCTGCGAGCAGACAACTGGAGTTCTGCATTTAAAAATATTTTGTTTGTTTTCCAGAGTCTCTGAGATTGTTCTTGGGAAGCCAGGGCTAGCTCCATCTGGGATGCATAAGCATGCTGATAATTACAGGAAGTATTTGCTGTGACTCTCATCCACTGCAATAACTTGAGGTGATAGAGACAGTTACAGTGTCATATGAGAAGTGAGAAAGAAGATTTGACGACTTTATTATGGTTATTGCTGGTTGAGAAGCCACTACACAGCTAGTAAGTGTACACTGTGTTTAGCACATCTCGCTGGCTCCTCCAGAAAGGGAAAACATCTTGGGTCATTAGAATTAACAACTACAGAGTGTAGGTCAGAAACACAATGGCAAATTGAAGGTAAAGGCAAAATTTGCCTTAAAATATTATAAACTCTCAAGGATGTATCTGTGTGTGTATTCACCAAGGTAGAATCAGGAAGGTCAAGTAGCTGATATTTTTGCTTATTGGTTCTTACAAAAAATAACTTTACTTTCTGTCTGCTGTTAGCTTGTGTTGTTGAGTTGAATTTGCCCTGAAGTATATGTGTGAATTTGCTTGTGTTGTCTAGGGAAAGGGAGAAAATACAAGCAGATTTTTGGAAAACGTGGCCCACCTGAAGAATAACTATAAATCTAACATTAGCCACTGTCACATATATAGCAGCAGGGCCAAATTGTCCTGGCCTGACAGGAGCTTTTGAAGTCAAGCTTGTGTGGCAAGCTAGGCAATAGAGACAGTCCTCTAAGATCAGACCTGTGAACTTCTAGGGATTGAGGGTTAGGGAGATGAAATTTCGTAACTAGTTCCTTTTTTATGCCCTGAATTGTCCAGACAAAACCTAGGATGAGTCTTTTCCCAGAGTCTGGAGGGCCCGAAAATCAGAGCTGGAGCCAAGACCTATAGCTTTGCACCTCCCTGTTGGAAACAGAATATAGGGTATATTATAATTGTATAATGTACTTGTATACTGCTATATGTGAGACTAAACTTGGGCTATACTGCCTTAATAGGAACTTCCTGAGTCTTAATCTTGACCCTGCCATGCTACTTAATTCCTTCCCACTTATGTAATGCATTATTTTTTTAACAGCATTATGTTATGTAAGCTATTAGTAGGAGACTCAAATTATCACTTGGGTAAGCAATTGTTCTCCTTTTTATCTGTTTTTCTTTGCATTATCTGACCTTTAGAAAAATAACATTAAAATACATTTTCTTTTGTACATAAATGACTTTAAATGAATTGTTTACTAGAGCTATGACATTTAGATGTGGTGTGAGTTACTTATGCATGTGAAAGAAGAGATTAAGAGAGCTTTTTTGTATCAGGTGTACAATGTTACGTTTTTGTTAGGTCTCTGGCTGCAGATCAGTGACCTTGTAAGACTTTGTCAATATGGGACGTTTGATTTACAGGTTACAGTTAAGGTTTTTGTCAATTGGCTGTGCTGCTTATGCCATTGCTTTTAAGCACTTGTTATCTTCTGGAAGCACTTATTTGTGAACATGCCCGAAGGTGCAATGTGATGCTGAATTCTAGTGTCTCAGGTAGCAATTAATTTCAACCTGTTCACGTCCCCGTCTGGTTCCCTTTCAGGCCTGTGCTGTTGATTGAACCAAAGCTTTGCATTGTGTTTCACACAATATATAATTTGTGTAAATGTATGTATTACTTGGCTCTCATCTTGTTAGTAATGAATGTGTCTGGGTGAGCAAGGTGCCTTCCCCCAGGAGGGGAGGGGAGGTGGCAGTGCTGCTCTTGGCGGGTGTCGCTAACGCTTGTGGCCGCAGCCACGAGCCCTCCGAGTGCTGGGAGGCCACCGTCCTCGGCAGGTCCCCCTGGCTGAGCCGCCTGCAAGTGCTCCCCGCGAGCACAGAGCACCTCGACTGCATTCTCTGCCTCCTCACGCCTCACTCCTCCTGTGATTAGAGCAAAGTCTCTTACTGTCTAATTGGGAACCACACGTAAGGAGCGGGGTGTCATGCAGCAGGAGGCTGAAGGTGTGTGTGAGAAAGATGGAGATGAAGCAAGCCAGGTGAAAGCACCCTCCAAGGGTTTTGTCCCATTACAGTATCTTCCAGACATGCAAAAATTCCTGTTAACGAAAGGAGATAACAGTCTGCCTTTTCTCATCTTTGCAGTCTACAGTAACAAGGTATTTGTAAAAAGCTTACAAAAGATGCTTTGGGATTTTTTACGAGGGAAACGCTTGGCTCTACACCGTTTCTCCATTTAGTGTCTGTCTGACTGAAGGCAGATGTATTCTCTTTTTAACTGCTCAGTCCGCTGTTGTGCCTGTCAGCAGGTGATACCGTATACAGTGTGCAGTCCTTGCAATCATGTTGGCCGCCATGTCCTTCTGTTCCCCAGCCTCAGTGCCCTTCTCAGATTGGAATCCAAGGGATCAGACAGTGGCAGGTAAATCACCAAACTCACAAAGTATCAAGTTTCGTGCTTGGAGGCATATCTTTGTTACAACCAGATCTTCTGTCAGTTTACTCAATGTGATAAATTTTTTGCTTATTCTCTTTGGGAAAGATGATCAGTCAAACGTGGTTTGTTTTGTTGTTTTGTTTCGGGTTTTTCTGTCTGTTTTTTGAAACAAGGTTACTGTCACAATGTAGGCAGTCTGCATTTTTACCAGACCTGACCATTAATTTCACTAAAAAGAAGAAAAATAGAGGAAGTAGCATTGACCAAATAAGGGCGCCTTTTGTCTTTCCTGGGCTTAGCTGGTGGCTGATGTTCATATCTCTTCACTGCTTCAGTTCAAGCAAATCCTGGGATTGAATTTGGCCAATTAACATGACAATGTCAATGTCAAGACCCATTACAATAAAGAGAGGGAGTTCTTATTTGCAAAGTAGTTTCATAACGGCAGAGTTGCAGAGGAGTGCTTTTCCCTCTGGAACTGTGTGGGTCCTACGATCATGAAGAAAATAAGCCTGTGGTGATTAATGTGTCAGTGGTTTACTTTGCTGCTGTTTTTTCAAAAGAATTTCTAAGGCGGTAATAGAAATATTTATCCAGCTCCCATTGCAATGCTTTAGCTTCATTTTTCAGAAGTTTGAGTAAGCTCTTTTCCATTTCTTCGGTCCTGTTCAATTATTTGAACTGAGAAAGACTGGCACCTGCCATGAACTTCACAATTTTCTTTATTTTTCTTTTCTCGACAGGTGAGTGTGATTATGCTGCCTGGAGGATTTCTTGCCTGGCTCTCTTTGCAGCTTCCACCTGGCTCTGAGGTCCATATCCTGCCTCCAGCAGTATCTGCACAAGGTTTGTTACCATGATTTCATCGTACTCAACCTGGGTGTCAGAGTGTTGATTTTAAGGGCTCTTGTTTAGCTGTGAGGACATTTAAATGGGTCCTTTCTGCTCATTGTGAAGACTGGCACTTATGTCAGCTCCTACAGCCCTTACTCTTGCAGATAGCACTTGGTAAGTCATGAGAGCAGTGCCTGTGCTCAGATGAAGTGACCAAAACAGGGCCCTTAACACTGATACAAGTGACCAACTGGTGTTAGTTTTCTGCAGGCTGTTACTGAAAATACCACGTTTTGTAGTGGTTGTGCTTACCTAAAATGTTTCTGGGTATAACTGTTGTTATAATAACAATCAGAAAAAATGTATTCAGGCAAAATTCCCCTAAGCTCTTCCCCTGGATCCTCCCTGACGGTACCTTGAATTTATGGCAGATGAAAATATTCAGCGTGTTGCAGGATCCAACCTGTGGTTTGCATGTCATTTTAACATAAAGCCATTTACCTCTCTTTGCTTTGCAGAAGGGAATTTCCATTTTATCAAAACTGTAAAAAGAAATGTAAATGCTCGCATTTTAGAATGCTACGACTGTTCCACAGGGATGTTGGGGGTAATTTGCCTATGAATTCTCAGAAAGGCTCAAGATGAGTAGTTTTGGGAAAGCTGAGCTGCTGGTTACCTCCTTTTCATTAAAGGAGACTTGTTCTAATTTTGTCATAGTTTCCAGTGAGTTTAAGTATAAAATTAAATGCTTGTAACAGTAATTTTGGGTCATGTAGTATCTGAATAAAACCAAATAGGAAAGATTCAATTATTTATGAAAGGGACCTGTTTCAGAAATATTTTTTTGCTCAATTTTATTTCTCAGTTCTTTTTGGACTCTGGGGAAACTAGACTGCTAAAACAGGAATTTAAAATCTTTCTCAACATCCCATGCTTCTATTTGTTTTTGCTCTGACACTATGTTTGTTGTTGAGTCACATCACACACTACAATAGCGATATAATGCTGTCTTCCAAGTACTGCTGCACTGTAGATGTCTTGTTCTGAAAATTAGTACTTGTGTAGATGTCTTGTTCTGAAAATTAGTACTTGAGTGTTTTTATTATTTAATATATATATTATTATTATTGGTGGTGGTGGTTTTATTATTTATTTATCTATTATTGTTTTATTGTTCTTTTAGCCCCTACTTTTGGAGCTGTATGGATCTCTTGCCAGCTTTCGGTAAGAGATGTGTGTGTTTGTGTGCGTATCTGTATGTGTGTATAGGGGGCATTCCAGCTCTTTGGTATCACTGTGCCAATATAATACATGTTTTGTTGCGAGTTAAATTGGTAAAATCAATAGGTGCTGTTTGATAACAAATACCACAATGTTTTTTAAACTTTGTCTTGAAATTGAAGGCAGTTCATTTCAGTAGTGAAACAAACATTTCTAGTAATTATTTTATATTCAGCTTAATGTGCTGTGGATTCAAATTCTATAATGTTAGGCTTTTTATAAGATGACATGGCTTTTCACTGGCAACTGCTCTACTTTGTTGTTTAATACTGATTAACATTTTAAAATGAACTGAACACAACAGTTCTAAAGAAGAAAGAAAAATCAAGGTGGATTGATATCTTTATTTTTTAATCAAGAAGCTTTTTGGAAGATTTTTTAAATTGTAATCCCCAAAATATTTAGGTTGTTTTCGTGTGAACTTGTTTGGGAACAGGAAGGCAGGGAACTCAAGTGCCTCATTCTATAGTGTGAAATGAAGTTGTGGGTGGACTTTTCCCAGGGCTGCATTATGCTTTGTCTCCCTGTGACATGCTGGCTAAATGGGCAGGACGAGCCTTTGTAGTTTTGTGATGTTCCATTGTTATTTAGCACATAAGAGCAGCACGGAAATGGTGCAGCTGTTCATGAACTGATGATTGGAAAACCTTGTGCAGGGCAATCCATAAAATGCTAAATCATGATTTTCAGTCTGAGTCTTGAAGATGCTTCTGGCTATGTGAAACACTCCCTTTCCTTAAGAACACGATTACCTCTAATCCTCGTTGTGTGACACTGCAGATGAAGACAGTACTGAGCATCTATTAGCAATTCAGATACACAGGCTAAAGTTTTGATCTTCTATGCTCTCCGAGGACCTCTGAAGCGTATTTTTGGCCTAGGGGTTTTACACAGACCTATTTTGTTAGAAGTGCTGAGCTCCTATTTTTTTCTGCTTTGGTGAGGGTGGGGTTCTGAAAGCCGCTACTGAAAGCTTCGGTTGTAGCCCATCTTTTTGAAGTAGTTGCATTTTAAATACTTCAGGAGCATAAAGTATTCCAGCTTCCTCTGGAATAGCAACCACTTTCCCCGATGGTAGCCGAGAGGGAGCTACCTAAATGTGCTTTCACACACCCTCCCTGCTACTGTGAAATCTCGTACCCCAGGGTAACAAGCCAGTTCTGCGCAGCTGACCTGACATGAGCCATTACCTTTAACTTCAGGAGGTGAAGAAGGGTTGGGCCTGAACTGTGGGTTTGGATGTTTGCAGGAAGACTGGGGTTTATAAAGCAGTACCAGGTTTCTTTGTGTATGCCAGCTTGCTCCTCAGTGCTTTTGGTGTTTCAGGCGTGCTGGAGAGCTGAAGAGCAGGCGTGTTGCAAGATCAGCACGCTGAAGGGCCCAGGTCCCGCTAAGGCTCTCCTGAGGCACTTCAGGCATCCTGGGAAAGCAATGCAAAATGCTAGAATGCATCCGACACCTTCCCATCTAAAACTTAGTTTTCCTGTAGATGAAAAGGATTGTTTCCAGGATACTTCTGGATTATATCATGGTGGTTGAGTTTCAGAATAAGAGGGCCAATCTGCTCTGGCTATCTAAGTGTTTGCTTTAGAATGCAGCTATCATGTAAAAATCTCAATTGACATGTTGATCAGACAGAAGGCAAGATGTCACAGTTGTTACTTCCTCCCTGAATTTTTATGACCATGGGACTCATGAGATGCTCTTCAGTACGCTGGTTCCTGTATAAATGGTTAAACCTTGATGTGGGTTGGCTGATTAATTTTAGTACAGCAGAATCCTTTGCTGTGTGTGATCATAGCCATCAAAACAGAGAGTGATCTAGAGTGTGTCAACTACGGGGTAGCAGAAACTGCATTTACAAAAATCATGGGAAAGGGTGTTTCCCAGCTTGGTGGTCAATGATCACCCTTCTGGAGTGAGAAAATGCCACTTTTGCATAAATTATGCTCTTATTTGCTTAATATGCGATAACTCAAAAGGCAGACAAAGTTAGTTAATATATTCATTCTTGTCTTTTTTTTTTCTTACCCCTCGTGAGTCATTATAATTACTGAAAATTAATATATTTTGCAACATTAAAATATTGCAATGGGATATCAATATTCTGATATACTTTTTCATGTTCAAAATGTGGAAGGGGATTGCAAGAAGATAACTTCCTGTATTTAATTAAGTAGCTTATATGTACATGATACTTTGCAGAAAAATAAAACCAGTAATCTCAGAAAAGATATTTCCAGGGTGCAGAGTAGGAAATAATATATTGCAGTGTCTTTCCTCATCATTACTTTCTATTAATGAAAATCTGTAAAATAATCAAGGAGTGGTTATTAAATAATTTCACCAGAGAATGTTCTCACATTTATGCATTTTGTTTTTTTCTTTTTATAGTTAGAAAACTGTACAGTTATAAAATACTGCCCACAAAAACTTTGTTGGTTCTTTTATTTCTGCACAGGGTCACCTGGCATGGTCCAGGCATTCCCATACGAGCAGGAAAGAGCTACTCCTTCCAGGGCCAGACTTGCTTTCTCATCCAGCAGGTAGGCAAGTGGGTGCTCAAGTCTCATTACTGTGCATTATGTGTTTATACTATTTAAAGCATCTCTTCTCAGAAGTAAATTAAACTCTTTGAATAGGATTTGTGAACTTACTGAGTTACTCCAAAAGTAGAAAAATACTATCTGAGATTTTTAAAGTAAAAGTTAGGGGGCCTAAATGCTTCTAAAAATGTAAATTAGTACATATTGGCATTTTCAGCCCAAATCTGACCCTGAATTGCTGCCTGAAGATGGGATTTAGGAACCACTTCACTTGACTCTGACAGTGAAAAATTTGTCCTAGAGAATGAAGATATTTTGCTGAATTAGACTAGGCTTTAAGAAGTATTCCAGTGCTTTATTTAATAGAAATAAAGCCCATCTTTGCTTTTCCCCACAGATTTTCTTCTCAGTCAGGAGGAAAAAATCCACCACCCTTTTTATGACCAAGGTTCTGGGTGTACATACATACTTACATGCATGTATTCCACTCTTGGAGTTCTTGACATCACAAGGATGTAAGAATTAAGGTTATTGACAGCTTTGATGTGCAGCTGTTGAGGCACAGGGTGCTGTCTGCAAAGCTGTTGTAGCGGTATCTCTAAGCAAATTGAAGTCTTCAAACCTGATGGCTAGATTAGAAATAAGGAGTAAGTTTCTCTAAGTTTCTGTCACTTTTATATCATTTGGAAATATGAGGCTGAACATATTGTAGTCAAATCTTTGCAGCCACTGTATTTCAGTGCAAGGATGCTCATTGCTAAAAGACAGTCTGAATCTGTGTCTCTGCTAGAATTGATGTGACAGTGAACGTCCAACACGAGCAGATGTGCAGTTCTGTGCCCGAGCCTCCCCGGGCGCTGCGAGGCTCATGCGGGCAGCACCCCTGCTCCCCAGCTGCTCCGGGCAGGCGACGAGGCCGCAGCCGGGGCAGGGGAGGATGCAGCGTGGGGAGCGCCCTGGGGGCCGTGCGGCAGCCAGCCCTGCGACCCAGGACATGCTGCACAATGACAGAGTAAATATTCACAACTGGCAGTCACAAGAAAAGTAATCAAATTTGTGCTTGCCTTCTAAAATGCCACCTGGTAGCATATGTGTATGATACACTGTGAGAGAACATGTGTTCTGTTATAAAGGGTAATTGGATGAGGATGCATTGAAACACAGAACTGGGAGTTTAGATTTACTTGGATCAAGGTAATTTACACTCTGATCTAGCATCACACTTAGATGTATATACCACTTAGGTGTATCCAGCAGTAAGTTTGTGAATTTTGTGGAAGAAGAGTATAGATTTGGAGCACTTACAGTAGCATTTTTAAGATTATATCTGCACTGGTGAGAGATCATGAATCAGCCTTACAGATAGATACACAGGAATTATCTCTTTTTGTGGGGCAGCTTCTCATTGTGTTTTTACAAGAAGGAAAAGAAGGTTATAATAGAGTGAAAATCATAATGGTTGAAAGTTGCAACAAAAAGCCTGATATTCTTGTAGTTCTCAGTGGCCTTCATAACAATGCACGTTGTTCTGAGGCTGTGTCTGAGCCACCTGGAGTAGATAGATCAGCAGTGGGGAGATTCATGATTCTGCAAGCAGGACAAAAAAAGAGGAAAAAAAAAAAAGGCAATGAAATCCAATTTGTTTCCATTATATGTATTTTATCTTGAACTGTACCTTATGTGACAGGACGGCAATTAATATCTCTTGTAAAACAGGAGGCTCTTTAAATTGGTCTCATTATGGCTGTTGAGGTTGTGTGACACTGCTGAAAGGGATTCCCCCATTATCTGTGTTTGACACGTATTCCTAATCAAGCAGGCCAATTCTGCTTTGTCAAAGGGCTGTCACATGAGTGAAGATAATATTTATTCTGACTTGTACTATTAATGTAAAAAATGTAGGTTGTGTTGGCAGACATAAAACCCTCTCTTGGCCATGCTGAACAGTTACTAAGATGTTCCCTTTCAGAAAAAGTGTTTCTAAATACAGGTATTTTTCTGGACAGAGGATTTGGATTATTTCATTTTTGTAAAACCCATATGTCAATGAGAAATTTTTGAAATTAAATTTGAATAGACTGTGAGGAAATCTTGCAGCAAAAAATGTTAAAGAGCAAGATTAATATTCTGCAATTTTCTCCCATTTATTGGTGAAAAGAATTTGGCAGTCCTACATATCCCGCTTGGTTTGGAAGCTTGTTAGCAATAAACATTTTCCTTTCTAAGAGGTTTTAATATGTATGACCATACTACCTCATTTATTGAAATTTTGCTGAATGCTTGTTTTTATTTCATATTGATACTGAGTTGATCAGGCATCCACTTTTAGAACTATTCATAGAAAGCTGATGAGAGAGCTTTAATGGAGTTATTACTGCTTTAGCATGCTGAGTTTAACAATACCAGTATGCAAATGCAAGGCTTAAAAACATCACCTGCAGAAGGTTTGCATGGATATTTTGGTATTGTTGTAGTTTTGTGTGCACAAAAGAATATCTGCAGTTGTATCAGAAATCACCTCCCCAGAATCCAAGCCCCTACACCAAAGTTGCTCTTAGTTACCTGTAAGAAGTTTTGGATAGTACGTAGGTCTATATAAATGCTATATGGATATAACATATAAATTCTACAGACCTAGTTTTAGTATTGCATCCTTGTCCTTATATATACACTTACATATACTGCATCTGTTACCAAGGGAGGATGGCTCCTCATCTCCAGTAACAGTAAGGAGAGGTTTTTGAGTTTGAGTGAGAAGGAAAGGAATTGAGGACGAGGGGATTTGAAGGTGCTCACCTCAGCTGTTAGAGTGATGCTGTAATACCCTGCCCAGCACTGATGACAAGGGGAAGGGTGGAGAAACAAGGTGCCAAGGGTTTTACTGGCCATGGGAGTCTCTTGATTGTTTAGACCTTTTTTTTCCCCCTGTGCATCAGTGTAACTTCTTTCTTTCCTTCTGAGGGGAAAAACTCTATCACAGAGGGGGAGAAAGGAATAGCTCCGTTTTACTCTAAAGCCTGAAGTAAATGGCTATTTAACATATTGTAACATACTGTATTTGTATGCACTCAAAGTCTTTGGAGCATGAGAGGTGCTATCAGAAAACATTGAGCTAGTGGGACCAGTGAGTCCTCCGAGCAGAGCGGAGCTCGGTCGGTAGCTATTGAATACGACCTAGATGCAAGTTCCGAATCAAGAAGTCCTTGAGCTACAGATTGTTGGATGGTCAGATATTATACAAGGGAAAGGATGTCCCTACGCACATGCAGGTTTGTAGGCTTATTTGTAGAATGTCATCTGTGACCACACTGGCCTAGACAGACTTTCATCTGTATTAATATGTAGAACTACAAAGATCATATGCTAAAGCATTAATCACAACTTTCAAATTAATAATATGTTTTAAGCCAAAACGTTCAATACACGTGAAGGCAAAAATGAAGTCTCTCTAAGGACAATGTTCCTTCACTTTTGCAGACTCGTGTTCACGAGTTCCCAGGGTCGTGTGTACTTCTAGCACTGTGTAACTTGGTACATAATTAACAGGCTTAGTCCAATGCCAGGCTTGTTTATTCACTCCTACTTCAGATTTATTAGATGAAATATCCTCAAAGTCAGTGTTGTGAATCAGTGAAAGGATGGAGCTGACCTGCTGTTGAATAATTTGTTGAGAAGTTGATGCTTTTGCACACGCAAGTCACTTCTTAAACAAACATCCTTGCAGACAATGGGACCCGGGGGACCTGGGGATTGTAGGGCAGCGCTGGGGGCAGTCTCGGGACTCACCTTGTAGCAGCGGGAGAACTCGGCTTCGCCCGGCTCCCGTTCCCGCGGAGCAGCCGCTCGCACAGCTCCGGTGATCGCCCCCGGGGCCGGCGGGAAGGAGCTCCTGCGCTCCGCAGCGCTGGGGCCAGGCCTCCCTCTGCTTGCTTACAGTGCTCAGGGAAGCGGATACCTGTGCGAAGGGCAGCTTGCGTGGGGTTATCGGAGCACAGCTCTGCTTAGGGTTTCAAACTGTCACGCAGGCTTACTGCAGAAGGCAGTGTCTTGGGCACTTGGCAAGATGCTGCCAGGAAGGGTGCAGAAACACAGGGCTGTGGTTTGCACAAGTGCAACTTTCCTTCTTCCTCTCTGAGGGCTGAGGTCTCAAAGAGAAATTCCAGCAGTGAATAATTCAGGAACAGGGAATAATTCAGTTACCAGGGCTGAGCTGGCAAACACTGGGCAGGTCCTAAGCCCAGGCAGCCTGGGGTATTCGTCTGGAGCTTCTGAACACAGTCGGCAAACAGAAGAGGCCAAGGTCTTTCCTCCAAGTGTTTGTAATCTGGAAGAAAGACTGGAAATAAAAATCTTGTGTATGTGCAGCTCAGAGATGTGCATTATGCCAAAGTGGAGCTGGTAATTTAACTTCAGGTGTCCAGGACAGGGAATGGACCTTTAAAAATAATTGAGAGAGCTGGAAAATGGGCGAAACAGAGGCGAAGATCTGTGCTTACCTCAAGCTCTGCTTTCTTTAAGTCAGTGATACTGGGATCAGTTTTGACTGGTTGTGGACAGGAGCCTTTTAATTGCATAGAAACTTCTTAGTATTTTGTTAAAAGAATATAATGAGAATGAAGGCGAGTGGTTTATCTGAAAACACAGGGGCAAAATGTGTGTCATGGACATTGTTCTGTACAGATCAGACTGGTATTTTGCCAGAGAAGGTGACTTTGGGGGACTCTGTGGGAATTTCAGGAGATTATAAACAAAAGATAACCAGCAAAACATATTAATTTAAAGATATTTGTCTTCTAAAATAGGCTTATTTGAGTGTAAGAAATATTGCAGATATGAGAGAAATGCAGAGGGTAGAGGAGGAACTTGTGGTCCTCCTTTACTCTCATTCTGACTAGTCTCATTAAAGAATCAAGAAGACTGGTTTCTGACCGTACCCAGCCACAGACAGAATTATTTTTTTCCTCTTTATGCAGATTATAAAGAAATTATGTCTTTGTGTAAAATGGCAATGCTAATGTACATTTAAGATACATTTTTTCAAAGGAAACTCAAGTCAGGCTTCATCAGTTCTGATACTAAAAGATTATATAGAGATTATGAATTTTACCTATATATGCCCTGTCTGCTGCTCTTTTATTTTAGAAAGGAGAATTTTTATTTTAGCAGTTAGGTTTCAGGTCAGCAACATATCTAAATATTTCCTGTAGGCAGTATGTACTTAACTGACAAACAGCAAAATTCATGTTCACGTCTAGGAAAGTTGTCCTTATACTTTAATATCCCAAAGAGTTTCTGTTTTAGTTCCTTTTACATAATGAAAAAAGTAGAATAGGACAAGAAAATGGGATGCACATGTACGGTTCATATGTGTAAAAGCTTAAGCTACTACAGCTAGTATTAAAAAAAATTACAGATTTGTTTATTTTCTTTTTTTTTTTTTTTAACTAAAAGCAGTTGATAAATGGCTTTGGATTCTTCTTTAGAAATATATTTTATTTTACCTCATATAAGATATTTGAGACAGCACAAATCATATAATTCTTATTTGCAAAGCAAATATAATAACCTATTATATTGGAAAACTATTCTGTGTCTGCCTGAGTATTACAGTCAGCCCAAAATACCTTTCTTTTTTTTTTTTATGCCTATTTACAATGTGTATCTAGCACCCATATTTTCTACTCTGTAGGTCGTACTCAATTAAAACACTGTCAAAGTTAAAAGTAATTTGGCAATGTGCCAAAGTTATTTCAGGAATAACTTTGTCCTTAATTTTCTATTTATAGGTAGTATTTTTATAATTAATTATTTTCTTTCTGGCAGTCATTATTCATCAAAAAAAGAAATTTTTGTGTTGCTCCAAATGGGTAGTTCAGTGCTTAGGCTTAGGCTCTAAGCCTAAACTGCAGCAAGTATGTGATCACATATACCAGAAAAATCCTTTGTCCATTGCTAAACCTTATGAAATTGTAGATCAAAAGATTTTTCCTATCTTACAAGGACTATGGTACTATTCATGGGCAAAAATATGACTGTCAAAGTAATAAAACAACTACTGTTGTCAGTGAAAGATTAAAAGCAGCAGCTGGATTGTACACAGTCAACTTTTAAATCTTTCTCTAAGGAAGGTAGATGCTTTAGAAAATGATCTGGCTTTTCAGTTGATTTGCCATGATTGGCAGCCCCATAAAATGGCTACTGACACAGGAACTTGCTAAAGAAAGAAGCCTTTTTTCTCCATAAAGAGAATATTCTGCTGCTTGCCTTCTCCCAATTTGGACTCTGCACTTGGAGTGGGATGTAATGCAAGTGTCACTGCATTGATGGGCCTCAGCCTTTTCCTCTGTTTTTCCTCCAATTTATCCATCCTCTTCTGAAATCATTCCTGCTGTCAGTTTTCTGCAACTTATATTTTAACCTATATTCTTTTTATTATTTTAGTCTTTATTCTTCAAATTCATCTGTACATTTTGTAATTCTTCTTCAATTCATTATATGTAGAATTGACTTCCATGTATTTTTTTCAAGATCATAAGCTTGAAGAGTAGCAAGTCCATCTAATCTACATTAAAATCCCACCTTTATCCTTGTTATCAAGAACTTGAGATTTTTTTAAAATTATCTCCCAAACTCTAGCCGTACAGCTTCTCAAGTTTGCAAGTGTGCTATCATTGAAACTTCGTTTATATAAGGTCACAGTAATGGTTTCTTTAACTAATTCCTTTATTCCCATTTTAGTTACATTCGAATATGTCATCACCCATGGTCTTTTATTCTTAAGGTACCATTTTTCTGCATGAAGTGGATTATCCTTCTACTTGTATCCCAACATCTGTGCCATCCACCTTGCACTTGGTGTTTTGTCGCCTGTACTTCCAGGTTGTCAATGTCTTTAGGGATTTCTTTCTCTATACGTTTTGATTTTCATTTATTCTCTTAGCCTGTTCCATGGGAATTTATGGCTGCATAACTTGCTAACTTGGAGAGTAATATACTTCCTTCTGGCCAGCACCATACACTGTTGGAAGTCACCCAAGTGGTTTGTCATCCCTTTTCTTCTGATCCCATGTTCCTGTTATACCAAATTCTACTCCAAGGCTCCATGTTCCCCCATGAACAACTGCTGTACATCTCCTCACATCTGCCCTGCTACATTAATAACCATAAAACACACTTACTGGGGCTGTTTTTTTCTCCTAGGGTTCTGTGCAATAGAGTTGTGAAAGGACAGGTCCTTTCTTTGGATCCACAGGTCTTAATAGCACATATGTGCTTGGCTTTTGTGGGTGTAGGAATGCAGCAGTGGTGCATAATTTGTCACAACTCAAAGTCATTAGTGGTGGCAGAGCCAGGCCTATAATATGCCCAGTTCCTAAGCATGTACTCTTACTTCTTGTCCATTCAAATGCTGGAATTGGAACACGCCGCCCTGGAGTTATCAGGTAACATCAGCAGTGTTCTTTGTGACTGTGCTGAAGAGGGAAAACTTCAGCTGCAAGCCAAGAGTTACTGTCCCTTCTGATCTTTATTCAGTGTCCTGCCTGAAAAACACTAGCTCTTACAGTAGGTGACAACTGAAGTAACTGAAAATGAATGATTGCAGAAGGGCTGCCGAAGAGGAGAGGTGCTGGCTGCAGCTGTGGACGTGAGGGCAGGCGGTTCTGCTCTGCCCACTCGCGGTGCAGCCCCCGCATGCAAACTGCCCGCACCCAAACCCGCGAGCAGCCGCCGAGCGCCTGCGGCTTCCCGCTGGGCTCCCGCACGCAGCAGCACCAAGCCTCGCCCTGCCGGCCAGGGACCTTGAGAAAGAAGAGGACAATGTTTGATGTTTGTTTCAGATCTTTCTGACGGAGAAATACAGATAAAAGCGAAGCTTTTGTGACTGATTTTTTTCACTATCTACTTGAAAGGCAGTGGGTCAGAAATAAGGCATTTTTGCTGCGGAGGAAATGTGTGGGATGTTGGCTGCAAGCCAGTAGCCACTAACATCCCTGCTGCACTAGGAATACTTGAATGAAGTGGGCGGTAACCTCGGGAGAGCAGGCAGCACTACCTACATCAGAGGAAAGCCTCTTCATTGAGATTCAAGGAGTAAAAGTACTGAATGGAGATAAACCGGTTGGGTGGATTTTTCTGCAAGGGACAGTGAAAGTGCAACAATTGTCTTCCAGTCTAGAAGAGCATCTTCTAAGATTCCCTTCCTGCCACATCCCGTTCATTCTGCAGGAGAAAGGATTTATACAGTCCCTGACTAGTCTGACATTTTAAAGTTTCATCTTCTAGTTCTATTTTCTCAACACACAGGACTGTGAAATAACAACCTGAAACTTTCAGTCTGTAGTTCTCCCTACAGCCAGTAGGGCAACATTTTTGTCAAAAACAAAATAAAATCTGAAGTGTGTTGAATGTTTATACCGAATATAATTTCACCAGACCTTAATACTGTTTTTGTCCAATTCAATATCCATTGGAGGAAAAAAAAAATCTAGAGTTCCTCTGCCACTGAACTGTGAATCCAGAGGATCAAACAAACATCCTGAGTGTTTTCTTTCTCCTTGTTGCCTGCCCCACTTCCAGAGACAAGCCATTCCCCAGCCTAGGTGCTGCTGAGTTTGTCACCAATTCTAGCCAGTCTGAATACAATTGCATTTTTCTTGAATGAAGTCCATCATCAGAACATCATGCCAATGAAATAGTTTTTCTTTCCAGCTCCAGTAATGTGATATGTAAGCAGCAGATTTTTGGTCCAGAAGTACAGATCTGTTCTCAATATGCATAAGGGAAAGGAGATTCCCATCTTATTTGTGACATAACTGAATTATTAGAAAGTGATTCATTCATTCTGTCAAACAGGGAAAATGGGCAATGATGCTACAGGCAAGCATTTTGGCTAGATGCTGGCTTTGAACAAAGGATGGGGCCATAAAAAGACAAACCGGCTAGAACAAAGCATCACAAATGTTTTATAAAGCTCTTTTCCTAACATTGGAAATAAAGGGATGCCGCACAGAAGTGACAAAGGTAATTTTATGTAAATCTAAATCGTTAAATGATAATGAGGGCTTAGCTTTTGGATACAGTTATGCACATTGGCTCAAACGTATTCACTTTAATAACCCTCAGGTTAGAGAAAACTAGAGCATAAGGGATCCAAAATGACTGCAAATGAAGAACATTTGACATGAATGAAGGAAGTCCATCTGGACAGGATTTGGGAAGATTAGAACTCTGAACTGGAGCAGGAGATCTACAAAAGCAGGCAAGGTAATAATTGGCTTTGCTTTTGTTACTGATAATACCTTTGTGTTGATAATTTACCTTTCAAATTCAGGTTTTGGAAATGACCCGTAACAGTACGCCTCTGATAATACAAAGTGTTCGTGGGCAATTGGTTTGCGGTGTCCTACCTCTAGGGTAGGAAGCACTGAAGCAACTAGATGCTGCCAACCCCTTGCCTCACCACTCTCTCCTGTGTTCCAACCAATCTGGCAATGAGGAGCCTCGGAGAGCGTGGCTCTGGTAACGCACTGGTGCCAGGAATCGCCCGTGAGTCACAGCCCCAAGGCGCAGGGCTGCGAGAGGCCGCACAAGTAGCGGGGCACAGTGAGGCAATGTCAGTCTGTGAGAAGAGCAGTGGTCTCAGCACGCTTACAACCCTACATGTGACTGAGGATGTCAACAGGAGGGACATCCAGGCAAAGTAGTGGCAATGCTTAATTCTCTGGGCTAGGGAAGAGCATGTTGTGGTGATTGCAACATAGGTGATGGGAACATAGACATAAAATTCAGCTGTGTGGTGAAGCAGGAAATGTTGTTTTTGAGACAGGATCAACAAGACTTCAATGGCCTGGATCTGGATGGAAGGGCTTAGAGGAATTTGCACCAGACGTGTAACTTACACACCTGTAAAATAAAATTTACTTCAAGAAGAAGCATCAGAGAAGCCTGGAGAGCTGGCAAAGTAGGAAATGATGTTACTCAATTTTGCTGTTGACTGGTTGAAAGGATAACCTTTTAACCTGCTGCTTAAGAAATATGAGGTGAAATGTAAAATTATTTGGGACTTTCTCGTTCATTTTGGCTGTTTGCTGAAGCTAGCAGCAATGGCATGAATAACATACAGACTCCTCTCCATTGTATCTAGTGATTCTTAACAAGTCACAGCAATTGCTTGAAGTAACGGAATGGATAAATGGGCTGAGATGACTTGGCTTCACTCAGGAAGAGCTGGGAGATGCTTGCAGCTCCCTCCTGACATTCAGATATGACTAGTGCGCACAGAAGGGACACCCAGCCCTTACGGAGCTACAAGGCCTTTCCTCCCCATGTATAAACATATCACACCAGAGGTAGGTCATGATTTGCAGCTTTCGGTGCAGCCATGTGGCCTGCTCTGTTCAGAAATGGTGCAGGAGCACAGTCTATGCAATATGAGGTGCTATTGCATAGGGCCCCGCTGTGGACAGGGCTATATTCAGATAGCTCCAAGTTCAGGCTCAGAGACCTCTGTCACTTTTGGGTCCAATGAGAAGACATTGGAGATGACCTCTCAAGCCTTTGTTAGGAGAGAAGAGGACAAGCTAGGAGAGAAGCAGAGGTCTATGAGTAGTCATCACATAGATGGCCAGTGTATGTGTAGATTAGATGAAGCATTGAGCAGCAGTGGGGACTTAATGCCTCAGGGCTGTATGGTTCATATGGCTGATGAGCTGGAAATCACAAAACAACCAACAGAGCAGGTCTGGGTGATGGTTAATGCCAGGTATAGATCAAACCTGTTAGACCAGGGAGATAAATGTGTTAGGGCAAAACTAATTGCTGGTCTTTGTGGGGAAATTGTTGGAAAAGTGACCTAGGGCTGCCTATTAAAAAAGGAATAAGGCTAAGGAAATGCACAGCTGAGAGAATCTGTTAGCAAATGGATGCAAAGAAATTTGCTATTGCCAAGACAAATATGGACTTCTGTAAGAGGACCGAGCAGAGCCATGAGTTTTGAGTCTGAGGTGATGATAAGAACCTGGAAGAAGGCTTAATGGCAGCAGTGCCAATGGGGAGGAGAGAAGGAAGGCAGTTGGGGTGTAGGAAGGATGGAGTACTGGAAGATACTTAGACAATTCTGTAAGGAGAGTGTTCTGAAGGATAAAGCTCTAAGGAAAATGGAAGAAAAGAATATAACTGCAAACGCTGTCTTCTGTTACTGTGAATAACTTTTTTTTTTTGGTTTTGGAGTGGTTTTTGTTTTGTTTGGTTTTGGTTTTGGTTGGTTTTTACTGAGGTCCCTGGGTAGGAAGCAGTGAAATTAGCAGATCCTCAAAACGAGTTTTGAAAGGAGCCACACTTTCTGCACCAAGAGAAAAGTTGGAAACCTTTAATATCCATAAGGAAAAAGGAAAATATGCTGGAGGGCTGAGAGTTCTTAAGACCAAGTTATAAACCTTTGAAAATCGGATTTTATAATGGAAGTGCAGAGATCATTAACTATTGTAAGCACCTCTAAGAATGACACCTTATAGTAAATTACATTCAAATTAATATAAAACTGTAAAGATTCCTTGACAGTTTTGATTATGTAAGTTGATTTTAGTAGTTAAATGTTGACTTTCTATAATGCATTCTCCAAATATTATACTGAATGCTGCATCATATATAACAATTACCATGTCACAGTGCTATTTTGTGTAAATTAAATTATTGACAGCAATATAATTTTGTATTCACTTTATTATTTTGATTCATTTTTCTGTCAAAATATACAATGACTCTTCACCAGATTTAGAAACCAGAAAAATTCTTTAGATGGTGAAGTATTATTCTCCATACATTATTTTTTCTTATCTTATAATGAGGTGGAGGGGGAGAGAAGGAAGAAACATTTCTTTCCTTCTCTGACATTGTGTATGTTTTTAAACACATCAGCTTTCAATCGTGTTATAATAAGTGTGCAGATAAGAAAGCCTGGAAAGTCAAGGACCTCCCTGGTCAACCCGGCTGGTCACGCTGCAGACCTGGCATTCAGACTGATGTCCCACTGCTTGATTGTTCTGAATCACAGGACAGATTTTATAATACAGTGGTTATTCAGACTAGCTTTAAAGAAGGTCCATTGTATATCACAAGGTAGATACTTACTCTTCCTTGATGTCTCCTGTAGATAAAAATGAAAACTATCATCTAGTCATTTCTGTTCTTTTTTTTGCACCCCTTTTCTTTCCAAGGCTCTTCTGGGTTATGTCAACAATGATTGTCCCTTCTTGGAGGTCTGATTGTCCCTCTGTGGAGTCCTAAAAGTGTCAGCAACCTGTAGAGTAATTCTTAACACAGCACTTTTTTTTTTTTTTCATTAGGCCTCCTCCAAATGCAGTGTGTGTCAATTCCTCATGACTTTATTTGAAGATATGGTGCTGAAATTGGGACACCGGCTGTATGATCCTATTGGACCTCTACTCTATTCCAGGCAAGTACCCTGACCTTTGCTGTGGAGCCAGTCCTGCTGGCTCACTTAATACAAAGCTCAAAATCTGCAGCCAGAAGACGCAGGCATCCCCCAAATGAGTCTGGAATGTGGTTTTCAGCTCCATCCCAGGGGGTGGCAGAAAAATAGTGACATCTGTTCAGGCAGGAAAAGGGCCAAATCCAGCATTTCACACACATTCAGTTCTGTTCAGCTGTTCTCTCTCAGTGTTGCCCTCCCAAGGCCCTGGTGTGTTTTATATAGCTATATCAGTAGTAACTACAAAGAGAAGCGCAGAAGCGCCATGGTAGCATGACGACTTGTGGTAGCTAGTTATAAAGTCCGAAGCATGAATGACAGAATCATTCTCTTCCAGCGTTTGACATCTTCCCTCTTTAAATTTTAGTTTGGTATTGTAACTAAAGATCTCGTCCCTGCATCTTTCTGCATGTAATTTCATGTATCTTCCTCTGTATTAAGAAGTTTCCTGCATGATAATGTGGACACAAATATGGTTTTAACAGAACCAGCTTTACATGAGAGCAGACAAATAGACTTGGGTCTTTTGCTGGCGCAGGCACAGAAAGCTAAACCATGATGCTGAACTTTTCATTTGGCCTCATTTCTTGTTTGGTTTGCCAACGTGGGAGTTAATCACATAAACACAGAAACACGGGGTGTAGGGGAGAAAGCCTTTTAAGCTGTGCTGCTCACGTAGCTCTGGTTCTAGCTGGCTTCGTTAGTATGTTGCTTATAACAGTTTTGAATGGCTTTGGTGATGAGGAATGGATAGTGATCAGGAGGAGTTAATGTGAGATGACATAGAGAAATCATTCTGCTAAATAGGAAATTGTACCTCCTGGTGTATGGCTGTGTTAGCCCATACAAGTGTGTGCTGTGAAGATGCAACAGACCAGAAAATACAACAGCATTGAGTTCAAATGCTAAACAAGTATATAGCCTGTTTCAGCGGATCCTGTCATGTGAGATTTTAGGTAGTAGTTATTCCCTTGATTTGTAAGTGCCCAGACATTGTGATGAATATCTTGTCCATATCAGAATCTCAGAAGCACAGGTTATTAACCTGTGGAGAGGAATTCTGCACAAAAGGAAGATTGACAATTAAAACAGAGCAAACAAAAACCAATAGCTAATTAATTTATCCTGAGAGTGGGGAAAGACAAACCTGTTGGGCAGGTATTCCCTACCAGTGTCATTTTGATTTCGCTAGCCTGCCTTCTCCTTGATGCATCTTCTATTCGTTCAAAGAAAATCATCTGCTCCTCTCAGTTATTTCAAAGAAAAGTCACAAGAATAGCTTGTTCCCACTCTATTCCAAATATAGCTGTTTGGCAGCAATTGCTGAGATAAGGGGGAAGGAAAAGGAACTACCAAGGAAGAGGAACGACAGCAGAGGGAAGAGAGGAAAGATTGCTAAAAAGGTTGGACAATAGAAAGTAAGGAGAGAGATGTGAATGGGAGGGGAGGTGAAGGAATAAGGACAATAAATAGTAGCAGAGAAAATAAAGATAGAAATAAGCTCCTGCAGAGAAGAGGGTGGAAGCAGCCTAAATACAGGATGAAAAAGACCATGCCCACTCTCAGAAACAGTTTGAATTTTAGCCTAGGAAAAAATAACCAAACCTTAAATAAAACCATGTCCAATCTTGACTTGCATTCAATTCAATATTAAGGGTTAGTGCATCAGAAAACTTATGTTAATTTACACCACACGAAGATCTGGCCATAGCCATTTTAAAGCAAAGCATTTTAATCTCTTGTGGGATTATATCTATATTTAAAAAAAAAAAAAAACCTACTCTAATAAACTTGGTTGGCAGTTTCAGACAGGACATTACCCACTGAGTAAAATTTCTGGCACTGAAACTGAGCACTCTTCTCATCAGCAGTTCACAGTCAGGATGGTCTTCTACTGAGACTTGAGCTCCTGGGCATGGCCTCGGGAGCAGAAAATAAATGATGATAAAAACTAAGGAAAAGTCAGAACCGCCCTCAGACTGACTTATCCTGAGCAAAGAGCTGAGGTTTTCCAAGGCTCAAGGCAGACTGGTTTAAGACCAAAGCACAGCAAATAAGACATAAATACAAACAGGTTCTGAGAAAATGGCACGTAGACAGGGCAAATACAAATGAGTCCTTGAAAATCCCAAAGTGCTATGAATGATTCCAGCTGTCCTGGAGGGGTAGAAGTTTCTAAGAAACACCACCCAGAGCTCTTCTGCTTCTCTTCTTAGAAGATTAGTTGGAAGAAGGTATTTTCTACCTTGAAAAGAGATGCAATATCTGACCTTACCCTTCAGCTGAGGAGAAAAAGTCTCGCCCAGTTCCGATGGCATTGTTTTCTATAAGTTGAGCCTGGAAACCATTCTGACAAGCTTCCCAAGTACTCAGACACTAGGTAATGAGACCAGCAGGAGAATTGAATTGACACTTGTTAAACTTCTTTTATTTCAGTCCTTCAAGGAAAAAGGCCACTTACATCATTAAAAAACATTCCTGACTAATCTCACTCTGGACCAAAGGCCCAAGTGCAGCTATCAAACAAAAAGGTATTTACACAAAGTAGGGAAGACACAGTAAAGCAAGAAACACAGGGTAAGTGAAACTATTTTCAGAAGAAAGGGCTGGGAGGCAGAGCTTAGCAGTCAGACTATCACTATTCAGGAAGAAAGTCGTCATTACTTTCAGAATCTTGTCATATGGATGATATGTGTGTCCTAAGCTATTTTTCTTGTTATGGGAAGTAACATTATTTTTACAGCAGGTATCATGCAGAGCTGATATTTTAGCAGTCAGCTTAGATACTCATGGAGGGGTGGCTTTGGTGTCGGGGCCACGTGCGTTCCGCAGACACCGCACGGTACCGGCTGGGCTGGGTGAGGGTGAGAGTGGCCTGGCGGGTCGGGAAGCTGCCCTGGAGAAATCCCACAGGCAGGAGGGAGTGGGCAGGGTGCCCAGGGTGCCAGGGCCAGGCTCTCCCTGCCCTGGCGAGAAGGAGAAGGAGCTGCCCTTGGCGGGCACTGCCACCTCCCCGTGGTGCTGCCAGGGCCCTGCCTGCCCTCTGCTCACTGAGGCTGTCCACCCAGAGACCCTTGAGGGTGTGGAAATCACAGAGATCAGGCAGCCCTCACCTATGGCTGGGGTCTACGACACACCGGGGCTATATGCGAGTCTCTCTATATGTAATGCTCTGGTCGAAAGCATTTGTGGATATTGTTATGCAGCGAAACACGAGGACCTGCCACTCGGATCCGCTCCTCGCCTCCTCGCTGTGAGAGACTGTGCTATGGCAAAACATCATCTTCCAGGAGAGGGCAGTGGTGCCCACACGCACACTCCTCCACCGATGTGCTGTCCTGCTGACTGAGTGGAAAGATAATTTTCCTCATGTCTTACGTGAGCAAAGAAAAGGGTAAGCAGAGTATAAATTTAATAAATATGGTAGAAGCCATGCCCTGGAATATCCAGGAAACGTTCTGTGCATTTAATAATGAGTTATCTGTAAAAAAATAGGCAAATGAGTTTGTCATTGCTTTTATTTGACTGGAAGTTTTCTCTGTTCATGTATTTATTTACAGCTACACAGATTTAAACTAGTAACTTGCTTGTTCCACATAGGTTTGCTTAATTTCAATAGCCTGAATTAGAAAAGGTTATTGACATTTAAATAACTCCTTGGGATGCTGCTAAGACTCTCCTGAGCCAAATCCTCACAATAAAGTCATTTACTTATTTCAAATTTACAGGCACTCATCCTAAGACAACACACAGGCTTGGTTGAAAACCACAGAGTGTCGTTTAAGGTACAGTACTTAAGCACAGACTGGGCTGTCTTCTCCTTTTCTCTTTAACCAACTCACTTCCCTCAGCCTGTGAACAGTCAGGCAGCTTTTTCTCTTTAGGGTCATGTTTACATGAGGTTTACCTGGGTGGGCACTGGGTTTCAGTGACAGCCACTAAGGGTTGCAAGGCTGTATCAGAACTGGGAAGGGGAAAGGCAAGTTAGCTGCTCAAGGAAAGTGACTTTTAACTGTAGCCAGGGAATCCAACAGACACCCCTAGCAAAACAAAAGGTATTAGTAAACAAATATTTCTTCCTGTAAGGACATGTCTATCCTCAGTGAAAAAGGGTAAGTTTATGAAACTCTGAAATCCAGCTTCAGAAAACAAGAACTCCTAGGTAAAAATAAAAATAAACAAACTGTAGCCCAGGCTTCTGGCAGACTTCCCTTGCTGTCACCTGCAGGCAGGGTCACTCACCTCCTCCCAGCTGGTGCCCCTGCCCTGGAGGGCACCTGGGGAGCTGAGGCCACTCTGATGTCTGCGCGCGCAGCAGGGCACAGAGTGGGAAGAGGCAGAGAGCATTTCCCAAGGAGGCCTGTGAGCATCTCTGCTGTTAGTGCACGACGTCGGTCTAGCTTTGCTACAAAAGCATAGTAACTCCCCGCAGGGATAACTCAAATGTGTGATGTTAAGCTGGTTAAATGGTGCCTCCAGTTCCTGAAGATCATAAGCTGCCTTTTCTTCTTCAGCCACTCTCAGACACAGGTGTGGAGGCAAGAATAATTTTATTTCTATAGTTTATGTCTCAAGTACCTGTGGTAGTGAATGACTACAGAAAAAAATATATCCACTATAACATCAGTTATACTTTTGAAAAGAGCAAATAAAATGAATCCAAGGGGGGTGGTTCCAAATAAAATAGAAGAGCAGCTCATCCCTTCAGCTCTGCAACTTACTCAGTGCTGCATCCAGTTAGGTTTGTCATACAAGTTAAGGAGAGAAAGCAGGACCACTCCATCTAATGGTAACATTTCCAGTGATTTTGAGAAGCTGAAAGGGGCAAGGAAAAAAACTGATACGCAGGTAGTATTCATTGCTGTCTCCACTCCTGATCTAAAATCAGTCCATGAAAATACCTTGAAGGCTTCAGAGGGATTACATGCAAATGAGGCCGTTTTGCTTTTAGAAGCAGCGGCGTCCAGAGGAGAAGCCAGACTGCTTCCTGTGCCCTGGTCATCGAAGGGCAGCCTTGCCTTGGTACGAGTCGGGCTTTGGCAGTTTGCACCAGCAATCTGTCCTTCATATGGAACCACGGGGTTTATGGGAACCACAGGAATCAGTAGGATTCTTTTTGTGCGAGACTCCTTGACGTCAGTGCAAGTTGGACAGTCTAGCTCTTGGTGTCTAACACAATCAGCCCAGCAGGGATCAAAGGCACAGAACACATGCAAAGCACTACAGCAAGAATATCTGAAAAGGGACCAGCAACATTTGAGTTTCATCTGTCAGTATCTTCCTGGGACCAAGCGCTAACTATATTTCCATCTCTCCCTGGACTAGATCCTAGCCCTTGAGACAAACTTGCCGTTGAGAAAGATGAGGGACTTGATTTCTGTGTAAGGGTTGGTAATTAAGATCCAGTTTACTCCATCTTTAAGAAGACCTTTGAAATTACCCAACGAAGTCAACTAATAATATTATTTAGGTTAAGTTAGCCAGGAGCTATGTGAAATTTTATTCATGTCAGTCTTTCATAGAAGTAATAGAATATTAAATTGGCTAAGTTTGGTCAATGGTAGAATTGAGAAATAGGGAAGGTAAGATTTTAGTTGGCCTTTCTCTTACATACATTATGATTTAGTGTTATAAATGGCCATTTTTTTCAATTAATATAGGAATGTATTGTAAAGTATCTCTAGTCTGTGCCTGACCCATCCATGACATTTTGTAGTAAGGAGGATGCCACATGTGGAGCTCCAGTTCTAAAATTCATGTAAACCACATTGCCTCACCAGACAACAGATCGCAGGAGTTGGTGCTTTCCTTATAGTGATCAGAGTAATTATAGTGTACCTGTAATGGAAAAGGTACAAAGCAATTGCTCCTACTTCTCTGTCAAATTTCTCAGAATCTGTCTGTCTCTCTGTAATAACTGTCACAATTTAACTTAAAAATGGAGATTAAAAAAAAATCACAAACCAAATATCTAGAATCCTACTGAAATTGAACATGAACTTTCTTTTAACTAAGTCTCATATGCCCAACTGTATTGGCTGCATAGTAAGTACTAGATGTTAGTAAGTAACTAGATGTTAGACCAAATGTTAGTATCCATACAAGCCCACTAAGTATTAAATATTTGCTGACTGCTGAGTCCACCTACCAGATCATCCATAAAGGAAAATATTTCCCTTTATATCTAGATTCCCTCATTAGAAAGTATGACAAAAGACTTTTGACTGAAACTTTTACTTTTTAAGTCATGTTCTTGTCTAGCCGAGGTTCTGTGATGACTGGAGAACAAACTAGTGAAACCGTGTCATCAGTGAAACAAAAACTGAGCAATTGAGAGAGCCGCTCAGCTGAGGTGCAAAGTGCTCGGTGGATGAAGACGCCCCGCCAGCGTTTGGGACCGCAGACAGAGGTAAGCGCGTGCGGCAGGGACGCCCGAGCGTGCCACGGTTTGTGGCACCCACGCAGTGTGCTCAAACCTGTAAATATGGGCAGCTGCAGTTAAAAGGGGAAGGTAAAGATGCATGAGCATCTGGCTCATTGCTTTGGAATAGGAGTTTGCTTCTGCAGGACCTCTCATATTTCACCATGTCTCACCAAGCTGCTGCTTGGTTGTCAATGTTTTTTTTTCCCTCTAAACCACCAAAAATGGCCTTGCATGCTCATATGTGAGAATTGCTTTCCTAAAAGCAGAAATAAACAGTCATGAGATGAAATATTCTGAAGTAATGAGATTAGTGACAGGAGCATAGCACGGGATACAGCTTTCAAAAATAATTACATCTGACACCCTCATCACCGAGAAGACGTAGGGGCTGCAAGCTCCGCGCTTGGGAACAGTGTAGGGAAGTGTATGAAGGATTGGCTTCTCCTGGGAGGGGAGGCACAAGGGAGGCTATTTTTAGTACTTTGGAAAAAGCTGGGATTTAAGCACACCGTGGTTTGTTCCACTTGTTAGGGAAGAGATCCCAGGGCGAGACAGCGCGGCGAGGAGAGGCAGGAGGGGGCCCGGTGCCGGGCAGGGGCCGTGGACGCGGGAGCCCCGAGGCAGGTGCTCCCCGCCGCGCTGCGCGGGGGCCGGCCCCCGCCCCACACGCGACGCCCCCCGCGCGTGGGGCCGCCGCCGCCGCGGGGGCTGGCGCTGTTTTCCGCGGCCGCCGCCGCGGGCAGCGGCCCCCGCGCCTTATGCAAGGGCTGCGGCTGGCGGGGGCGGCGGGCGGCGCCGCGGGCCGGGAGCGGCGGGGCAGCCCCGGGGCGGCGGCGGGGCCCGCGCCCCCCTTCCCTCCCGTCCTCCCCCGGCGCTCCACCAGCAACGTGGGGAAGGAGGTTCCGCTCTCGCGCTGTATATATAGATCAGACACTTTCCAAAAAAGCGCTGCTCGGCGGCTCTTTCCACCAGTAATTCAGAAAAAAAATAAAAGAAAAAAAAAAGGAGAAGTCGGGTTCCGTGAATGCAGCTATTTTCTGATTCGCCGCCGCTTGCGGTTAGAGGCTGCTAAGAAAGTGAGTCGGGCTTTGACTGGGCGCCGCGGCGGCCCCGCTTCTCTTTCCGAGGTTTGATTTTCCGGAACGAGCCCTAAAAGGGCAGGCGGGGCGGGGCCGGATCTCGCCTTTTTAGGACAAGGGCCCCGCCACCGGAATCCCCCCCTGGGCGGCGGCGGCGGGGCCGGGGGGCGGCGGGGCCGGGGCGGGCGCTGCCCGGCGGCCCCTCGGGGGCTCCGCGGCGCCGCCCCCGGGACGCGGGCGCCGGGATCGGGGCGCGGGGCGCGGGGCCAGGGCCCGCATGCGGCGCCCACGTGACCGCCGAGCCCGGTCCTCAGTCCTTATATGGGCAGTGACGTGGCGGGCATTCACGGGGCCCCCATAAATACTTACCGCAACACTTTTTCTCCAGCGAGAGCTGCGAGTGATTAACGGCTCTGCCAAGGCCCCTGCCTGTTCCCACAACACGCCAGCGCCGGCGGGGCTCTCCCGGGGCACCGCCGAGGGCAGCGGCTCGGCCCCCGCACGCTACATGCTCTGCTCTTCTCTCCTTTTTATTTTTGTCTCCTGCACTGCCAGTGGAAGGAGGGCAGGCGCCCCGGCCCCCCGCAGTGCGCCCACTCCAGGCAGGCACGTTTGGCCTCCAGGGCGCCCGGTGCCCAAATGATGACCGCCAAGACAGTGGACAAAATTCCAGTGACTCTCAGTGGGTTTGTGCACCAGCTCTCTGAAAACATTTACCCCGTGGATGACATCTCTAGCACGCTGCCAACTTCGGTCGCGCTCTTCCCCAATGCGGAGCTGGGAGCGCCGTTCGAGCAGATGAGCGCTGTGGCAGGAGGTAAGCGCAGCGCGCGCAGGTGCGGGCCGGGCGGCGGGACCCCTCGCGGGAGCGGCGGGCAGCGCGGAGCCCCGCGCCGCGAGGCGCAGCATGTGCGCGGCGGCAGCGCCGGGGGGGCGGCCGGGAGGGGGCCGGGCCGGGCGCCCCGCGCTCACCGGCGCCTGCTCCCCCCTGCCCAGATGGGATGATCAACGTGGACATGGGCGACAAGAGAGCCCTGGACCTGCCCTACGCCGCCGGCTTCGCGCCCGGCGCGCCGCCCGCCCGCAATCAGACCTTCACCTACATGGGCAAGTTCTCCATCGACCCGCAGTACCCCGGCGCCGGCTGCTATCCCGAGGGCATCATCAACATCGTGAGCGCGGGGATCCTGCAGGGGGTCAGCACGCCCTCCTCCTCCGCCGCCGCCGCCTCCTCCGCCGCCTCCTCCGCCTCCGCCTCGGCCACCGCCGCCTCCGCCGCCTCCCCCAGCGCGCTGCCCGGGGCCCTGGGCTGCCCCATGGCGCAGGGCCAGCCGGCCGACCTGGAGCACCTCTACTCGCCGCCGCCGCCGCCCTACTCGGGCTGCGGGGAACTGTACGCGCAGGACCCCTCCTCGGCCTTCCTGCCGGCGGCGGGCGCCGGGGCGCTGCCCTTCCCGCCGCCGCCCTCCTACCCCTCGCCCAAGGCGGCGGCGCCCGACGGGGGGCTCTTCACCATGATCCCCGAGTACGGCGGCTTCTTCCCGCCGCCGCAGTGCCAGCGGGAGCTGCACGCCGAGCGCAAGCCCTTCCCCTGCCCCCTCGACTCGCTGCGCGTCCCGCCGCCCCTCACGCCGCTCTCCACCATCCGCAACTTCACGATGGGGGCGCCGCCGGCGGGAGCGGCCCCCGGCACTGCCCCGGGCGGCGGCAGCGGCGGCGGCGGCGGGGAGGGCGCGCGGCTGCCCGGCGGCGCCTATAGCCCGCACCACCTGCCGCTGCGCCCCATCCTGCGGCCCCGCAAGTACCCGAACCGGCCCAGCAAGACACCGGTGCACGAGCGGCCCTACCCGTGCCCCGCCGAGGGCTGCGACCGCCGCTTCTCGCGCTCCGACGAGCTCACCCGGCACATCCGCATCCACACGGGCCACAAGCCCTTCCAGTGCCGCATCTGTATGCGCAACTTCAGCCGCAGCGACCACCTCACCACGCACATCCGCACGCACACGGGCGAGAAGCCCTTCGCCTGCGACTTCTGCGGCAGGAAGTTTGCGCGCTCCGACGAGAGGAAGCGGCACACCAAGATCCACCTGCGCCAGAAGGAGCGCAAAGGCGCCGCGGCCGCCTGCCCGCCGCCCGCCGCCGCCGCGCTGCCGCCCTGCGCGGCGCGCACGCGGACGCCCTGACGGCGCGGCCCGCGCGGGACGCAGCGCTGAGCGCCGAGCGCCGCCGCCGCCGAGCGGGGCGCGGAGCAGCCGCACGCGCCGCGGGGCGGCCCCGGGGCGGCCGCCGGGCCGCGCAGCGCCGAGCGGGGCCGCGGCTGTACATAGGGGCCGCGGCGGGAGGAGGGTGCATGCAGTGCCGTGCCGTGCCGTGCCGTCGTGCTGAGGTGTCCGTGGTGCCTTGTGTGGTGTGGAGCCGGGCCCCCGGCTGCATGTGGGGGTGCCTGCGCCGCCCGCTCCGACGGCGGCGGCGGCAACACCCCGAGCGGGGAGTTTTCCGTCCTCGCGGTTTTAGTAAGTATGGCTGTACATTTCTGCCTATTAATATTGGGGGGTTTTTTAGAGACTATATTTTTGTACGCACAGTTTGGGTTGGTCTGTTTGTTTGTTTTCCCCTTCTCGGTGACCCAGAGCGCTGCGTGTGGCGCAGGGGCGCGCACGGGCGCGCGGGGCCGGCGCCGCCGCTAGCGCCGGTAACAGCGCGCAGCCGCGCACGGCGCTCCCGCAGAGAGGGTTTGTTCCGGGCCACTCTGTAAATAAACTTTTCGACGATGGGTTCGGTGCTTACAACGTTTATATTAAAAAAAAAAAGACAAATAAATCTCTTAATTATGCTACCTGGACACCTTTCTTTGCGGGGGCTCACGATAGCCCGGCCCCTCGCTGTCCGTGAGCAGAATGCGGCGCCTGCGGGCGCCGGGGATCCCCCGCAGCGCGGAGCCGCACTCGCGGCGCCCGGGGGCCGGGTGGGCGTTTTTCACTCACTTTGTCGCTTGCTCCGCGGTGCGCGGAGGCCGCAGCAGCCTCCGGGCCTCTCCGCAGAGGGAGTCCCAGCGCTCCGGGGCAGAGCCGGCTCTTCCCTACGGAGCAGCTGCCCGGAAAGCCGCTCGTTCTGGGCCTGAGGGTACCTGCTTGGAGCTAAGGAGCCCTTCGGGACCGCTGCGTGATGGGCAGCCTGAGCTCGGGTCCCTGCTGTCGGTGCAGGGGCCGGGCTGGCCTTGCCGCAGCGGGACCACGGACACCCCCGGCACAGTCTGTGACCTACAGGTGAGTGGTGCGGGATCAACAGTGCTGCTGGTGCTCCAGCACGGGGCCTGATGAGAGGAGAGTGCAGAGACCCTCTGCCAGCCTCTTGCAGGCTTTGCTTGCTGCTGTGCCAGGTCCTGCTGTGCAAGGCCCACTGACTGCTCCCCTCTCACTTGGAAGCTCCCGTTCTCTCTCCTGGATTCATCTTTGAAATCGGCACTGGCTTTTGGAGTGAAAGATGGTTGGCACAAGTTGAAACCCTTTGCCTCGTTTTAGATCGGACAGGAAGCTGGATTTCAAAGCTGGGTGCCGAGCCATTCGCATGCCCGGATTCACGCCAAGCAAGGCCAGCTCCAGAGCCCCGTGATTGCCACCCCGCCGTCCTTGGCGCCCGCTGCCGCAGCACCCAATCTCACTGCTGCATCCCTGCATTCCTGCCTTCCTGAGGAGATGGCAAAGGTTTCCAGACGGATGTCACATGGGAGCTCCATGGGCGCGCGCGTGCAGCCCACAATACAACCCCAGCGAAACGCCGCTTGGTCAGCGCCAGCTGTTGAGGCGCTCTTGGAGCCCCGACCGCGCCAGCCCAACGCACTGGGGCTCTGCTGGGCCTGGAGAACCACAGTCGGTCACAGCCAGAGCATTGTGACCAGAGCACCCATTGCGACTACTGCAGTGCGTGGTCCTAGGGGTGTCTCTTGCTTTTCAAGCTCGCATCTGCAAGGTGAAACCCCCAGCCAAAAGAGATGGGCTACACAGAACTGCAAATGAGTCAATTTAAGGAAACTGCCCAGGCCTAGCATTGGACTAGAAGAAAACCTGACATCACATAAGAGTATCATCACATCTTAAACACACACCCTTGGTTTACCACCAGCTTCCAAAGTCACAGTACGGTGTGTGCCCGGATCCTGTCTATTCTGTAGCCAGAGGCTAAGGACTCAGCTTTGAGTATCGCTTTTCAATGGTTACCCGCACCATTTGGACTGCTGCCTGCAAAAGAAACTCACTCTCTTTATCTTCCTGAGCTCGAGGTTCCTTCACACATGTGAAGGAAAGCAATGACTGGCCACTGGTAAGATATTTTGTATTTATTCTATAATTCAGCAGTTAACAGTAATTTCGCTGTTGTGCAAACACAATAACCAAACTGCAGAGAGAAGGAGCAGCAATACAGATTTAAACCTCCAGCTTACAGGTATCCAGAACACATGAAGTAAGTTTCACTTACTGAGTAAGCAAAAAGCTATACAGAGAGGCTTCTCTTTAATGCATCTTATCTTTTTCTGGCTGTTTGTCCCAGTGCTGTGACTTCAATACTTCGATGCTCACACTTTTGTTAAAAGGAAGTTTCACAATGATTGTTAACAACACGGCAGCATAAGGGACTATATGCTGGCCTCTGTAGAAAGATGCATTAAAGTCATATGTCATTGAACACCTTCACTAAGTTTTATATATGGTGAAAAGTTAAAAAGAAAATGAGCAGAAAGACCTAAGGGGAGGATAGAACAGACTAGATAAAAATGGTTTTTGTTGAAGTTTGTTTTTCCAATACAGCTGTTTGCAAGCACCATGCTATTTTATATATGGACTTCCGAAGAAAAAAAAAAAAAGGAAAAAAAAGGAAAAGATGATGCTCCTCATTAGTGTCTAGGAGAGTTAGAAGCACATGCTGCAATACACTAGGGCACTGCGTTAATCACTACGTTCAGTGGCGAATGCTGCACATTAGCTAGCGCTGAGCTGCAGGGGAATTCCAGGAAAAACAGGTAAGCCAGCTGTAGAAACACCAAATACTTTCAAGTGCTCTTAGAATAAATGGAAATTGCCTGAAATAATTTCCAGCAATTTTTCCCTGGAAAGGAATTAATATGTGCATGCATAATGATGATGGTATTTTACATTCAGTCTTTTGCAGGCAAAAGAAAAAAAAAAGGTAATGCCATATCAGAATCATTTAAAAATTCACACATACAAGCAACTGTGCAGGAAAAACAAGTCTGCTTTTATAAATACTCAAAGCAAAGAAAAAGTAAAGCCTGTCGTGGAATGATTTCTGGAACAGGTCGGTACATCCCTTAGGAAGTTGGTAAGTCATATTTTTCTATTCAAATTCCTACATCGTGACCAAGAGGGTCAAGGCTGCCCCAGCTTGGGTCTCTGCTATAAAACGTGCATTAAGGTAAGTGGGCACATATCAACACAGAACACCACCATTCTCTGCAGTATAAATGAAAAACTTCACCCATAGAAAAAGTTTCTGCCTTGCTAGAAAGATTGCACCCCCCATCATGGACAAAGTGTATCGCAAGACTGCTTACACCAGAGCAAGGCAAAATTCACTGCGTTTTTCTATGCTACGTTTATTTAAAAGCCTTATGAAAAAGTAATCTTTTATAAATAGTATAAAGAGGGAAATCACAAGGCTTCAAAAGCCCTAAGTGTTCACTGGCCTGTATAAAAACACAGACTGTATTTTAGACAAGATATCAGGTCAAATGTTATCTGCACCTCGCGCACACGTCCCGCTACACAGATAGGTTTTACAAATACGTGACACCTCCCGGACAGCGCCCATGAAACAACAGCGGATACTCTGCCGTAAGATGCCCAGTTTTCCCCATCCCCAGCCACTGCTGCATGAGAACTTCCAAGCAAGATTAATTAGCAGCTGACTAGTCTCCTTCTCATCACGGAAAGAAATATGCATAGAAATAGCTCTAATTATTCTCAGTTATAACAGTGAGATCTTATGACATGTAACACTTTTAAGAACTCTAAAAAAATTAACTCTGAACCTGACATTGTCCCCTTACAGTGGGAATGACCTTAAATTTACTCAACTACAACCCCAGGAATCACTGGTGTTTACTCTAGGCGCATTTCCTGGCTCATGAGTTGTTCAGGGTTGGTTTGTTTTGGGTTTTTTTTTTGCTAGTTGAGTACAGCTCTTATTGATGCTCACTCTAGAGACAAAGTCCCCCGAAGATGAAGGCAGAACAGCCCTTGCTGGGCTCTGCTGTCGCAGGTCACACAGCTGCACTCTCCTCCAGGCGCTTGCTGCAGCAACCGCGGGCAGGATGGGACGGCCCTGCTGCGGGAGTGGGCACACAAAATGCCACTTCTGGCGCGCAAAATGACCCAGAAGATTTCTTATTGCATTTATTTGCTCAACTTGAGTTCAACAGCCCTCCCCCCATAACTAAAGATTGGCTTGAACTATTTACACATGATGCTGGATGTCTTTCAAACACTCAGCTGAGTGGATGGTTCCCAGTGCTGCCAGTTGCTCCTCTGTCACGTCACATCACGTCAGTCAAAAGCAAATAAATACACTCAATTGCTTTACTGCCCCAAACATAAAGAGGCTGGCGGCTCGCAGGAGGTCGGAGTTCCAGGGGGGTCGCAGGCTCTCCGGCGCGCACAGGCCGCGCGTGGGGTCCGGGCTGGCACAGGAGACATGAGGCCGGAGGAGGAGATGCGGTGGAGCCCCGGCGAGCAGCATGGGCAGCCGCAGATGTGGGGCTGGCTGCAGCTCGGCGACGGAGCAAAACCGCACAATAGGAAACATAATAATAATAATAATAAAAAAAAACACCATGCAGGAGGAAAAAGGAGAAAACAAAGGCGGGGGGAAGCCCCCTCGGCGCCCCCAAGAGTCCAAGGCCGCGCTCAGGGGCAGACGCGCGGCCCCGGGTAGGGCTCCCCGCCGCACCAGAAGTCGTTGGCCTGCGGCGTCTCGAGCAGCCAGACCTCGCGCGGCAGCGCGGGCGGTTCGGCGGCGGGCGGCTCCAGCAGCCGGTAGTAGTGGCAGTCCCGGCCGTGCTCGGGGTCGTAGGGCGGCGCCAGGATGTCGAGGAAGGCGGCGGGCCCGTCCACGGCGTCGATCTGGTGCAGGTTGTCGGTGTGCGGCGCGAGCAGGCAGGGCGGCGAGGCGCGCGTGTAGAGCTGCCGCGAGCGCAGCAGCGCGCGCTGCCACGGCCCCGCGGCGGCGGCGGGCGGCGCGGCGGCGGCGGCCGCGGGCGGCAGCGTGTCGAGGCACGCGATGCGCAGCGTGCCGTAGAGCACCTTGAGCATGCCGTTCATGCCCGGGTGGTCGTGCAGCGGGATGCAGGCCCCGCCGCGCAGCAGGAACACGCCCATGCTGAAGCTCTCCGTCTCGCAGATGTGCATGTAGCTCACGGGCGGCACGGCTCCGGCCCGCGGGCTCCCGCCGCCCGCCGACACCGGCGCCGGCCCCCGCGGCGCCAGGTGCAGGTCCTCGGGGCGCACCTCGTCCAGCAGCTGCCGCAGCCGGTGCAGGTCCTCGCCGGAGGCGGGCGCCGCGGGGCCGCGGAAGGTGAGGCGCGCCTGCCGCGCCACCCGCTGGATCAGCGAGGCCACGTTGTCCCGGGGCATGGCGGCCGCCAGCGCCGCTCCCGCCGCCCGGCCCGGCCCGCGCCAGGCGCTCCCCGGCGCCGCCCGCCCGCCCGCCCGGCGCCCCCGCCCCCCGCCGTGCTTCGCCGCGCATGCGCGCCCGCGCCCCGAGCACCGCGGGAGTCGTAGTCCTGCGCGCCGGCCGCAGTGGCGGGCGGGGGCGGCGCACGACTACAGCTCCCGGCGACCCCTGCGGCGGAGAGGGCCGGTGAGGGGCTGCGCGGCTTGACACCGGCAGGCGGGAGCCGCCGCCATCTTAGCGGTGCGGCGGCGGTGGTGGGCGGAGCGCGGAAAGGGGAGGAAAGAAGGGAAGGGAAGGAAAAGAAGGGAAGGGAAGAAAAGGAAAGAGAAGGAAGGGAAAGGAAGGGGGTGGCTGGCGGGGAGCCCTGTGGCTGTTTGCCTGCAGTGCTCGTGAGAGGCGAGGAGAGGCCCAGGGATAATTTTTGCGTTCGTCTCTGTCTTGGTGTTTAAGCTCGGGCGCGGTGGTTATGAGGAGGGCCGCGTCGCCGCGTGGCGGCCCGCCGAAGCGGCCCGGTTTCGGTTCCCGGTGGCTCGGTGCCGCCGAGCCCCGTCCGCCAGAGCGGGGCTTTCGCCGCTCGGGGCCCGCTACCCCCGGGCGCCCCCGGCGCGGAGGCGGCGCGCGGGCTCCTGCGCGGCTCGGGGCAGCCCCGCGGTGGCCGCCGCGGCGGAGCAGCCCGGGCCGGCCCGTGCCTGCGGAGCTGCGCAGCCGAGGCTGCTGCGCGGGAAACGGCAGCCGGAGCTGCGGGTGCGAGGGGCGCTCGGCCCGCGTGTCTGCGCGCAGCCGGTGTCCGCTCGCCAGCACGTACCCTGCCGTATCCACGTTCCTGCTGGGGAAGTACTGTAGGGAGCTTTCTGAATGGGTTTGGAATCACAAGTTAATGCTGGGATTTGCTAAACAAAACCAGGCTCTGAGTATACAATTATGTAGGTTCATACCACCCCTCACTTTCTGATCCACAAGCAGGTATTCGGCACCTAAGTACCACTGTAAATATGGGCCTTGCTGGCTGTGAGTCAGAGAAACAACTGAGTGGTGATACTGCATTGACTGAGACTCCAGGAGCTGTAGCTCCCCAGCTTCAATAGTTAAATTTAAAACAAACTCGTGCATTTCCTTGATTAAAGGCGAGCTTGGACTATAAAGATAAGAAGTGAATAAGATACATGTGGCCTTACAGTATTCTTGCACGTTATACATGAAGTGAAAAAGATGTTGCAGGCTTGTGGTGGTGCAGCAAAGGATGAAACACTGGTACCGTAAACAGAGACGAGGACGTTGAAAGCCCCTTCAAAAAGGCCCTCCCTGCCTTTTTTTTTTTTTTTTTCCTCTTCCATAAGTAACTTCCTTTTCCATAAATAATTTTAGTGTACACAGTGTAAATTGAGGTCATGGCACTATTGCTTCCTCTTCATAAAGAATGATGTTCCTTCTATTTGCAGCACTCTGGCCTGCCCTTTTGCATTGAAACAGGAGGTGACCTGAACCATATCATCACGAGGCCCTTGGCATTACACCCGAATCTACAAAGTACTCCGGACCTGGCAGGGACGAGCCTGCCTGACAGGACGCTGGCAGGGGCACATGTCTGGTTTGAGGTGAGATGGAGCCAGGCTTAGTGGCCCATGTGCCTTTCCGCATCGCAGCGAGCTGCTGAGGACATTGCCAGTCCTCCTTGGCCGCACCGACTTGCAGTTTTTTCAGAAGCCAAAGGGTTTGGAAGGCTCCATATCCAATCTCTTCCACTTGGTCCTCTTCTGCAGGGCAAGTTGCTTTAATTATGGAGGCAGTTATCAATGATAATGGTAAATTATCTCATAATTACATAAGCTATCCATTTATGTCTTCAGGAATCATGTTTTGTTCTTCCAGCTGGTTGCTCTTTCTGTGTGCTACACACAAATGAACTGTCTGGTGGAAATAGAAATGCCAGGGGCAAGTAGGCAACTGAGGGGCTGGAGTAGCATGAAGTTGTAGAAAAGATCAGTGTACAAACCAAGATCCTGAATTCTGATCCTTGCCTGATCTTGACTTGCGAGGTAATACTGGGTGATTTACTTGACCCTTAACTGTAAACTATGAATCACACGTTCTATGTACAAAGATGTTTATTCAATTAAGATTTTAAAAGGTCTCAAAAACTTCTTTATGCGAACATTCTGTGTGTCATGTTACATTGGTGATAAGGTTTATATTTTCCATAACTGATGATCTTACAATCCTTAATGTTTTTAATTGCTGTATTGATTTCCATTTTTAACAGATACGTGCAAAGATGTGTTCTTGGCACTTACGATTCAGTTAAACCCGCATTTTTCAATGAGGTAGTATAGAAAGCTACTTCAAAAGAAAACCAATCTAGCCAGCTAAAAGAATTAATTGGTATTTGTTTGTTATTCCTTTTTTTAAAAATTGAAAAAAAAATCTTAGCTGCCCTAAAACATAGTGAGTGCATTAGAGAGGGAAAAAAATCACACTGCAGTCAATTGATTGAGCTTGATACTGATTAGTGTTGGTGATGCAGTGATCAAAGATCAGCCCAGAGGTTTTATGATAAAACCACTGTGAGTGAGGTCAGGTTCAGGTTACAGTTTTGGTTTCCTCTTGTTCTCTCCCTCCTGCCCCCTGCGCCCCCCCCCCCCCCCCCAAAAAAAAAAAACAGTGAATGTGTTACAGCTGTTTTCTTTTTGTTTCTTCTTTTTTTTTTCTTCCATCCATTCTTTCTACACTTCTTTCTGTTTGAACTCTGCTGTAGGATTGCCAGTTTTTCTGTCCCTCAGCCTCTTGTTTCTTTAGCACCTTTCTGGGTTATAAACTATCCCCAAGTTTGTGAAATATCGCTTGCTGATTTTTAGTTTCTTCTAGGAATTCCTTTCAAGAGCCTCTTAATTTAACTGCTGGTGGTTTGAGAAGTTAGAATTACCGGTAACTATCAGGCAAAGCAGCTGTCTTGAATGTGTGAAAATGACAACCACCTACTTACAAGGTGAGTTCTTAGCTGTAATTAAATGTTGTGTCATGATGCTGGAATATTTCAGTGTAGAACTTGGACAAGCAATACAGAAATCATCCTCCAATATAAATGTCAAAAACTGCAGATGTGTGTTTACATAGGATGAAAAAATAAGAATCTGTGTCAAAAGAACGTCTTTTTTTTTTTTTCCCCCCACTGTTTCTGCCACCGGTTCTGCAAGTATATCTGTTTTTTTTTTTTTTTTTATAGCTACCACCAATCAAGGAGATAGATGCGAATGCTGGCCAAACATGATTCAGATGAGATGAGGACTAAAAGGAGAGAAGACAAACAACATGTCTGTAATATTTGCTGTCTCTCCAGTAATGACTTACGTAAAAGAAAGTTGGTTGTCAATTATTCATCAGAGAATTTATATATCAGTAGATACACAGAGAAGTGCTAGATATAACTGTACTGGAATCAAAAGGAGAATTAGGTTCGTATGCCAAACTTCAAACAGATCTATGTAGCATTAAGACTCCCACCCACCTTTACCACTTCTTTACTGACACACATCCTGTATTCCATTAACCACGTAATTCACCCCTTGTTGCACTCTTCATTTGTTGTAGCCTCTCAGTTAAATGCACTATTTCTATATAAAGCACATCATTAATGAATTTTATTGACAGTTTGCTACTGAACAGCCTAGAGCAGGAGCTGGAGTGACTCAGAGCAGGGAAAACTGTGCAGCATGCTCCCCGTGCATGAATTTGCAGAGATAACGAGCCTCATTCTCATTTTCAGGGTTTAGCTCCGTCAGTTTCATGGTACAAATCAGATCCCTGCTGATGTGTCTGATTCCACCCAGGTTAGATAGACTGGTGATGGGTGCTGTGAGTTAGTCACAGCCTTATCCCTCCTGAGCTCTCTGACTGTGTAGGACCACTATTGGTCCTCAGGAAGGAACCAATTGCCAGTGTGGTTAGAAACTGACCTTCCTTCATGGGTGCTACCTCGTCAGCATTTAGTTTGCAGAGAGAAATCTCTGGTCAGAGCTGTTTGTGGTGTTGCTCTTTCTCACAGCAGCTGTGGAGCTGCAAAACCTGCTGTTTGATACTTTCTCCACTGTTAGGCTTCCATGATAGTGACTAGTTAGTGAGAAACTCCCTAGTAGTTGTGGAAAGAGTTATTACTTGACATTTTCAAGTTTTTCATGCATCCTTTATGTTTTCTAAAGGTAACCTGATAAACTTACTCCTGACATTTAAACCTCAAAGCATAAAAAAGTACTCAAGAATATTGTTGAAATGTCTGCAATATAAGTGCTCTGGTTCAAACAGAAAGGTAAACTTTATTATTATTATTATTATTACTGAAGTTAGAGAAACCCACAGCTCGACTGAAAGTGTAATAAATATTCTGAGTATTCGGAGAACTCTATTATCCGTGGAAGGAATCTCATCCTTTCTGTTATCCCTCTCTTTGGTTACTGGCATAATTTTCAAAAGAAAAGATCAGCAAGAATGCATGTGGATACTATTTTGTGAAGTATGTAATTAGAAACAAATGGGAAGAACCAATTAATTTAGTTAATCTTATAATTTACTGAACACCATATTTTGAAATACCATTTTTAGTATTTTAATTGCTAGCAGAAAAGACATGTTTTAAATAAGTGACATGTTTACTTGTGATTTCTTCTTTGCCTATCTCCAAATGTATTAAAATCATCTGATACTTAGTTTTCAAAAATGCTTTAAGAAGCAGTAAAATGTATGGGAGCCATTTACTATAAGCAGACTTTTATTGCCACCGGTTATTGTTAATTTAAATGCTGATACTTTCCCAACAGGTGTTGGGAAAGTTTGAATCTGTCCTGGGATGTGTCCTGGGATAACTGCCACAAAATAAGAGTCATACTTGACTCTCACCTCAATGTTTTGTTAGCATGAGGAGTCTGTCTCCTCTTTGGAAGATTTCTGTGCTTCGGCTCTGAGGTGTTGGTGGAGATCCCATCTCTGTCCCGTTGGTGCGGGAGCGCGGGCTCCGGGCGGGAGCTGCCCTGGGTGCTCTGCCAGGGGCTGCTCGGTGCCCGTCACCGCTGGCGAGGCGAGCGCAGTAGCGTGACTCTGACCAGGGCCCGCTGCCCTCCTCAGAGCCCCGGCGGGCCCACTCAGTTCCTTTGCTGCTGCCGCCGGCCACATCCGTAAGCTCCCCTGGCCCCTGTCACATCAGTGCCGGCTTCCACTTTTTCTCTCATGCTGTTAATGTTTTGGAGAATCCCGAGGGTCCTGTTCGGTCACTCAGTGAGGGAGTGGAGGATGGAAGACAGCTTGCAAGGTCATTTGTGCCAGGAAGCGTCTCTCTTGGCCTTCAGCCCTTCCCTCAACAGCTGACTTTCAAATGGCAAGAGAAGGTTTTGCTCATACGGCCGAGGGGAAGTGTCCACTGAATGCACTGAGGCTCTTTTTGCAGAGCCCTCGTCATCTGGCAGTGATGAGGAAAGCTTTCCCTGCGCAAGGAAAGCGTTGTGTTTCTCTTGGTGCGTTTCTGTTGCTCATGTTATCACTTACCTCAGTATAATATTTACTTTTGCCTCCTTTAAGATATGTGAAGCATATAAGCACTTTTGTCTTAATGTAGGGTGTGAGTTTGCTCCTGTTGGAGTCGATGAGAGTTCGTGGGTAGGTAATGTATTCTGGGGTCACAGAGAGTGTTAGGTGTGTGGCTACCGCTGCTTTTTACCACACAGAGTAGTGGTCGTGTGGCAACTTTTGGGCAAAATTACTAGCAAAGTCTAAAGTAACCCTGTTTCTGCGGCTTAAAGCGTTACTGCCTTGCTGCTCCCCACAGCCTTCCCTTGCTGCAAAGTGCGCTTTGGTACAGGCTCTCTTTAAGCTAAGCCCTTCCGTTCTGCAGTCATGAGCAAGGACTGGGTACGGTTGTCACTTAGGTGATAAGCAGGAAATTGTGAAGCCACAGGAATTTGATTGCCTTTTTGTTGGATGTGTGAACACTTAATGTATTATTTTAAAAACAATTTTCAGCAAGAGAAAGAACTTTGTTCATTTGTTATGATTTGGCATCAAATTTATCCCAGGAAAGACGGGGATCTGGGTTCACCAACAGTGAAAAGTTTAAGAAGGAAAGAGTAAGAGTAAGTCACTTCTGAGGAATACCTGAAAAATATTTTTCCACTTTTTTTTTTTTTGTGTGTGTGTGTGTGTATGTGGAAAGGCTGAATGTTTAGGAAAAGAACAAATTAGCTGTGAAGTTTAGTGAGTGAGGTATTCAGTCAAGCCTCTTTTGATGTTTTGAGTATTTAGGTCAATTGACCAGTTATCCACTAAACTACCTCTTCCCATGTCAAACTCCATAAAGCCTGGGGAGGAGGAGGGAAATAGAAGGAAGTGATAGAGCAAGGAAGAGATGGACTGTGAGAGGCAAAGGAGGAGGGCTGGGACCCACAGGACCATTGCAGTCACCCACACAGTGCTGTTGATCTCCCTTTCAGGATTTGACTAATGCTAAGACAAAAATTATTAAAATTCAAGAGCAGCAATTAGAAACTGTAAGAATTTAGATAGTGGATGGAAATGAAGAGGAAAAGGGGAAGCAAGAAATGTGAGGGTAATGAAGTTAGGGAGATGTTCGAGAGAAAAAGCCTGTAATGTGAGGTGATAACTGAATGTGCAGGGAATGACACAAGGAGGGAACAGAACAGTTCAGATCCATAACGTGCATTTTAGGAGAGAACAACTGTGAAGCAGAACAAAGCCATGTGGAAAATCAATTCTGTATATAGACTGGGTTTTAAAGTATGTAGTGAAATGATGATACAAAAATTTAAGTCGCTTTTAAAATGAAGAAGCACATTTTAATGGTGTGCTGTCGGAGGACAAAGTGAAAAGTCACAATAAATTGAGGAAATGGAAATGACCCACGCTTGCCACAGTTATAAGCATGAACTTCATTGTGTGTGCTGAGGTACTGTGTTTGCCTCACCGAATGCCTTTTTTCAATTGTAATAGTATACTCTCAAAAACATGCCACTTCTATACTATGCTATAGTACATATATGTAGTAATTTCTTCTGTTAGAATTAAAAGTAAATGTTGCCAGGAAAGAGGAATTAGTTCACAAGTTCAATATCTAGATTTTACTTTTACGTTTCACAGCATGATAGCAAATGCGTGTCAGATTTTCCTTAGAAGATTAGGATGCGTTCCAGCAGTACCTGATGCATAGACTCAACTTTTCTCTGAGAAATAGCTTTCACTACTTCCATGCAGGATCAGGGCTGAACAAGCTTCACATCTTTCTGTTCTTTATTTTTTTCCCTTAGGAAAAGAAAACCGTCATGTCTCCATGTTAAAATGAGTGGAAATTGAACTTAGGGGGATTTAGCATGTGATTACTTTTTTTAGACAGGATTTTCTTCTTAGCTGAATTGGATTGTATCTTTTTTTCTCCCAAAACAGATGGTAAGTGATTCAGTACTTTTAGCAGTAGAAAAATGATTTGTTTTCTTTTCCCAGTAGTTGGTGTGAATGTACTTTTCTCTATCTATTTACATATTATGTAAACACATTTTACCAGCATTTATGTATCATAGTTTACAGTCCTAATCCTGCAAAGAGGCCTGCATGGGCAAGGACCTTGTACATACCAGGAACTGACACTGGTTATGCAGAATTGTTCATATGCAACTCGTGGCAGCACTGTGACTGTATTTGTATTTTTATATATGCAGTAATATTTATGACATCGGAAGAGGATGCAGACAGGCCTCTTAGCCTACAAAATGTCTGAGTAACTTTGTGCATGCTACCTTTTTCGTCTAGCAGATTCTCTGGAGATGCCCTTGATCTCTCTTGTCATCTCTTTGTGTGTGGTGTAGTTTGGAGACTTGTGAGTTGCAGCTAAAAGTTTTAGCCTTTTATAGAGTATTAGGGTGAGTTCTTCCAGGTGTGCAGGGAGAGGACAGCGTTCGTGTGACCTTTTGGTCTTCATTTGTATTGATGTTATTTTGGGGGGAGTCAGGTAATCTGCCGTAGCCTGCTGCTCCTGTACGTAGGGGAAAAAAAGCCCGTCTGAGAAGAGAAGCCCCAGAACTGTGGAAGTACTTAGGGCTTTATTAAGAATCTCTTTTTACATGTGTACCTGATTTTCCTGAGTTGTGTACGTGCATATACAATGTTAAAACTGAATGCAAAACGAGTGCTGTTTTATGCTGAATATAAACATACATATAGATTGTATTTTCATCATGTCTGCACATGATTTCTTGAGGCCAAGTGGAAAAGTTTGAAGCTGATGGGATACTGTGTAGTAGGGAAACAGGATGTGGTAGTGTTCTGTCACTGGTTCCTTGTACAAGGAGGTACAAGGAAGATTGCCCAAGCAGCCTTATAGCTGTTGTTTCCAAACATTTAAAAGTTATTTTGTAAGTTTGGTGCATTTTTGCCTTAGCATTGGTCTGAGAATTGCAATGTTGGATGAACAGTTGTGCTTCTTTGCTGAGATGATAATACTCTGCTATGAAAACAGTGACTATTACCTCTGTTGGTGACGGGCTTACGCGCACTTGGAACATGATTATTCAAAGCCCTTCTCGGTTCACATCTTATCTAGAGTCACTTCCCTTGAATCAGTTGAAGTTCAGGAACCTGCCCCCTAGCTTGTTTTCCAGCCTTACCAGAAAGTTAAAACTTAGCTCTTAATGTCTTCCACTAGGAGAAAAAAAAAAAAAAGGAAAGTGACAATCTTCTGCTTGAGTGCATGATCATAGGGGAATAAAAGGCACATATGAATTTGCATCACAGAGTACTGTCAAGTTTTTCTCCCCAGTGAAATTATCATTCAGTGGAAAGGTGGCAGAAGAGAGCCCTTTTTGACATGATCAGTAGTCAAGTTTGGGTGATATACTTCATCTTTTATCTGTGTGATAAATTACTATTCCCTTTTATGCAAGGGGAAGTTTTGGGAAAGTTGTTTTTCTGGCTATCTGGACATTGATCTCCTGGTGCAAAGGGACGGAGAACTGCATCTGCAGAGGGACGAGTAGTCCTGCTGAGCGCTGCTGCGAGGGCTGGGAGGTGAGTCCCGTCCGAGGTCGGACCATGGGAGGAACGTGAGCTTGTTTGGCCAGCACGCTCTGTGAGTTGCGCACTGAGCTCTGCAGGCTCTGCCTCTTGACAAACCTCATCATGGTCATGAACAGCCATGGTTTTTGTAACTGAGAACAGTGCTATTATGGTACTAGAAGGAAATAAAGGTACTAAGTAGTGGATATGAATGCCTAAATACAGTATCTGAACAGTTTTAGCCGAACAGTAACTCCTAACCCAGCTGTTATGGGCACATGCGACAGAAATATTGAGATTTTTTGTGCTCTGTGTGCTCTTGTCCTTGTTTTAATTGCTCTCTTACTGGCAGCAGAGTGCTCACGTCCTCAGCAGACAAGTCCTGGTGTCCCTCAGTGCCTAATTGCATGTCCTCCACTGACCAGGTGTTGGGCAGAGTGCCACCATGCCTGGCAGTGTGGCAATGACTCAAGTGCACAGTACATAAAGGGAGTCCAGGCAAAGTTCAGCTTGACGAGCTGGTCAGTCAGAGTGACTGAGGAAACTTTGCCTTCATACTGAGGGCTGTGAGGAAACAGGATTGAAGACCAGTTTTCTGTTACCTCCTGTGAGCCCCAGTGAGTAAATATCTTGGAGAAAACTTGGCTCAAAGCTTTGAGAACTAAGTAATTACTGGAAGCTCTAGGTTACATATGACATAAGCATACACTTATAAACACTGAAAGTAGTGGAGAGAAAAGTTTTTTTTCTGGTTTTAGTTAATACGAGGGCACATTTTGTACACTTTGTTTGCTTGACTGGTTCATTTTATTGTGTGTAAATATACTCTAGAAACAATTTTGTCTTTTCTTCAGTGTTACCCAGCTGGAGTGCTTCTTATAAACCAAATGAATTAAGGGGGGATAAGTAACCTGCTCTGGTCTCTCTGTGAAACAAGATCCATTTAAAATAAAGGCCTTGAAGGGATATGGTAGAACTCCCCTGTCCATGAGAGTTACAAGGAGAGCAAGCGGAGTAGGCAGCCTGTGCAGCAGAGACGAAACCCTCCAATCCGCCCGTGTAACAGGCAGAATGAGTAACTGGTGATGTCACTTACCCAAGTGAAAAAGTGACGTCACCATATTCTGCTCGCATGTGTGACACAGTACCCAGCAACTCCACTGGTGCTAGAGGAAATGATGTGGTTTTGGACTAGATCAAATGAGAGCAGAATCTGGCCAAGTGGTGACAGCTCCTTGTATTGGGGCTTGAAATAAGGTCGCTCTGTGTTCAGATTGTGAGCATTTGATTTGTAAGTGATTTATAAAGACAAACTCCATATTTAGTTGTCAGACTATTTAGCCCAGCCCGGCTGATTTGGCTGAGCTGATTTGTCACAGAGAGAGCGAGCAAATCTATGTTAAGCCCTGGGATCCAGGGGGCCGGTCCCTAAGGTAGCAGAGTCAACCCTGCCTCAGGTTTGTAATTAGGTTTTTATTTTGTATACAAAAACAGTTGAAACATTATCTTTAATTTCAATTATCTCATCTCAATCTTTACATGTGAATCTCTGGGCTATTTTACTTCAAGGGAATGATAAAAAGGACTGGATAAAAAGCAACTAAAATAATAAAATTGGTTAGCATTTATGCAGAATCTGAAAACTTCATGAGAAGCGCAACAAGTTGGATATGACTTTTCTTCTGTTGTACTCAGTGCGCTGTTTTTCTTGCAGTATTTTGATTCATGTCTTGGAACAAAACCAATTTAGCTGCTAGGGTATAAGGAGACTATTGCAGTCAATATGGTTGCTGTAGATTGACGCTGTCACTCCTCAACTGAGTTTCAGGACTAGCTCTAGGAACTCACCTCTCTTGCCCTGTTAGCTTAAACCACCCTCATGTCCTGAAGTTTTCAGTCTGTGGTAGCCTGACCACAAGTTATCAGCTGTCCTTACGCTTAGAAATGGGGTCACTATATTCAATCTCCTGGCAGCTGAAAATATATTTCTTGAGGCCAACATTTGAAAATACTTTCACCTTTCAAAGAGTTTCTAGAAACTGGAAGTAAAGTACAAGAAGTACAAGTAAATTTTACTTATACTAGCTCCTTTTTTTTTTTTTTTCTTTCCCCTCCTTCTACTGGCATTTAGTACAAATGAATGGATGATGCAGAGGGATGTAGAATTTTGACAGGGCATAGATGTGAGCTGATGGGGTATGTTTGCAAATACTTCCTGGCAGAAATTGTACTGATTGAGAATCAGAAATCCAGTTGACATCACTGGAAGATGCACACATAAAGTGAAAGCACTGTGTGGCCTTTACACTTCTGTTCCTGTGGTACATGAGGTTTTATACTACATAGAAGAAATTAACCATTCACTTTTCTGAGTAATTGAGATAAAATTGGTATCTGTGGTATATTCCTGTCTGCTCAGTCTGGGACAGGCTTTAGGGGAATGCTGTGTATGCACAGCAAGGAGAGCGTTTGGAGATTACAGTGGATAGAAACACTGTAATAGGGGTGTGATTAGTGGGTGATACATTATAATTTTTAAAGAGATGAGTCCAACAGTTGCTGCTCATCTAGAACACAGAAATATAAGTGATAGTATTAGTTCATAGGATGAGGGAATATGTTCATCAAAGTGAAATGTTCCCTAAAATATTTGCTAGAATATTATGTATGTTAACACCAGATGCAGTATCTTTTTCTCTAAGCCAAACTGAAAATTGCATTTTGTTCTTAAAGTGTGTCTGAAATAACAGTGATGGGATTACATTTATGTTAAGTAAGTGCCATCTATGGAAATTTAGGTCCAGTGTTTTGGAAGCAGCTTTTCCGTTTGCGACTGCTGATGGAGTTCCTGTGTGATCTTGTCTAATATACCAGAACACTGAAGTCATATTAAGAATCTGTTCTTCCTTGTGCCCTACCACACAGAAAAATCACGTAATCAAGTTCCCCATCCGCGTGTGTGAGGAGAAACATGTTTCCTGTCTCCTCCCTTTGACCCCTCTGTCCTTTTAGCTTAGGCTCCTTGGAGCAGGAGCTGCCTGTCACTGTGCCCGAGCCTGTCTGTGCTGCTGTACTGCAGGAAGGTAGCTCTCATTTCAGTCTTCTGTCTGGATGCGGCTTTTGAGAGTTGAGTTGGAAGGCTGGTGGGTGGTCTGCTTGCTTTGCCAGGTGAAACCTCTAAAGCGGGTGGATTGCATGAGAAGTTCTACTTCACTCTGTCTGGCACCCAGTGTGCCTGAAATCCCTGAGCTGCTCAGTTCTGAGCCCAGTCTTCGGGCAGTTACAGCACCAGTCCCCAGGGGCCAGAGATTGCTAGAGTCAAAAGATAGGAGTTGCATTAAATGTCCAGGCTTTGGAGGACTTTAGGAGCAATAGCAGAATAAATACAAACTGATTTCATTTTCCATGGAACTGGACTTGTTCTTAGAGTGACTTCTCCAGTGCTGCTTAGAGGTGCCTATTGCTCTGGGACTGTTTCTAAAGCCAGTAGGCTCTGATGCTTTGTAGGCCAGCGGAACTGCATACCAGCAAGACCACCAGTTTTCATGCACAGAATTAAGGGAGTTGTGCAGAAAATGAGAGGAACAAAAATTTGCTATTTTCTGTGGAAGTTGCCTAGAACCAAGCTGTCCCTGGGATGGCTGAGCAGAAGGTTTGGGAGGAAAGCAAGGTTGTTTCTGTTGAATTTCAAATGCTTGGGGCAGTTAACATGAGCTGTTCTAAGCAGGCTTCCAAGAGAAAGGGTATGGGTGAGGGAGAAGCAGCTCTACCAGGAGAGCTAGGGCATAGTGCTTTGACATCCTGCCATGCACGACAAGCTGAGGAGAAGGAATAAGAGCTGCAGAAAGTGCGGTCAGTCTGAGCAATATCAGCTTGTCATCAGCAGTTCAGCAGCTATCTAGCTGCAAGCCTACTGCTGCCTGCTTTGCAAGGGGCCGATCGTTAATCTCACGGCATGGCAGAGTGCAGCATCCTGAGGTCTTGGAGGTGCTGGCAAACCGATGCTGCCCAGAATAACTGCAGAGAGAATGGTGGTGCCCCATACTGTACACAGTTTTAAGAACTGAAGAGTTATGCAGCATGTCACCCCTGAAGATGACATGCAGCATGCATTCTGAAACCTGATACTCCCTTTCTGCCTCCCTCCACAGCCACCACGTACATGCGCTCCACTTCTCCTTGATGTGATCTGCAGTGTGAAAATCTGTGGTACTTGGCTCCTAAGAGTCTCTAAGCAGAGAGCAAGAAAGGATTTTATTGTTTTTTCTGTGGCTGGAAGGATAAAGTGAGGAGTGATGGATCAGCTCAGGAAGGTAGAGAAGAATCTGTTTGGAATGGGATAGCTGTAAGATGCATCCAGAGTTTGCAATTTATCCTGAACCAAATTGGGAATGCTTTGGTGTTCTTCAGTAGTGCTTATGAGCATTGGAGTTTGTGCATTCATGCTCTCACTCACCACACGGGGCATCTGACTCACTACCCAGGACACCAGTAATTTGGCCCCTCTCATTTTTCACATACACCTGCAAATTTAATACTTTTATTTTGGAGAATACAGCACTTCCCTGTCTTGTGAAACAAAGCTTCTCTTCTGCCATTCTCATGGACGTGATGTGTGATGATATCACTTCCTAGCGAGGGACTGGTGAATCATTTTGTTGGTGTTCATGAATCACTTCTTTGCTAACACAGTTTCTGCACTGGTCTTAATACAATTTCCAAAAGCAAAAGCATCATCTCGGAGAGCTCTTATTTTTTTGTTAAAGAGGCAAGGGTAGAGTTATCCCATTATGTAACTTACTGAACACCAGCACTTAGAGTGCTGCAGAAGGGCTTTCCCAAGTGTATTTGTGTAGTTGAAGTTGTTTCTATCTATTTAGTTCACTCTTTTCCCGCTGGCTCATGGCAGGGTGTTTGTCTTGGGCACTCCAGTGCAGAAGTCTGGTTGCTTAGTGTATAGCCACCTACCCTGTCACTTAGAACTGCTGGAGTCTTCACTGAAGTGCCCTGATCCTAGGTACTTGCTCAGTTTTTTTTTTTTTTTTTTTTTGCTCTGCTGTGGGCCTGCTCACCTCTTGCAGAGGAGGATAAGCAGCCTGGACTGCCACGGCCAGGTGTGCAAGAGCCCTTCTCCTTTCTGTTGTCCACCAAGGAGGTGTAACTGGTTGTGCATCTCCTCCATAGCTTTGCGCCTCTAAAGTAGGCAGGAAGCTGGAATAAGTAGTTTTTGGCACAGAGCTTTTTCATGGGGAAAACAGAGTGGTCCATGGTGTAAAATATAACCTGCGAGCTAAATGCACCATGGTTTAGTCTCGGCAAAGCTTGAAGCTATGTTAAGTAGTCCTTGTGACACCACTGTGAGCATCCACAAGGTCAGGGAATTAGAAAGGAAACCTCGAGGTGCTGTTGCCTTGCTCGATGGACCAAGCACATCTTGGGCACAGACAGGGATCCAGCCCGTCTCCCAGATCAAGTGCAGCATATGCACCAGCAGTGCCACTGCTTGCTTTGGGCGGGATTTTCCTCTTGTGCTGTGTCTTGACCATTATGTCTTAGAGTTTTTCCGTAATACGTTACATGTTGTCAGTTGATATTTGTAACATTTGACGATAGAATTTTAAAATTAAAATTCTTCTGAGGAGGTCAGCATGCCGTGTGGGACACGGCCCGTGTGTGGGTAGGATCTGACAGATTCCTGTCACTGGTACCCAACAGGCTTGTCAGAAATGACAGCACCTGCCTGTGGACTGCAGTAACACAGTGTTACCAGCCAAAATGGGAAGCGTTAACAGTATTGTTTGCCATGTGTGTTCATATTCATAATCCCTCCCCACTATGATAGGCATAGTATAAATGTCTGGATGGATAGTTGCATATGTTAGGATAATGATATCAGATACCATTCAGTTGTTAGCAACCTCCGTGTAATTATGGTAACATAAAAGCAGCAGAAAAGATTGCTTAGGAGTTTTGCAATTATCAGTGACTTTGCAACACATAGACAGGCAAGGAGGTAACCTGTCTAAAATGTTTTTCATTCTGGAATTTTTGCCAAGGCCAGATCTCTCTAAACGCATTGCTAGGAGGCTCTGTTCTCACATTTGTGATATGCGCCCACATGCTGGAGTTTTTTCTGTTTCATTTGTGATGGATAAAATCACTTGAAATCTGTTTTTATTTTTATTTTGTTTTTGTTTTTTTACAGAGGAAGGCTATTGGGCTTTTTCTGACCATGTTGAGGCCATCAATGTGTTTCACGTGCGTTATTACCACTCCTTTGCAGAATCTTGTTTTGTGTCCAGTAGCGATTCTTGAAATAGCTGTTCCTTCACCCCCCGCCCCAAGCTTGTCTGTGATCCAAGCTGCTTGATTTTCCATGTGGTCCAGTGTCAGCTTTCCAGTCTAAATTATCTGCCCTTGCAACCCACAGCCTGATTTCTCTAACTGCATTCAATGGAGCTACCCACTATTGAGATTAGCAAATAAAGCTGGTGTTCAGGTACTACTTGTGAGAATTTGCTATGCTTCGTGATTTGCAGTGATTTTGTAAGTTTTATAAGGCTACTTGATTCTCGCATGCCTTGGTTACAAATCCTTGACCTTGGAAATCAGTTGATTTGAACATTACTCTTTTTCTTTTGCGGTCCCCAGAGGATTCTAATTGCAGTGTTGCCTTGTGACTGTGCTGAATTAAGAAACAGATCTGAGCTGAAATTACCAGGCCAAAGGATATCACAGCTACTAGTAACCTTGGTATTTTTTTTGCATTTTTTTTAAAACCAAAACCAAGTCTTTTTGCATTGTATGAGATCAGTGTTTCTGAAAAAGAATTATTCTATTTCATAGTTAGCTATTGAAATTGAATAAGACAGTGCACTCTTCCTTATGTGCACGCCCTCTCCTTCTATATGTCTAGTGTTGTGAACTGATCATTTTCCCTCGTTATGGGAAGCTGTTTAAATAATGCACCATTTTATAGCCAAGGGAAAAAAGAACCCAGCAGGCTTGTACTCTTCTTTAGGAGCTCTCATTCTAAGTATGGCAAAATTATCAAATGAAAAATGTAGGACAACAGCTAAGGAAGAAGAGAGAGCAATGTTACAGATGCTAAACGCAGGCCGGATGGATGAGATTTGTTCCAAGAGGCAGGAGGCAGGATTTGGAGCAGAAGAGGGAAAAGACTTGGCAAGAAAGACCCAATGGTATGGGTCAGCTTTCCTCCCATTGAATTTGAGTGTTACCCCAGATTGAATGAGATGTGACATCCCTGTGAAAGCCCTCGTGGAGAGAGATCGTAGCCCAGAGGGCAGCCTGGAGTAGGGCTCAGCTTGGAGATGGACTGGTGGAGACACACAGGAATAGCAGACAGAAGGCACAGAAAAGCAAGGGGAGGAAGAGGGTGAGTAGGGAGGAAGAAGAGCATAGTTGTTCATGGGAGCACTATAGGATATGTTACATAGGATATGACCTTGTAAATGTGGATGGGGGTCCTGAGCATAGTCAAGGGGAGTTTTACCACAGATATCTGTGGTTCTGTGGCCAGACCAAGACCGGGAGCTTTAATTCGACGTGAAAGTAGAGAGAATTGTAGCAACTCTATTGTGAGTTAGATCTCTGTTTGGAATTTCAGATTCGTTTTGTCCTTGCAGCGCTCAATTGTTCACTGTTGTTAGAGCAGCCGTGGGCAATGTAGCATTTCAGTGAGAGCTGCTGTCCCCAGGCAGCTGCACTGGCTGTTGGAGCTTCAGTAAGGCAGTCTCCAGAGCAAAGGGTAGTTGATACGCCTGTTTGGAGGAGGCCTGAATAGCTGTTAGAAGTATCGTTTTCCAAACCTCTGGCGTGTGCTGAAACTTCCATAAGAAAGACCACTGAGTGGAAGACATTAAGTGTGACGGTTTAAAAAAATTAATTAGTTGATACCAAAAAAAAAAAAAAAAACAAAAGAAAAAAACCAATGAGCTGAAGTTTCAGCAGATATTTCTTCCTTCTAGATACTCTAACAATTAAAGATTCTTCTAAAACGTGCCATTAATCTAGCATAGGTTATACTATTTATTTGAGTCAAATTAACACTTTCCGATAATTTACGATATTCAAACGGAGTTAAGAGTGCCCTACTTCAAGTTAGCTTGGCCTTTGTTTCATTATTGTTGCTGGTCTGAGATCATATATGTCCTCCCTTGCAAATCTGATTTTATTTACTTGCTTTAAGTTTTAGAAAGGTGATGGTGTATAACAGCGTAAGGGAAGGAACTGTAGCAGTTTGTCAGAGTGAGGAATCAAAACTGGATTTTCAGCATATCAGGTTTCTGTAGAAGTTTAGTGATGAACATGAACCTGCAGAACGTATCTGAAATTTCATATATATTTTAAGATTTGCTCTTGTTCCATGTGCATCTCTTCCTGTCTGTTCCCAGGCACCCCTTCAAAAATGTCAAAGGAACCGATGGCGAGCATTTCTCCTGCTCCCACCTGTGCTTTGGGATGAGAAAGAATAACACTAACATGCAGAGACCACTTCCTCTTGGATGCATCTGGAGCAGTTTATTAGGCAATCCGCTGACTGGTCTGCCAGCCGCTGATGATGAGCAGTGCCAAGATACTGTAGTGGGCTGCTGATCAATTTTCTGCCCTTGAGAAGATTTGAAAAGTTAGATTAGTGAAATATCACGCTGATGAACCACAGCTTCACCGTGAGGACGTTAGGCATCCGGGACTGTACAAAGTAGCCTCACCAGCAGTCTTTCACTCACTTTTCTTCTTGAAGGTAACTGTGGGTGGTCTTCCTTTGTCTAATTTCTGTAAATTTGGTACATCACTTTCTAGTTATGCAGCTGATCCTTGTGTTTATATGAATGGCTATTTAAAAAAAGGAAAGATCAGATGTTTGTTGTTTCACTTCAACATAAATCAAACTTTGTATTCACATAGCAATTCTAGTCTAGCCCCAGGAATAGCTTTAGTATTGCTAAGTGTCTGGAGAATATTGACTACAGAGACATGATTTTAAGCAGGCTATAATAGTTTCTACAGCTGTTAACAGTTCATAGAAGAAAGGCAGTATTATTCATTGGTGTTTAAAATGCGCATGACTTGCATTGCACAGAAGTCAGATTGGGAGAATGTCAGAATTTTTTTCTGAAATTCTGCCAGGAAAGTCTTCAATAACTAGAGAAATTCTTTTCACTGGTGAAATCAACATGCAGCACATTGTGTTATTATAATTGCTTATAACTCACCATGAAAGTTGTCTTTGTATGTGTAGATGTACGGCTTGTACTGTTTTGTTTTTATTTATTCTGCATTCTTTATTATAATGTTCTTTCCTTTTTTCCAGACCAGAAAGATTGTTATTGAGCTCTTCACAAAGCTGAAATAATGCTGTGTGTTTAAAAAAATGTTAACAATTTGAAGAAGTTATAAAAATTTATAAGTTGACTGAATACTTTGGAAATTTCTGCATATTTTAATATAAATAGGTAATGCAAATGTTTGTTCTTTGCATTTAAAGGTGGGTCTCTGTTTTCTAAAGGTCTTGTATGTAAATTTGATTCTTAAAATTACATTAGAACAAAACCAGTATTTTTTTAGATGATATAATAGGGCAAAATGCATTTACGAAAGACACAGAGCATACATGGTTAACTGTGAATGCCGTAGAGTCATGAAATTTAACATAAATATACATGTTATGATAAAACATAGTATCAGTTGTTTCAGTGACTTAATTAAATCGGTTTAGGGACTGCCTTTTGCAATCTGAAGTCTTCCCATTTAGATCCTTGCATCCTGAGTGAGCTCACAAAGGCAAAGATTAGGGTGCAACTGAATCAGAAATAAGAGGAAATAATTTTTATAGTTGGCTTAAAGTTACAGGTAGCACTGCAGAAGTGGCCTAGAAATTGAGTCACAGAAAGACAAATTGAGGAAGACAAAGGAGTTACTCCGGATGAATTTGATTCTTATTCCAGAGGGAGTGTGGGGTTTAGATGATTGTAGAAGGGCAGAAGAGGGTTGTTAAATTTCTCTGAAGTGGAACAAATGTCTCGTACTCTAAGGCAATTCCTACACCAGTAAGTGCAGGAGCTGCTAGGAGTGGAGCTGTAGCTGGGCAGCTGCAGCTGGGTCCCACGGGCCGTGCAGCCGGCGAGCTGCCCGTGTGCTGCTGCCGTGCCTGGATGAGAATCCAGCCCATGTGCCCGGGAGCTGCTCCGTGGCACAAGTAAAGCACAGTAAGTAGAGGCGATTGAGAGGCTGGCTTCAAAGAACACTCTTGCCCCGAGCTTGGGCACTGATGTGGAGGTGCCCTGGAAGCCTGAGGTGGTAACGTGAGACTGAGCAAGGTACGCAGAATGCAGCAGCCCACATTACAGATGCTGGCACTGTGTGAAGCTGAGAGCAGTCCTGATGAATACAGCACCTGAGAAAGTCACCATGAGCTTTATTTAAAGCAGGGTAGTCACTCAGGGAAAGAGGAGGAGGGAATAGTTGATGCAGGACTATTTAGGTGTCTAAATACCTACATAAAAAAAATGCTGTCCCCATACTGTATGAAGGACCTAAACCACTTGTGATTTCTTGGCTTATGACTGTTTTTGGTAGCTGTTTTTGAACTAGCACTCTGTTTCCCAAGCAGATTTAGACAGTTGCACCCACACTGGGTTTTAGGGTAAACCAGAGTGAACTTCAAGCTGGAGCTAATGTGAGAGTACAGGAGCAGCTTCTGCACATGCTGTGCTTTGGTTCGCCTGCCTTTTGCATCCTATTCCCCTGGAAGGTGGGTTTGTGATGAGATTTTGAGAAGAGATCAGGCAATACATTTGAGTGGAGGTTGCTGGCCACAAGACAGTGAAAAGATTTAGATGTGGTGTAGTTAGTTGAAAGTAACTTAGCTGAAAATAAGTCAGTTTGTTTATCTGGCTGTTTTGAAAAGGTCAGAAATCAGTGTTGGAGCTTTTGTGGCCTGAGCAAAGGATGTAAAACAGACATAAGCAGAAGGGATTGGTTTTTCTTGTGCTTTAGGTGAAGCGTCTGAAAAGAAAGATGAGAGAATGATTTTGTAAGTGGAACTGTGCTACCCATGACTAAGCTTGCCCCAGAAGGGGTGGAATTGCTTTTTCTGGTATAGGCAACTTTCCAGAGAATTTAGCTAGAGTTGTGTGGTGTCTGCCTTCTCCTTGGGATCAGAAATCCACAGGAAGTTGGTGCCTAATTTAAGATTACTGTAATTCAGTATTTAAGGCCAGATTCTGTCCTGACATATAGCCTGTACAATTTTGATGGGGCTAGTAGCTTTTCGTAGCCTTTTCTTTTGATATTAAGAAGTGTGCAAAATGAACTCACAATATTCCCAATTTTTGATAGGTGCTTTTTTTTAGATATTTCACTCGAGACTTGCTGAAGTGTGTTTGGGATGCTGAACGGCTCCATTGGCCCTTTATGATCAGTGCTACAATGCAATATTGCTGCTAGCTGAAAGTCTGCTGCATGGAAAACTGTTCATAATTTTGAAGGACTGCTTTCCAAATATCACCACTGTGGTACAGAACCCTCTTTAAGCTTAAACTTACAAACTGCATTCAGTTCAGGAAAGAGTATTTCTTCAGTCTTTTGTAAGTAGTTTCCACTGTTGCACTCTCTGGAATCATTCGTTTTGAGTGTTAAAAATGACTGATTTGTAGTGGGGAGTTATAATAGATTCAGGGGTATTTCTGTGTTCCCTGTCAATGTGCCACTTCATGCTGTGTTTATAGAGCCTGTCATACACAAGTGCTGTTTTACCAATAAAGAGCTGAGGAGCAGAGAGAATGAATGATATGCATAGTACTGTGTAAGGACATGGATCTGATCTTGGGTTTCCTCAGCTCTAGGTACTTCGCCACTGCTGTAGCTCTCCTTTTGTCCTGCAGCTACGTCCCTTTCTCACTGTGGCTCCTGATCCTCTCATCAAACACTGACAAGAAGGTTGCTACGGATCCAAAAACCAGGTGAGTTTGACAGTTATCAGAAAACTAAACAGTGACAGCAGGCAGGATTATGTCAAGTAATTGATAGATACATAATGACTTGCTGAGTCAAATGTGTTACATATCCAAGGATACCTTCTTTATGTCTGCCAGTGCTTTGAAACAGGGAAGGCAAAAAAATAAGACAGCACATTCTTTTCAAGAAGAGCTATTATCTTTACTACGAGCAACATGCACACACAACATTTCAGCTTTTGAACTTTGCTGAAATTGTTTGCTAATAAGACTTTGACTTATGAAAGATGATAATATGCACAAGCAGAACACAAACATTTTATTAGATCTCATCAGCAGTTGTGACGATAAATTTCAATGATGTTAGGACTTTCTGAGCCTTCTTCAAAATGGCTGTATTGTCTCACTATATGTTCTGATAGTTGTACATCCTTGTTGAAGAACAGCTGCCCTTAATTGCTTCTGAGCAGTATCTCCTTAGAAGCTGCTAGGTAGCAGGAGGAGTCTGAAGGAAACTCTACTTAGAAACTGGCTGCATTCAATCTCTAAACTATATGTATAACTGTAGATATATGTAGATTTTATTTTTTCTTGAAGAAAGGCAGAGGAGGGCAATAGGTGCAGGCTGTGGATGGAAGAACCAGTGCCATGACCCTGCGGAGTTTCTGCATGTTGAGTCATGGAGTGACATTTAAGCACTTTGCACTGCACCCCTCAGGAGAAGTCACAGTGGAGGGCAATTACTAGCCATGCTCACAGAGAGTAGGGGAGAAAAAGGGTGAAGGCGACAAATCCATGGGTAGCCCTTCCCATGTCCCAAATCTTGGGGAAGCTTACCAGCAAAACCCCAAGCCAAATGATTCTTTAGTGCCTTTTCTTAATGCAAGTGAATAGCTTCAGACTTTCTATCTTTAGAGCTGGTGGTTTCCACACCACAGTGATTCATCCAGCACAAAGTCTGTTGACCAAATCCCAGTTTGTTTCCTGGGTTTGTTTTTCTGAAATATTTAATTCAGCAGTACCTCAGGGCCTCCCTAGGATGGGATGGTCTAAGAAGAGTTGTGGTCTTTTTAATGATCAGCTTCCCCAAGGGCAGTTCTCCATGCTTTTGAAAATATTGCTGCTGAAGGAAGAGAAAGGAATCACTGCATTTTGATTAAAATTAAGAGAAAATGCATATGCACTCTCAGCTTTTTGATGCCATGTGTTTACATGGAATGTCCTTTGGGGTTTATTAAGGGGTCTGATTTCCATTTGAGAAATAATGCACTTCCTGAAATTTCCTAAGGTTTAACCAGTGTGTTATTGCATAAGAAGGTTCTATAGATGTGTTTAGTTGCTAGATAGATAGATTAGTATTGGGAATTATTTCAGAGATTAACAGGTTATTAAACTAATATGAAAGGCCTTGTTCATTTGCCTTGCTGGATTTTTTTGATGATTGAATTACCTAGGATGCGCCTTCTGCAGCACATGCTAGTGGTTATCCCTGTTATCTTTGTGTAAGCTGTGGGGTTGGTAAGGATCTAAGTAGCTTCGCTCTGTTCTCTTAGAGAGAGAGAGAGAGGGAGATAGATGCCAGACAGCAAATCTATCGCCTGAGAAAACTACAAAAGAAATTACACCTTGAAATGGCAAACATAAAATATTCTTTCAAAAGTTCATATATTTACATAGATACATTGTCCCAAATGGTACAATATATGAGTAAGCAAAATATTGCTGTAATAGGTTTGAGGTCTAAGATGGAAATGTATTACAGTTAATGTCTCTGAAAGCACAGTGTTGCTCTGTTTTCCAACAGAGAGGAACTTAGGTATACACAGGTTTATATCAGAGTCCCCTCATGCAGTGACCTCCACTGAATGCTTTGTTTTTCACAGTACACCCCCACATCTCCCTAATTTGCTCCCTGTACTCTAGTATTTCCTTGTCTCTGTCTCTGATTTTTCATGGGTTGCATAAGGCTGTGGGCTGAGCAAACTGGCTGTATGAGGCTTTTTTTGTTTTTGCTTTTTTTTTTTTCAAAATATCAGTACTTTTTAAATGGTGCAGGTCGTTCAGAATGTGGGACATAAATGCATTGATATGCTAATAACACTGTAGTTGATTATCAAATATCCAGGTCACCAAGTGCTCGGAAGTTGCAAAGTGCCTGAACTGAGGTCACTTCGCAGCGGAAGTTTAGGCTTGTTTTGCATATGTGCAGTGAGGCAGGCTTTCATAAAAGGGTCATTTTTTTCCTTGCAGCCTTTGTGTAAAGAAATCGGATGCTTGCAGCGTGGCTTGGAGTGCAGCTCTCCATCCACCTCCGCGCGGCACGGATGGTGTCCCGCCAGCCTCGCGGGGATGAGCCTTGCCGCGGAGCGCGCGGAGCCGCCACACTGCGGTCACTGAAGATGTATTGCACTGCCCAAGTCAGTGATACAAGATCAACTTCACATCCATAATCGTCTGTGAAAACCTGCAACTCCACGATTTCACAATGTCAGTGACAGCCACTTTTTTGTACTCCGTTTTCTTGAACGGCTGCCCCAGCTTGAATGTCTTGTTCTAGAGTGGGGGGCAAATGTTGTATCTCCCATATGAAATGTGTTCATATGTGGATGAAACTGTTTAATTTCCACATTTATGGTACCCCGTTTTTTGTTTTGGTGAGAAAATTCCTTAAGCTTTTAATTCATTAAGCTGTTACCTGCATTCTTCTTAGTACTGTTCTTTACAGCCTACAGCATTCTGCATATGTAGACACCTTTTTTTTTTCCATTTTTTGGAAGAAATGCCATTGACAGCTCTTTTGAGGCCTCTTAATACTCTCCAAGGCTGTAAAATGCCTTGTTGCAAAGTGAGAATCAGTTTATTCTGTAAAAAAAAAATGCATACGTTTCTTTTTCACCTTTTGTGATTTACAGCCTATAAAGTATCATCTTTCTTTTTCCAAAGAAAAACATTTAGCAGCGGGATTTTATTTTCAAAACTGTGACATCCTGTATGGGATCTATTTGGTTCTTGCAGACTTTTCAGTTATTTCATTCAGGCTACACAAACAGTTCACTTCCATCAAACTTGAGCCTTTAGCATATTTCTTTGTCTGAAATTCAAGACTTCTAGATAAACTTGATCTCCTTCCTGAACAGGATGAGAAGAAAAGGGAAGAGAAATTATTTGAGCTAAGTGAATAATTTGCACTAAAGAGTTTTTCTAGAGTATCTAACTTTCTTCTCTACTTGCATCATCTTGATGATGGGATTACTGTTCTCTGGTGTTTGGATACCATTCAAAGTCTATTATCTTTTTTGCTCTGTGGTTTCATGTTTTGAGAGTCATGAGTAATTATACTGTTGGCTTGATGGGTTTTGGGTACTGTTAGGGTATTGCTGGCATTTTCTGTTTGTATGAAAGCACACATGCTTCCCGAATAAATCCTCCTAAGCTAAAGGAAACTTCACTTTCCCTGAATACTCTTCAGTGAAGCTCAGGCATCTGCTTTCCTTAAGTTTTGCTGATAAAACTCAGTCACACATGTTAGTGGATGGCACAAACAAAAAGGGGTAGAGAGGCTGCTTAAGGTAATGGAATACAGAAAATTGCAACATAGACTTTAGCTTTTCAAGTGTGCAGAGCTCTTTCTGGGCTCAGAAATTCCTATTGTGCAGAATTTTGGTTTGCATCAAAGATGAACCTTCTACTTGGTCAAGTGCTGGGAGAGTCGCTGGCCGATGATCCGCATCTCTCAGATAGCTTTTTCAGCCGTAGCTTTTCTGTGAGCAAGTGATTCCTGTTCTAGGTGCTGTTGCCTACTAAAGTGTATAAGGATGGTGCAGAATACTGTGGTATATGTGGTAACTCCCCTCTGCTCATTTTTATGCTTTTTTGCTTCCCTCATCGATTTTAGAGCTCAAGTGTTAACTGAATTTCTTCTCTTTGCTTTGCAAAATCAGGGATTTCATTCAAGGAGAGCGTTCTATACTACTTTTGAGACTTGTTTTCATCAGTTGGCAGAAGATGTTATTAGAGTGGGTTCTTGAGAAGGCTCCTTTGGGACACGCTGCTGTCGTCGTGTGCTGGAGTGGAGCAGGCGCGGGGGCTCGGTCGACGCGGAGCAGCGAGTGTCGGCAGCGTAGAACAGCGCGCAGCCGTTACAGCAGTACGGGGTCGCAGGTTACCCAGCGCGTAAGCGCTCTGCCAGTTCACAGCCTTGCAGCAACTGCCAGCCAAAGGCCTCGTGGTGCAGGCTGCTACCCCTGGCTCGTGTGTAGGTGCTGGGCAATGCAGCCTGAGGGCCCTGGTGAAGCTGTGGCCGTACCAGGTGCATGTTCTGCTGAAGGTCTTTGGCCTCCTGTTCAGCTGCACTTGGGAGCGTCTTTCTGCCATGGGAGGCTGAGTAATCATGCCCAGCTTTGTGGCATTTAGCTGCATAGAGTCCAGCTTGTGCTTCTTAAGGATGATTCAGAGGGCATCCAGTAGTCAAGGCTCTAGGACACAGCTATGTTTTTTTTGAGGCAAGGAACTGGTAATGAGGATGCACTTCTGCAGCAGAATAGTTTTACTGTTCCCCCTTGGGGCAGGAGGAGAGCAGATAGGAGGACATAGACCTGCTACACTTGAAACTGGAAGGGGGAAAGGAAGAGCCAGTCATGGAAATCTGGCACGAAGCTGGGATGAGGTGGGGAACAAGGAGGTTTGGATGTGTCCCTTGAAATGGAAGAATGTTAAGAGAGATGGTGGGAGCGGGCTTTGGAGGAAAGAAGGGCACCATGTACTTGTAGGACTACAGTATATACCATCTTCAAGCAATAAAGAAATTTGTGTGTCAGTCTACTGTGGTAAAAACATCTATTTATTTTGTCTGCCTCCATGAGGCCAATTAGAACTTGTCTACCTGGGGAAATCCCTGCAAAATAAGCTAGAGTATGATTTCACAACCTACTTAAAGACTCGGCAGTAAATACAGCATAAATTCACACTTGAGTTTACTTCACAGCAACTCCCCCGCAGAAACAAACCCTCAGAGTCACCTCTGTACCTCAGTCTGGTGCTAAAAGTGAGTGGAAGCTTCGCAAAATGTGGGCCTCCAATTCCATTTTTGTAGCTGGGGTTTTTTTTGTCTCTTGGGGTTTTTTTTTACAGCTGCTGTAAATTGCTGTCGTTGTGCTGGGTTAGAGGAGCTGGGCCAGTTTATGCTGCTCAGGATCTGACCCTTTGCCTCAAGTAACCTTTTATTTATCAATTGGTCTGAGGGTATTTTCTTCTTTCCTGACTTCATTATTCAGCCTGTTCACTCACTCCCACCACTGCTGATGTCTTCTTTTCTTTTCTTTTCTTTTCTTTTCTTTTCTTTTCTTTTCTTTTCTTTTCTTTTCTTTTCTTTTCTTTTCTTTTCTTTTCTTTTCTTTTCTTTTCTTTTCTTTTCTTTTCTTTTCTTTTCTTTTCTTTTCTTTTCTTTTCTTTTCTTTTCTTTTCTTTTCTTTTCTTTTCTTTTCTTTTCTTTTCTTTTCTTTTCTTTTCTTTTCTTTTCTTTTCTTTTCTTTTCTTTTCTTTTCTTTTCTTTTCTTTTCTTTTCTTTTCTTTTCTTTTCTTTTCTTTTCTTTTCTTTTCTTTTCTTCTTTTTTTCCTGTGAATTTTGTGTTGTGTCTTTCCTCCCATGTAATTTCCTAATAGTGAACTAGTGACAGAGTGGGTTGCTGGTATTTCATCTTGTGGCTGGAGAGGTCAGGCTGCCGCCGATACAGACAAACACTCCATTACAGTAAACTCACAGAAAGTTTCCTTTTCAACCCCGAAGGACTAAAGGCCAGTTTGGTAGTAGCCTGTGTTGGGACAGAGAGGCAAGGAAGGCATTTTATTTTTTCATTCTCTTTTTGCTGAGATGAAGGACTTGGTTCTTTATCAGATGATAGTCATGCAGTGAAAACACAAATCCTTTGCATTGCGAGTTACTAAAGAAACGGTCATTGCTGAGGTCTAGCTAGAAGAGCTTGAGGAATGAAACCCTCAAAGCTATCTGTTTCTGGATTAGGAAAGTGTACTTGTTGGTGGGAAGAACTCAGTGATGAGGCAGATGTGTAGTGCAGTGTATGAATGTAGTGCAGAGACAAATACCTCTCCGCTATGGAACAGCAACAGAGCAAATATCCCTGCTTTGTTTTCCCAAAACTCCAAGCAAAGCTTGAAGTGCCAAACATGACACCTCCCATCCCTTAGCCTTTTCTTCTCAGCACTTTTGTTGCTGCTTTAGATCTGGAAGGTGCATGGAGTGACTGGTCTGCAGATGGTGAGGTGAGACACAAGGAGCTGATAGGAAACTTTCATTCCTCTTCTACTCATCACTTTTTAATGTTTGCAAAAGCATGTGTGGTTGCTGGGTGTTGCTGCAGAAGGAGCTCTGAGCAGTGGGATCCTCCTGGCAGATGGCTGCCCTGTACCCTGGTGCCTGCTGGGGAGGTTCAGCCCTGTTGTGCAGGGCAGCAGTGCAACTGGAAGTGTCTCTTTACATTGGGAGAACATTGGATGCATGTGATTTTACTTAACTTTTTATTTGAGTGCATGTTTACTGAAAACCCTTTTCACTAGTCAACTGGATTCATGACTTCAGTAAAAATGTGATGTTGAGTTAGTACCATGCTGTTTCGCTGTTGAGATTCATGCACTTATTTCACATCTTTTAAAGTTCAGCAAGTATTGCAAATCTATTTCCAAAAATAGAATTTGACCTTCTGTAAAAATCTAATACCTACAATAACATTGAGTCCTGTGGATTAACAACATCTATTACTTTTCTTTTGAATGACACAATATTTCTTTTTGTTCACTGAAGTAATAACTTCTGCAGAGAACAATTTCTGTAACTTAAACACATGTAAGGTTACGTTCGCCCCTGAAAGCACCAAGGCAATGCTAATGTCCCGTGTTTCATGAATTGGACTGTGAAGTGACAAATGTTATTTGGTATGAGGCTGTTCTTTGTGGGGTCAGTTAAGCATCCATCATATCCTGTATATGCCAGTTGTTTGGATAATTCGAAAGGCTCTGTCTAATTAGCAGATAATGAAAGTTAGCAGTAGTGCTATTTTTTGAGTTGTGTTCAGTTATCTGTATGCCTGATACCATCTGCATAGATGTGATTTACTATCTAGTTAAAAAGAGCTAAAATGTAACTGATCATCTCTACACGTTAAGCAAAATTTCCTTGCTGCACTCTAGTAAAAACATTTCTCCTGCCTACTTGCTTACAAGTTAATTTTAGTTTACACGAGGCTCTAACCCTGTAATGTGTGGTGAAGTACTATGTATCCACTATTGCAGTGTTCCCTGTGTATGAAGGAATAATTTGACATACAAAATGCGCTCCCTACTTCTCAGGGAGGCACAAATGGGGTATTGTTTTACTGTGCACTGCTTGGGCTTTGCTGGATTCTCCTTTATTAGATGGGCATGAAGAAAATTACATGTTAAAAGAATAGGAGCTTCAAAATGATGAATATTTATATCTCAAGCTTGACATAAGATCACCCACCAATATTTTTTGAAGAGATTTAAAACTTCTTTCTGTCCAGTCCTATGATTTGTGGCACCAGTTTGCTTAAATTTGTTTCTGTGGTAACTTGAGTAATCTTATGCTTCTCTATTCTGTAGAAAATGTGGTGATTATTTACTGTTTTTCTTTTTAAGTTCAGTAAAAAAAAAATCCCTATTGCTAAATTAAGAAACCAATAACATGGAATAAAAACACAGTATGTTTCAATGTCCATGCTCTGGGCATTGATATGCTGCCATGTGCTGTCAATTACTTAAGTACAAGTTTATATTAAATATATAATATTTCCATTTTCCTATCTTTTTGGTATTATAACTATATAGCTTTGGATATGAAAAAGTTAAGTTAAAGGATATTTAAAGGCTTGGTTAATTTAAGTGTGTGAGCATATTAGCAATTGGAGGTTGGATTTAAAAAATGACTTTGTAGTTGAAACTGTTCTATTACCTGAATGAGCATTGCAAGGCTGAATGTGGAACAAGTGAAAAGAAGGTCCGTGGCTGTTTGCGTGTGCACACCTGTGCTAGGTGTCAGTCATAAGTATTACATATACTTGATACTTTTCTTATACCTTTCCTACACTGCTTTTTATTGTTTATGCAATATTTGCAGGAAAGAGACAGCCCTCCTACTGCTCTTACTTTATGATGTGTTTATCTGCAGTACATCTAGAACTTGGTCTAGATAGCGTGGCTAAATTATAAGTCTCAGAAATAGAATCTCATAGGAGACAGTGGACAAACACACTGTACGTTCACTTTATACTGCAGAATAAGCACATTTCAGTTGGTGGCATATGCTTGAATGCGCCTGATTCTCTTTTAAAAGCTGTTTGGCCAGGGATATGCTCTAGAGTTCGGGGAGCTGGCTGGAGCAGGGCTTTCACAGAGTCAGTTCCTGCCTGTCTGACACTCTGTGCTGAGCGAAACTGAAACCCTTTTTCTTTCCAACTGTAGATGACATAGGCATTTGTTGTTCTGCATCAGCCACAGGGTAGGTGCAGGCCCAGCCAGATCTGTATCTCACTGCAATTGCAGTGTCTGTGCCAAATTTGTATTTAAAGACATCCTGCTTCCTAGTCAAGACTTAGTTTAAAAAGAATAGCTAGAATTTTTTCAGAGAGGGAATAATTGTCATTAATAATGTTAATGATCAACAGAATGGTAAATGAAGAATGATACATGTCTCTTGTACTCTTCACACCTGCAACAGGAAGCCTTTCTAGAGATTGTTGTGCCTTGTTTCATCCAGCTACCTGCCTTATATGTTTAGAATTAAAATGCACAAAATTCCATTTGCCCAGGAGAGATAAAATGCCATTTCATACTGCACAGCTGAATATTTCAGGGAGAGTCAAGCTTGATCCAGTCCCTGGGACTCTTCCACTGGAGCTTGAACTGCCTCATCTCGGTCATGGCTGAAACCCTTCAGAACACAAGGTCATTGGGCACAAATCTTGTTCCTCTCTGTGGTGTTGCAGCTCCCCTGGGTTGCTTCTGCTTCCTGGCAATGCTGCTGTGGCTGAGAACACCCCAGCAGTCTGCCCTGCCTGGCATTTGCCTGCAAGAGCTTTGAAACCAGTTGCCAGGAATCCAACTGCTTCATGCTAGCAGAGCCCTTTCTCTCCTGCCACTTTCCCATTTATGCAGCTTGAGCCCAGGCAAACTCCACAACTCTTTTCTCTCCAAGGGAAGAAGTGCTGCAGGAGCTAAGTCAAGGAAATAAATACCAACTGTGTTGAAAACGCAGGGTTGCAGGTGTTTTTCAGGACAGTGAGCTTTATGCAGAATACCAAGATCATGTAGAAGAAATCTTAAGATTTGGTTTCTGGGCTCAAGGACCAGTAATTGCTTTTTCTCCTTACTGCTTGGAGAAAAAAAAAACAAAACAAAACAAAACTTTTTTTTTGGCAGTAGCCTTCATATTAGGCACATGTGTGATACAAACTTTTACTCACAGGTAAGCTGTGGCACAGTTGAATTTTGTGTGAAATCGCCATCAACTTCTACAAGAGTTAGCTTTTGTGTATTTGTCATTAATGTTGTTACTCTCTGATCACTGCTTTCATGATAGCCGTATGTGGTTATGGTGTCAAGAAGCCATAGACTGAGTTCTTAATTCATTTGTCTTGACCCTCAGACACAGCCAAAAGAAAAAGACCACTCAGAAAGGACATAGCTCAGCCTATTTGAGCTGCCTGAAGACTGGGGATCTAGTCTAAGCCAAGCATATGGGCTCCAGCTCTCTCCTAATCTCTCTGTCTCGTCACTGAAAGTAGCTGGGGAGTGATTCATCAGGTAAGACAGTGAATCACCTTCTAGTGATCCTATCTCTCTGCTGGTGATGAAGAGAGCTAGGATGACTAGGCATGAGCATCAGGTTAAAAGTGGCACACTTTCCTTGCTCAGAGATGGAGAATTATGAGTTGAATTGCAATTGGCCATGTTTAGATATAAATGAACAAACTGAGTTTGAAATGCTGCATGTCTGTAAAGGCAACTGCTGCCCACAGACAGAGATCAGTGTGCTGCAGATGTTGAGCATGTGCGTATGCCCAGAGCTCCTCTTTGCCACGTGTTCAGTGAACATTGCTTGTATGGCATGATTGAGACACAGACAGAAATTGCCTTCTGCCACCACTCTAGGGCAGCTCTAACCTCCAGGATGAAGTGAGTTCACCTGTCAGAAGCCTCACTTGTTTCTACATGGCAGCAGTGTGTCTAGGTTAGAGGTTGGTGTTTTCTTTCCTGAAGCACTTTGTCCCTTGGGAAGATTCAAGTGTACTGGCATGAAGATGTCCTACACTGAAATAACTTGTTCCCTTTCCTGTGGGAGGTATCAGCACCTTTTAGATCAGTGTTGCTTTGTTCTTAATAGGCAAAGCTGGAGTCTCATCACATTTAAAGAGGTCCCTTCTGTTGCTAGCATGGTGTGAACGGGCATTTGTGTAAATGCGCACCAAGTCCTAAAGTTACGAATGTATTTCTACAGTTTATGGAAGGTCTCTTCTCTTTAGGAAGAAGGGAGCTGCTGTGAGTCATGTTCCATCTTGGCCAAGTTATTTCTAGTGTATGACATGAAAGATAAATCAGCAAGTTTTAGATACTAATATTTTGAAGAGAATGAAACTGGATTCAGCGCATCTCTCTACAGAAAGGTAATTTTTATCAACAACTGCAGTACACAGCTATTATTCCATTTGTCCTTACTCCTCATCTTTTTGTATGTTTAAAAGTTGTTGGATTATCTGATTTAGACTCAGTTATGCTTCAGTTCATTATTTGTAGTTTTGTCATGCAAATCTAAGACTCTCTCTAGTGATGATCTGCAGTGTTTCATAACTGAGAAATGCTGGGGAAACATCAGTCTGCAGAAGAGTGGCTTGCTGTAGCATGCTTCAGATTTATCAGCACAGCCACATCTTCCTTCAGTGTATTATAATTTAATTAGCTCCACATCTTGACTCCTAATCTGTTTCTCTAGGCCAAAGCACAACAAAAAGACAAAATGGAAAATGTAAAGAACTAATGGTGATCTTTGCCACGTGGATTTGGTACCATCTGTTAACATGATTTTTTCTAAAGTCAATTTCAGATTTGTTTGTTGAAATGGGTTTTCTTGCTGTGAATAACAGCTCCCTTCACTGTGAAGCTGTCAGGTCCAGCTTCCCTGAGAAAACCTCCCTGATAGCGGAGATCTGGGGCACAATCCCCTTCTGCTCAAAATTACAAAGCTGCCAGAAAACAGTGACATTGACAATGTTAGATGAGGATCAACCCCATAGAGACCTTCAAGGGCAAGTTCTAATGGCTAGGGAACTAGAATGTCACCCCAGAAGTGTGGAGCTGTAAAAACACTTGGCGGGGCTTCACCAGGTGGGTTTTGTGTCTCAGGGCTTCCGGAGCCAGAGCTCTTTCCTTGGTCTCTCTGATTACCCCACTGTCAGAAGAGTTGACGTTTGATTTTGCTCCCTCTTTTTTTCACTACATCTGTAAAAACAAAGTGTTAGAACGGATTTCAAGAGCTCAGGTATCCATAGCTGTCCAACCTGTGCCATGGAGGTGGGTGCAGCTGTTAAGCACTTCAGGGTAACTCTTACACTCGGACAACTACGTGTACAAAGGCGTTTGTCACCAGGGCTGCTAGGTGGTCAGATCTCCTGGCTGCAGGTGGAAGTGGGCTAGCAGGGTAGCTACACCAGCACTTCTGGAATGCTCAAACTGTCTGTGACCACCTGCCTATCAAGGCCTCCTGGGTTTCCCCCACCTGCTCAGCTCTCTGAGGTATGTTGTACATGTCTTGTTGCTGTCCGCAGTGTAAACACGCTTGGTGTGGTTTGTAGCCTGGCCACTCCAGACCAGTCTGTCTCTCTACCCCAGTGTCATTCTTAGCAGAGGTTTGTCTAATCTGTTCTTAAAGACCGTCACTGATGGTGACTTTCCACTTTTTCTAGTTAACTTCTAATGCCTCACTATCAACTTTTAGGAAGCTTTTACTTGTGTGCCCACTGTTACAGCAGTTATCTCTTCTCATGCTCTTACTTGTCCTTCCCACTGGGCGTACGTAACATCCATGTGCATAACATGATAACATGTGCATCAAGACTGTTGTTACCTACCCATCTTTGTTACCAGTCACACCTCAGTCACCTTCCTTGTAATAGCTGCAGAGACTAATGGAATCAAAATCTTAATATTTTGACTGTTTTTTTTTTCTTCTGGTCCTGTTTCTTTTCTTGCTCGTCTGTTAATCTGTCGAGGACAGGAGAGAGAGAATGGGTACTTAAATGGCATCAAAGTCTGTCTTTTGAAATGTGTACAGAGAGTAACCACTGTTCTTCAACAGCAGGAGGAGAAAATAGCAGCTTGTGTCACTTTGTGTGGTGGTGATTGTAAAAAGAATGGGAAATATGTTTCCCTTACATCTCTTGCAGCCTCGAGAGTAGGTGAATGATAATTTTGGTTCCTTCTCTTCAGATTGAGATGTGAATGACTAATGCCAGTGTGACTGCTGCCATCCAATTGGCTTAAAAGAGTTTTCCGTTTGTTCTCGTGATCAGCATCACTTCCCATCATGTGCAAGCCATCGGAGAGCAAAGACCTTCTTGTCTGTAATGGCATGGGCCTGTCATGGTCTGTGAAGGAGATAGAAACGTACAGGGTTCTTGCAGCAATTCACTCTGTGTGAAGTAGACATGAATCAGTATTGTGATCTTCGTATGAAGTAAGACATGATGACTGATCTGTTTCTACAATTGCTAATTACGTTAAAAAAATAGTTGGTCGTTCATATGACTTTTGTGCAAAATTTCTATGTAGCTGTGATATGAGGGACTTACCAGAAAGGGAAAATTGAAATACTCTGTCTTGAGTCAGTTTGATGCACTAAGGTTGTGAACTAGTAAGAGTCCATCCTACTGAGCCATTCACTCTGCTTAGTGAGATGAGGGCTTTATGTTCAGTATAAAAGAGGCCAGTGCTAAAGTTCTCTATGTAAGCAAAAAGAAGGAAACGGAGAAGAGAAACACTGAAAAGTCAATAGAAAGAGACAGAAACTTGTAGCAGTGCCACTGGCAAGTTAAGAGGACAATCTGAATGCAAGCATGAAAAAAAAAACAGGAAGAACCTGAGGTCATGGGATAGAATCAAATTAATGCTTAATTGTCATGAAATGTTTGTCATTTCATGTTAGAAACTTGCTGGGATAAATTGAAGTGCCAGAGTATTAGCACAGTTTGTTTTTGAAGGACAGGCTAGGAGAAGGTGAGGGGTGTTTCCACTATAACTCAAGATTATCTATGCTTATTCTGAAGTTCTGGAATAAATGAGGGACAGGCTTGTCTGGATAAAGCGAGAAAGAGGGAGAGAACAGACCTTGTACAACAGACAGATATAGTGTTAAGCCACCTCACTGGGAGGACTGAGAAGCTGTTTTCGAGCAGATCTTGGAAGCACCTGATAGTTAACCCTCAATGGAAATGGGTGCTGTCTCTGGAGAGTGCCTGGAAAGAGAGCTTGGCAAAACAGTTGGTGTATCACAGTCTTGGAAGGTGTTGGCACAGCTGTATCACAAGGTAAGAGACATTATTAAGGAGTTATTTTAGTCTTGTGCCTTACTCAAAGGGACGGATTGTCTGAGCGTCTTAAAAAGATGTTAGTGAAGCTGAAAATATGAATCTACACTTTTCAGAAAGAGCTTTGGATTCCCTGGACGGATAGTGGAACAGACTATCGAGCCAGTCAGTCTGTAGAGGATTGGTGGCAAGATGGTAAAAACTATATTTGTCAAGAGTAGAGGGAGTTAAATTAACATAATTTCCCGATTTGATAAGGCAGGTAGCTAAGGAAAAATGACTGACCAGCAGATAGCATCTAGATATTCTTTTGATCTCAGCATATCTTTTGATCTTGGCTTTCACATTTTCACAGGACATTGTTGTACTCTCTGACTAGATTACCCATCAAAATCTGACTAGATTACCAAGGCAATATTGTCTAATTGGACAAGTATCCTTGTTAGGTAATCAAATAAAGAGAGAAGGCTTAAGCGTTAGAAAAAGTCTTGAGCAGGTAGTAAAATGATAATAGCAGTTAGTTAGGGAGGAAGTGGAATCTTCTTGACTGAATTCTGGTGAGAACAAGCCTGATAATGATGGTCTAAATTATTTATTTTGCCTTAGAGCACAGGAAGAGACTAAATAATCCTCCCGGATCCCTTCCAGGCATGGATTTCTAAGCCTCTATTAAATAGGCGCTTTGGAGGACATTTAAGATTCCTGCTTCTCAGATGGAATCAGGACAAGGATAAACACTGAACTATCGAAATTTTCCTCAGGGAAGGTGTACACACATGCGCAGGCCCTGGGCTCTATCTGAGGTAAAGGTATCAACTCTGCAGAACTTCAGACAGGATACCCAGTTTTCCTGATTAAAATACTGAGCATCAGACCATCACAAGTGTTTTTGGTGGCTGCAGCAGATTATCTGCAAAAGTTTTTGTACTAACCTAATTTTATTAAAGAGCTATGCTGCAGTGATGAGGAATGAGGGAAGGGCGTGTGATGGAAGTGTGCACTCCAAACTGCTCAGATTGCTACTAGCAATTGCATGCTTTTAATTGGGTAGCAGATCATGAACTGTATTTGTGAAGATTATTCAGCAGTTTCAAATAACAAAAATATTTAAGAATATTGTGCCCTTCTGGAGACAACTGGCAAACAGGAAAAAAGCCAAAGTTCATCAAATAAGTGAGTCATTGCTTCTATATCCTTCCCTGAGATATCCATATAAAAACCTTGCTGGCTTTAGCAGGAACTACGCTTGGCCTCAAGGAGAGCAAGATCTCTTGGTCTCTGCTTGGACCTTACTTCTGTCTCACATGGATTCATCGGAGGTTCTGGACAAGCGGAGAGGAAAGGTGGCATTAAAGGACATGTGCCTGAGCACTCCTCCTCCTCCTCTCTCCCGTCCTTTCCCTCTCCCTGTGCTCTTCTGCTCCCCAACGGCCAGGGTCTTCCTGGCCCTGGAAAGCCCTGGCTCAGTAGGGATGTCTGTAAAACCTCTTACCTCTACTTTCCTTTCTTCCAGAGGGCCTTCCCCTCGTTTCAAGGATGGCTCAGCTGCTTGTAAGGTGAGGTGATTTGCAAATTATAAAATTGCAATAATTCTATTTGTTAATACTGAATTATAGAAACGCCAACTTAACTGACTTCATACAGTTGCAAGCAGCAGTTTAGCAGCTTCTTTGCCAGCTGTCTATGCAGGAGGGGAACCTCCAAGAGACTAGTGGGGTGAGTGCTGAGAAATGGGAGTCAGTCTAGTCATCCCAAGATAAATTGTCCCCATTTGTGAGTCAAAGCATTCAGTGTCTTGCCCGATAAGAAGGGAATCTCCCAAAGGCAGCTAATATTGCACAGTCTCTATCACTTACAGAGATCAAACATCATGATATCAGGTCAATAAATGTTTCTAAAAGTACACACAAACCTCATTCAGATGCACATTTAGCTCTAGCCAAAACACAACCCGAATCATGATCCAAATAATCTCCTCCTCAGCCCACCTTCATTACCATTCTGTTTCAGTGGCAGATACAGCACAGAAAATATTGCCTGAATGCTTAATTCAGAAATTTACTGTTTAAGGGCTTTACTTGTATGAACACCAGCGTAACACATAGAATACCAATGCCCTAAATTTAGTAGTTTGTCTGAGTCATTTTCACTGTGTGGGAGGATGGTGAAGACACTCCACAGAGTGGAGAAACTTGCTGGTGGTGTCTGTCCAATGAGATTATTATTTTTAAAAGTCAGAACACAACAGAACTACCGATATGTTTGTGAGTAAAATGCAGTTTTGTTGCAGACTTCAGTACAGGAAACCGGTGGTGTTGCCCTCCACCCACTTCAAAAGCTGAAGTCAAGTTGTACTGATATGAATCTGCTACTTAAATAAGTACTGAACTTTTTATGACAGCAATGTATAGGCACAGGTAAACACTCTCTCTGTGTGATTTGGAGGGACATAATGCAGTGTAATCCCCAGATTTCTCTGTGTAATTGAATCTTATTTTCAAATCTTCTAGTAATAGCAACTCTCTAAGTTGTTATAATCCTACACATTACAAAGCAACAGCCAAAAGCTATTCCTGGGCATATTCACTGAAGGATAAAATTTTGGCCCACTGAAGAGAAGGCAACTTTCACCACAGAATTTGTTCAGTTGCACTGGGAATATGCACAGTTTCTGAAACAGAGGAGGGCACATGTAATTAAGTTTGGATCTGAATGTCAAAGAGGCTTTTAGACTTGGTGTTCCAAACTAGCAGCAGTTATCCTTTTATCAATCTGGATTTTGTTCTTACTCAATTAGCCTTTCTTCTTGAATGCAGCTGATTTCAAAGTTGATAAGAATGAATTTAGCAATTCCTTTAGGAGATTTCCCTGGGTAAATACTGAGACCTTGCAGAACAAAACTGCCTCTTTCCTCAAATGAAAAACCTAGTTTCACTGTGCCTGAGTTTAGAAATAAAATTTTTCATCTTTTTACTCTGAATGAGACTTAGTTCCACCCCTACACTCTAGATTTGGCCTGAACTCTTCATCAGACAAGGAGGAAGCATGTTTTTCATGTACTGTCTGGCATCAGCCATGGCAAATACATAAACATGCTTGGACTTGATCCTATGGCCTTGATTCTCATGAATAGTGCCACTGAGTTCAGTGCTCTGCTCGCACAAGCTGGAGCATCAGTCATCGTATGTTTAGTGCCAATGAGATGAACTCTGTTCCTGCAGAAACTCCAGTAAAATCAAAAGCTTGTTAATAGAAAAAATTGGTTAGCTGTTATCATAAACCAAGCAAAATGCCAAACAAAATCCTGCTCTGCTGTTTGTTCTCATGCAGACATTTAACTGCCAGGAAAGACCAGTCTTATAAACACAAAATTATATCCATGGTAACATGCAAGCCATGTTTAACTTTGCAGCATGTTAAAAGGTACATTAAAAAAAGCCATTTTTGTATTTTACTGCCGAGAATAGCAATTATGACTTTTAAGTCAGCTATTTTAACTCCAGTCAATTTAGGAGTTGTTGACTATCTGGGGTAAGGGCCAGGGCACCACTCATTTCTTAGAATGCTTGTCATTGCTAGACATTCCCATAGGGTATTGTTGCTTCAAGACAGCCGATATTTTATTTCCCCAGATTCCCGTGCCTAGGAGGTTGTGACAGGTTGTGATACTGGGCTCCAGGGAAGTCCCAGCTGCGCCATCGTGCCCTTCACGAGTAAGCAGTGCTGGGGCTGCACAGTTATCGTCCCCAGTTCGGGTAAGTACTCCCTGCTTTGGGATGCAGCAGCCTTCTGTCAAGGCATGCTGGGCTTGTAAGCACTCTGCTTATCTGCTGTTTAATGGTCCCTGTGTCATGCTAGAAAATGGACCTTGTTCAGAGAGTGGGAGAATGGCCAGAGGTTGCACTAGATTGAATTAGGGTCTGGACTGGAAAATATATTGGGAAAAATGGCTGAAAGACCCCAACTTGGAGCAAATGCTGAAACTGAAAATTGCAGATGGCTTTCTTGAACGTATGATAATGTCAAAGGCAAAAAAAAAAAAAAAAAAAAAAAAAGAGAATTTTCATATTATGTTGTCTCTTTAGTGAAAAGTGAAAATTACAGATTGGAAAATGGAGGTCTGTGTCTAGAGAAAACAGGTGTGACTGTTTTTTTATCTTTTCAGATGGGGTGCTGTGGAAGTTGGGCTTGACTGCTTTTGTGGAGGACTCTGAAGCTTTGAGCTTGCCTTTCTTTGTTGTGTAGTGCAGGGAGGAAAGAAAAGAGAGCAATAGCAAAGGGATGTATTCAACTTCTTTTTTTTTTTTTTTTTTAAACCAATTAGCACCTAAGTGATAATGTTGCCCTGAGTGAATCGTTGTGCTAGGAATGATTTCTAAAAGCCAGAAATTCTATCTCCAGCAGAAGAGTCTACGCTGGATGTCAGGGTGGTGCAGTAGGTCACAAGGACTAAATCTGAATTGCATGAAGTGCAGGAAGGAGGCAACAAGATGCTCAGATAACTATTGTCCTCTATCTGTCTTGAAGCAAGAGGGGCTGGAGCGTACAATGTCCTGGGTGCCTGAGTCTGAAAAGAGGGCAGCATCTTTGAAGAATATGTGTTTTTTTGCTATCTTCCCTCAGCAGTTCAAGGTTCTGGTGTTTTGCGGTGAGAAAAAGAGGATACAAGGTACACTTCATGGGAAAAGTCATAAACGTGTATACAGTCAACAGTGTCACATGGAAGAGTCTCAGACCTGTCTCTCTAGCTGTCTGGGTAGGGTTGATATAGACATTGTGGTGTCTCTAGGCAGAAACTGCAATTATTTTGTCTTGCTGCATGTCAGCAGTACTGTGCTCCTCTCCCATTTCGTACAGTGGATACAGACCAAGTCTTCCTGTAGGAGGTGCAGTTTGATGTTGGAAGATCCAGCAGTGCCTCAGTTACTGGAGATGCAGTTCCCAGGCTGGGGAAGACGAAGAGTGTCTGGAGAGGCTTTGCTGATAACCTTTTTGCTAATTGGTGAGAGGGAGAGGGGTGAAGCACCAGGCAGGATCAGAATAGCCTTTAGGAGCCTAAGTCCACTGTAGCTTTTTGCATGCTACTTCAGTAAGTCCTCTGTTCTTCACCTTTGAAGCCTAACATGAGAGCCTAGGAGCTTAAGGTAACTAATTTTGAAAATGTTTGTCAAAAAGTGTCCTAAAAGGATCTTGCTGGTTATTGACTGAATTCTGCCACAGTTGAGGATGTTCCTCATAGAAGATGTATCCATTCAGTCTGTAAAGAGGTCCTTGCAAGGTGTATTGGCTATATCAGCCCTGTGGTGCTTCGACCTTTGCTCTGGATCTCAGATATAGTCATGCAGCTGGTCTCCTTTTGCAGGATGATGCTATCAGCAGGGCTGTCTGCGGGGCGCTTCCTGCTTTCCTGCTGCAGAGGTGTGTGGGAGACGGTGGCCAGGCGTGTGTCTGGTGAAGTGACCTTTTCCTGCTGGAGGCTTAGGGCTCATGTGGCAACATGCTCCAGCAGTGCATGCCTCTAGCTGGGCAAAGCTGTACTTTCCACAGATCAGTCTTGCAGGAGCAAAAGCAGAGATATAGTTGGGTTTTGCTGTAGTTGCTGTAGCTGTGTTGATGGATACCCAAAGTGAGAGTGCAGTATAAGCCACAGATCTTAGCTCTTAGCCTTTGGATTCTAGTATACATCGACCAGCTGCTGTGCATGTGTAGCAGGGGTCCCACCTGCTCCTTCCCTTTCTGCTGTGGAAAATCCTTAAGAAGAGGTGCTTGGGCACAAGCTGGGGGAGCTAGGGCACCCACATGGAGTCACTGGGACTCAAAGACCCCATGAATTCAAAGACTTTCCCATAACCTCTGCTGAGAACTTGGGTCCTGACTCCAGACCAAATGCTGCAGGCAGGAATCTATGAGGGGAACTTTAGAAGATTTTCCTCATTCCCTCATTAAGTGCCCTCTAGTAGGTTGTTCTGTTGAACAGACATCAGGACCCACTGAGAGGATATTTTTCCATGAAGTTAACCTCATCTTAATGGTGACAACTGTGGTGGGTGGCTATTGAACCAAGAGTGTCAAAGCCAACATCTGAAATGACCTTTAGGCTGTTTACTCAAAGCAGTAACAGACTCGCCCCCAGCTTCCTGATAGGGGCCATTACTTATCAAGAAATAAGAAGAGCAAGTGGCTAGATATGGAAATGATTGTGGGAGTGAGCCTAATTGAAAACATACAGCATTGTACAGAAAAAATATTAATCCACTGGTAACCTTTATTTCTTCTGTGAAGTATGTATGTAGAAACTAAGCCATGGGAATTACCAGGAATTGGAGAGAAAGAAATTTTATTAAAAAGCAAAAGAAACAAAAAACTCATTCTAAAACAAGTAGAAAACCTTTTCTTGAACAGGCAGATGTGTAAAATTGAACTCGAATATCTCCTTAAGGTTCTGCATACCCTAAGATCCATTTTCTTGTCTATGCAGTAAAGTCTCAGGTTAATCAGTGATTTTCATCTCATTTAAGTTAAGCTTTTTTAGAAAAGTCTGAAGTGAGCTAAGTGAATCTGGTTAAATAGATGCTAAAAAATCAGTAAGCTCTTAACTTAGTAGCTAGATATGCAGAAATTGGAGCCTCTGGGAGAAGTCTGTGAGACTGTCTTGCATTCTAATTTAGAGAGCTGACTTCAGTTCTCATGAACAAAAAAATTCTCAATGATCATGACAAACAAATATATACTTTAATACCTGCTTTAAATATGCTTTAAAAAGTGCTGAGAATTTTAATGAATTTGCCTGAATAAGCTATATAGTTCACTGTTCACTGTCTCAAAATACTCTTGTATTTAGCTCATGTTTAGCTGCTTTTGTTGAACAAAAGAGTTGTTTTTATTAATTAATTTGTCAGTTCATTTGGGTCAAAATAGCAGCACTGTCCGAACCACTTTTTGTACGAACAAGAAAATTTCCAGACTGGCTAGTGTTCAGATTTTCATCCTGGAAGGTTTTAGTAACATCCCTTTCTGCTCCGTATATGTGTCACATAGGTAAGGAGTGAAACCGAAAGTTTCAGATGCGATACAGCACCTACTGATAGGGTTGTCACAACTTTCTTTTCTCTTTAGTTTTTTTTTTGTTTGTTTGTTTATTTTCTTCAGTGTTTACTCTCTAACCTCAGAGACATGCTGATATGCCATGTAGATCTGTACTATGGTTACAAAATGTTTAAACAGCACCAAGAATTTCAATGTAATTTTATATACAAAACAGGCACTTGGAGTGAAAAAGGTCATTTTGGTGAAAGTCCAATTTTTCACTAAGATCAGTTCTCTTCAGCATCCCCTTCCTTAATCTGTTCTGTTTACAGCATTCCAAGTACCTTGCTGTCTCTTGGGAATGTATTGTGGTAACAAGTTTCTCAGTCAGACTGTGCCCTATTGCAGCTGCACGATACCCGGGTGTCTCTGGAGCTGCTTGGGATGAGCCCGATGCTCCCCAGCACCCTCAGGAATCCCTTGTGCCGTCAAGGAAACCCTCGAGCCGGGCCGCAGAAAACCCTGGGCATGGGAGTTTCTGCAGCACCAGGTATCTCCTGCATGCAGTTGCCTTTCCCGAGCCCAGCAGAAGGCAGGTGCCTTGCAGGAACACGCACATGCTCTGCACTCCCTTTAAAGTGTGCCCTCTTCTGCGGGTAGGCTGGGGCTTCCGTGGGAGGAAGTGCGAGGTCTGCACTGGGACTGCTCCTGACAAGGTCCAAATCCGTATTTTCTACCCCACCAAGGAAAAATATATGAAAATACCTCAGATGAAGTGTTTACCTCTTCCAGATGTGTGTCCTAATCACGGAGTTGAGGGCTCAGCCCTTTTCAGCGCAGAGCCTGAATTTGTGCTGCCCAATTGCAGTGGGATAAAAGGGGAGTCCCCCATGCACAGCCCCGCGGAGGTGTGGCACATGGGTTTGGCCTGGTGAGTACCTATGCTCTGCACCATGAGCATCCTCTTCACTGGGCTGCGATATGAGAAGCAGGCCGTGTTCCCGCTGTCAAATCATTTACTCGGGCTGGCTTTGAAAAGCAGGCGAGCGCTGCCAGCGTGGAGAGTCGCAGCCGGAGGGCCCCTGCCCGTGCCACTGCTCGCGCCGAGGCCGCCGGCCGTCGGAGCTAGGCCAAGTCCCTGCACGCTCCTGGCCGCAACGGCAGCAGCCTGGCTGGGGAGCTGGCAAGAGGGCACGCGCGTAGCCGGCTCTGCGGGGAAGCCTTTCCTAACCCGCGCTCTGGGCTGCATCTCCTTCAAAGGCTGGTATGACGTGTCACCCGCTGTCAGCCCTTCTGAATATTTTGTCATGAGACCTCTAATCAGTTTGATAGCTACCATGTTTGCCAGTGAATGGTACAGATTTACCCATCATTGCTGAATTTGCATTTAAGTGAATGGGATTTCAGTCATGGGGGTTTTCTTTTCTGCATGTATTTAAGTATGTTTCTGGACTGGGACTTTTAAGTGTGTTATTTTGTCTCCTCAAGTATCTTTCAAGATAAAGTTTTCTTGTATTCTGAAATGATGTGGCAGAAGGCAGAAAATAATCTTGTGACTCATTAGGAAATAAACAGAGGCATAATTGCCATCTGTGTTTCAGTCCGTCTAATCTTTTCTTTCTCCAGTCATGGAAAAAAGTTCATGAAAAAGTAGAGGTCTGGTTTTGTGATATTTTTGAGAGAAGCTGGTTTAAAAAATTACAGAAAAGAAAGGAAAAAAATACTGGCTCTATACATTATCTTAGACAAAATGGATTAAATTTCTGACACCCTACTCATCAAATTCTGACCTTGATTTGACCCCATTGGCTTTTTACTGTTTGATGTTTTCAAACGATTTGGTGCCACTTTTCCTTTGTAGTGCAGTTAATTTTGAGTGTTAGATAGAGATCAATAGTCATAGCTTGAAATTGGCACCTTTGGAGGAAAAATGTGTTGTGTGGCAGTAACATAGATTTGATAGTACTTCAGTTAAGAAAATGGTGTACTCTTTCATTATTGTTTTCAATGACAGTATCCAGAGTGTTATTTCATTCTCCTACCAAGATTCTGACAGTCTCTTGTAATATCTTATCTATCAAAGAGTTTTCATTCCTCTCCTTTCATGCTTGGCTTCTGAAGTGGAACTTTGTTTAAAAGGTCCCTGAAATTAGAAAGAATGACCATGGCACTTCTGCTATCAAGCTGGCTAGTAAGAAATAAAACCGCTTACTTCTAAACTTGCTTCTAGCCTTCTGCTTGCCCATAGCAAAATCTTGTTTAATGTGCTAGCCATGCAGCATCAGAGAGAAATAGGTGAGCTCTCAGGTAGGGTCTGATAGCTGGGTTTTGAATATTGGTGTGCAAAGGGCTGCTGGAAAGGCCATCCCAGCTTTTGTCCATGCACTGTGTTTGCTTTGCCCCATTGTTGCCCTGAGGCAATGGCCTCTGTGCAGAAGATGGCTGCTCCTGCACCGCTGCTTGGGGCTGGCGGTGGAGCACCTTACTGCAAGGGTGGGATTTGCCAGGAATGTGCCCCTTCCCATGGGCTGCCGTGTGGGGCAGCGCCGCTGCCCTGGTGCCACAGGGCTGTGGAGCTCCTGTGCTCGAGGTTCGCGGCAAAGCAGGTGCTGAGCGCTGGGAGAGGTGTGAGTGTGCGATGAAATGAGGCTGCCAGCGCTAGTGTGCCCTTCCTTCCGCGTAGTGTAGAGCTGCCAGCCTGACCAGCCTCCTCCAGATCTGACAGATTGCCTCCAAATCAGACAGACAAATTCCTCCAAATTTGTTAGGTACCTTCTAAAGAGCTTTTAAAAAGCCAAGTATTGACAATTTCAGCCCTGAAAAAACTTCTGTTTCTCTTATAACTTAGAACCTATGACAAAAATTGTCCAGATGTGTTTTTGATTGGTGATTATGATAAAGCAGGGAAGGGCGGTGTTTGGAGAGCCACTCTCCTGTGCAGTAGTTTGCCAGTTGGATTACCACAATGTTATCCAGACAGCTGTTCCTTTTACTGATGTCTGCCGCCCAGGAGAAGAGGAGCCTTCGTCCCCACTGCGCAACAATCTGCGCAGATTTAGTGATGGGATATTCTGGTCAGAGGAAATCCTACCATGGGAAATGTCATCAGAGTGACCACTGCCAGTCGCAGCACGTGCAGGTATTCTTTCTAAACAATTCATTTAGGCTTTTCTAGCCCTGGCCAGATTTAAGTGGTAGATGTGGGGAGAGGTGTCTACCACCTGGCGCGATGCGCTGATGTGGCAGTGGCAGGGTAGGAGGCTCATGGGCTGTGGGCTCCCCTGGCTCAGTCGAGGCTGTTGGCAACCAGCAGTGATTTTTCCAGTGCTGTTTTCAACATGTCATTGTGTTACTGCCATTATTCCACTCATGGATGTTTGTGATTCTGGGAAACAAATGCGCTTAGTAAAAAAGATGAAAACCATAATCATTTAATACAATTTATTAACATATGTTTTACAAGTAGTCTAAGAAGATTTTGAGAGTCTTGTCTTTTAGGACGTTTCAGCTCATTGCAGCCACTGGAAATGTAGCAAAACTGTTATCCAGCGAGTCCTTTCTGGAAGTGCAGCTCTTCCTTATCCCATTCTTCAGTAAGGAATATCAGATTTGCCTTTGACCCTCAACAGTGTGTTCAGGCTCTTTATTGAGAACCACGTACAGGGGCACCACATTGCTTTTCATGAAGAAGTGAGGACATCGTTTGTAATGAGAACAGGCCTCCAAAAGTAGCAATTTTTTTTTCTTTTTGCCTTCTTTGCTATTCAGTCTCTGCAGAGCATGTGCCCATTAAATGGGAAAGATATATTTTCCCTTGTCACAGTCTTGGATCTGGCAACGAGACTTCCCGGCTCTTCCTTGGAGGAGCAGCGGCAGACCTGTAGGAGAAAGACTGCTGAGAAAGGATGTTGTAGGTACCCATGACTCACAGTCTTTACTTGACAGCACCTCTCAGGCCTGCATATATGAAAGGAAATTCGACTTTGTTATAGGGAGCTTCAAGCTTTCCTTCTCTATCTGATTTGGGTCTGAAAATGCTTCATATACTCCTTTCCTGACACTTACTGCCTCCTGAGGATGCATTTAGTATGCTTTTCTGTAGGCCTGCATTCTTCTAGCCACAAATCCCAGCCTGCCATCTACAAGGCAGGGGCCTGTCAAAGCAAGATTATCTGGACACATGTGATCTGTGTTTAATGTACAGTTGTTTTGGAGGAGTTTTCCCCAGGGAGAACTGTGGTGTGGCTGGAATTCATGCACCGTCTGATATATGGGAGCATATGTATGTGACCTACTCCAAAGTGGTACTGAAAACAAGTTCCTTTCCAGGGTACGTCTTGGTTGTAGGCTCCTTATGGTATAATCAAGGAATTCGTGATAAAGAAACGCAGATTCTTAGAAACAAAACCTCAGTGTAGCTGAGTGCCAGCAATTCCTGGCAGCTTCAGCAGCAGCCCCAGGTGCTGAGTGTCCTGGTTATATCTGGGAAACTCCGGCCACAGGCCCTACCTCTGGAAAGGAGCAGGGTGCTGTCATTCCCCACTCCGGAGCCTGCCGTTTCTACCTGGCAGGTCCAGCTGCCTTTGGATACATGCTGTTCTCCTTGGCTGGAATTTGTTACTACTAGAATAAAGTTACCGCAGTGCTTTTAATCCACTTTAACAGCAGGAATGAAAATGTAGTAAAAACAAAACTTCAATAAAATTTAGTTTATCTTAACTATGATTTTTACCATCCTCAGAAAGTCACTTAGGTAAGCCAGCCCCTTCACGTATCCTGAGTGTGTGCCTGTGACTCATCCTGGGTCCCCGAACTGCTGCCTGCCTTCCTGAGTTCAGCCTTTACTTTAAACAAGGTTCTGGCCTTGCCTCCCAACAGCCATGAGGTGTGTTTTGAAAAGCATTTCTACCATAGCTGCTTCTGCTCCTCTCACTTGTGCTTCCCACAAGTCCCTGACCGGTCTGTTTCTGTGCTAGCCTGAGATTTATTTGAGGGCTGCTTCAAAGCTGTGCCGGGGAGATTTCCTAGGTTAAAGTACTGGCTGTTCAGAACGGTGTTTAGCAACCTGCTTGATTACTGAACATACACACATATGAGTAAGTCATGCTTTAAAAATGTCTTTCTCAGTCAGGACTGAAGCCCTTAATTCTGCAGGTTGCCATTCACTTGTGAAGGCTGGATTTGGTCACTGGGGTCAGCAGGAGCAAGACCACTTCAGACCGCCTAAGAGGTGAATGGAAGAGAGAAATCATGGGAAGATTCTGCAGATGAGGTTTGATTGTCTTGCTGAATCTGGGGATGTGTAAGGCATTGTTCTGGGACAGGATCTGTAAGAGATCCCTGGCATGCTGCTAGTTACATAAAATTGCTATTAATAGTGAATTATTCTTAGAAGGTAAGCTGACATATTGAAAAAGTGTCAAATGCTAATGATACGGTAGTGGTCTATGTAACATACATTTGCAGCCTGGATTGTTACTCAGTTCTAGTTTTGCTAAAAAATTCAGGTACACGCTGCAACTTTCAGTGGAGGCAAAATACCCACAGCTACTTAAACACCTGAATTTGAACAGGAACTGTAAATTCAAAAGAAATGTCTGATTTGCTTTATTAGTGGGGATCACACATGTGCTGAAGTAGGTTGATCCAGTTCATTAGAGTCAGATGTAAAAGCTGCCTCCATCCACTGTAAACTGCATTCTGTGAGCCTGGCTCCTGCTGGAGCCTCCTGTCTCCTGGGAGGCCTCGCACCTCTACCTGGCTGCTGTGTGGCTGCACCTCTTCCTACCATTACGGGTTTTCACCCCAAAATGCCCATCCACTCTGTAGTTGAGCCCAGAGTGCCCACATCTACAACTGTAGCATTAGTTACCTGGTATATGTTTGTATTGGTGTAGTATTGTTACATTCTGTGCATCAAGAAAGGAGCGCCTGAGTATCTGTGAATCTGTAAAGGACCATTTTTATATGCACATAGCTGGAACTGGTATATGGAGCATGGCAAAGAGTAGATATGCAGTTTTAGAGAGCGGGAACAGTGTGCTGGGGAGCTCCATGGTGCCTGTTGTATTTTATCTGAGCTGTTTTGGTCTTGGGTTGAGTTTGTCTGTATTGCGGTGATAGCAATGTCTTGCTATAAAGTCCTAGAGCTGATTGGAGCAATAGGATAAAAGAATGGATTGTGAGGAGCGAAGGAAGATGCTGGGTTTCAGTACTTTCAGAAATAATAAAATGCCTCTTCTGAAGTATGTTTAGCAAGGTATGAAGAAACAAATAGTCTGTGCATTTGCTTAGTGTTTTTCCAAGCCAGTTTCTTTTATCGAAACGTTAAAGGTGAAATCTTGGCCATCTTGAAGTCTGTGGGAACTCTGCCTTTGCCTCTCTTGGGTCAGGATTTCTCTGTTATGTGTGGGTCTGTTGTACTTGGCCAATCACCAGAAATCCCATTCCAGCTAAGCCAGGAGAGCAGAAGGTGAGCACGGGAGCCGTGCTTCCTAAGCAAAGCAGGGTGCCACCCGGCTGTGCTTGGAGGCAGATGTCTCAGCCCATCCCCACACCAAGGCTCTCCTTAACAAGGCAGTAAAAAGAGCCAACAGGAGACCCAGCTGCTCCAAATGGCAGGGGAAGATTCATGGCAGACCAAGGGCAGAGCTGGGAGGAGGCACCGATGGCTCTGACCAGTGCTCTATGTGCAAGGAGTTTAGAGAGCGACCCAGGTTACGCAGAGTTAAATTCATCCCAAAGGACACAAACCTCTGCTCCAAAACCCAAAGAGACAAGCCAGAGAAAAAAAAAAAAAAAAAAAAAAAGGCCTCAAGAGCCTCTTGCTTGTGGCGTGTATCACAGTCCAGAAATACTCCAAGTCTAGGTGCCAAATGTTTGGAGCTGCAGTATGTGAAATGATGCTATTTCTCATTTCTGAACACTGCAAACCTAGACCAGTCTGACAACATGATACTTCAGTGCTCCATCTTCAGCTGGGAATTTCTATATCAGGTTTTAGCCTAAAGAGCAGTTACAGGAGCCTGAATTCTGAATCTCTCAAAGACCTTAGTAAGATACCTCTGATCTCCAAACAAGAGCCTCTTCAGATACTACCACTTAAACTTTCTGGGAGTAGTGCAAACCATGAGGGAGCAATTAATCATTGGGGTAACTCCACTTACTCAGTGGTTTGGCCCTGAGGGAGCAGGCACAGTTGTTGTCTGACAGCAGCCAAAATGTCAGTATTTCTCCCCTGGTTCATTTGCTTGTTTGCTGTGGCAGATTTCATGCTATTATAAGCTGTTTATGTACAGCCTGATCAAAGTACTTAATGACAGGGTTAATTTCTACATATAATGAAGAAGTCAAGACAGAAGATAGGTACTGTGTAATCAAATTTTTCATTTTGGAATTTGTTTCTCCTCATGTAGGGTTTAGCTTTGATTTTTATTACCATTAATGGCTGTATTTGCTCTTCCCTCTAGTCTCTCAGATGAACTAAAACTATTATGGAAATAGCAGAGGCATTGAATTGCTCCAACAGTTTCCATGAAAGTATGATGATAAAGTAAAAAGAGTTTATTACTTCTGTATAAGAAGAGCTCAAAATGCACTTTATTTGGGGGGATACATATCAGTAAAATTACACTAAAATAGTCTACTGCAATATCTAATGCCCTTCTTTTATGACTCAGTAGTTGTGTGCACAAGCATAGGATGCTTATGTATATTTGTATACAACCACAAAAAGAAACAAAGACCGTGCAGAATCTGATAGTTTTCACTGCTGTAAGTCTTCAGCAAGGTTTTGCTGACAGATGAATCCCTATAGCATCCTTGCAAAAGAGCGAGTGGTGAAAGAGGTTAATGGTTCTTATTTCCCATATGGTAGAAATTAGACATGGGGACTAAGATCTATATTTGCCCTGCTCATTTTGTATGGTTGTGTTTTTAGGTGCATGTAATACTGTGAATATTACTGGACACTCAGAAATGAAGGGGTACAAAAGTGCAGGAGGCTCTTCCTGAGCTAGCTAGCTTCAGGAACTGAGCTGGAAGTGGAGACTAAATTAAACCTAGGGCATATCCAGCTTACCCTCTCTACTGTATCTCCCTGTTTGTAACATTCTGCAAATTTTAGGAATAAGGGAATTTAAAAGTGGTGTGATGTTCATTTCTGTGAGCTATCACTAGCCAAGTTCCCTCGTAGCTGGAGTAGGTATCTCGCTGGGGGAAAGGGCGCACCTCCATTAGCACCACTCTGCCAACGTAGCTCGCAGATGCGGTGGGAGGCTTTGCTTGTGCTAATTTGGGCTCAGTCATGCACCTTTTTTTCTTCCTTTTACATGCAAATAGCAGCTGTGTCAGTCTCTGGGATGCCTGCTTGTTCCTTTAACGGAGAGATTCCAGTTCATACCTTCAACCAATGCACTTGTGCGTGGGCAGAGGTATATTGCTGTAGTACAGTTGCTGACAAGGGAAGAACTGTGATGGAGATTGGAACAAGAGAAGTTTTGAAAGAAGATGCTGAGCTCTTCTGGTGTGTTCTCATTTATCAAAAGGAAAAAAAAAAGCAGAAGAGCAGAGAACACAAGAAGATAATCCATAGTTCTTTTTGAGGCCTTTCCGTTTGAATGTACTCAGCGTGAGTACACCTGGACCAGGCTAAATTTGTCCCTCACTCACTGAATCTTTCAAATTCACAAAGATCTTCCAAAACATGTGTGGGCTGCTTTCATGCAAAATGAATAGAGCATAATAGTGGCATAAATGTCCCTTCTTGAGCCACAGAGGGCCGTAGCAATCGGGAATTCAGGCCGCACAGCCCTAGGGACAGCGTGGTGCAGCTGATGGCCTGCAAAGCTGGGGTGACAGTAGTCTGAGTGCAGGTGCTTGGACTCCTACACCCCCGAGTCCTGGCCTGGCCGCACAGAGATGCCACGGTGCTGAGGAGGGTGCTGCTCCAGGACACTTGCTGGCTGCCCCGGCGCTCTGCTCCCTGCGGGTTTCCATGGGTGCTTGCAGTGTATCTGCTCAGCTGCAAAGACAAGCAGGTTCCTGCTACTCACTTAGGGCCTGCAGGAAGACTGGATTGTAGTAACTGGAAGTAAAATGTATTGGTTTGTTTTTATTTTCTTCTCTGTTTCCAACCTGCAATGGCAGCAATTCTCCTTCTATTTTCACCTCCACTTGAGGGTCATGGCTATGTGGAGCCCAGCTGCTACGTTACTGTGGCCTCCTCTTTTTCTGAAAGGCCACGAATGCTCTTCTGTCACAAAAGTTAAAAGCAAACTGGATTCAGATAAAATCTTTTCCACAGCAATACTTCGATTACTGCTGAACTTACATGTGGGCTATACAATGTAAGTATTGTAAAACAAAACCGTGTTTAGAAGGGTGTTTCGTTTAGGGGGCAAGGATTTCCAGGAATTCAGAATGCAAAGTCTTCTGTGAAGCCCACTCCAAAGAAATGTGATATCCCTGTAAAGTTATCACTTGAGTCTGTAGATTGCTTGCCACAAGGATTTTCAAAAACCTTTGGCTACTCTTTTTCTATTCCCCATTCCTCTTCCCTGCCCCCCCCCAAAATAAAAAATAAGACTATCTTGATGTTGAACTGCTAGAACAGAACTCAGAAAATAGCCACTTGTGTTGCTGCAGGTCTTGTGTTGCTGTGCTTCAGCAACCCTCTGACCTCCCTTAAAATCTTCTAAATTATATCTTTTCTATGTAGGTTTAAGTGACAGAGGCGTATAAGGGGAAGAAAAGCATATATACACTTTAAGTAGACCCCTGGAGTAAGTGTGATACCACGCTTATATGGGTGAGGACCTCTTCAGGTTCTGCACTGAGCCGGGGGAAAGCCGGGCTGTGACCTGTGAAGTTTGTGACTTCAGATTTGCCAGCGCTAAATTAGTAATATGTTGTGACACAGTACAATGAAATCCAGGCCCTAGTAATGGCAGTGGGATTTTGCCATTGATTTTGAAAGTACTGCAAGACATCAGGTGTAGAAATTAGTGACAAACCCCAGTGAAGTAATTTAGTCTTTTTTTTTTGTCGTCAAATAGAGGCTGTTCTGCAACATGGAGTATTACAAAAATATGCTTCTCAGATGGAATTTTCTCCTATTGCAAAGGAACATTTTGAGCTATTCACCCTGCAAAGTAATACATGCATATAATAAAGATATCAGCTGCCTATTTAAAAAATTTGTGTAACACTGTGGCTAGATCTGGTTATGGTGTTTTCCACCATAATAACAATTAATCCAAAGCAATGCATTGCATGGCCTAAATTTTGTAAGAATATCTGATCTTTAGAATCTTTGAGAAGGGGACATATTTGCACCTGACATGTTTACAAGTAACTCGGATCAGATTATTGATTGGTCCTCTATATGTTGTTTTCCAGTGGGAGGATGAGATGGAGAGGCCAATCCATTACTGCACCTATCTACCAGTGGAAAGCAATAGTGCTAATGATACCGGCTTTCAATAGCTGATTTATATTATTCTGCAGTCAGTAAAAACTGATGATTTGGCCACTGTATTGTCTAAAGCTCTCAAACAGTGGCAGGCCACAGTCTGACCCTCGGCAACGGTGTAACGAGACCCACCTGTTGTCCAGCCTGTGGTGTGGACGAGCCCTGTGCTCCCTGAGCTGTGCGTTCCCGGGAGCCCTGAGCTGATCCAAGGCTCCTTCCAGTCAGGATGTCTGTAAAGACAAGATGGGGCTCCTCAGTGCTCTCCCCACACCTGTGCCATGTATGGGCAGAAGAGGAAGACAGAGTCCATTCCCCAGGCAAATACTGCGTTTAATTAAACTGCTCAGCTTGGGCTGGGAGTTGCATGCAGGGCAGTGGAGCAAGCTGCAGGAAGGCAGGTGTTGTGTGGAGCGAGGCGGTGAGCCACTATCCTGCTTTGCCTTGCTGGTCCCTTCTTCAGGCCTCTGCTGTGTCTGGTTTGGCCCTGCGGCTGTATGTTTGGGTGGTTTCCAACAACCTGTGCATGAGGGGAAAGGCCGTGAGGCAAGTCCCGTGCCTGCAGACATGGGTGCACGTTTGGCACGGAGGCTGGCCTGGCCAGCGCGGCTCACCTACAGAACAACGAGCGAGTTGCTGGGCTTGCACCTACCCTGGTCTGGGGCAAATGTTTCATGCCCATTTGTAACATGCGATAGCTGCCAAGCATCTTTTACACAGTCACAGTCTAGTGACTGAAGGATCCACTAATTAAGAAGCCCCTAATTAGGCTTTTAAATGATAAACTCTAATAGCTCTAGTGCAGCTGTTGTAAACTATAGAGTAAATTATACCCAGTTGAAAGAGGCCTTAATTATGTATTTATATAACAGACTTGAAGGACTTTGAAAAATAAAAAAAATTTTAGTATCTACAATTAAAAAAGAAACAAGAGAGTAACAATAGGGCTCTTAAAACACTGAAAGCAAGGAAATTCAAAGTTAATCTGAAAAGCCAGGCTGGTGCTGCGTCTTACACTCATGACATTCTGATTTTGAGGGGGATGTTTTTGTTTTTTATTTTTGCTGTACTTTTATTTTCATATTGAATGAGATAAAGAGGCACTGTCAGCCAGGAGTGTGTCCCCTGCTCTCCATTTCCTAACTTTTATTGGTCCACGTACAGTATTAATGATAGGTTTGTAAACTTTCTGTAGTTTCATTTTTGCAGAAATCCCAGCAAGAAGACCCTTATTAGCCAGCTCTTCTCCTTGCATCCTGATTTTCGGAGAGGTCAGCTCTATGCATCGCTTTGTGTAGTCGAAAGGGACTGATAAATTGGGAGCATTGGGCCTTTGGAACGTCCATTCAGGCCAAGTTTAGTCTGCAAGCTGCTAGTGCTGTTCTGAGCCTTCACCATGCTGCCCTTTCCATGGAGAGGAGTCGGGATGTATGCGGGACTATTCAGCTATGCAGAGGGTGCGCCCTGAGCTTCCTCTTTGCGGGGTTCAGTCCTGAACAGGCCCCGCAGCCCTGCGGAGCGCTCGCCCTCCCGGCGCCGCCAGCCCCGCTCGCTGCCTCCCTGCAGCCCCTCCGTGCTCGCGGGCCCCGGCCTGCACGGCTGCAGGGAGCACCAGCCCAAAAGCGTGGAGTTTTTGGGGCGTTCCTGCCGCATCCAAGCGTTTGCGTGCGGCAATGTCACAGCGGAGAAAATAAGGAATACGGCTCTCATAGTTAATTTCCGTGGCTGATTAATTAGCCCAAAGAGTATTAAATTGTGCTAATATAGTTTGCCTCTTCGCTGCTGTCTTTTGACTTCAATGGAACTAAATACATGCTTAAAGTTAACTACATGCCTAAGTGCTGTGGTGAATTGGGGCCTAGGGCATTAATTAGAACTTGGCTCAGATTTACTTTCAAGGCTTTCCCCCCTCTTTTTTAACTCTTCAGAGCTCAGCAGTTGAATTGGTATGCAGATGTTCCCCTTTATGGCTGGCAGAGGCCTCTGTCACTGCTCTGAAGATACTCAGCCTTCAAGGCTGGTGCAGCGGGCAGGAAGAAACCCCCTCTGAAGGCTTTCAAGCTTTGTGGGAAATCATGATGTATGAGACAGGGATTCCTTTGGAACCTGAAGGGAACATGACAGACAGAATAATATGGGAGGAAAACATTGTCTTCACAATTGAGACTGATGGTCTCATCTTGTCTCCTTGTTATTGTTACCAACCAAGACTGAGATGAGCTTTCTTATGAAGAACTTCATTTCGTGGCAGGTTCTATATGTTGGACACACTGCGCTCAGTGGTAGCTTTCCATCCAAGGTACAGATATTGACAGGAGCTGAGGAACCCTTTGGGGTGGTGTTTTAGTTGAAAACCTAGAATTCCTTCCAGCATTGAGATGCATTTTGTCAGGAGTGACAGTTGCAATTTGATAATCTTTTGCCATTTTGCCTGCGTCTTCAAACAGCTAGCTGGAGGGGCAAAACCCAGAGCTGTTGGGCGCAGGAGTGTCAGCTTTATGAATCAGCTTTTCTAGCACTTTATTAGTTTCACTTTCCAGGGGTTAGTGCATGTTTGGAAGAGACAATTGATTTGTACGGATCTGTGTAGGATGGAGCAAGGCTGGAACTAAAGAAGGAGTGCAAGTTGACAGCAATGCAATCGCTCTAATTGACAGACTCCAAAGGCACTATTTAAAGCAACTTTTCTTCTTCTCCTGTTAAAGTTAAAAATGGCCCTCAATTTATCCTTGGATTGCCATGTTCAAAAATAAGTGTTTTCCTGTGTATTCATTTCAAACAGATCAGTTCAAATAGCAAAGGCTCATTTTATATACTCATCTTTTCAAGCTAGATGATTCAAATTGCTATCATGCAAGGCACAGGAAGATGGCTTGTTTCCTAGGTCCTCCAGAGTAAAAGCTATCTTTTGGGGGACACTGTGCATGTGAGATTTGTGTCAGTATTTTTTGACAGTTGGTTTTATCAGAAATGCATTTCAGCTATCGGAAATCAGCACAAACACATGTGCTGCATTTTGTGAGTGCAAAAATGCAAGTACAAATTACTCCCACTCCTAGGACTAGGAATGGACTAGGAAATGTACTGTCTTGGATGTTAGGACTGTCCTGGATATTAGGAAATATCATCTCTGTTTTTGCAATTGTCTGTTACTCCTTACATTTTTGGAGAATTGGGATCTTACTGATAATCTTACAAAAATAGATACTGTGGTGAAACCTCAGGCATGAATAAAATTGGATGTTAATCTTAAAACAGATTTTTTACAGCTATGTGCTCAGAGCCAGTGAATCCAAATGATTTTGGAAACTGTATTTGTTACTTATTTAGATCAAACAGCTGGGTGGAAAGAGGTCAGTGGCACAGGTATATATTGTAACATTTGGGTCTCCTTAAAGTTGAGCAGATAAGTGCAGCAAACATTAAACATCTCTGACTTGACACAAATAATAGGCAAAGCTGAAAAAAGCCTGCTGACAAGAGCAGTGGGTGTTGGTGGGTGACTTGCTGCAGTTTTAGAGCTGTTAAGTGTAGGTTTTTTAGCATTTTCATTATTTAAAAGTGGAGTGGTGGTTTCTTCACTCCCTCTGGAAAGTTACTAATTTACTCTGAAATACAGGGTAACCCACAGTGATTTAACAGATTTGTAACGTGCTTTAAAGGGATTTCAAGTAACAGACACCCTCCTGCTCTGCAGCCTTCACACTGCCTCAGCTCTGCCCTCTCTTCTTTGTCTGCTTATATCTGGATACCGAAGTGCAAAGCTGGGTCTGCCCGTGGGTCCTTTGGCTCCAGTCGGAGGGTCTAACCGTGGGCTTGGATGCAGGTTTGCCTCGTTCCTGACATGCAGAGTTTGTCGCAGTTGCGTTGCCGCTACTGCTGCCTCCTTTGCTACATTGGCATGTTGGGAGGCAGGTTGCTGAGCCACAAGCGGCTCAGGGATGTGCTGCAGTACCGCTGCAAATGGGCTGCGATTGGGTGCTTGGCCTTGAGGGTGGTCCCCAGGGTGCTGCTAGACCTTTTGCGTTACATATCTGCAGCCTGATTCAGAGGTGGCAACAGAGCTGCATTCCTGAGGGGTGACCTAAAAAGCAGACGGCCTGTGTGGAAGGGAGCTGCTCTGGGAGTTTTCCGCGGTTCTCAGGCTGAGTGGGTCCCAGCCGTCTAATGTTCCAGCCCATTCCGTTATTTGCTACCTAGATGGTGCTGTGGTGAATAACTGTGCCTGTAACAGGATGTTTAAACCTAAGGATGTAAAGGCCCGTTTAGGTGGACGGTATTTAAATTTGATGGAGCATCTGCAAGAAGGAGCTGGCCTTGCATTTACTGAGGGGAGTCTCTGGTGGTTTGTGGTAAGGGATTGGGACCCGAGACCGAAGCCACAACCTCCAGGACCAGACCACAGAGTTTACACAAGGCCTGCCAAGGCCTGCCCATCTGCCTGCCCAGCTGAAGGTCTGTGTCACCATGCATCTGCTGCCTTGCTCCACTGCCACTGCTGCTTCCGAGAAGAATCTATCTTGTTCAATACTGCAAGGCTGTCTGGCTCGGTTAGTTTAATTTATTAGCTGCTCCTGCTGTGTTGCTTTTCAGTGTATCCTTGGGCTTATTTAGTATCAGGAACAGAGAGTGGAAATGTTTCTACGACAGTAAGGTTCTGGAGGACTCCAGGGCTTTTCTGCTCGTCCTCCTTCCCCAGCTTGGGGAGACCTGGACAACAATCGCTCATTCATAACAGAAGTGATTCAAGATGCACTGGGCTGAAAGGTCACTCCACGTTTCTGCTCCTCATCTCATGTGACTTGTATAAATCAAGTGTTTTGGCAAACTTTATGGAAAAAAAAAGCTTTCGTTACAAGAAGAAGTAGTAAGTTTGTGCAACCAACTGCTGTTTAGAAGGACATTTTGTTGTGAAATTCTTCCCGTTCTGGAAGCTCAAGCCAGCTGCTTTTGACCTGGGCCCTTACAGTGTAGGTAAGTGCAGCAGTGTTCAGTCTGACTGGGGCTGGTCTCAGGGGCTCTCATACATAAATGACCTTGACTTGAACTGGAAAAGGGACGGATATTGTTCACTTTCACTTTCTGTCACTGACAAAAAATGAAAACTGTTTTACCAAAGTTGTGATTTCTTCCTTTCTTTGCAAATGGAAGGTAACTACAGAAGGTCTGAACTGAGTATAGATATTGTTACTCGTATCTCTTCTTTTGGCATCAATCTGGAACACTACTGAGAACAGATTTACAATATCTGCCTATTCCTTACCTAGGCACCTGGCATTTATGCCCATTCTTGCAGTGATACTTGGGAGATTAATGAAGCCAAATGTCTGAAAGGTGAGTAGGTAAAAGGTTGATACTTTCATGAACAAGCCTTTTCCTTTTGTGAATTTTGTCATCTTTTTTTAGTTCTTAAATATGGTTTTGTTCTTCTTAACGATGCTGAGGGGGAGGCACTGTTTTTTGTTCTGGTATGTGTGTCATCAGCAGAGTTATTAACTGTGTTCCAGTTGCAGGGTCCTTTGTTCCTGGATTGAAAGGATCTACTAACTTCAACCGTGTGTTTTTAGACTAGACACTTACAGAAAACCTCTCCTGTGTTTATAGAGTGAGCAGTTTTAATCTGGAAGTCATTGAGAGAAACCAATAAAGAACTTCCTTGATGTGATTTTGGAGTTACTCTATGGCACTGAATTACATGTTTTCAGGTACTGGATGTAAGGGCACTTGAAAGCATTACAAACATTAGGTGCAGATGATAGTGAAAATGTTAGCAGTACTTATAGGTCAGTCAATAATGTTAGTATATTAAAGTGATATGAAATATTTCTTTGATTTCAGAGATAGCACCTTACTGTATATGGCATACCACAACAATATGATTCTTGGTATGTACAGATGATATGTTTAACTTTTTTATAAAAAGTTTTTATTAATCCAGTTTCCTTAAAATGCCTTATGAAAAGTATGTTTATTACAGAACACATGCAGTTACTATCTGCCTAATATTATCTCTATTGTAATGAAGTAAGCTAAAAAACCACATTTTTTTTAAAAAGTGTCAAGAGGATCTTTTTATTAGGCTCTTGCTGGAAATGTTCATCAACAGTTAGGGATGTGTTTTTTCAAATAGATTTTTCAGCTTGCTAGTAGAAGCTGCAGAAACGCATGCGACTTGGACAAGTGTAGCGTGTCCCAGGGCTGCAGGGTTGTGAGCGCGACCTGGGCGCAGGGCCCTTGCAGTCGGCTCTCAGCGGCGGCACGAAATCTGCCCGGGACGGGGGGAGCTCGGTGAGGAGGTAAGGGAAGCAGCCAGAGATACTCTATTATGATGCTTTAACACCATGTCATGGGGCAGGATACAGCCTCTCTTATCTTTTGTGCCTGTCAAATGGGTGCAATGTGTCAGGTTTCATTAGTGAAGTCCTACAAAACAAAAAAAGAATGATTCTACAGTGATGTTAAATCTTGCTACTTTGTTTGTATTAAATGCCTGGGCAGAGATCAGTATTTGTTAAGGCACTGCCTTTGCAGAAATAGGAAATATTTAGGTAAAATCTGAACAGAAATTTGATTACCACTTGCTAAAATAGGGACCTTTTCCATGGTAAATAAGCTTAATTTTCTTGACAAAACTGACTCCTGCACTTTTGCCCAGATTCTTCCTAGGGTAACTGCAGTAAGTGGATCTGGCCAAAGAGTGAATCTGTCCCATTGAATTTCTTTTCTTCCCGTGCACTTGAATGAAAATTGTGCATCTTTTGAAGAATAGTGACTGAAAGAAATATTGAGGACTGCCAGGACATCTACAGAAAAGGATAAGAAAATTACCACAGCAGCAAAGACAAAGAGGCTCTGTTAACTCTTTCTTGTAGGTTGTATGTATTAATAGTAACAACTGAAGTTTTGTATTTTTGCAGGGAAACACACAAGGCTTTGAATTGTATTGTTTTAATTGCAGCTAACTGAATGAATTTAGTGGAAAATCACACACAGTGCTTTGATTGTCTAACTCCCTGGATGTGAGGCTTTGGGAACAGTTTGTTATTATAAAAGAACTGCACTAACAAAAAATCAGCCAACATGAAATTGCTAGGCTGAGGGACAGTTTGGAGAAAGCTGATATTTATTTATGAATTATTAAATAAAAAGTACTTAATACATGGATCATCTCTCACTGCCTGCACACTTCATGCATTACTCATCTTCTTAGACTTCATTTTTTCTAGGACATTGCTTCTTACAATCAGTCCAGAAGTCAAAACCACCCTTGCAAAAATGCAAGGAGATACCTGTGCATTTGTTATGATGGCTGTTTTGGTTATGACGAGGGACTCATCAAAAAATGTGAAGCTTCAGTTCTAAGCAAGGACTCTTGGCCAGACTTTTAAAGGTGTTTCAGGTTCCTAAATTACAAGCAAGCACCTACGCCTTAATTCAGATATCCTGAATTCCACACATTATTTCTTGCTAACTAGATAGGAGATACCTACACGGTGGCCACAGTGCCTTTGGCCACCAGATATCCATTCCTTCTCTTTCGGCATGGAGGATGGAGCTGCAAGGGAAGATCTTTACTTGAGCATAGATTTGTGATTTTTTTTCTGGTTATCTGGAGATAACTATTATCATTGGCCCAGCTCTCCAGAGCTGTATACATTTTCCTCTATTTTCCAGGCAAGAACCAATAAACTGAAATTATTAGGGATTATCCCTCTCAGGCCTTTTAGCTGTGTGGGACGAGCATTTTGCCCTCCTCCTTTCCTTTGGCAGCTAAAGAGGACACACATAATCCAGGATCCTTGCCTTGCTCCATTCTTGAAGATAGCAGTTGGTGTTGGTGGATGCGTTCACTCACAGTCATATATTTGGCAACCACCAGTCCCTACTTCAGAGGACCCAGCTGCAGGATGGGTTAACTGACACAGAAACAGTTCCTCAGCTGGCCACATAATAAGGGGATGGGTAACGTGCCGCCGTAGCGAGCGAGGTACATACGTATCCTTCCGAGTGGGAGGTCATCGATGGCTGGCAGAGGACAGCACGGCAAGGGAAATGTGTGCCGTTTCTTCAGGTTGCACTCTGCTGCCCTATACCAACAGTGCCAGATGACATTAATTCTATACAAACAAAAAACCCATTATTAAACCAATTAAATAGTGTTCATGCAACTTTAAAAAGATAGAGGTTTAATCTTATGACTTTATCTGCAGGCCCGTTAGCCTTCTATGTCTATGTCAGACAGCAGACTGTCTTTTACTCCCATAAAATTCTGTACATTTACAGTAAGGTCTGTTCGAAGTAATGTGAAGATTATAACGCTAATCCTAGGTATCAGTCTGGCTGGTGTGAGACCATGTTGTATGGAAGGGGTTCAGAGGTGATTGGGCAGAATCTGGCCTTGCATAGCTCTTACTTAGAGTTGGTCAATCTCCTTGTAACTTTTTTTCTGAGGTTAGAAAATATATTTTCCCAAATAACCTATTTTCCTGAAGAAGACATAGCTGTATTTTTGAAAGGTCTTAACTTTTATAGTAAATCTGGTCTGTGCAAATGTTGCCTGGCACTCATAATGTAAAACAGTTTTCTTATGTGAACTTTCAAGAGTGTTTTTTAGTAATTTAGAAAATATTGGAGTTGCTTGCAACAACAACAACAAAAAATCAAAACAAAACAGCTTTGAAAATGTTGGTATGTTCAGGAAAACAAATCTTCACTTTATTCCAGTTCTACTATTCTCTCTTGGATACCAAAATCCATACCAAACACTATTGATTTCAACCAGTTCAACATAAGATAGTGTAGAGCTTCCACACCAAAAGCCCTGCTCTTTCCTGCTTGGGGGCTAAATCTCAGCAGTGCTAACTGTGCGATGTCAGCCTGGGTTTTACAGGAAAGTCTGCAGTCGATGTTTGCACGTGATAGAAAAGCTGCAAGAAGCTTTGCTTGTAACAAAAGCTTGTGCTCATTTCACTTCCCCTGCCCCAGCAGAACATGGAAAAGTTGCTGGATTAAAATCCCCCAGATCATGGAACTTATTGTATTGGAGGCATTCAGGATATACAGCCTTTTAAAAACCCCTGTGACTTCACAGTACTTAAAGATAACAACACAGTATTGCCAAAAAATGTGGTCTTGTTGAGGCCCCTAACTAACTTTATCTCATGATGGAATCTTATTTTTGCCAGCTACAGACAGAAGATACAGCCTAAAGTTAAAGATAGATATAGCGTCTGGTTCAGATCACGATACGAAGAAGGATTCAGGTTAATTGGTATTTATTCTTAGTTTATAGTTCTTCCTTTTGGCTTTAGACGACAGGGATAAGTTGGAGCTGCTGGGAGGAGAAATTAATGACAGCGACTGGTCACACTTCCCTTCAGAGTCCTTCTGTGCATATGGCCTGTATCTCAGCCCTGCCAGATACCTGGCTTTCTGTTCAAGTCTAGAAAAATTGGGAGTTGGGTATTTGTGCCAACTCATAACCTGTCATGTATCTCACTGGGTGGACACGACAGCGGGTAATTTTTGCTGGCGGGGCTGCAAAGGTGATGCTTCAAAAGGTGGTCTGGTCCCTTGATGGCAGCAGCCAGAGGGCTGGATGGGGCTTAGGTCAGGACTGATGCTTCCCAGGAGGTGGCAGGAGAGTGGAGATTTCCCTGGTCCCTCCTGGATCTGGTGCCTAGTCACATCTCGGAGCTCATGGTGGTGCTTACGATCTGTCCTGCATGTTGCAATTCCTGGGTATTTTTAGTCTTGCCGTGGGATTGTGCAAGGCATGGAGGGAGCTGTCCAAGCCACTCGTGGCTGTCACTGTCCCTGACCAGAGGTCAGTCTTACAAAAAAAAACAACTTTCCAAAGCTCGTTCGAGGTTTTCGATTCCCCTTTCTCATCAGGATGTTCTGCAGCCTTGTCAAGGCTCTACCAGTAACAACCAAACATAGCGAGCAGCCATTTATCTTAAATGTTGCTATTCTTTGTGAGGCCTCTGGGATGCTGTCCCCAGCTGGGCACTGACTTCCCATAGGGCAGAGCAAAACCATTTCTGCCACCCCATGGGGCCTGGTGCCAATGTGGGTACCAAGGCTTTGGTCCCAGTCTGGAAGCTTCCACAGTTTCCAATTTTAGAGGTGTTTTTTTTTGTAGTTTGTTTGTTTTTGCTTGTTTGTTTGTTTTGTTTTGTTTTCCTCTCTCTCCTCTCTGTTGTTCAGTTAGAATTGAAATACTCTGAATCGGCCTCTTGTCCCTTTCAGAAGAGTAGCCTTTAGGATTTTGTGATAAGTGCTTTTATTTCCTCATCAAACATTTGAACAGGAATTAACTTCTTTATTTTTAGCATTTTTGGGATTTTTTTTCTCATTGAACCCCACCAGGTGCCCTGCCCAGGCAACTCCTAGGCATAGGGTGGGCTTAGAGCCCCTGGCTTGCACCCATAGGCTGCCAGCTCACCCCACCCGTGCTGTGATTGGCTGGGCATTGCCGGGGCGGGGGGGCAGTTGCCAGTTACCTTTATGAGGTAAGAGTGGCAGTTAGGATTTAAATTTGGGTGTTAGGCAGCACCTGTGAGACCTGTCTGGGAGTGTTTTGGTGAGCTGCTTTGATTTGCTATTTATTCTTTAAAATCTCAATGAGATTTAAATTCAGTTCCCTAAAAATACTTCTGATAGCAATCTTTCTTTTTGCCTGTCCTAGATTTACTCTGTGGAGGAGCTAAAAAAGCATTAATTCCCATTTCCCATCTGACTGCTACATGATACTGTATCCCTCTTAGACTGAGACTGAATTGTCAATCTTAACCAATCTTATTTTTAAGACAAAATGAATGCAGCCAAATTAGCCCGGCATACAATGTGTCTTTGAATGGAAGGTTGCTTGTAGTGAGGAAGGAAAAGGACCTTCAGAGTTACATAAAAGCAAAATTTGTGGTAATTCTGTCTTTGAGACTCTCTGGAAATCCTCTCAGTTTCTAGAGAAATCATGAATCAGTAGTAAAGGGAGTTTACTGGCAGATTTGGGGAAGCTAAATGGATGATTATTTAGTTACTATAATCTATGGTGTCCTTTGAAATCCCCCTTTTCTCTATCAGGTAGACTACAGGCTTCTACTCCAACAGTGAGCTGAAGTCTCCTTGTATTGATCAGGGCACTGGGGTGCTGGTCCTTGCAAAACTGTATTATCATCAGCTTCTTATCCTGTATCCAATCAGGATGTCAAATGGACAAAACTCATTACTTTTAGCACAGGAAAACCCTAAATCTAAGCCAAATCCCATCTGGAAAAAAAAAAAAAAAAGTTAGATTTAGAAGCCCCATTTCAGAGCTTCTTATGCCCCTGTTAAGATCTTTAAAAAGAGAAGCAGTAAGATGTTTTATGGTTCATTTCATTAGGGAAGTTTTGTTATGGCCTGCTGTACAGCTGATAAAAACCTATTAGTGTGGCTAAAACCAGATTAAATTAGGTGTTTTCCATGTCATTGTCTTCTCCAATGCCAGCTGATTCATCAGCATAGCAGACCATTTGGGGGCAATTGGCGCTGTTGCTTTAGTCTTTGCCCTGGAGCTGCATAGACTCTCCATTGCTGTCTCTGTCTTGTTCCCTAGGGGTGCAGAAAGCTTATTATGGGGTCTTTGCTTTTACTACCAGCCATGGTCAGGCAGCCACACTGCCTTTGTGTCTTTTTTCCCTGCTTCCTTCCCCTCTTGCTTAATGAAGTCACAGAACCACAGAATGGTAGAGGTTGGAAGGGACCTCTAGAGGTCATCTAGTCCAACCCCCCTGCTCCAGCAGGGACACCCAGAGCATGTGGCACAGGGTGGCATCCAGGCAGGTTTTGAAGATCTCCAGAGAAGGAGACTCCACAGCCTCTCTGGGCAGCCTGTTCCAGGGCTCTGTCACCCTCACAGGAAAGTTCTTCCTCACATGGAGATAAAACTTCCTGTGTTTCAGTTAGTACCCATTACCCCTTGTCCTGTCACTGGCCACCACCAAGAAGAATTTGGCCCCAGCTTCCCTACATTCTCCCTCCAGGTATTTGTACCTATTGATCAGATCCCCTCTCAATCTTTTCTTCTCCAGGCTAAACAGGTCCAGCTCGCTTAGTCTTTCCTCCTAAGATAGATGCTCCAGTCTCTTAATCATCTTTGTTCCTCTATGCTGGGCTCTCCAAAAATTCCACGTCTCTCTTGTACTGGGGAGCCTAGAACTGCACCCAGTACTCCAGGTGGGGCCTCTCCAGAGCTGAGTAGATGGGCGGGATCCCCTCCCTTGACCTGCTGGCAACACTACTCCTGATGCAGCCAGGATCCAGGAGTGTTTGCTGGCTGAAGCACTTAGGGCCATGGTTTAGTGGGCATGATGGTGAGAGCTCTATGGCTGGGCTTGATGGTCTTGAAGGACTTTTCCAACCATAATGATTCTGTGATCCCATTGGCCTTCTTGGCCACGAGGGCCCGTTGCTGCCTCATGGTTAACTTGTTGTCAACCAGAACTCCCCATTCCCTCTCTGTGGAGCTGCTTTGCAGCAGGTCAACTCCTAATCTGAACTGGTGTCTGGGATTATTCCTCCCCAGGTGCAGGACCATGCACTTGCAGGGTCAACAAATGCCTTCAAATCACCTGTGTTTTATTTCTCCACAGATCTAAAGGACCAGCAATCCCACCTGCTTCCTGTGTGTTGGAAACATGAGGGTAAAGACAGATCTGCACCAAACTCTAAGTATTATGACAGCTATTGGTAAGCTCAGATATTAAACCTTATGTTGATTTTACTCTGGAAAGCTCAGTACGAACTTACTATGCTTATGGACTGCTTAAAAGTATCTTTTTCCAGTGCTGAACATGGGTATAGATGTCAGAATTAATGTTCAAATAATTATAAGTGGTTTTCAGAGTGTGTCTTTCATTTAAGATGAAGTATATACTATGTGGATTTCTGAATAGTTTCTTAGACTTTTTAATAGATTCAGGAAGACTATACTGAATTGTTGGCAAGTACATAGTAAAGAAGATGTGGTTGAATTACTATTTTGAAATAGCTCTCCCAATACATGGATTAGTATCTACTGCCTTCCTTTTAACTAATGGCTTTGTTTCTCCAGTATAAATTTTATGACAGGGTCTTGGAAATATTATAGTAAATATGTATGCTACAAGTAATATATTTGCTAGAGTGCTATGTTAAATAATGCTTTTATGTTTTGAGCATTTCTGAAGTGAGCACAGATAGCATATTCATTTTTAATTATATTCTGTGGTAATTGCATGTTTCCATCAGCTTCTTAACACCTTCCTAGGATATACTTTATTTTCTGTTCTATTACTTTTTTTAAAAAAAATGTTTTAAATGTATGCCACTGACGCGAGGAGAATAAATGTATGTATTGAATGGGACTAGTTAAGAGTATTTGTTTGTGTTAAAATATTATTAAGTCTTTTCACACTACAGGTCATTACAAAAAGAAAACAATTCTATAGCACAGAAAACCTGCAAGTTTAAAATATTTTGTGTGTGGTGCAGAAGAAAAAGGTGAAGGCTTTTTTTTTAAAAAAAAAAAAAAAAAAAACGATTTTCAAGGTAAAAAGGCTTCTTTTTCTTTATTTTTTTCCCTTAATAAATAAAAAAAAACAAACGAACAAAACCAAACAAATGGGGATGGGAGAGGCCTTGGCCTCCCAAATATTAGGAGTTTCTATTCAGTGATTATCACAGGCTCATTCCTGTGAAGTGTTAAGCCTTTGCTTTGGGCCTTCATGCAGGGAAATGGAACAAGACTCAAGTAGAGATTTACACTGCAGGATTGATAGTGCATTTCAGAAAGTCCGTAAGCTTTCAGCAATGCTCTCTACAAACAGAGTACATGTGCCAAAGTACATGTATTTCTTGAGGTAACACTTTACAAAGTTTCTGAACTTATATAATTACAATCAGAGTAAATATTACTTGGAAGGATTTTTTTTTTTCTCCTTTCTGAAAGACTGCTGTTGGTTTTAGTTGTGTCTGCTTTGGTGTAGAGCTGTGCTGCTGTCATGTGGTCTGTGTAAAAAGAGCACTCCCTAATAATCAAAACTTATCAGGATGAAAGGGGGTTTGATGCTGCCCACCAGGGGGTCACTCCAAAGTAGATGGTATTGTCAAAAAATGAGAAATTATCTGCCATCTGGGCAAACTTCCAGTATGGAAGATTGTGCTTGAAACAAGGTCTACTTGGAAGAGCTCCGAAGCAGTATGTGCATAAATATCCAAGGCTGTCCTTTTCCTTTTGCTTTAATTTGATCTTTCTGCCATCTTGGTGGGAGGTCCCCTTTTTATGTTTGTTTCTTAATACTTAGGACCTGAATGTACCTTCTACTATGTTTAGGAATTCTGCAGCATTTGTAAAATGACCTTTTCCTGCTGTACTGAATGGTTTCCCTGCGTGAATGATGCACTCCGTGTTAGGCTGTATACATTATTTTTTGTCAGAGATGCATTTTCTTTCAGGAAAGTGGCCAATTGTAGAGAAATCTTGCAGATGCCGCATGTTAAGAAGAGTCATGTAAGAATAGTAAAATGTGCATTGAAATGTTTTGCTTTTTTTCTGTAACTTCTTTTATGTTAAAATTCAGACTGTCTGCATTGATACCTTAGTGGCCCTTCAGATTTCTGGTGTGTTTAACTGATGGGCATTTGGGAGGGAGTGCATGATTAATGTCACCGCAATTTGTGAGACAACAGAAGTCAGTTTTAGACCAGCATATTCAGTATTTCTAGAAGGCCCTTGCAATACAGGGAGTGGGCAGATGCTGTAGTGCACATGGAGCCTAAGTAATTCTATGCAGGATCCTCATAGAGATTAACCTACCTGTATGCAGTGGGTAAAAGTAGCAGTCCTCTGCAGCTCTGTGAGGCCTGTGCCTTTGAAAGGAAGTGAAAGGCAGGGGACAAAGGGACAAAGCACTGAGTGCTTGCACTCAGGTTTCCCTGTCTTGAGGGAGCCAGCTGAGCAGCCTGCTGTACTCTGGTGTTGCCAGCTGCATCATCCTAGATGAGCGGGTGGGTGTCTCCTCGGTAACACTGCTTTCTCTTTCCAAAATCCTCTTCCTAAGCCTCCCAGACAGTATGCTTCTGTCCTCCCTAAGGACCTGGAGACACATCCAGGCATTCAGTCTTTCCCTTTCTCTTATTGTCTGAGAAGTGACAAAAGCAATTCCAGCAAAGCTACTCATGTGCTTGTGTAAGCTCTAGGCAGAATGTCCCAAAAAGCTGCAGTCACCTTCCCATCTTACCTTAACTCTCCAAACAAGGGTGGAGAGGAAGAAAGAGAAGGATGTTTCCACAGAGATTGCAATGTTGTGTGATATGCAGATTCCCTCTCCCTGCCCTGTGACAAGCATGGTACAGGCCAAAAAATGCTGTAATTCTCATTGTGGCTGGTGGGTTTTTTTTTTTTTTCCTCTCCTTTCATCTTTGTCACTTTTTCCTCCTTTGCTGAAGGGGTGCGGCTTGGGGACTAACTAATTATCAACAGTTCAGTGGTAGATGCTATTATCGGAATGGTTTGATGGAGACCTAACTCTCAAGAGAATTCTCTTACAGGTCTAAGCAGACATTTTGCAACCTCTATATGATATTTGGCTTGTGCTGAAGCCAGCCTACACAGTCACGAAAGCATTAACTCTATTTGCAAATGGTTGCTCCTTTCTCATGGGCCTTGTAGCTATCTTGCATTAGTAGTCACTGATGTGTTTTTAAAAAATGACATTAACTATTTTATGTACCTAATAACATTTTATAATTATGAGTTAAAGACAAGGTTGGTGATAGTTACCTGTTTCTTTGCTCTGTACAGTTAACATGCACTCAATTGCTTTTTTTCTCATGTAGAAATCACACGAACATTAGTCATGTAAAAGCTATAGTGTTTTGAAATAAGTATTTATCAACATATCCTATTGTGGTTTATTTTTAGTCTCCTGATGTGATTGACTAGTGTCTCATATGACCATGACCTTTGTCAGTGGAGCAGGGAGGGTGTGTCATCACCCTCTAGGTTAGTATTCCTGTTAATTCTTGTCAGATAATGATATTCACATGTCAAACCCTAAACTCTAACACTGCAGATGACAGAGCTATAGCTTGAGTCCTACAGTTAACCAACTCTTCCAGGTGCTTTTAGTTCAGCTTCCAGGGGACACTTGTGGTGCCTCACCAGAGAGTCAGTGGTGCTCGGGATGCTGAAGGACACACTGAACTCTAGGTACAGCTGCCAAGGAGCAGTGGTCTCACAAATGTCCCAAGCTGTAATTATGAACCCCATGCCAGTACTGCAGGTGCCTTGGATGGCTATGATGATTTTCTCAAACTGTTTGGGCAACTAAATCTCACTGTGGGTGTTTCTACCAGCTATTACCCTGGGTGTTATTGGGAAGTATTTACAGCATGTAGCTGCCTGCAGGCACCTTCAAGGAGCTCCATGTGCCTCCACCTGAGCAGCGCAGACTCCTGTCTTACTTATTCTGTAGCTACTCTGATGCTATTCTCTACTGCCCATTGCAAGTTTGCTAATTCATGCAGTCTTCAGAGTTGTGTTTGTTGTTGTTCTTCCCCACCCCCCAGTACCACTTGGGAAAATTTTTCTGTGGGTATGAGAAACACATCTTGCCAGCAGAAGATTGGGGAAGGTCTAAAACCTGAAGTAAAACTTCCATGCTTTAAGATTTAATGAATTTGTCTTTTTACAAATAATGAAAACTTGCAGGTCAACAGTCTGGATTTCAGGCTTGTAAAGCTATTATGTAAAATAACCATTGGGTGGTTCAGAGCTGTGTAGGCTGAAGTGGTGGTCTGTGAGATGTTGTGGCTAGACTAAAGAAAGCTACTTGGTCTCCTTTCTGTTTGCAATAACAGACTGTATTGAGAAATCACTATAGTGATTTCTGTAGCTGTCCCAAGAGTAGAATGCAAGATGTGAATATGGAGATGTGTTCATGAAACACACTCATCTGTGAGGATGTTTGAGTGTTAGCTGACAGGTTTAGCCTTCTAGAGAGCAGGCTAAGGCTGCCTACAGAGACAACATCCATGTGATTGCTCCTATGAGGAGAGGCTGAGGGAGCTGGGCCTGTTCAGCCTGGAGAAGAGAAGGCTGAGAGGGGATCTAATCAGTGTATATAAATACCTCAAGGGAGGGAGTGCAGAGGACGGGGATGGTCTCTTTTCAGTGGTGGCCACTGATAGGACTAGAGGAAATGGCTGGAAACTGAAACATCAAAAATTCCATAGGAACTTAAGGAAAAATTTCTTAACAGTGAGGGTGACAGAGCACTGGAACAGGCTGCCCAGAGAGGTTGTGGAGTCTCCTTCTCTGGAGATCTTCAAAACCCGCTTGGATGCAGTCCTGTGCCACATGCTCTAGGTGTCCCTGCGTGTGCAGGGGGGTTGGACTAGATGATCTCTAGAGGTCCCTTCCAACCCTAAGCATTCTATGATTCTATGATTCTATGTTGTGAGAAATTTCAGCAGGCTGAACTGAAGGTGCTGTGGGCAGCTCCAGGGCACTTCCAGACAGTCTTGCCCTCTGAGAAGAGGGAATGGCTGCTTCAGGGGGGCTTTTCCTTATATGTGGGGCTGTTGCCTCTGCATATGTTGCCATGGGCAGATGCTGTTCCTGACATGCCTTTCCAGGGTGGTAGGGGTGTAAAACTGAGTTCCTGCTCCCATGACTGACTGACCAGGCTGGATACTATCCCTAGAGGCTGCCCAGGAAATGTTTAATTTGCTATGGTTGATATTTTCGAAATAGATTTAAGTGATCTGTTCCCACTCATCACTATTTCCGTCCTGCCATGGAGTGCTGCACATCTGCTCTGTTTGTATGAGTACTCGCTGGGGTCACCCAGACTGCACCGCATCAGAGTATGCACTTTCCATGTCTTTGCTAGCCTGGCTTATTTCTACTAAAGCCTGCCAAGAGGCTGACAGAAACAATCCATCCACAAACCACAGCTGCAAGGAGATTACAATCACCCTAGGCCAATGCTGACTTAAGTTCCTAAATCACTTTGGCTGCTTCATTTTTTTTTAAACTTATTAGCAGATGGAACTACCAGTTATACAGTTAAGAATGAACAAAAAAGTTTTTTTTTAAAAAAAACCTATCAGCTTGTTGCCTAGGAGAGGATTTATGGGATGCCAGAATTCTTGCTGCCTTAAGGAAATGCTGTAATGACAGGCTAGCTACGCTAGGAAGAGCTGAGTGCCTTGTAACTGTGTCATATTCATGGCATGGTTCAGCACTCAGCTGGGGCGAGTGGGTGGTGTCTCTCGCATTCAGTTGTCAAAGTTCTGGTCACAAAATAATGAGGTAATTGTAAAAGCCTTTCAAAATATTTTACAGGGCATGCATATACTTTTTTTTTTTTTTTTTTAATTGGTGATGCTTAGGCAGTGCCCAGTATTATGGTAGCTGAGTACTTCCTGGCTCATGCAGGAGCAGGGTGTTATGGGCACAAGGCTCTACTGCTGCAGTGCTGCATGGAGGCACCTGTGTGAGCAGGGAAGTTAGTGCCAGCTGAATTGGGGCAGTCCGACTTCTCCCTGTGATGTGGATACTCTCTCTTTCCCCACACATGTACCCTGCTTACTTCTTTTACCTAGCTTTTCATAGAAACATCTGTTTGAGGGTCACAGGAGTTGTAGAGATTACGAATCCTCTGAAACTTAAGAAAAACTCTTGAGCCTCCAGAACTAGAAAACACTAGTGTGCAAGGACTAGAGGTGTTGCGCAATAGCTAGCATTTTTGGTATCTATGTTATTTTTGTAGGCTGAGAGTCTTGGAGCCAAAAGCAAGTGCCTCGTTCTGGTGTTGTTTGTGAGCAGGATACAAGGCAAGGAAAACCTGACCTATGATGGAGAGATGAGTATGGCAGGAGGAGCCCTGCAGCTCCCCACGTTGGTTTTATCCTGAGGAATGGAGACTTTAAAATTCCTGCAGTGTCATCTAAAGACAAAGCACTGCAAGACTAAACATAACTGCTAAATGGTGAAGCCTCTCTCAGTATGGACGTGGATATATCAGCTCCTAAAAAATGCACTTGGTATCTTAGTTAAATAAATTCTTGGTCTTTGAGAATTTAAGCTTCTTTAACTAAGCATTAGATTTTTTTTTCCAAGAAAATTTCTTTTACTAGGAAGCAATGAATCCACATCAAGAATGGATGGGATCACTAGGAGACTTGAATTCAAATCTTAGTTTTGCCAGTATTTCCCACTGCATTTCTAGAAAAAAATAAGCTAAATCATTTATAAAACAAGAACAATTTTTCAGTATAGTCCCATAAATCATTTATAAAACAAGAACAATTTTTCAGTATAGTCCCAATATGCTTTTCTCATAATCCTGGGTTTCAGATTTACTACAGGAATAAAATTCACCTTGTTGATAGGATAATGTGATAACTAATTAGGTAAGATGTTTTTATAGTGTTTAAGCAAGTTGCAGCTCTATAAAATCAGACAGGAATATCATGTGCTTAGATCTGCATTTCATCAATTGCTGAAATGGCCATGTGTTTATTTCTCCACTAAGTGGAAGGACAATGCAATCTTTATTTTCTTAATATTTTTGTTATCTCTCCTCACTGAACTGAGAGAAATGATCGAAGCACTGGCTGATAAGCACTCTCATGCTGTGCTGTGGGATTTTGGTTACAACAGCGGCTTCCTCCCTGCTGGGCTAAGCAAGATACTGGAAGAAAAGAATAAGGAAGGTCCCAGAGGCACTTGAAAAACACTTCTGTGTGTGTGAGACAGTGAAGCAGCCGTAGCTAGCATTTATTTCATGGAAACCTCTACAGTTGATCATGACAGGAGATGACTAAATTAATGCTCAACTCATGAAAGCACCTTCTTCCAGAGACCACTGCTTGCTCCTGATCTGCTGCTAATTAGTCTCCGCCCTGTGATACTGAGTCATTATATCTTGGCCTTTTCCATGGCTGCTTTTGGTGTGGAAAGTGAGACAAGTATTGCTCCCTTGCTGGAAATCATCATGTCATCTTTATCCTCAATACCTGCTAGTCCAGACAAAAATGGTTTGGTGTTGTTTTTTTGTTATTGTTGTTTTTAATAGTGATCTCTAAAGGGAATGTTTTGTGTTGATCAGCTACACTATATATTGTTATGGTTATGTGCAACATACAGCATCTGACTGGATTGGGTAATGTCACAAATCACTTGCTGCTTTTTTCTTGTTTTTATTTTTTAATTGGCAAAGCTACTAAGCTGTTTTCAAAGCATCTGTCAGTCAAAACGTGGAGGGTTTCCACCCTTTGGACTCTTTAGAGCTTCTGTCAGTGCCAGGTGCCTGTTTTTGTGCTTATCATTAGTTTGACACAAGGCCTATGCACTGCTTTCAGCCCTTAACTCTCCCAGTTACTAGAAGATTCTGCAGGATGGTGTCTAATAGCTTTCCCACATCCCCTTATTCCACACATCAAAGTGACAAGTTACGTTTTGTTTTCTTCGTGCAGGAAGGGGACAGGTTGCAAGGTTTACCAGTGTTTTGCTGGTTTGCCTGACAACGTAGCAGGCATTGCTATTCTGGTGAACACACCCTACTGCTGAATTGTGCTCAGCCAAGACTGGTTCAGGATTGGTGCTCTGACTCGGATGAGCTGGAGAGAGACCTCCATGACTTATGGAAGCAATTAAGATGACTGAAATGGAAAGTTGCTATTGTAGTGGGTCACTGCAACAGATGCACAAAACCATTCTGTTATGCCTTAACCCTTGAAGGAAGAGAAGACCTAGGAGGATGGGTAGCTGCAAAGCAAAAGGGCTAGACAATGAGAGAAAAATTCCACTCAACTGTTAGAAATCTTTACTTAACAAATAGTAGGACATAGCTAGTGGTTCCCCCAAGTATCAATCTACTGTGCTGTGTTGCTCCTTCTCCCGTTATCACCAATTGCCCACTGTCTGATGTTTCCTTCTGACATGCTGGGGCTGGACAGCATGGTACCTTCTCAGGATGGCTGTTCAATTAAGCAGCATAACTCACCTGGCTGGCCAACAAATGCCTTAAATTGGCTTGCTGGCAACTAGGAACCGTGTGTTGGGCTCTAATCAGTGCTTGTTGTGGAATAAACAACCCCATGGCTGAACCTTTCTGTTTGTGCCTGCCAAGTCTGGATGATGTAGGGAATGCAAGGGAACACTTCTTGCTTGCTGAGAGGAGCTGCTGGGCTTCCCCCACTTGTCACACATTTCTCCAGCAGCAAGTCCCTGCTTCTTTGTGTTCCCATGCGAATTAGAGCGGCTGTGCCAAGCAATTCCACCCATTACTTGTGTGCTACGCTGAGGAGACCAATAGTGACTGTTTAGAAGGGACACATGGTGACAACTGTTGGTGACTAATCTGGTGGGAAGATATGAAGATCATGATAAAATGTACTTAAATATTTTTCTGTGGTACAAGAGTTGGAAGAGTTGGAGTAGCCTGATCTTCCAGTCCAGTAAAACCCCAAAGATTCCTCTACTCTTTCTGGAGGCTTTCTCTACTTTTTCTTCACATCTTTCTTGTAATAAGCATTGTTGTAATAAAAATAATGGGGAAATTTTTTTTTTTTTAACAAGACAGGTTTTTTTTAAGCACATGTAAAATGGTTTTACAGCAATACAGCAACCCCAGTAATATGAAAGGCAGAAATCCTTACTGCTGAATATTTGTTCCCCTGACAGTAAACCTTGGTAGAACTTAAATAGTCTCTGACCTTATAGTACTAGTTTACAATATCAGTAGTTTCCTGTCATGACTCAGTGGCTGGAACACTGCTTATATCTGTGAGAGTCTTTTTTTCCCCTTTCTTTTTGCAGCCTCTCAGGGTGGGTGGAGAGATGAGAGAGAGAGATAGTTCTGGTTCTTGCCCCTTTTTTTTTTTTTTTTTTTTTTTTTTTTTTACAAATCAACCTGCTTCTGCTTTTCCTATTGCTTTTAATCCTCTTATCCATCAGCTTCCCATTCGCATATGTTGTTGACCAAATCTTTTCCCCTTTTGTTCCTACTGACAGTGTCAGACCCTCTGATAATGCTTGGGAAATACTGAACTCATTCACTCCCTAGCCTTTTCCCCCTCATTGGTACTTTGCTCTTTCATTCTCCAAATCAAACCTCTTTGCATCATCCCTTCCTCTTCAGTTATCTTGTGGAACCTGTGCTGCTACAATAAGCTCTGCTACCAGTAGAGGATGATGGGTTTAATAGACTGGGTTTGATATGAGCATTATACATTGGACAGTGTTAGGATGGAGTTAAATTTGGCTGTAGAGTTGGGGACTATAGGCTGGAGGGCAGCTGTTCATCTGTGAGCCTTCTGTGGTTGGGATAATGATGGAGTAAGCCAGTGGCAAACCCCATGCATGTGAAAATAGTCTTCTGTCCTGTGGCCTTGCTGCTCCTAAGGTAGTTATCCCACTGCTGCAAGGCTAAGAATGAGCATTGATGTTTACTTCCCTCAGTTGTCACCAAGCTCCCAGCCATCTGCAGGAGCCTGCAATAAGCCTCACACTTCTGCAGCTTCCATCTTGGAGATGTTCAAGCCCAGCCTCAGCATGAGCTCAGGCTTAGGGGGAAGCAAGGGACAAGAGGGACTTTTCATTGCATCTACGGAGGCAATCCTCCACTGTCCCTACAGAAGGGGTAAAAATCAACTTATGGTCCTTTGCCTTCTATTGCTATTTAGGCTTTTAGTCTGAACATCAGAGTAAAATGCCCTTCTTGCTAAAATTAACAAAAAGCCTCCAGAATCTCAATATGTCATATTATCAATTCAACTCTAAAATTTTCCTTTATTGTGTAGTATTCCTGGCTCTGCAGCTCTTCTTCCTGAAGCCTGAACCCTATGCCTCTGAGTAGTACTCTGGGAATTTGCTTCCGATCACAATTCACAAGTCCTTTCAGTCTGATGATTTTGGCCATGTGCCAGTCTTCTAGGATTTGCAAAATTGTTCAAGTTCTGGAGCTTCTTTTGTGTTGAACTTAACCTTAACCCTTGTGTTAGACTTTTCTGGTAAAGATAATTTCCTATCTTACTACTAAAGACTTGTAGTGAGTTATAATCATGGCTCTGCTACTTGTGCTCAGCAGGTGTGAATTCAGAAATGTGAAAACAGATATAGGAGCCCATTTCGGGTCAAAATTAAATGGAGGATATTCTGAAGTGCTGAAAAGGAGTATTGAGCTTCATATGATCCCCTTACCTTCTCTATAACCACAAGAGGCCCCCAGGCTAGAAAAGTATTCCTGTTCAGTAGGAACCATTGGCATATGGGCTTGGCTGTCATTTTCCTATGATTACCTCTCCAGGACATGTGAAGTTCAGGAGCAGTTTCAGATTTATAGCTTGTCTGTAGCACTCTACCAAAAACTCTGGTCTCACCCTGGTGTAAATTCAGTTCAGCCTCAAAGACACTGGAAGATGTTTGAATCTACTGATAATAGTAGATCAGATGGTGATCATGACTCCAGCAGCCCATGTTTCTGGGAACCCAATTACTGATGTAGACAACGAAGTAGTGTGTTTCAGACCAAAAATCTGGGGAAAGGCTTACTGAGAGCAGTGGGACATGCAAAATTTGGCAACAGTCTTGGCTGTTCTCAAGGAAATGCTGCCAATATTCCTCCAGTGGATTCAACCCAGGAATATATCTTGGGCCACAAAGTTGCAGAAGTGAGTTTGTGGAGAGCCAGACTTGTCTCTGGGGGTGCGCTCCCTTAGGGACTGTAGCCTGAACACTGACTTTTCTAAATGGATTTATGGACTTCACCTTGATTAGAACGCTATCATAGAAACATGTATTACAGGCCAAAATTAACTGGAAGTCATTCCAACCTCTTGCTTACGCTGTGGCTTAAGGGCCTTCTACTGAAAAATCTAGGAAGAACCATTAAATGATACTGAAATCTGCCATGAGTTCTACTATATGCTATTTGCTAAGATGAGATACAGTCCTGCCCCTGTGACTCAGGAGGCCCTTGTTCAGTTGCAACATAGTCAACAGCACAGACAAGGCTTTTTCATGTGAAATATTAAGAAGTAATTTAAGTCTATGCAGACCAATCTCCTTCTTAGTTTTCAGGATATTATAAAATCAACTTTTTAGCTATTCTCTAGGAAACTCTAGAGTAGTGGTTTGGGCAAGAGAGGAGAAACACTGTTCTGGGCACTATTAAGTAGAACCAGATGAATTTACTTTAGGTGAAAGTGAAGAGACCAATCAAAATAGAAAAGCAGAATCTTTCTAAACTTTGCCGTGTGGCTCTGAAATCTCTATTTTTCCTGAGGTTTGCATAAAAGCTGCCCCTTTATCTCTTTCAGGATGTGTATTTAGAGGCTGCTGGTAGGTTTTGCACCAGGAAGACACAGTGTGTGCCAAGGGGCTGTGCTCCTGGGGGGAGGCCTTGGGACACTCTGCTCTTATAGCAGAGCAGACCAGCCCAAGAAAAAAGGTTTTGAGATCATTTTCAGGGTCTCCATACTAGATGTAAACAGATGACAAACTGCTGTGCTTTGAAATTTGCCTTTTTTTGTTGTCTTTTCCTATACAGCCTGGATGTTTACTTAGTTTTATGGCAGCATGTGCAATTTCCTATGAGAACTCCATCCTTCAAAGCCTTGCGATGCCTTTGTATATATAATTATTTCATTAAATGAAAGGGTGGCGGGGGGGAACACCTCTCGGACTTCCACTTTCCCATCACGGGCCGCTTCAAGTGTCTCGGTGCTCGGACACTCAGCTCCGCCCTCCGCGGGCGGGGCGGCCGGAAATGGCGGCGGGGCTGGGCCCCTTCCCGGGACAGCAGCGCCCCCCGGCGGCGCCGCGGCGGGAGCGGTGGCGGCGCCGCGCGACCACTCGCCGCTCTGCCCTGCCTCCTGGAGCCGCACCGGCGCCCTGTTCGCATGGGTTGGGCAGCCACGTTAATTCCAGGAAAGCTTTTCTTCTTTCTTCTCTTTGCATTTTTTTCTTAATACTCCTGAGGCTCATAAGAAAGTGAAACCAAGCCCTGCCATCTCACTGCAGCATTTTGGGATAGTAAAAGTAACAGACCTTGGATTTGTCGACCAGCCTATGGGAGTATTTTAGGTCCAGGTGCTAGGGGATTTCAGAGCATAAGACGGACCTGCTCTGGACTGTGCTGCAAAGGTGTTTGCGCCTTGCTGCAACTCTGTGCTCTTGCGCGCTGCAGGACTTCTTTTCTTTCCTCCTAGTCACCTGGGCTCTGAAACTGGAGTTATAGGTATGTGCAGTCACAGTCATTGCTTTCTCATAAATGCTCTGAGGGTCGTTCTCAAACTTACTGGATACTTGACAGTGAGCTTCCTGTACTCCACAGTGCTCTGTCCTGTGATGAGGACAGATCAGTACAGTAGTGCACAAAAGTAGTTCCTAGTCTCCAAAGGAGGATTATTAGTAGATACTGTATCAATCATATCATAAAATCCACTTTTTATACAAAAAGAAAGTGTGGTGGTAGCCTGCTGATAAAGGGTTTGTGTCTGATCTGAATGTGTTACTGCTGGGTCTCCCAGGGAGCAGAAGGTCAGGGAAGTGATGCTACAAAGAGAAAAAAGATGTGCTGAAAGGCAACAATGGACCCTGTCTGAGGATAGTTTGTTTGCTGGTAGTGTGATATGTTTCAGTAAGTATGGAAGTTTTCTTTTAACACCAACTTGTAACAAAAAGATAGGAAGGATTTTGCTTTATCTAAGGTATCTGCCTGCCAACTTGTGCCAGAGCTGTGATGAGGGGCTGGCAAGATGATGGCCTGAGGCACAGCGGCAAATGATAGCCTTGCATTTTGAGGAGAGCTCAGAAGGCACATGGCTTGTGCAGGTTTGGTGGTTGTCTTTTTTTTTTTTTTTTTTCCCTCTCTCTCTCTCTCTTTTTTTTTTTTTTTTTTTTTTTAATTTTCAGGTAAAAATTTGAAGTACTGTAGGTCAGCAAGATTTTGTTACTTTATACTCTGCTCCCCTTTGTTTCTTATCCTCCATACGGCAAATATATTCCCATTGTAATTTTTATTCTTATAGAGCCAAATCTTATATTCATGCAGTTATTTGTGTAATTAAGGGACTATGAAACTGGTCCTGTGAGAACTCCTATACAATGGCCCAGTCCCACAGATATCTGGATGACACTCTTTCCAAGCTAAGGGCTGTCTGGTATTGCAGCTGCCCTTTGCTGGTGTAGTGGCTCTCTGAGCACTGCTGAAACTTAGCAGAAAAAGGAGTTCCAAAACCTCCACAAATGAAGTGGGAAATGCTGAGAAAGTGGCGTGCTTGAGAAGATGACTAAAGCTGGAGGTGTGAATGTCTTTTGGGGTGCAAAGCTTAGTGATGCTGCTTCTCTCAGAATGGACCACGGATTTACGGTGGTTGAGGAAGAAACAGTCGGCAGCATGAATGTGCATTTCAGCTAAATGCAAGGCTCTCATCATTATAGGTGACAGAGCCTGTGTTTGCTTTTTGCTTCCTTTCCGTGTTGGAAAAGGAAAGAAAAAACAATCTGTTAGTAGAAGTGGAGTTGCACCAATTTGCTGGAGTGCCGAAGCTGGAGTAACCTACACTGCAGGTGTAGGTGACTCCCATTGTCCTTTCAGTCCAACAGGGAGGCCAACTTTACAGCAGAGGAGATAGGCCCCATGCCCAGATGGGAAGCTCAATATGATATATCCCCAGGACCAAGGGAATCTGCAGTCTGCAGATGCTTTGCCATGTTTTCCTAAGAGCTTTTGTTTTTAACTTTCTTAAAAAGCAAATAAAACATGTTTCTTTTGGCTGATAGCCCAAGTGCTTAAGTAGGAGATTCTTACATGCAGCATGGAGGTGCTTATCTTCTGAGAGCTTCTGTATTCCAGAAGGATACTTTAATTGCTGTGGACCATCTTTTGCTGGGACAAATTAACTTCCTAAACTATTTCCTGGCTTTTTGATGATGTTTTTGCTCTTATTGCTTTTTCTGCCCAGCCTTCAGAATCTGCTGTCCTCTTCACTAGCAAAAAGTGAAATATTTTTGGGGAAAATTATCTCTGTGCATTTTTCCTTTTGTTTCCCAAAATGGAGACTGACAGGGCTGGGAGGTTATGAGTCCTTCTTCTGTTGCTCTTCAGAAGATTTCTGTAGCTTAGAGGCTCTGTTTCTCTGCAATCCAGGAAAGCGGAGAAATGGAGATGATCAAAGCTGAATTTTTGGTGCAGTTTTCTGCATAGACCAGTGTATCAAAATACCATCCAGTACAGTTTGTCAGGACTTGGTATGTCACCTAGTAACAGACTTTGCAATTAGATCTCTCTGTTGCTCCTGCAAGTTAAAAAAAAAAAAAAAAAAAAAAAAAGCTGCCATCCTCGTGAGGATTCTGCTATTTTTTTCTCACTCTCTAAATAGCCACTATGGTTGACAGGCCCTGCATGTTTTATATTAACCCCAGTCATATGGCTGTTCCAAACCCAAGGAAACTTGGGGCGGGTTTCCTCTCCAAACATGCTCAAGTTTGTCACATTTGTCATTGTTTCTCTGGTATTTGTGAGGCAGCTCGGCGTGCTTGCTTCTACAAAGCTTTGGCACGTTGCTGTATGACTGGATGCGCCTTCCTCGTGACTTTCTGCAGTGGCTCCAGTGCCCGTTTCTGGTGACCCAGCTTTCAGCCAGTGCTCTTGCAAAGCAGATAGCAAGTGAAGCCTAAGAAATTTTTACTTGAACATTCCCTTTGGCATAATGGTGGTTTAATGTCTGGGGTAGCAACCTAAGTATTTCTGTGTGCCTAAGTGCAGCAAGCAACCTTAGTAATGGTTAATGAATTTTCAACATGGCTTTAGGTAGCTGTTTTTTTTCTATAAACAAACTTTTATTTTTTTTTCTGTGCTTGTTTCTCCATAAGGATTGATTTGAGCAAAGTAGTACTGACAGTTGGGAACAAGCAGCATTGCTTTTTCAGACATTTTCCGTCCTGTTGATGCCACATGCTCTGTGGCAGTGCAGCATAGTGGTGGTTAATGAGAAAGTGGGGTACACTGATCAGCCTGTCTCCTGTCACTCCCACATGAGGACTGCTAGTGCTTGCACGTGACTGTTAATGCTGCATATGAGTACCCTGCTGAATCAGTGGGCAGTTTCAGCTGAGACTCTTTTGGAGTCATTTGAGTTGTTTTATACAGCATCAAATGAGCAACCTGGCTCAGCACAGCTTCAAAAAATTGACATTTTCAATGTTTTGATTGACTCCAAAACAAAAAGGGATAAGACTCCAGCAGTTTGGAAAGACACTGTTGCTGTGGTAGGTGTTAAGCAGTGATTAATGTTTCTTACTTTAAAACCAAACCTCTCGGCTCCTTTCATATGCTTTTGCTAGCAACAGCGGATCCGATGCCAGTCTTTTAGGTCTGAATTTTTTTAGATACAAACACTATTGCTGTTTTTGGTTTCTTGACAATTTGGGGCTTAGGAGTTCAGCAATTACTACTCATTCTGAGCCTTGATTCTTTAATCTGTATGGAAGTTGTTATCTGTTGAGCTAATCTATGGAATGTGTTCTGCAGCATTTTTACTATATGGAAAACATTTTGTGCTTATTATCACTTGCCACATGCATTTAGTCTATTTTTGGTAATTCTTCAGGGCCCATCACCATGGTATCGTAGCACCAGTGAACTTAATGCCAATATCCATTCATTATGAACCACCAATGCAAATTCTTTCTAATATTAGCACAGCTTCATTGTGCTACTTATTTTTCATTTTTCAAATACATGCCATTTGTTTTTAAAAAGGCTAAGATGACATGTACTGTAGGTATAACCATTTCTAAATGGACAAGTGAGTTTAACAAACCTGGTGGGCTAGATCTACCCGTTACTGCTATCGGCATGTTATTCTAGTAGAGATGCACTTGAGTTGACTGTTTTAAAAATGATCTGTATCATTCCATATCACTCCAGCAGCATAACGTGATCAAAGCAAAGTGGTAGCTGTGGCTTGTGGAGCTTATCTGTGCTTTTTTCCCCCCTAAATATCAGATATTCTAGAATCTGTAGGGCATGTTGTAGGCTGTCTGATGGTGGTGTTGGTGTAACATACAGGAAAGCATCAGTAAATCTGATGCACAGCGATAGATCCTGATGTGTTTCAATGCTGTCCATCTCTAGCCTCGCTGCACTGTCCTGCCTCCAGCCTCCTGTACAGTGGAATGGTAATTCAGTCACTTTTTTTTTTCTGAGCTCATACTGGAAGAGAACGAAGTGCTTAAAAGAATTTGTAGAAGATAATATAGTAAGAGGCTGTGACTCAGCTCCCAGTGTTTGCAACCTAACATGGGGCCAAACTCTCCTCAGTAGTGGCTAGTGATAGGACAAGGGGTAATAATACTAATTGAAACATAGGAACTTTTATCTCCATGTGAGGAAGAACAACTTTCCTGTGAGGGTGACAGAGCCCTGGAACAGGCTGCCCAGAGAGGCTGTGGAGGCTCCTTCTCTAGAGATCTTCAAAACCCGCCTCGATGGGACCCTGTGCCACATGCTCTGGGTGTCCGTGATTGAGCAGGGGGTTGGACTAGATGATCTCTGGATGTCCCTTCCAACCTTAACCATTTTGTCGTTCTGTAACATAAAAATTCAGTAAGCTAAATGGTTCAATGCAACATAATATGTGCATTCGTCATGTGGCAAATTTTTATTAAATACGTTTAACTTTTGCAAAACCATTATGCAAATTATTCTGAAAGAAATAATACAGGACATGAGTGAATGAAAATAAAAATGCATTTATTGCCTTCATAAGTAGAAGTATATTTAATTACTTTTAGTTAATCAAGGTGTATTTAAAATACATGAGAGTGGACAGTGTTAGGGAAAAAGTTAAACTCTTATGAATCAAACCAGTAACCTTGTTCTGCTGCAAAGGTCAGTGGTTGGGGCTGGTTTGCAGCTTCTAGATAGATGCACAGAGAAAAGGCAACTCTGAGAGCTAAGCAGCATTTCCTTGAGCTACTGCTGATACTAGGTCTCATTAGTGTCTTGCGCTTTATGTATGTATCCCACCAAAAGTAACAGGAATGATTTAATGCTCTAGGGGCAGTATCTACAAAGGCCCCAAATGATTTATGTGCTAGTGAAAAATCATTTCGAAGGGGAATGAATCCTTCCCTCACAGCTGCAAATCATGCTTTACACTTTGTGAGAAAGCATACCTTTGTAGCCCTGTCACTGCATCTTTTTTTTTTTTTTTTTTAAGTGTATGTCATTTTATTTACATGTATAGCTGCGCAGTGTGACAACACTTAAACCTCCCCCTAGCATAGCTTCACGGTGCCTAGAAAATGTCCATCAAAGGCTGGTTGTTCCCCTGACAGAGGATACTTGTGACCTACTTTAGCCATAGGTGTCCAGTCTATATTAATTGTCTAGGGAGGGCAACAGGTATCTTGAGGGTGAGACAGCCCATCTGTCTCGGAGTAGAATAGGTCACATTCTGAATAGGTCACTACTGTGTGTGACTGCCAGTTAGCTGTCAGGTTACCGCTCTCACTGTTCTTGCTCCAGGTGAGCAACTGCTGGGCTTCTCTTCAAGATAAGCGATTGTGCCTGAAAATCAGAGCAAAACAAAAAACTCCAACATATGGTATTGAAGACTAGATGGCAGCTTGCTATATAAAAATGTGCTGACCATGCACACTGTACCACCTCTGCTAATAAAGGCACTGTTTCCTTACCTTTGCTTCAAGTGGCATCCTCTTATATGATGTTGTTCTTTTTGCTTCTGAAGGGCTAAAAGAAAGCTTAGTCTTTCCAGCATGTGCTAGCAGTATTATTAGCCATGCCAGCTTTCTCTCTAATTTCTTCAAGTATTACAGCCTAGAAAGAAAAATGTGGTTGCAGATGCTTCCAGGCTGTGGCAGGTAATGAAAACAACTTCATGCTGCTGTTGTGCAGAAATGGTCAGCAGGCCCCAAATAGCTGATCTTAAAGGAGAAGTGAAGTGACATGTGTCACCAGAGGCCAGAAATAATCATTTCTTTGCAGTCATGGTGATAGGAGAGGACCTGTAAAGGCCCCTGACCTGCAGGCAAGCCCCGCCCCTTCTAGGGGTTACTTGTGTAATACATTTTCAATATAGGAAAATTCACAGCCCTGCTTTGCAGACTGCTGCAGTTCTGCCCTCCCTTTTATCATTATGTCTTGAGTGGGTGTTTTTTTTGGTGTTTTTGTTTGTTTTTCCCTCTGTTCTGGATCTTTCTTGCTTTCTGTTAAGCCTGTCACCTCCTATATATTTCTATATATTGTGGATGTTGGAGAATGGCTGGAGCTGGGAGCAGTGAGAGTGATATCAAGAGTGCTGCGGTGCTTTTGTAGCTCTGATTACTCGTGCTTGTGCTGTGTTTGGCTCTTGCTTCCAGTATTGTGACTTAATGGACCCCTGTTGCACTCGGGACTTGCCATGCTCCACATCCTTCTCTGCAGATGTGCTGCCTGGAAGGTTTTTCTTCTCCTGTAGTTGTGAGACTCACTTTTTTCTGCCTCCCCCACCCTGCCCGCCTACTGGAAGCATCTTCACATTTTCCCCATTGGATTGCATTTCTTTTTTTCTCAGGGCATTTCTGCAAGTGATTAAAGTAGTTTTGCATTCAAGGTCTACTCTCCAATATAGTAGCTGTCCCTTCTGTCTTGCCTCCCAACCAGATATAACTTAGAAGGCCATGGTGGTTTTTCTTTTCTGTTTCATCCCTCCCCCTTCACTTAATGAAAAGCTAGAATAGAACTAGACCTGCTACTGAGTCCAGTAAACTCCAGTCAATATATTCTTCCCTCTCAGGAGTGCACCACAATTAAGTTTCCTAAATCTGTTTCTTGCTGATTGATTTTATAATCTATGTTTTATTTGGACCATGCTTCCTTAATTTGCTTATGATAGTGTCAAGCCAAATAATATTCATCTGTCTAAAAATTATTTTGGCTAGCAATGGCTGGTAATGATTAGGACTCAGCAGTCCCTGACTTTATGCATCCAAAAGCTCAACCTTCATGAACAGTAGGACTTGGGCAGTTTTTGTTGAGTGGAGGTGACATATATAATTAAAATATCAATAGAAAAACACCAGGATAATCTACTGAATGACAAATCAATTATCCATTTCTGTAATACCAAAATTAAATGTGGTGTATTTTGATTCACATTGGCAGTCTAAAGAAGAGGTCTTCACTTCCAACATGTGACACACTGATATTTACTTTTTTCAATCTAGTGCATGAAATTAATTTTAAAGGAAATCATATTAATCATAGATTAGTTTTTTTCCTCTCTCCACTCCTCCAGCTGAGTTTGAGGAAAGCCTCTTATGTCACACAGTGGAGGAATTCGCCCTGAGTGTACAGACTGGACTGTAGTGAGCTAAGCCAGCATTTCAGGTCTGTGACGTACCACACGCTGCTTATCTACTCATTATGGGCTTCACACTGGCCATTGGAGTTTAGTGGCCAGTAACTTATTGGTAGCAGCCACAGCTCCAATAAGCACTGTGGATGTCTCAGACTGCCAAGCCCTGTGATAGTATTTTTCCCCTGCTAATGAATGTTTTTTGCTGGCTTTTGTGGCTTTGTGTTTTCCTATTTTGGTACCATGCACTCCTGGAATTAACCGCTTTCCTGCGGGACTTGCTAGTTGTTGTTCCAATGGTTATTTTGGTAGCACAATTTTTTTTTTTTTTTTTTTTTTTTTTAAGAGGAGCTTTGGATTTCTGAACAATGTCAAGTAGCGGTTCTGCCCTTGTGCAGAGGGACAGTTCAGACTGCCAAGGATCAAAGGATGAATGAAGCAGCTTGGACCCTGTGTGTTGTGTAGCTCTTGCTCGTAGCTCTTGCTCGCTGCTTTTTCACCAGCCATGCCCATTGGCTAGTAACTTCACAAACCACATTCTCGAACAGGAATAATAATTCATGAAGAGCTTCCTTCAGGCTGCAGATGGCAGGGATCTTCTTTCTTTCTGCCATTTGCAAGCAGGAACGTTCTTCTAAGCAATTACAGTGTTTTATCCTCATATTCAAACTCTACGTTCTGCTGTTTTCTGTCTTCTTTCATGAGATTCCAGAAATAGAATACCCTCCTTCTATGACTATGTAACTGGAAATGTAAGTGCAAAGGGAAATACGAAGTCTCTTCCTGTTGTTTATTAGTCAGTGTAATAAGTTTTCTGTTCTCAAAGAGATTATGGTAGTATTTTATGCCAGTTTTTTTCTAATCTGCTTTCTCTATTACCAAATTCCTTGGAGGAAAACTTTTCAATTCAGTCATCAGAGTAAGTAGAGTTGCTTTATGTGCTGTTTCCATTTCCACTCCTCAAGTCCATGTCATGGACAATGAATAACTTTGTATGAGTGCTATCCTCAGCCCATCTATGAACATAGCAAGCAACATGTAAATTGTCCAGTTGCTCACACAGTCCATGGCTATTGTACATGGATATGTGCAGATGTAAGCAACCTCTGTGTTTCTATCAGCTTCTCTTTCAGGCTTTATTCTGTGAAAGAGTTGAGCTCTAAAAGTTGTTTGAAAAAAGTCTGTATTAGAGAAAAAAAGAAAAAAAAAGATCCTAAACTTGAGGCTGAAGAGACTAGAGTATGCTTTCCCTGTTATGGTCTAATCATTCTTTCTGTTAGTCCCAAGGTGTATAGATTAATGAATGAACTATTCTTGAAACATCTAGTTAGGCCCATAAACTGCATGAGTCTGGAAATATGAAAAGATTTGTCATTTGATGCCTTCTGTCATGCCAGTGGGGCTGCTGGGTTCGGTTTTCCTCGTAATGTTTCTGTTCCTAAAACACCTTGCTATTTACACCCTGTGCCATGATTATTTTGAGGAACTAGTAACGGTTTCCACATCAGTCCTGGACCTACTCATGTTGTGGGAATGCATGACGCGCTTTCTTGCTTTGCACACCTACAGTAGTAGAGGGGGGAGAAAAGGCTAATGAGCAGATGCCAGGTCTTGGTGTTTTTTACTCCAGGGTGCCTAAGGGGTGTTACATGTCCTGGTTTGCATTGGCTTCAAAGCAGTGTGGTTGTGACAAGCAATAGCACAGAGGTGGGTCCAAGTCCTCCATGGCCATGATGTTTGGGAACCCTTATTTTAGACTGCTCTGACCCTCTCTGGGATATGTGTGATGTGGAAACAGAAAAACCTTCTCATGCAACACACTGCAAAGAAGACAGATGTTTCCTCCTGGTAAGGGAAGCTTTCGGATGACAGATATTGTAAAGCACACCTTTTAAAAGAATTCAATTGGATACCAATTAGCCCTAATGAAATAAATTTTGCGTGAATGTTTTTGTACAGAAGTGAGTATTCACTGTTGCAGTATGTGAATGGAAGTATCCTTCATTACAGCACTTCATGGTGAGAGGGTTGGAGCATAATCATTTGCAGCTGTTGCTGTCTTGTTTCCACTGTCAGTGTAAATACTGGGGATGAGTGCACAGGCCAGCTAGACTTTGGGCTGACCTAGATGGCTTCTGGAAACTCAGGATATTCCATTCCTAAAAGGCTCTTAATTATTCCCATCCCACCCTGATTGAAACATTCTTTACTTGGCCAAAATGTGAAGGAGAAAGTAAAGGGTCCAATTTGGGTTCCCATCGAGCAAGGGACCTATTTCAACGAGAACAAATTCTGGCGGGCAGTGGACAGCAGTGGCCTGTGGGATCAAATCAGTGTTTCTCTAGCATTTGGGAATAAGGGTGGTGGTGTTCTTTCTCTCTTCCTCAGTTTTAAAATCTGAGCTTAAAAAAAAAAAGTCAGATTTGTTCTGATGCTGGTATAGGGTCCTGTTGGTTCGTGCACAATTTTCTCTAATTTATCCAAAAATCTGTTTCGTTGTGACACATCCTGCTGTATAGCACAGCTCTCCTTTAAGAAACAAAAACTTTCTCTGTACATCTCTAAAAAAGCACTCTACCCACAACATGGTGAGCCCATGTAGGTTATGGAGCACTGAGAGAGACTGAGTCATTCAAAGGATGTTGTAGATTATTTCCCATTTAAAGACAAAAACACTTTAAGAAAAGAACAAAGAAGGACAGAGTTTTATTGTAAGGAAAATAGTTGAAAGTGAGTCTAACCATGCCTGCATTTTACCATATTGGTGTTTACTTATTCTAGGTAGTTGCATTTTAGCCAGAAATGGATGAAGGAGGAAGAGCTACGGTCAGTGTTACTGATAGTTACTGGAGCTGATCACTGGCCTGTTAATTTTTTGATTTTTATAGAAATTCATAAATTCTAGAGCTGTTGCATGTGTAAACAAGGCAGCTTTGTGTTTGTCTGTCTGTCTGACAAGTGATTCATCTGGAAGAAAAACAAATGGATCAGTCCTTGAGACTGTTTACCAAGTGCTGTGAGCTCACCAGGGTCCTCAGCCTTGATCCTGCTAGATCTTGTTGGAGCCTTCAGATGTTCAGATTTAAAAAACCTGGATTTCTTGGAAGTGTCTCCAAAAACCTCTCAAAAGCTGTTCCTGACCCTGTTTCTGCCCCTGGAACAAGGTACCTAAGGTGGCAGCCTGTGCAGAAGCTTGTGATGCCGTGTGGTGTACGGGGTGTGAGGGAGCCCAGGCTTCCTGTGTGTGAGCACACAGTGGCGGAGCTGCCTTGGCAGACCTGCTCATATGCTGATGGTTGAACTTTACCTGTGCAAGGGTTAAAATTCTTGAGAAAAGGCCTGACTGAGCTATTGAACCACAGTAATACATTATGGCCATAGGACCCGACCTCAGTGAAAAGAGACCTGCTACATGACAGCTTTTCAAACCTGCCTTTAGTTCTCTCTGCAGTGCAGCAGGCACAAGCCATTATCTGTGGACACACCTGCCAGTTAACACCTCTGATATTATTGTCCCGCTGCGCTAATGAGGAGGACAACATAAGATTTTTTTTTTTAAACCTCATTTTCACCACGTGCAAGCTTTTATTTTCGCTACCAAACTCCAGTCAAACAATGTCCTTTGGCGCATGCTCCTGCCCAGTGCCTGCAACTAGCAACTGCTTTGATTTAGGCAGAGGCAAATTAGCACTTTTTCTTTGCAAGTTCCTCCTCTCCATTTATGGCCAGTCTGTGTGGAAATGACTTTCAGCTGGCCATGTACAAAGTAGGATTTTCAATGAAGGGTAAATTTGTTTCCTTCGTTTAAATGATGCCTTTGAGGTATGAAAGATCTTGCTGTGAGGTGAATAGGCCTCTGCTCCTTGCTAGCATTTGGGGCTAGAACAAACCAGGAAATGTCTGTGAGCCTTGTTGCAAGTCTCAGGAATTTGGCAGCATGCAGGGAAGGAATTTTTCCCTGCTTACTGCTGGGGAGGCAGTTAAACAAATAAATAAGAAAGCCAGTCAGACTGAGAGCTAACTCTCCACCCTGGTGTGGAATCTGCTGGTTTGTGAAGCTCCCAGACTGAGTGGTTTGCCATTAGCCACCTTGCCCTCTCTGGACAGCATCTCTGTCTTATGTGGAAACCTCTTCCCATGATGTTTGGGTCATGATTCTGGACAAAGGGGGTTGCTTTTTGCACCTCTGAGGGCAGCCGGTGTGAGAACTTCGAAGTGAGTTAGAAGAGGAAGTGGGGGGACAGCCAGGCATCTTGGGCTGGTGGCCAGATATGTGCTACTGCGCAGTCCGAAGTCATCTTCTCAAAGCTGTAATGGTCCTTGCTGACTCCTGGGAGGTGGCTCTAAGGCTGCTCAGGGCAGGGAGGGCTTTGGCCATGCTTCTCATCTTGTATCCAAGGAGTTTTACCCAAGTTGAGAGGCAAGCCCTGCCAGTAGGGCAGCTCTCCTCACTATAGAAATCCTTCTCACATATGCGACACCAATTTAGGGACCAAAAATTGGCAGTTTTTTAGCAGAGCTTTGGAAGGTGATATCAAAAAGCTCATAAACTCCCACAGAAAGGTAGTGTTAGGTGGCAGCTGTCGTGGTGATGTGCAGTGAGCCCGAGGGAGCCATGGGGTATGGGCTCATTCTGTGCAAGTAGTGTGCCCAGTAGAGCTGTGCATTGGGGCCACAAAGGAGCTGAGTACCAGCAGGCTGTGCTTTGGAGGATACTGCAATATAAACATACACATGCATCTATATAGATTATTCTGTCTCAAATTAGAGGCATAAAAATTAATATATTGGCATTAATTTAGCATCTTTCTTATCTCTCAGGCATTGTATTTTGCAAAATACAATGCCAATATATATGAAATTATTGTGAATAAGGCCATTTATTAGACAACATTACAGCCTTTAACAGTCATAGGCTGAAAAGCAGTTGAAACATGCAAGTTTTTCCGACAAAGTGCTGTCTGTCAAGATAAAGTGAAAATTGGAATAGTAAATATATACATATATATATAGGGTTGCTGCTTAATATTACTGCCATCACTGACTTCCAGACATTTTAGCATTGTTCACCTTAAGAGGCTTACTGACTGTTTTCTTTTGAAAAAAGTTAAGCAGTTTTGCTAAAAGGCTATCATAAATTTTCAGGGAGGGTGTTACACAAATAAGAATTCATTTTTTCCTTATACATTGCCTCATTCGTATTTTTCAGAGAGATAGATGAAACTTAAATTCCAGAGCATGATGCTCCTGAAAGTGATAGTCTAGTCACAAAAAGGTTTTTTTCTGACTCCATGTCTCTCTTTCAAATCAATGTTTGTTTGTATTGCTGTCTGAATTGGTTTTAGGCGCTGACCTTAAGATGTTTCCCTAACTTGTGACCTCATGAACTGAGATGCAGTTTCCTTAAACTAGTGAAGGAAACAAATTAGATTGGACCAGTTATTTAGATCACATTGTGTGCCAGAACTTAAGGGAAAAGTTTATGGATTCTTTCCAAGACAGCTGTGGCTCATCGGACATAGCTGACTCAGAGGATATCAGACAGTTTGTGCTGGAAGACACACTGTGCGTGCTGACATAGTGGTTTGGAAGAGGCTGTGGAGTTGTTTTTGCGGGGGGAGGGAAAGGAAAAACAGTATTTTGGAAATACGAGACATTTCTTATATCGTTCAAAATAACCTGTGTGGTTGGAGGACCCACAAACTGAAATAAGCAGTATAGATGCTGAGCCATAGTCTGTACCTGAGTTGCATCGGCCACAGCTTTGAGGGAACCAGTGTCAGGAGTACATCCATGAAACTCTCAGCAGTTGCTGGGAGCTGCAGTCTGCACAACTTCCATTGGGAACTGGCTGGAGCCCTTGCTAAAAATAGATGCCTGCCTCTGAGTCACGAGTTACTAGTCTGAAAAGTAATTGGTTCAGTAGCCTTCAAGCTTGACGGCTTTGGGGTCCCTACCACCACCCTCTCAGATACATTTCCAGATAAGGTGCCCTGTCCCAGTGAAACCAAGCAAGGTCCTGTCCTGGCAGTGGGTTGGGGACTTGGGATTTGCTGCCCTGCTTTTAGTAGTAAGAGAAGGCTACTGCGTGGGTGCAATTATAAGGAATTCTACTTTTGGGGCTTCATCAGGATCCAGGGTTTAACAGGGGGGGTTGTGGTAGACAAAGTCGCTACTTGCTTGTGGTTTGTGGTGGAAAGTGTCAAGTTATAGCATCTAGTATCTACTCTCAATTGCTCATTTATTTCGATTTGTATATGTTTAGGGTGCTGTAGTTGCCACCTTGAATAACTGCAGTGGTTAGTAGGTGACTAGCTTTCCTAGTCATTTTATTTTCTTGCATAATTTATTTTGTCTGACTGTTACGCTGATCGCTAGCTTAAAGCCACCAAAGGTGTTGTTATAGGCTGTCTGTGAGGAGGAGCTGCCTGCCTGGTGCAGGTCCCACTCAGGTGCCTACGTCGGTAACCATCTGTGTACTGTCCCTGCTCAGCCTCTCTTCAGCCCTATATGGAAGAAAAATCCTTCTAAATGGCTATTAGTGTAGACTGTCTCCCTTCCTGAGGAAGGATGGAGGGTGTTTCTCTTAAGGATGTTGCTTAAAGTTCTGGTTTTCAAATATTAATTTCCTCAGAAAATTCACCTCTCTATAAGGCCATGTCAGATTATTTATTTTTGGCTGAGAGCATGGGACTACCTTCATGAGGAACACTAGGTTAATTGAGCTATTGTTGCAGAATTTTTTCTAGCTCATGTAAAAACAAAGGGTGGTGGAAGGGGTGGAGCAGCTCTCTACTTTCAGTGCACAGTCCTTTTTCAGGCAGAGCCCCTCTCTTGTCCTCCACAGATCTGACGGGCAGAAAGGAAAGGCTTAGCCAATGGACTAGCTACACCCTTTGCTGGAAGAAAAAAGGCAAAGTGTGATGAACATTCAGCCTGAGCCTCAGATCTGTGGAAAGAACCCTGGCAGCTGCTGTAGGGAAGTAACTGCTTTCTAAGAAAAAGGAAAGGCCCAAGCCCCTTATCTTCTCCTAAACATGAATATTGGCAAGAGTGCTTTTAAGCCCCCCTCCGCTTTGCCTCGTATCAGAGGCAGGGGAAGGCAGAAGTGCTTGAGGCCTGGGCTGCCCCATGCCCACAGTGCGCTGAGCCTAGGGAGCAGGATTCCTCCAGCTGCAGCAGCTGCTTTATGTGGAACATCCCCAGTGAGACCTGCTCTCAGGACTTATGTGTTGGCTGTGATAGGCTTCCAGTCACACTAGTTCCAGATAGCTTGGATGGACATGTATGTATATTATATATATTAAACTCTCATGTGTAAAACAGTGATGCTCAGCTTTCAAAGTTACTGGTGCATTTCTGAAGTGAATATACTTAAATAACCATTTGTTTTGTTTGAATGCCACAATGCATTTGTTACCCCATTGGTATGTTAAGGGACTAGAAAAAGTAAAATAACTGACTTATTTGCAAAATGGTACTTCTATTTCTTCTGAACTTACTGGAATGACCTTCTATTTGCCTTAATATGTGAAGTGACTCTGGCTAGAATTAATGTTAAGGCAATATTCACAAGCGTAATCAGTTTCACCTCTATAGATAGACATTCTCGATCTTAATAATAGTGGTTGCATATTGATGGTTCAATTTTGTGGTTCTGCACATATGTTGAGCATACAATTTCCTCTTATATTTTTCTTGGCAAAAATAAAACTGATGCTTTTCAGGCAACTTGGTTTTTGTTTGCTAATATCCTTATAAAATGATGGATTTATTGATGGAAAATTTCAGAAGGACACCCCACTGCTAAAGATTAGAGAGATAAAATAGTAAGGGAAGAAGTATCCTCCTCCAGCCTCACAACGCCTCTGGTACTGTCAGAACTCCAGAAAGTGAGGCTTATGTTTTCAGCTCCAGCAGATAGTGTGGAGCAGCACAGACCCAGCCCCACTGTGTTAACCTTGGGCAGAGCCTCGGAAATAACTACAAATACTTTTGTCTGAGCAGGTCACATGGGGCTGATACTCATCCTAGAAACAAGTTTGCCTGAGGTCGTTATTGCAGCTTTTGAGAGAACATGGGAAGCATGGCAATGTTTTAGTATCCTAGACCCTGAGAAAAAGCATTTCTGAATTTTCAAAAGTCCAGATGCTGCTTCTGAGAACTGTAAGAAGCGGAAATGAAGTCAGGGGCAGACAGCAAGCTGCAGGAGTCTCGTAGAAGGGAAAGTGGGAACAGGACGGAGAGGATGGAGAGAAGAGGTGCAGCTGAAGCCACTTCCCATCCGTCTCACAGCATGGCCCTTCAAACTGCTCTTGTTCTGAGGTTTGGTGTTGCAAGGAAAAATTCCAGACGCATTACTCATTTATGTTAGTGTCTGTTGACCTGATAGTGTTAGCTGGGAAAACAGACTTGAAACAAAGAGAGACCAGACATGAGTGAACAGAATAGTAATAACTTTACAGTAAATTGTGTCATATTGAGGATGTTAATAATATGCTCACATTTTACTGAATGAATTAAAACTTAGTTAAATATTGTATGTTACTGGAAGGGAAATACGATTTTACTTAAGTGGGAGCATTTTAATTTTGTCACTTTTCCTTTGATTTCCTTGAAGTCTCCAGAATTGATTTTACAGGGTTTTCAAAGCAGATAGTGTATTTATAGTTTTATTATGCTTGCTGCCATTGTAAACAAAGCAAGCAGTGCATCAAGATTAACATGACTAAGAACCAAGCCCTGCCAAAATTTACACGTGTGCAAGCTGGTGTATGCAAGTACCTTCTGTGCACTAGTACAAACTACTCACATGAGTGAAGTTATGAGTTAATTGCATGTGGATATTGTTTCCTCACAATTAAGTAATCTGGTTTCTGAAGCTGTGAAGACCTGGTGTTATGTAGCTCCCATGGCCCCTGAAATAAGATAGACTTGTAAAGATTGCATGAAATGGCTTCTTTTTGTTAAAATATTGAGATGAATGCTCCTTTCCGTGCTCCAGTCTGTATAATATGAATGTTACATCATTTCATCTAAAAGAGCTGAAGGTTTATATACCTTTTCTGTGTAAAGCCATATGAAATGAAAACTAATGGAGGTTCAAAAGGTTTCTGAACATCCCTGGGAAAAAAGAAAAAAAAAAAAGTTTCATTTCAGTTTCCCATCTGGAAACTGCCAGAATCTGGGGAGGAGGGAGGAGAGAAGGGGGAAAGGGACTCCTCTTTTTTTTTTTTTTTTTTTCTTTCTTTTTTTTTTTTAATTTCTTCAAGATCCTCCTAAGATCTTTTCTTGCTGTGATTTGCCCTATGAGAAAGGGGTCTGTTCCCAGATGCTTTCCTGGCCTATTTTCTGGCAAAGGACCGCATGATGTTTTTGTGCATGCTGGTGCCCTTCCTAGCCAGGATTCTGCTGAAGCGGTCGCTGCCCTGCTGCAGCTGGCACAGGTTGGCATGAGGTGCCGGCCCTGTTCCCGCTTCCCAGTGGAAGTGCAGAGCTCTGCATAATGGTCCTGGTTGACTGTAGGGTTTTTAGTTACTTTTGCTGACCTTATTCTTAGGAAAACCTGGATGTTAGACCCCCTGTGCAATTGCTTTAACCAAGGCGGCACCTGGTCTCTCCAATGCGGGAAATTTCTTGCATAAGAATCTGGAAATTCAGTAACAGATTACTTTCTTTCCTGAGTAGTATCCTTGCTGTTCCTCAATTCTCAGACATCCCTTCCTGATGAAAAGCATTTTCTCAGGCACCTCATAAGGCCTTTGCCCGTTCCCTGCACATGGACTGGAGTTCTCTGCTGACAGGGCTCTCCCATTTCAGACTAAATTAATTACTGCGTTTTACATCTGCTAGCTCCCTGGAGTAGTTAAGTTTTAATAACGCTCCCTACTTTCTGTAAGATGGCTTTTTTAATGCCGTAGCTCTGGCTCCTGGGAGTCTTTTGTCTTGCTGTTGTGGCACCTGGGACTCTCAAAGCATTTAAATGCAGGATGCTTGTGATCCATTTGTGACAGCTCTCCCTAAATTCAGCCAACCTCCTTTTAGATGTGTGTTTTAAGGAATGGTTATTGATTTAGGGGGTAGCCAGTACTGGCTCCCAAACTCGAGTTATCTTAGTTGCCCTGACTTTTGGAATTTGGCAGAGTGACATGATCCTGTAGCGATTATGGCATGAGACTTGCATGTCCCAGATTTCTTTAAAATCACAAGACATGTAAAGTGAAGCCAAATTTGTTTGAAGTAGATTGTTCTAGCCAATGGGATATTCAGTAAATGTACCTACCATGTAAGCAAGCATTCCCCCAGGCCACAGAAGATGTTAAGCAAACAAAATGTTTTCCCCTTCACCTGGTATCCTTTCCCTCTGTGTAGGGACTTGCATGGAGAAAAAGTGTGCCAAGGCCTGCAGGAGGCAAGAGGAGTTGGGGAGAAGAGTGAGGGGCGGGGGTGACCGTCAAGAAGAGAGATTTTCACAGCCCTTCAGTCTTGGAGGGAGACGCTCTGCCTATTTGACTTCTGCTTTCTCTGTGCCACAGTTGGAGGAGAAAAAGACCACAGTTGAGAAATGCATCTCCTAGCAGGTATTAGTTAACTCATTTAAATGCCACTTAGCAGATGTGTAGACACAATCCTGCTGCTTAACATACACTGTCTGCTTGTAATAACTCCAGGGGGAGTTTTGCTTGAGTAAAGGCAGCTGTACTGAGCCTGTGGGATCAATAATTGCTCCTAACAGAGTCTGTTTCTGCCCTGTATGTGTACATGGCTGGCTTTGAACGGTGCTGAATGTAGAGAGATACCCAACGTCAGCAGTTACAGCCTGGCTGCCAGCTTTGCACTGACAGTGCTATAGAAAGCAAGAGGAGCTACTGACTTGAGATGGGATCATCTGTGGCCATGGCTGTGGGTAAAGACAGGCACAAGTCATCCCAAAATATGCGTCTGTTGCCATACTGGAGCTACAGAGCTACATGGCTCTGGGCAGCTCAACCCTCTTCCCTGAAGCAACAAAACTCAGTGTGCATCAGCTTTATGCCTAGCTCAGGTTGTTCTCTTGAAGCGACTGCACCTGCGAGAGCATAACAGGTATGACGGCACCTGCAGGCAGCTAAATGTTTGCTTTCGCTTCTGCTCTAGAGAAGTTAGCCTGGCTTATACATGCGCTGGACATTGGTCTTCTCCAGGTGCAGGATCATGATTTTTTTTTTTTTTTTTTTTTTCTCCACTCCTTCCCTGTTATTAAAGCTTGTGTCTTGTTCTGACAAATCTCCAAGTAGTTTAAATCACTGGTATTTTTGATGTGTAGTTCCTGCATTTGATATACCTCTGAACTTTGTTGTTCACGAATCACTGTCAAATTCACATGTTCCATCAATAAATAATACAGCATAAATAATGCCCCTGATAAATAGGCTGAACGGTGTTCACCCCCATGCTGATTGCAGTGGGAGCTGAACTGATACCTCTCTCTGGCCTGCTGCAGCACCCTGCTTAATGACTCACTGCTTCCTGTATGTCAACTGTTTTTATATTCACCTTTATTATATTATTAACCAGACAATATTTCCTTGCTTTCTCTTTAAGCCACCCTCAGAGTTCTGTGTCAGAGATTTTTTTTTTTAAACTGTCAAATGACTGCTTTCCCATCACAGTAGTCTTCAGTTTTACTGTCTCTATGCTTAGCAACTAATAGTTGAAGTAATAGATCCTAACCATGGAACTGGCATTCGCTCGCAAGTAAAAGCTGCCAACAAGAGCCATAGGTGACTCACTAAAATACCTCGGTAGGATGTGTTCACAGTGGTTCGGCAGCTAGCAAAGCACACTAGATGGCTAAATATGTGACTGCAGAGGAAAATAATTTAAGTAGCAGGAAAGCCAAAGAGAGGCTTGAGGCAAGATGCTGATACAATTACAGCAGAAATGAAACCCAAGCACTCTCTGAAGAGCTGAGTAACACGTATGGTAGAGCTGTTAATGTACCTGACACAATACCTTTAAAAGCAAAATCCTGTTCATTTCCTCCTGTATGTTTGTTTCATCCTGAGCCCAACATGTAGTCAGAACACAATATTATAGGCAACCCAATACATGCTGGCAAGCAGCCAGCCACGATCTCTTTCCTCCTGGCTCTGCTGGTGACTTGGGCTGGCCTGGGAGCTGGGGAGCGAGGAACTGCCTTCAGCATGTGGTCAGGCGCCTTTTTTTCCCCATAGCTGGCTTGGGCATTGACACCAAGTCAGGAGGCACCAACTGCCTGGAGGATAATGAGGTGCAAGGTGGCCTGTGAGCTCCAGCCTTCCCCAAGGGAAGCTCCAGCCTGAGGAGCTGCACTGGGTGGCTTGGTGGCTCCGGTGAGGAGAGCCACAGGTAGTTCTTGGAGTACCATCTGTGCTTGGACAGGCTCCCTGCAGCTTATGAGAGCAAGATGTGCTCTCCTTTTTCTCTGGTTTGTCCCTGAGACTTGTGCTGCCTCACTCATCCATGCATCTCTGGTACTGCAGTGTCTCTTGGGTCTCAGCATTAGCCGATTCCAGGCTGCAGCTGGCTCCTCCCAGGGGCAGGCTGTGCATAGCGCTTGAGTGCTGCTTGGAAAGAAATACAGACCTGGCAAAGCCAGCTGTGTGAGAAACCACAGAGAAATCAATAGATGAGACTGGTACCCAGCAAATGCTCTTGAGGTTGTTGTAGTAACATTGCAGCACACTAAAACTAGATCAGTCACGAAAATTTCTAGTTCTCTGAAGATCATAAACCCTGTGACAGGTGGTACAGTTTAGAGACCACCAAACAGACAGATTTGGGGCAGGGAGGGTGATTACTTCCATCAACCTCTGTTTTCTGGCACTGAGATTTGTGGTTACTTTGAAAGAAAAATTCAAAATGAAGTCTAGTCGGTAGGGACCACATAACTCAAGAAAGGTGCTGTGAACCTCCTACCGCTGAATCTGCCAGGGTTCACACAGCTCTGGCTGTGCCACAGGCAGCAGTAGATTGTACTTTCCTGTTTGGCTCAAGGGCTAACATTTGCCCTTGGTCACTCTTTTCCTCAAGTGTCATGTATAATAAATCTGTTTTCCCTAGCTATGATATACTCAGCAGAGCACTATCTGTCACTGGGCCATGGTTTAACAGATTGGAGTTTTGCAGTAGAGCTCATGTTTGAGCACATAATTGCTTTTTCTTATAATAACAAATCAGTTTGGAAAATAGTGTCCAAATGATAAAGTATCTAATAAAGAAAACTGAGAAATCAGATTCCAATACATATTTGGTTTTATTAACTTAAGGAACAGCAGCATTAAGGCATCTATTGTGACTCCTGGTATTTTTTTTTCCAGTGGAAGCTGGGGAGTCAGACAGCTAGTACTGTCGGAAGCAAATATTGCAGTCACTGGGGAGGCATAAGGCAAAACAAAAATAGCCACGCTGTGAACTGTTATCTCAGCTGTGAAGTGTGCATATCTACACTGAGAAGCAGTGGTTATGAGTGGCAGGACAGGAGGCAGCCTCGCACTGAACAGGGGTGTCCCACGTGATGGATGCAAACAGTTAGCAAAGAACTGGGAAACAGGGGTATTTTCCAGGAAGGCTGTGTCAGGGCAGTGTGTATATTCGTTCTGACAAAATACTTTATTTAATTCTCAGTGCAAACTATCTTATCTGGAACTCATCACTCTGAAGTTTTGTCCTGCCAGACCGATGCACTAGCGTTTCAGCACAAGCTAGGCTGAGTCAGTCACCTCCCACCTATCTTCTCCTGCCGATGCTGCAGCGCTGCAGCACTCTCAGCAGTGGGGATGACCTGGTGCTTTCAGCATCTGAGGTCAAAGCTGTCCGCCCTGCACACTGTGGTGCAGGTGGTCTCTACAGGTGCTTGCAAATCCATTTGAAGGTAGAGATCAGACCCCTGTGGGGGCTATAGTGCCCACTGCCTGCTGCCTCTTTTTTGGCTCTAAATCGCACCCTTCTGAGGAGGTGTCCATCACTTCTTTAGGAAAACATGCCTTTAAGAGTGGCAATCTTTTTTTTTTTTTTCTCCCCTAAAGGGCAGGTAATTATCATGACTATTCATTCTGAGTCTCCTGGCATAGGGCATTAATGGGACAAAAACATCTTTCAAGCATATCCCCTCTTCCCAGGAAGCTCCCATAAGGTGGCTCTGCAGCCTGGGCTGGCAGCAGCTGCCTTCCCACCACTGTGGCAGGTGGGAGTGCCCTCCAAGAGCACAGGGAGTCGTGAGCCGACACGCAAAATGAGGCCAGGTTGCCAACCTGGAAGACGGATTATTCCTGCACTTGCAGAATTACTCCTCCGTACAGTTTTATGGCTGAATTTTGAAGGCTCCACAGAGCAAGTGCTTGGAAAGGTGGTGGGAGTGTGGATGATGCTGTGCCAGTGCAGTGAGTGCGTGTCTCGGCTTTGCGGCATGTTGCCATTAAGAGTAAAAACTTGTGGCATTTGTTTTTGGGGGTAGCTACAAGTTGGTGTCAGTCTATCATAGAAATTTGAGACTGCTTAGTAATATCCGGCTTTGCAAGGTTGTTTCTTTGCAAGTTTATTTACATTCATTTTATAGTCAGGACCATGAGAAAGTGTATTGTGGAAGGTAATAGGAACAATTCTCAATTTGCTGGCTACTGATGGAAGTGCCTAGACAGCAAAATTACATATCTCTTTTTTTCTCTAAATAACTCGAAGAAGAAGAAGGAAGAAAAAAAAACTTAATGTCTTTGTCTTTAAAGACTTTGTTTATAGTAAAGTAAGTTTACACAGCTTGCAGGGAATTAATTTGTAGGAAATGAAATCTCTGTATCTTCTGCATCTTATATACATGGTCACCATCTCATTCCAAATCATACCACCCTCTGCACTGGGACTTTGAGGTTATTGGGAAGATTTCAGGTTTCAAAAAGAAATATTTCTAATTTTAGATTGATAAAAATGAATAGAAAGAACATGTAAAATCTTGCTTTTATATCCTCTTGAAGGGAGCTAGGTTTGGTTAATATCCTGACGTAAATTGCACAGATCCTGGGAAAATGTTGTAGGCCTGACTGCAAGCTCCAGATCATTCAGGGGTTGTTTTCAGAAAACAACAGGCACTCCCAAAACATCAAAAATCAACCCCCTGAATGAATGTTCTTATCTTCAGCCTCTGCCCATCCTTCTGCCATGGGATGTGGGAATGTAAAACATAGAGCTATAGTGGTAATGGTCTTAGCCCAGGCTGATGCAGGTGGTGCTGGATATCTTTTGCTTTTTGCCATAAAGATTGGGTAAAAATTGGTTGTTCATGTGAACCTTTGAATTTTTGCCATCAGCTATCTGAAACCAGCATGCTTTTGCACATGAAATAATCTTGTCATAAAGGGTTCCCAGGCCTAAAACAGAAGAGACTTCAAAAGTCACTTAAAATTTGTGGCCCATTTCACTTTTACTGAAACACTTGCAATTTATTTTAAGGGGCAGAGGATCAGAGAAGCAGTGAAGTTAAAATTCCAGCACCACCGTGTCCAATATTTCCGCAAAGTTTTGGGAAGTTGATGGAATCAGCATCGCTGCAAGTGTGCAACGTGATGCTGGTGGTGGTGGCCCTGGGAGGAGCATCCCTGGCCGACTGTGCCTTCCCCTTGGTCTCCAGAGCTTTCTCCATGGTGCTAAGCCAACTGTTTGTTAGTAGAAACCTTTTTCACATCTCAAAACAAAACCCCAAACTGAGCTCATCTGATTTAAAAAAAAAAAAAAAAAAAAAAAAAAAAAGGGGGGGGGGGGGCACAGGGAGGAAGCAAAAACGTGGTTTGAACGTTTCCGCTAGGCTTCCTTAATTTGCAGTTCTGTGGGGAGCGTGCGTCTTCCCCTGTCCTTGAATGGCATTTGTTGTTCCCCATTAGCCTGCCTTTTTTGAGCTGCAATGGCTTAGTTTTCCATGAAACAATTACAGCCTTCACTGGAACATTCCCTCTCTTCCACATGGATCAAGTTGTGGTTGTTTTTTAACTGAAAATAATAGCAATGATAAACAGTGCAACCCAGAACTCCTATGAGAGAGAGAGAGAGGTAAAGCATTAGTATAATTAAAGGTCAAGAAGCAACGCCTAAACAGAAAGCAAGGGGTCTGGGAGATGCAGCAGGGAGTGGATGCTCTTCGGGGTGCTGCATTGCCAGCCGGATTGCCAGCCAATGGCCAAATGTGCTAGTGACAGCGGACGCAGGTGCAGGTCATTGTGCAGCCCAGGGGTAGAACTGCTGAGTGGGTAGCGGAGGTGTGTGGAGTCAGGGGAGGTTGCCCCTGCTGCCTGTGCTGGAAGGCTGCTGGGGCCTCACTCCAGCACAGCAGTGAGGACTCACATCCACTATGTTTTAAGAGAGGGTTAAAAAAATAGATTTATTTTCAAGATGGATCATGATGTCTTTGACTTACTACATTTGTTTTGCAGGGGTAGAGAGGGGCGGGTAGAGGGGTGAAGACCAGCACATGGAAGGAGTCACCTCTAAACGCACACAATCAATATCAGTTACTGAGCTGTAAAAGAGTAGCCCATGCAAATGCACTGCAGCAGTGACCCAATGGAATGGCCATTGTGCAGGGAGTGCATAGCTCTTTGATTGGCGTTTGTGACTGTAGTGGTAGTTGAGCTATTAAAAGAACAATTGCCGAGGTTGGCTGACGTCAATACTTGAAAGGAACTTCACCTGTTTCAGAAGCAAAAATACAAACAGATGTCTGTTAAAAATATATATAATTTAAGGTAATCAGAATGTCATATAATAAGAGCTCTGTTGCACCTAATTGGTGTTCCTCTCATTTAGCATGATGGTTTGTATTCCATTTCCTCATGGGGTTTGGTTATTGCTTTTGGTTAATACTATCTGTACCTAATCACAAGTAAACTTATGTTCTTTTTTTCTAATTCTTTTCAAAATGGCCTTGTGTCCTTTTGTATTTAAAGGGAAAATATGCATATATATATAGCTGAGCAGAAGTCCTGGATAAAATATGCAATTGCATAGGACTGCGTTTTCAAAATTGAGATAGCTCATCTGGCTTACCTCTGTTAGCTGTCTGTGTACAAGGAGGAGAGAAGCAGGGGAAGAACTTACTGCAGAAGCAGGGTTCTTAGAATGCCCTCATGGCTCAGGGCTTTGGTGCCAGAGGTTTTTCATTACATCTTGACTAACAATTCAGCATTTTAGGATAAGCTCTGAAAACCCCATCCTGGTTTTCTAATCTGTGTAACTCAGAATTTCCCTGGATCCTCTAAATTACTCCCCTAAAACCTATATGGTACTCAAGACCTAGAAGTTATCGTTTAATATTACAGAAAAAGAGCTAAACTATATAAAAAGTCGTAGAAACAGGAGCTGTAATCAAGGGTTTAACAGCTTCTGAGTAGTGAATGAAGCTGTTCCTCCTCCAGCCCTAAAGAAAACTCAGTCTGTAGCCACACTGCAGCCTTGGTGGAACTCCACACGCCCCCTGGGCCTGGAGCACCATTTCCTGAGATGCCCAGTCCATCTGGATTTCTTGGGCCTTTACAGGCTGACCTCTTTGCTGCTTTAAATTGTTCAGCAGGAGAAACTTTTTAAAATTTTTCTCTGCTAGGTCATTCTCCCTCCTGAGGCCCTCTATCCCTGAGTTAGCTTGTTGGTGTTGTCAAAAGTTCACTCACTGGATGATCTGGTACTTGGTTCTCTGTCCAAGATATATGAATTTGAAAATGAAGGTCATCAAGCTTAACAACTTTCTTTCTCTGTGCCAACTACAGTAATTTCTCCTGTCACCTTTTAAGATTTTAGCTCAATACCAAGACCAAACTATACAGAAAGGTAACAAAGCCACTCTTTTACAATGGGTTTTGTATGAGGAATGTGCACCCGCCCTGAAATGAGGATGAGTTCTCTCCTCAGATGTATAGGAAGGGTCAATTGAAATGTGTATGTCCAAGTACTGTATTTGCTGAATGTTTACTGTTATGAGATTTCTGATGAGATTACTAGCTAACCTCTTAAAGCCCTTTCCCGCCCTGTTATTTATGAGTCTATGTTGCTCTGTGTTCTCATAATGCCTCCTTTATGACTCCTTACATAGTTTATTCGCCATTGAAGTTAAACGAATTGGTTAGTAAATTCCTAGATGCCCCTTTTTATAACTCAGTTGAGTGCTGTATTTTGTTGCTATGAAATCCTCTGGCACCTCATCTGTTCTCTGTGAACTTTAAAAATCACTGCTAAAGGTATCATACTTTCCTCTATTCGTTCTGTTAGTAATCTTGAATGCTTGTCATTCAGTCCTGTGGGTTTATAAATACTTTCTCAGGAATGCTTTTCATCTTTCTCTTTGATTTACTTGTGGTTCAGTCAAATCATCAGTAGAATCCAAGCCGCAAAGTCTTCTTTTTTTTTTTTTTCTTTCTTTTGATTGCAGCAAGATAGCAGTAATAGGTGAAGAGACCTCAGTTTCCCAGCACAGGACAAATGGCCTTGGTTAAGGCAGTCAGCTGAGACCCAGCAAGACTGATTCCTGCTGAACACTGAATGGATTTTCTCTGTTCATGATTATAGCCAACACATTTGTCAGCTAGCATATAAGTTATTGTTCTATACAGGAGAGTAGTTGTACAAACAAATATTTGACCTGAATGACAACAGTTGCTTGAAAAACTGACCATTCTGAGCGCACCTCATTAAATCATTTTAACTTCTACATTCAGGTTCCCGCAGCTCAACAGCAGATACTGTAGAGCATGTATAACAAAAAGTGAGATTAGCCTAATGAATATCTTTAATCAGAAGAATACTAAGGAAAATCCATGATACCTGTAGTAATGCACAGGCTTAAAATGTCCTGAATCCCCTTGACAAGAGCATTGATGTGAGCCTGATGAACCTTGACTGAATTAGGCTTAATAAGGGTATGCAGGCAAAAGCTAGGAATAAACAGCACTCATGTAACAAAATATTACTTGGGTCCTGATCTCCAAAAGCTACAAATGGCAAGAACTATATTAGACTTTACCAACTGTAGACTGCATTTTGCGGGTGGATGTCTGTTGGAAAGGAAAGCATGAGCTTTAGGAGAGCCTACTGTATGATACTTGTAAAAAAGCTCCATGTACAATATTTTTGAGCTCCACTCCTGTAGATCATAGTTCTGTATCATCCTTGATACGTCCTTGATGTGTCCTTCTCTTTGAATCATTTTGGTCAGGTAACTGGCAATGTTTTGCTGAGACCTTAAGCAAAGTACTCTGTTCTCCCTCTTCTTCCTCCCCGTAGTGTTTTATTTGCTTTCATGCTTGCAAACTTCCCTTCTGCAACTGCTTGCTTACATCCCACCAATGTTTATAAGGAAATATCTCTGCATTTGCCTGTGAAGGGCTTGTAGTGTCATTTCAACATAATTGTCCTACCCAAAGATCATGCTGAATGAGGGATGAATAATTTCACCAACTGATGTTTACAGGTGGTGTATTTTCTGTGTATAGTACAGAAGACCTAACCCAAATTCCTACAAACCAGGGACTGTCCTTATTCACAAACCTAATAAAGATGATTTTTTTTCAGTTTGCTGCATAAGTGGTACATAAGATAGAAACCAATGCTGCTGCTGAAATTGTGGTGCAAGAAATTGTGGTAGTAGAGACTCTTTACTGTACTTAGACCTATGAGTTTCTAAAAGCATCACAACTTTCTAAGCTTTCTGAACATGTGAAGTGTGTCTCTGTTTCCCATGTATATTGCGGTAGATGTAAGTTGTCTCTTTGCATAGACTGTGTCATAGGCTAGGGGATGCCTCTGTGTTGTCTTGTCATTGGTACTCCAGGCAGATGCGCAGGAGATGGAACTGAGGCACAGCTGGCAGAGGGGCCTCTGACAGCGACAAGTGAGAGATAGGGAGCTGATTGCAAGAAGAAAACTCTCCCAATCCTCTCATCTGCTAGAAAGACAAATGGATCAACAGATAAGAGTGATGGAAATATATATATGTGTATGTACAATATATGTATGTATATGTACATATACACACACTTTATTTTGTTTCTGTCTTCCTAGTCCTTAGGCAAAAGAGCATTGTATAAAATGGGAGCTCTGGCTTGAGCCAGAACAGCTGGAGCAGGCTCTCTGCAGGGCTGCATTTGGCAACCTTGGATTTCCCTGATGCTCCAGATGTTGGAGCTGGGGGAGGCAGTGCCAGGTGCCCCTGACCTCCCTGAGCATGACAGAGCAGTTCCCTGTCTCCAGCTCGCACAGGAGCCTGTCCTCCAGCTCTGGGCTGCAGGCTGTGGTCAGCATGGTGCCAGTGGGTTTGTGGCTCCTGCTTCACCTGGCATCTTTTTAAGGCTTTTTGTTAGGGACAGGGGCAGTTGTGCAGTCAGCAGGAGAATATAGTATAGGGATCGAAGAGGAGAAATTCAAAGTACTGCCTTTTTGGTTTAACTTTCCTGTTATTATTCTATTAAATACAACACATCTTGGATATCCATTTCTTTATTACTCAACAGAATTTCCTATTGCATTGGAAACATCAAGATCTCATTTGATCCTCAGATTGAGCCTGGTACTATTACAAATGTTTGTAGCTGGACTTGGGTTTCCAACAAATGGATTAGCTGTTAGTCAAAGTCAAAGAAGCAGTAGCTGTAAGTGCCAGGAAGGGCACACTGCAGTTATGCCGGGGGTGAGTGCTGCTGCTGTGACTTCCAGATGCGTCCTGCTTTGCATGAGGAAGCCGGTAGAGAAGCTTTGACCTTGCTCTGTCAATCAATTCAGCCTGCTTCTGAAAAATCAATTCCAGTTTCATTCTCTATCCACACAGACCTAGTGAAGTTGTGTGTCAAAAGGATGTATTCCTATCTAATTCAAAGGGAAGAAAATGAAGTTAAACAACAGGATGTGCTTTGTGTATTCCCGCCTCCTTTCCCCCCCCCCACCGCCCCAATCAAACCATAGCAGTATGACCTGAGAACTAAGGTAATAGCTGAGTCTGTTCCCAGGTGGCCTTTGGCTGACTGGCACTTGAGTGTGACTGCATGGCAAAGTGCACTCCTTCACATTCTTTACCTTTCAGCTACCAGTGTTTTTTGTACTGTTCCAACTCAGTAGGAGTTGGAAACAGCTGGGGATGGCATAGCTCATCATGCTTCTGCTTCAAGAGGGTGCTGTTGAATTGCTGCTTAGCAATCCAGAGGCCCACTGCATTATCAACAGGTAACATGACCAATTATTGCAATCTTTGTATTTTTTGATAAGATACTATTCATCAGTAATGTACCTGAAATCAGAGGGATAACAGAGAAAGGAGCAAAGAGCTCTGTGGCTCATTTTCCATCATGAAAGGGATTTTTGTGTGTGACAAATTATACACCAGATATAAATTGTAACAAACAAACAAAACCCAGATCTGTTGCTTGCAATAAATGTCTGTAAATAGTATGCATGCACTGAGGCACAAATATTCTCAGTAAAAAGTCCTCAGCATTAAGAAGCAATTTTTGAAAAAAAATGCTTTTTTGCCTTGCGATAATCCCGTGTGCTGAATTCTTTAGACCTTCCAGACATTAAATTAGTTGAAAGTGGACAGATGTCTAAGCAAACTAAACAGAATGTACAGAAGGAGAAAAATTCAGGAGGTATTCTTTGGTCTGCAGCAATCAGCACTGAAAAGAAAATAGCTGGGTTGGAAAATATACCTCAAGTTAAGAGCGTTTGAGTTGTCGGCTTCATAGAACTGCACACTTTTCCTTCTGAAAGGGCCAAAGAAGAGTCAGTTCAGCCTTTGATCTTGCCATGACATAAGCACTAGGGTGAGTCAACTGCACTTGTTCAGCTGTTTTATCAGTGGCCACTAAAACTCCTGGATAGCAGAGACTATTGGTAAGGTGGCAGTGAGACAGAGACAGGATTTTATTTACATATTTCTCCTCGTGCACTGCTTCATGCCCTATTTTGTCATTTCATCCATACCTTTTAGCAGAATTCAGAGTCCAAAATCAATCAGGTCTCACGGTCATCAGCCTTGCATTTCAGTTACCTCTTTCTGTGCCACTGCTTTGGGATAGTGTGCGAAGGATCGTGTGCCCATCAGACCCAGAGCCAGAAAGGGGGGCAGTATTTGTCCCAGTGTAGGCTTACTGCTTTTTCCTCCCTTGTGTCTGGGAGGAAATGGCAAGCAAAATAGTACAACTTGGAACTGGGTTAGTGGGCCCCAAGTTTCAGCTGACACCCTACGCGGATGTGTATGTTTAAGATTGCTACAGTGTGTATTTCCAAATAGGCTATATTTTACCATTTGTAATAATTTATCTATTCCTTTATTTGTACTTGTAGTTTAGTTAATAATGGTGTGCTTCAGTGCAACGCAGTGATAGTAATGCACTGGGACCAGAAATGCATGGGGGCCCTTGAAAATAAGGTGACAACCAAGAATGTCGTGAGTGAGACCTGAGAGAGCAGATGTTCAGTGTCTGTGGGGTATAAGTGCAGGGGAGATACTACTGGCAGTAACTTCCATGGAGTACCTGGCGTTTTGGTGTCTGTGAGCTGAGGCAGCAATCAGTGGAAATGCCTGCAAGTGAAAATATATTTTTCTTTTTAAGTTGTGTGGCCTGCAGTCTCAAAGTGTTCTCAATGCATGTCACTGTGACTGCAGTAGTTGCTATTACATGGATAGGTACATCTTGTGTTGTCTTCAGAGGTGACTTCTTGTTTTCTGTTATCTTGGCATGAAAACCTAGCAACTCTGAAAGACCTGGTAGTTTTGCAGTAAACACTGAGAAACACCAGAACAATCAATAAGGTTTCCCAGCCACAAACCAGTGCAAAGAAGCCAAAAATGGCTTTCACAGCAAATATTCACATTCACTTCTCCATCATCCTGATAGAGATTCCCTGAGGTATTCTCCATGACTAGCAAGAGCACAACAGCATGTGGTATGTAAAGGCAGCCAATAATAACATCTAGATCTCTGAGGAGAGAAGGCTTCTTCAAGGGGACTTGGGAGCTTCTCAGGTATCATAACCTGTATCCAGCATCCCCAGGGATGTTACTGGTGTGCCAAATATGACCACAGAAATGCAATATTTCCTGTGCAGCTATAAGACAGAACTGCAGTCTTATCAAACCCACGGAAACAAATGCATGCAATATCTGCACAGATCTCTGAGCCAAGGAGAAATAACCTCTTTCACTGTTAACCAGGCAAGCTGCATGCCAATACTTGATGTATATTTGCACAGCAAAATGATACACTAAGTAATAGGATTTATGCCAAATCACTCAGAGTGAGAAAAGATGGAAGTCTGGAAAAATCAGGCAGTCTTACTTTGGAGTTGAGCACTGGCTCTGGTACCCTATAGCTTGAGCAAAAGTGTCCTATTTTACCATAAGGCAAGGTAATACTTGGATTTGGGGATGGCATGAAGATCTGAACTGTTTTACTGGAACTCTTGGGGGTGGGAGAGCAGGGGCATCCTCCTCCATGCTGTTTGCAGGGGACAGCACGTGGAAAGTTGTCTTCCAGAATCCATGTCCATAAAGTTTGTTGTGTGGCCAAGTAGTGGTTGTCTGGGGCGGGGGAGTAGAGGTTCCTTTGGATTCAGTGAGGAATGTCCCTCCTGGTACTGGAGGGTGGTACGGGGTGTGTGTGACATGCAGAAAAACAAAAGCCACTTTTTAGTGATCTTTCCTTTTGAAGTATTTTTCTAAGTATCTTCACTGCAGTAGTTATGCATGCAAGGTTTATGCCATGTCGAGGGTGTGGAAGCTACCAAGAAGTTACTTCATAAGAAGTGAGCTGAGCACTGAAGTAAGGTCTGTGCACTAGGGCAATGATTCAGCCCAGTCATAGGGAAAAATGCTCAAAGATAAAGCAAATATTTAAGAATTTGTGAAGGAAAAAGACCCTTATGTCTCCCCCCCATCTCTCTGGATTTCATCTATCACTATTTTTAAACCATATAAATGAGTTGTAATGCCAGTCATTTCACTAACACAGATGTTTGCAATGAGCATGCAGTCAGGAAGTGTAAAGTAAAGATGAATGTATCATTATTATGCGTAAGTAAACTTTTGTGGCCCATTTGTCAGATGAAGCTGAATTACGTTCTGTCCTCCCAGATTACAAATGGCTTGTATTAAAGCAACAGCTTTTTAAGAAGGCTGGGAAAATATCCTACTCTGCTCATTGTAAATACTTTAGAGCAGAAACTTTGCCCCATTTCTTCTTTCTCAGCTTTGGAAATAAAAACTTAGGTAAAAGTGCTATTATTTCCAGTCCAAAATCCTGTTCAGTGAGTGGTTGCCAGATCCTTTTCTATCAAGGAAAGATTCTAGTAGCTATCAACTATTGCATCTATGACAAGATTCTCGAGTGATATACAGACACATTCCTCCATTTATTCTTAAGTTGCTCTTAAACACATTTTCTTTGGAGCAATGTTTCAGCCAAAGATGACAGGAAGGTATATTTTTTTCCCTTTAAACTAGTGAACATTTTAAAAAGTGAGCTATGCTTCAGTGTTTTTTGGCACACAGAATCCATCTTAATGTGGAGCACATGACAAAACGTGCCATGCTCTGTATAAAGATCTTAAGGAGAATGACTGAGCCCCAGTACCACACTGTAAATTAACTATTGTCCTTTGTCAGCACCAAGTGTGCCCCGTCATGTCAAATAACCGCAGTTGGCATTCTCTGTGTGAGCATGGCCCCATTCATTCCACCCAGCAGTGAATAATTCATATAGCAAGTATTACCCTAGGCAAAATACACTGACATCAAGAGTCATTAAACTATAGTCATCTACTGAACAAAATAGTTATTCATGCCTTCAATGTGAACCATTAAATCTTTCCAGTTAAATTTAAGAATGAATCAAATTAATTCATTTAACATGTTCTGAGCTCACAATAACATTGTTGCACACTTGTTTGGCTTTGCTTTTCCCCCTGTTCTAAACTGTTCGTACCTGCAAAGTGAAATGCTGTGCTGAGCAGTTTTTAATAAGCCTGTAAAGGGAAATATCAGGAAAGGTAATTCTTGGTCATGATTCAGTGCCCTCAGCTTACAGAGTTTCTAGTGTTACACATCGCTGGTTATTAAATGGTACAGTAGCAATGGGTAGCATTGAATACAGCTAAGTGAGCAGCGATGACCCTTCCTAAACAGCTGAACCTCCCTCCCAGCGTGCACAGGGCAGGGCACAAGTAGGAAACGAAGGACAGGAATTGCTTAGCTCTGTCCACAGAGTATGTGGTATCTGTTTAGAAGCCAGCCAGTCAGGCCTGGAGTGGCACCTCCTCAGGCTTTTCTTCCCTACATCAACTGTAGGGCATCACAGACTATGTGGAGTAGCTTGTAGCCAGCCTGTCAAAGCACAACTGGCAGCAACCCACACTCGCCTCGGTGTTGTCATGGGGGCTGAGATCGCGCGTTAAGTGTCGCCTCGCTCTTCTCTCTCTGCCTTTGGCTTATGCCTGCTTCTCCATTCCACGGTGGCTGCTTGGTGCTGGGGAGGAAGTGGGCTGCTCCGGGTGATTTTTGCGAGTCCTCACCAGGCATGTTGCTCTAGGATGATAAATAAGTAATAGTGCTGGTCAGATGGCAGAGAAGCATGTGCAAGGAGAAGGGAGGACCAGATGAGATAGGAGGGGATTAGATGAAGAGTAGTATTGCCATATGACTCAGGCTCTTTGTTTGTTTCTTTCCTTGCAATAAAATAAGTAGCTGTCTGAGGTAGTAGCAACGTAACTGTGAGTTCAAGGAACTGTCTCCATCACTGAGCCCCTACCTCACAGTGACCTTAGAAATCTCCTTTGCACATAAGGGAAGCATTGGCAGAGTCTGGGGCTGTTGCAAAGGCCCGGGAGGGACCTGCAGGTAGTTTATTTTCCTGGAAATGACAGCATTTTGAAAAATGTTTTCCATTGTTCTTTATTGGAGGTTTATCACAAGTTGGTAAAGAGCAGAAGGGAGTTTTTTGTCTGCCATAACCAAAGGGAGCTGGGTGGTGTTGGTATGTTCCTGCTTAGTCATGTTTAGTGGAGATTGTTTTGTTAAATCACAAGCATGTTAACTTGCTCCTTTAAAAATAATGTAAATCAGGTGAGGTGGGAGTGGTGCCTAATTAGGAAAAGTTAATAATTTACTCCTCTGTGAATAACTGATAATATTTGCACTGCAGGTGCTTTCCCCCACTAGCCTGATCACCTTAACCCCTTGCATGCTGGTCACTTCAGGTATCGCATGCAATGCTGGCCTGGCAGCAGGAGCATCTTCTAGTTGGGAAGGAACTGACCCGCAGTCTCCCAGTCCATGGTTTATGGACTCTTCCTCCCCCCGTTAGCATTGTCTTCATTGTCTGCCTGCTTGCATCTGCTGGTTATTTCAGTGAGTGTACAACAACTATTTCATCTCTATCGCACAAGTTCCATCACATTTTCTGTTTTTTTTTTTGTTTGTTTTTCTTCCCGGCTGTGTTTAAGTCATTTTGTTTGAGGAGAAAAAAAAGGTGATGAAAAGTTGCAGGAAAAACAATGTGTGATTTACTTGGCTGTAAGTGAAGTAGTAACCCTGTGTAGGATGAATCTCCTGCTACAAAACCCATCCTGCCCTGTGATCATTCCATGTTTGTCAAACCTAAAATTTGATGCAAAGTCCTGACGGCCTTACTGGCTCTTCATCTTCTTCAGAGATGATTTGCTTTAAAACAGAATGCTTTGGTGCAAAATATTTAGTTCAAAAGTATTTATCACATCCTCCTGGAAAAATAGATCGTATTCCAAAACACCCGCTTCCCTCATAGCAATTACAGCTTCTAATCTGTGTAACATAACACCAACAACTCCAGGTTGCAGCTTTTGTTGTGATTAGGGAGACCTGTGTGCTGTCAGTTTGGCCTCTGCTTGCTGTCAGGGCTGCTCAGTGTGTGTGAGCGAGCAGTCTGGGATGCTCATGTGGGAGGGTGGTTTTAGGGTTCAGCAGGTCAGGGAGACAGCGTGCTTCTGGTCTAGGTTATGGGACTTACCTCAATGCGGCCAGGCAAAACTGTACAAAGCTAGCCTGTTGTCCTTGTGTCAGCATCTGATCCTTTGGCAAGGTTGTCTTGCCATGGGAAATACTAGACTTGGGCCTTATGTGAGGTAGAGCTGTGTTTACTGTGAGCCTGTGAGTATTTGCATATCAGGAATGCAACTTTACAAATTTGGCTTTTGCTGTAGGTGAGATTGCTTGGGACATTCGATGACAGAATTAAGTAGTGTAGGTACAGAAGTGAGATCATCTAATGGGCATGATTAATTGAGTAACATTTACTTTGGATTATACTTCATCCAGACAAGCTGCATGGGACTGGTGCAGGGAGCAATGGAACTTGCATGCTCAGTCTGAAAGCCCAGCTTGTCCTGTGTCACATACTTGCAGCTATGCACAGGACAACTGCCCCAGTGGAAGCTGCTGCCATGGCTGCTCTCACCCAGCCTGACTTACCGAAGGCCGGAGTGGAGGGAGGGAGGCCGGGTGCTGCGCATGGGGATGCAGCAGCACGCACAACCTTTCCTCTTCTCTGAAGTTAACTGCTTAACTGGGTCCTTTGACCATTTTCCTGTCTGTTATATACAGCTCAAGGTGCAAACTACTCCTGTGTGCACGCAAGACACCTGAATTTCTTTGGAGAGGCTGCTGTGGTGCGGGGGCAGCATGTTGCAAGGCAGAGGAAAGGGCCTGTGGCTGGTGGTGGAATGAGGAGGCTACTGCAAAGATGCCTTTCAAAGGCACGTTTGCAGAAGGGAAATTCCCGCTGCAGGCTGTTTAATGTTTTAGTAAACTGACTCTCTGACTCTCTTTCCTCAATTTTGCTACAGCCCCTGTGAAAATGGGGCTGATGGGGAGGAGAAGGCTTCTCCTCTCTCATGGTAGTCATTTATTCGAACAAGTGGCTACTGTGGCCACTCCAGGGATATGAACACACATGATGGCAAAGAAACAGTGATCATGGTGGTTGTCTGTAGTAGACAAATCTCTGGTTTGCTCTCAATTTGTTCATACCTTAATTGTCAGTCAGTTTCTGGGTGAAATAATTTATTTCTAATTGTTGATGATTTTTTTAATTTGGCAGAGAAAGGCATGAGAACAGTCAGTGAGTAAACATTAATGCTAGACAAATTCTAACTCAGAAGAAGGCTCACATTTTTTTTTTCACGGTGAGTGTAATTAACCATTAGAGCAACTTGTGTAGAGATTCTGGGGATTTTGCATCACTTAAAGCCTATAAATGAAGACTGCATGTAATATAATATGCTTAAAGCAGAACTTGTGGGCTTGATTCAGAGTTGCCTGGGTGAGATTTTTTTTGCTGTTTTATGCAGCTGGACAGAGCAGATGGTCAGAAAAGCTATGAAAATAACTCCCTGTAAGAGATCTGTGTTTAAATAATCAAACAAACAAAACCCTTGAAAATGATATCCACACATGCAAAGGGATGAAAATTACATGTCCGTAACAATACTGGAAAAGGAAAAGTTGATGTCTGTTCTGACTGCCCGTTTTTGGTTCCAGGCACAGGGTGTTTGGTGGGAGAGCGCTGTGAGTGGCTGATGCTGCGAAGGGCATGGTGGAGGTGTGGGCTTCCTTGGGGGCTCTGTGCCACTGCGCTCTGCGAGCCAGAGCGGGGCTGCCTCCGCGAAAGCCAGCCTTGCATGGGAGCAGTTCTCCTGGCAATGTCACTGAGCAGTTGGAGCTCTTCATTAGGGAGAACCTAATTAGACATTCATTATTTATTACATTAATGGCCTGGCAACAAGATTTATTTCTCGACCTATTTGTTTCACAATGTGGTTTCTTTGGCAATCAATTGATATTTGGTTAGCTTAATAACTATCTTGTTAAAATTAAATTAAATGCTGCTCTGATTTAACTGTATTAAAATAAATGTTGTCATTGCTAATGGAATGCAAATAACTCTTTGAGCTGTGGCTCTGCTTTGTTGCGCTTGCCGCTGTTGGCCATGAGGCCGCTGCCAAGCCTGCCAGTGCCGCTGCAGGTGCCAACGGCGGGAGCACGGAGCCAGCAGCACTAGCAGGAGTTCCTGCAGCTCGTCAGTGTGTAGGCATCTCTGACTAGAATACCATAAGAAAACAACATTTCTTTATTTCAATGGGAAATCTGTTCTTAAAGTTTCACTCTTTGATACACCCAGTAGGCAACAAATGAAAGTTGAGTTGTCTGGCTAGGAGCTTCTCAGAGAAGATGTGGGTCCTTTTTAGCTGCTTAAAGGTTTAGAGAGGATGGGTTAAAATGAATGATTCTCAAGCTTTGTCCACAGTGTGGGATAAAGCCTGGCAGCAAGGTTGTCTCTGGGCTTGTTCATTTCCTAGCGTGTCAGGGTCCCAAATGGCAGGAACCTGCTGCATCAGCGTGCAGGACATGTCCTAGCAATAGTGAGGCATTTTCTTAGCACCTTCAAGCTCTGTAAATGCCTTGCAGCATGCCCTCCCTTCCCAGGCCTCTGGCAGGCAGCAACTGCATATCTGGACCAAGTTCTGAGTGTGTTTGGGCTGGAAGTGAGGAGCCACCAGCAGAAACCATCTCATTTGGCATAAAACTCTTCCAAGGCAAGGTGCGATCCTCGGGTAAAGGGCCTGCAAAGTAGGCAGCTGCAAGCAGAGGCCCTGGGCCTTACAGAAGTGTGGGTGGAAAGAGATGTGTCAAGGCCAAAGTCAAAATGCATTACCAAAACTTTTCATCTATACAAGTGTTCAAATGAAATAGTAGAAATAGCAGCTGGAACCTTCAGGGAAAAAGGCTTGATGTGTTGCCAAAGCTTTATGGTGAAAGGATGTACTCCGAAATACATAGTGAAGGCAGAGGCTGATGCAGCTGCCCTTTCAGCCCGTAGATAGATCATCTGGGACTTTGGCGGGAGGTGGAGCTGCTGTGGCCACACCGGAGGGATGAAACTGGGTACAAAGACCCATCGTTGCCAGTGTTACGTCTCGGAATTCTGAGAAATTTTTGTGTTTCCCAAATAAATATGAAAATGAAGGTGTAATAGTGCATGAGCAACCATTTTAAAGAGTTTTTTTTTCTTATGCACAGGTAAATTTTTAATTTGTATCCTCAGTTGGAGAATTTGTACACACAAGTTCTTGTTATAGAGTTACATTTATGGTGAGCTGCAAGAACACTTACTTGAATTTACGAATCTGGAGTAATGCCTAAAAAATTCTTTCAAATAACTGAATTGTAAAAAGCATCAGCAATTCCCAGTCTTCCCCTCCAAAAGCATATGTGTGTCCAGATATGTAGTATTCATGCAAACTGTTGATGTCCAGTGGTAAAGACAAACTCCTAACAGAAATCATGCTGCACCTTGTAGCATTTATATTTTTGCCCATCTGAAATACCAGCCTTGACAAAGGTGCATGGAGCACAGTTGTTAGTCAAGATTAAATACAGAACTGGAGCTGTATTGCCTCCCCAGTCCAGACATGACCATTTCATCATACCCTGAGGATTTTGACCACCTTTCCGGATGTACTGATGCAACAGATCTAAGCCTGCATGACATAATAGGTTGGATGAGGAAGTAGAAAAAAAAGAAAGGAATAAAATTCAGTTCAGTATGAAATGTCCAAACATTTAAGTTTGATGGGTCTTTTAATAATATAGTTAGATGAACAACATATGATGCCTATGCTGTATTAATCTTCCAAAGCTTGATGCTTCACATGGTTTTCCAGCAGCTTTCATTTATTGAATTTCCTGCTTAGATTTTTAGTGAAAAGCAAGGAAGATTATGAAACATGCCCTTTTTAATTCTGATTTAATTGCACACAATGAGCTAAATATATCATCTGCTACAACTACAGCTAGTACATTGTTAAATATTATTTTTACAATAGAGTGCCAATATTAATAATATTTGGTATAATTAGCACTAGATTACAAAAATATTTACATGCAGCTTATTAGAAAGTGATATGATGTATTTCTGTGTTGATTGACTGTGTAGGTGACTAGAGAGTATGAAACAGTTTGCAGCCCATATCCTGGATTTTAAAACTTCCAGATTTGTTTGTTTATTTTTAGTAAGAATTAAAAGCAAGTCCCTGACACCGCTTTTGTGGTAGCATTTCATAGAATAAGCCCATTCAGGCTTTTCGTCTGACCAATCTGCCCTTTCATAGTTATACTTAGCCTGCCTGAATTCCCTAAAGTTTGATTTCTTTTTTTCTTCTCTATTCTTTAATCTGCCAAGAATTATGAAGGAAAGATTGATCCCACCTTGTGGAGGAGGCCTGGATATGGTGGCTTCCGTGGGGCCCCTCCAGCTTTATTTTCCTGTGGTTCTGTCTAGTGTGGAGCTGTCGCACATCCAGCTTGCTTGTGGTGAGGGCAAACCAGCGCCTAGGAGCACTTTGCTGTAGTTCGAGGGCAAAAAGAATCGAGTAGCTCAAGCCATCAAGCCTTTCAAACTGTTGTGCTGCTGAGACAGAGCAACACCGGGCTTTTGTGTGGGTCAGATCCTCCTCTTTTCGGTGACATTGCCCTGAGTAATTTAGCCCAGAGCTGAACCCCAGATTTGAGACTGCATTTGCTGACAGCCAGGGATTCACTGCTGCAGTATTCGGCAGCTGTGGTGCTGTGCTGTAATCGCAGAAAACTCAGAGGAGCTGCCTGATGTTGTCCACCCTGGAAACCCGGCAGTGGCTGGTGCGAAGCTGTGCTGAAGAGCAGTGTTGCCAGATTTCATCTTGGTTAGAGATTTGTCTCCCCTTGCCCTAGCTCGCTCCTGACCTTTGATGATGACAGGAAGCATTTGCTAGTTTGAAGTGACATTTGGCTTTCCAGGGCCACCCAGTATCTGGCCTTGCCTCTCCAGACCTACAAGTGCTTCCAGGTGTTTGGGGCAGAGCCATACAGGAAAGACAACAGCTTGCTGCCACTTGCGTGGTCCATAACATGGAAGACAACAGCAAACAGGACACATTGGGGACTGTTGTGGGGGGTATAAAGTTTGGGGCTGATGAACCCGTAGGCAGCAGCGGTTGGGTAACCGGAGCAGAGAGCCACGGGGTAGCATAATGCTTTGCACTTAGGTAGCATTCGGACGTTTGTAGCTTGCTGCGTGCACCTGTACGAGCTGCAGCTCAAGCAATGCCTGAACTTCCTAGCGCTTCCTGGAACGCCTCTGTGAGAGCAGGCTTTACTGTGTCTTTGCTGTAGTCACTGGACTGGTCTGTGTTTAGCAATAGATCTAAGCAGAGTGGAAAGTAGCAGTAAAGAGCAAGAAAAGAAGGGTGAAGTGAACATGAACTAGTTTCCGCAGCCTTTGACAGCTTCTCTGGTGGGAACAATGAGTAATTTATGTAGTGTTCCCCACTCCAGATTACCAAGTGGCGAGACTGAAACTGGGAAACACTCCAGGTTTAAATCTAAAACAACAAAGGGGATATTTGTAGTCCTTTGTGTATTCTGTTATTGTATTCATTTTTATTAATTTCCTGATACTGAAAGTATTTGGGGCAGGGAAGACGGGACTTCCTACACTCTATTGTGGTGGCAGTGGCTGTGAGGCATTGCGGCAGCCCGTGCACCAGTGCTGCTCGCCATTGGGCCTGGGCAAGACTCCTGTACAGGAGTCCACAAAAAATAAAAATATCACAAAATACTTTGAGTCTGTGAGTGAGTCAGAATGCTGCTTCAGGTCCATCTCAATACCCATCTGGCTTTTCTCCAAAAGACTGGGCTGCCAGAACAACAAATAGTAACCATGAAGCACCCAAGAGCATAGCAAGGATGCAGAATGAATCCTTTGCTCTCTGATCTCAGTACATAAGTCAGCTCCTCACTGTAACACCTGTATGTGTCTAATAGAAATGGCCTTGGTTTGTGACTGTGCCCATACAGCCCTTCTCACCTACAGAGTCATCATTTTCTGCGAAGAGCAGTTGAAAGGTAGTTGGTGGTCTTTGCATCCTTCAGATGAGTATGTGAAAAGGGGACCCCCTGGTCAAAAGGAGGCAGCAACCCCTGGTTTGTGGAACCGGGGGCGATCCTCTGTGCAGGGATTACAGCTAGTGCAGGCAGCATCTTTTTGTTCACTTTGCGGTATAGCATTTTCGTTTTCTCCATTAATTACGAACTTTTGTGTGTGTGTGTTGGCCTAATGAGTATTGATGATAGACAGTATGCTGTGGAAATTCTCCTGTTCTGTAAAATCATAGAATCACAGAATCACAGAATGAATCATAGAATCATAGAATGCTTAGGGTTGGAAGGGACCTCTAGAGATCATCTAGTCCAACCCCCCTGCATACGCAGGGACACCTAAAGCACGTGGCGCAGGACTGCATCCAAGCAGGTTTGGAAGATCTCCAGAGAAGGAGACTCCACAACCTCTCCGGGCAGCCTGTTCCAGTGCTCTGTCACCCTCACTGTTAAGAAATTTTTCCTTAAGTTCCTGTGGAACTTTTGGTGCTTCCGTTTCCGGCAATTTCCTCTAGTCCTATCAGTGGCCACCACTGAAAAGAGACCAGCACCATCCTCTGCACTCCCTCTCTTGAGGTATTTATATACACTGATTAGATCCCCTCTCAGCCTTCTCTTCTCCAGGCTGAACAGGCCCAGCTCCCTCAGCCTCTCCTCATAGGGCAGATGTTCCAGGCCCCTGATCATCCTTGTGGAAATCAAACGAACAAACAAAAAAGAATGAACAAAATTCAAATAAGCTTCCTAAAGGCCTTTTCCTGTTCAACAATTGTAGTATAAAAGTTTTAGGAGGATTTTTATCAGAGGGAGGGGAGAAAAAAAAATGGAATTTCGCCTTGCAATATACTTTTGCCTGTTTTGCAACTAATGAAATCATTTGCTACCCACAACACTTAAGGGTTTATTACTTCGCAGATTGCAAGTAACCTCTTTGGGTAACAAACAAATTTAAATGTATCCTAATTTCATTATTCACAGGAGCTAAGATTATAGGAAGTAGTGTTACTTTTCCATTGGAAATCTTTATAGGCAATTTCCTTAAAATGAGTGAGCACACTTGGAGTTGAAGGCAGCTGGGAGGATGGACTCCCCATACTCCCATGAGCATTTGATAATCATTTAAGGAAGGAAAGTGAAAACAGATCATCTATTTTTTTTTTCCCCTTACAATTTCTTTTCATGTTCCAATTTACCATTTTAGCTCCTCAGGGTCTCAGTTTGTCTGACTTTAAAATGGATAATTTCCCTATCCAGACACTCTCAGAGTGCACTAAGGCTTATTTAACATGCAGCAATAATTATTGTTGTAGCCACCTCCAGTGCAGACCTTTTCCATCAAAAGTGCTCAGAAGTGCTCAAAGGGAGTAATCATTATTCTAATTTTATAAGTGGGGAAAATGAAATGTAGAGAAATTAAGTGAATTGTCAAAGCCAACCAGCTGCAGTGCCCAGGCTTCCTCGAGCTCGCTGCTCTTCCTCCTGGGGTGCTGAAATGAGAATTTAAGGCAAACACTGGAGGCATTTCTGGAGGACAGGAATCTCTGGGTTATTTGAGTTATTGCAGATCCTTGCACAGCTTTAGGACACAGCCTTGCCTTTGTGAAGGGTGAACTCCCTGCAGAGTCATCTTTATGCGTTTGCAGGTGAGATTAATTCTTCAGGCAGGGGCAAGACTGATTCTGTCTGTTGCTGTAAGAAGAGAAGTGTCCACAGTTCTCTTCTGTAGTATTTGATATTAAAATGTTCATAATACAGCTGCTTATGTACTCATCCTCATCCTGTCCTCCTTTCATCAATATAAATCTAAATTTTCTCTTGGTTTAAGCAAAAGGCTAATATTTCTTTCCATCCCACACAAACTAATGTTGCAGTACCTGCAGTTAACTTAAACACTACTAACAAAACCTTTTGCAATGAATTGGAGGCAAGATGATGTAAAGTGACTCACGGTTTATACACAAGTATATGAACGCCAAACTAGCCTTTGGATAGCTATGGATAATTCTTTCTGTCCTATAAAAGACTGGTAGCTCATACTGTTTTTAGTATTTTAGTTGCTGGGATTTCATACTGATTATGGTATTTATTTAAAATAACAAGCTATGCAAGTCAGTCCAATTCAGAAGAACCCCATTGCCATTTTTCATTATGAGGCACAATTAGTGACAAAATTACATTGTTAATGTCCGTGGGTATCCTGAATATTAGACCTGTGTCTTGTGTGTAGTTCTCCGTTATTGTTACCTGGGAACTGTCTACTTAGATTCCTTCACCTCAAATCTTTACCAACCAGAAATTATAACTTGTAAAACAGACATGCTGTTTCGTTACAGTGAATCAGTGGTTTTGCTCAGCCCTCTTTTTGTGTGTTGTTAAAAATAAAAGTTCTCTGCATCCAGCATGAGTGCTGCTGAAGATTATGAAATTTTGAATTGAATCCTGAGTGTGAAGGCGGAAGTTAAGCCTGCTGAAAGATTGTGGCTCCATGAGACATTTCTTCAAAGTTGGAAGTGAGGCGAAAGGACATGGTTGATGGATTTTTGGTATCTATCTGGAAAAGACTTGTATGATGGACTGGATTTTGGTCTCCGTTTGGTCTCCAGGAGATTGGATCTTATTTGCTGATACAAGTGGGTGTTGGTGTGGACTGTGTTCTGTTGAATTTTTGGCCAAGTTGTGACGCACATCTCCTGTTCCTTTTCATCTCTGATGCTCCTAGAATATAACTCAATTTGTACCTTAGCCTGTACTTTCCTTTCCAAAGATCATGTGTTTTCTTCCTGCAAACACAGGACAATGCTCAGGACCATGCAGCAGTCGTGGGTGCTTGTTAAATAGCAAGGTTTGACTTGATCTCCAAGAGATCCTACAGATCTATAGGGTAATTCAAATTAGAAAAACTTCAGAGTTTTAATTAAAAGATGCATATATGCTAGTACACAGTGTTCTTAACAGTCTTAAACTCTGAAGTGTTCCTTTGAAGAAGCAGACTATCATTGGTGCCCATACAGTACAGTCTGCCTGGGTGAGGGGTCTCTCAGTGGAGCTCTGTCATGCGGCTCTGGGGGCATCGTGGCCGCACAAACGGCACTCGTGTACATATAGTGTGTTACTCAAAGGCAGGTTCAAGCTGTGTGTGAACAGAAGTTACTTCCCTGGGAAACTAAACTGCAGCTAATCTAAACAGGATGCTTGCAGGAGATTTTAGTCAATGTATCACTAAAGGAGAAGAAAGCCTGTGAGAAGCCTTCATTCTGAGTCCAGTTTTAACATATTCTTCATTTCTATCTTTCCACATGGACCAAACTGAAACCAATCTGCCTTAAATTTCATAGTCAAGATTTTGTGCCAAGATTATATATAAACTGGGTCAGCTATTCAAAGCTAGTAATTTATATGAAAACTGGGTTTGTACTGGTTTGTTGTTATCTAAAATGACTTGACTAATGTTTCATAAAAACAAACTTTTGCCTGTGGATTGCTCTGAAAGTGGCCAGTGCTGCAGATGTATTTGCATGTTGCTCTGTATCTTGTGAGACTGGTCGCTTCAGCCATCCAGGCCTGTTTCTAGGTCACCAAAGCAGAGAAAGGGAGCGTAGACTTTGCTACGCTTTAATCTATAACTTTGATTAAGACATTGATTTAGATCCTGTGATTTGAGACTCTGACATCTGCTTCTACTCTACGACATCTGTTTCTCTGCACTGTGGTACCTGGCTAGAACAGTAACCCAGTGTGGCCAGGCCCCCTCCATGCCAGCTGTGCCTATTGTAGGTCATGCTTCGGAAACAGGTCCTAGCACCTGATGTGCTGTTACAGGCATGGATGTCAGCTGCGTGCCCAACATAAAAGGAAGTGTCAGCCTAATGCAGATCAGTTTATGGACACACAGGAACATGTGTGAAACTTCATAGATCATCAGAAGGTGTTTGCAAGCAACAGCATCATACTTTGTTTCATCAGTTAAGCTAGTAAGTAAGCTAGTCTCAGCTCTTTCCAGTGCTGGAATGCTAAGAGATTACTCCAGACCTTATTTTTTCTTGTTCTTAGAAATCTTGGTTTCCAGCCTCCCTTTTAATTTAGTCTATTTTTTTAACCATATCTTTTAATTTTAAATTGTGAAAAGAAAAAGAAATAGCCAATTTGCTAAGCTTTTTTTGGTGAAAATGGTCATTGATGCCTATGGTTTAACAGGCATGATGTTGAAGGGCTTATGGTTGGACTCCATCTTGAACATCTTTCCAACCATAATGATTTGATGATTGTGCTCGTAAATGCCATAGTGACTGAAGTAATGGGTGCACTGAGTTCTTTATATCTTCCTTGGGTGAGAGCAGGCACAGCTTCAATGATCCTGCACACCCCTCACACGGGGTTCAGCCTGTGGCAGACCCAGCTGGGAGGAACTACAGCCAGAGGCCGGGGAGCAGTAAGGAAAGCAGAAACCCCTGCTTCTTCTGAAAGAGCAAGGCAAATACCTTTTAACCCCCATCAGAGGATCTCCCCCAAGATAGCAGGCGTGATTATGGCAGACCAAAGGCAGCTGCTTGGCAGGTGAGGGCCAATACGAGAGTGCAGCTGCACGACCCAGCGCACATGTGGGAGTCCAGCTCCCCCTCCATAGCCTGGCACCCACCAGGGCAGCCTCTCCCTGCAGCCTCCAGCCATGCATGGTCCTCTCGCATCCACACTTGCTTTTCCCCTACTTTTTTCCCTGGAATTGAAGCCTTGACGGCTTTGGGGCAGGCTGCAGAGCAAAGCTGGCTCCTTGCAGAAGGGCCTCATCTCCAGCAGTCCTTGTTTTAGGGACGTTCCTTACTGATGACGGGCACGCAGACTGTGGCAGAGCTTTAAGGAGCACATAGGTGCACGTAAAAAGCAAAGGGCCGTTTCACATTTAGTCATCAGCTGTTGTAGAATGCATTAGTCCTCTTGCAGAAAGTCATCATTTAGTAACAGAAAATTGCCATTTTGTTCCAAGTAGACTGAATTTCTATAAAAGAATAAAATCTCTTAATTAGAGTTAGGAAGAAGCAGAATATCATGCCCTTAATGAGAAGGCAGTAGCTGCCGCAGTTGGAGGGCAGGGAAGGGGTGTCAGGCTGAACTGGAGCTGCTGCAGCAGGTGCCCTGTGGGAGCTGCGGTGCTGGAGCGCGGCACTGCCCTGTCTCTGTGCAGAGGGGAGGAGAGGAGAATCCACCTGTTCTGGCAGCCAAGCTTTTACCTGAATGTGCTGTAATTGCAGCACATTGTCAACGCGCTTTAGGCCTGAGCCACTCGCTGTCATTATGGAAGACTCTGATTTTTGCCAGTGGACTATGAGTGTTGGACTTTGTGCAGATTTGGCTCTAATGCAATGACAATTTGATCCGTTTTGTCTGTGTGATTTTGAAATGTTGTTTTTATTGTTAGCATTCTGGTACAAGTGACCCCCTGCAATACATCTTTTATTGATCTCTTCATTGTCTCTATTTGTTTTAATTAAATGACATTGCTATGTATTTGACAAAGTCCTCCTATTAATTTGTAACTCAAACTGAGGTTATGTGCTCTGGACTTCCTCTGGTGATAACAACATGTGTGTAAATGGAGCAGAATCCCAAACTGAAAAGTGATGTAGAAGGCAAGGACAGTATAAACGTCAAAGTGTGTTAAGTCGAAGACTGAGGCAATTCTGCATCAATTCATTATCAGCCATCACCACCTAGTGGCAAAAAGGTTCAAACTAGATTCATCTGCCAACTTGTGCCTTTTTTGTTTTTCTTTTTCTTTTTTTTTCTCTCTCCTTAAAAGCCAATTCGAGACTGGCTTTACGTTAGTAGGGTTGATTCTGAACTTGCGCTAGCTTTAATGCAGTGTGAAATGCCAGGGAACCGCCCCAGATTCATGCAAACTGATGCCAGAATTGACTTGTACATGGGACCTTGTAGATGCCCTGACTGCATGTGCTGAGAAAGTTTGCTGGCTTTTACCAGGACACAGTAGCTCCACTCCTGAAATTCAAGAAGATCAGAATCCATGACTCAGATTTCTTATACTTACAACTAAAGGAAAAGAACCTCTGACCCTAAATGAGGCAATAATCCATCTTCTGTAAGCCCTTTCTGAATGGTAGCATAACAAACATGAGGTGGGAATACTGTATGGGGGGGATGCAAAGAGCATCCCTGTTTCCTTGTTGAAAAAATGCTTAACAAAACAGGAGTTGCTGAATTCCGCTAAAGAATAGATGGAGGGAGAGAGTATATTGCTGCCCTGATCTCTTTTCTTTAACACGTATCACTTAATCTGTCCTGATAGGCTCAGTTACATCATCCTTTTGATTTTCTCCACCTACAGTTTTGAGAGCTTAAACTCCTGTCTGTCCTTTAGTAAACATTCTGCCTTGTTAACTTGGACCTGGGCTTTGCTGCGTGTTTGCTGCCCTCAGCTGTCCTCTTCAGAGCAGAATCTGTAGGGAAAAGCCAGGTCATGTCTTGTGACAAAATTTTATTTAGCTAGAAAAAATATCTGCAAGAAAACTTGCTCCTGGCAGCCCAGTGTGGTCACCATGGCAATTAAATTACATGATAAAGGAGTTATAGATCCTTCATTATAGTGGATTTTATTTTTAATTTCTTTATTTTCTAAAGGATAAAATGTTTAAGCACTTAGGAGTGTGTCTGCAGGGTGCTTTGCTGGCAGATAAAGCTTTCTCTGCACTTTCTGATCAACTCAGAGCATTGCTGAAATGTTCCCTCTGCCTCCAGGACACTGGAGAAGGGCCGGTAGAGCTCACATGTGCTCACCCACTATTCTTTAACATGTGCTTGCAGTGGCTTTAAATCTTGTTTTCTTGGACTGTGGCCGCTCTTCCTGTCATCCCAGGTCTTTGCTGGGCCAAGCAGCTGGGCAAGGCGAGCGGCGCATTCCCAAGCCGGGGCAGCAGCCGCAGCAGTGCTGGGAGCCAGAGTATTCAGGCCATTTGTGCAAAAGTGATTTCAGTGCCTTTGAAATCTGAACAGCTCTGGCTGCAGTGGCCAAGCTGCAGGTGCAGCCCAATGCACTGCCCTGCACCCTACTTTGAGGCGGCACACGGCAGTACATAGGCATGGCACCGTTTGGCCCTATGGTCTAAGTGCATGTTTAATTAGACAGAGGCCTGTTGCATGGCCCTCCCTGTGCTGATGTGGCTGTATCTGTCACAGGGGCTGCTCACGTTGCTGCCAAGTCCCTGGTGTTGCCTGGTGCCTTTGACTGAAGGCAGAAAAGGGGCGCGGGGCTGTGTTCCTCCCTGCCTGGCTACTGCTGTGCAAGAGGGAGCCTTGCCTGCCATTTGCAGACCTTTCGTTGCTGCGAAACAAAATTATGCCACGTCCTGTCCTTTTATAACGATTTTAAAGGATTTTCCAGTAGTTTGTGAGTGGCAACTCCTGCTCTTTAAATAGCAGCTTGCCTCTGAATGTGTTTTTGAATAGGACGGATGCCACCTACTTTCATCCTTCTGAAAACTGGATGTCTGGTTTGCACTTGTCATTCAGGCTCCCTGCCATTGCCCATGACACACACATTGTGGGAGCCATTCCTGTGCAGCGTATGATCGTGATCTGCTGCTATCCCGCAAGGTGCAGCTCAAGGGTCTATGTGTGGGTGCTGAACATTTGGGATGCCCAAATAGCACCCGAGGGGGAGCACAGACAGGTAAAACCCATGCAGAAAGGGTGGTGTTATCCTATCCAGGATCTTACCCCAGAATCCCAAAAAAGATTAAAGAATCAGCAAAATAATGTGTGTTGGTGAGCCGGTGCTGGTGGCAGCCCTGAGCAGACAGTAAACAGGAAGGGCTGTGCTGGCACAGAACCCCCTGCATCAGCCTGCTCCAAAGCCCCTGAGCACAATTACTCATTTTAAGACAATAATCTGTAGTTTGGACAAATACTGTGCATCTGAGGAGTTTCTTGGAAGTCCTGGTCCTGAAGGGCATGCTTTTGTGTTACTGTGAAATCAGTTGTTTAGGCTTCAAAAACACATTCCTAAACAGTGATATTGGGGATGAATGCATCAATTTAAAGATGCTCTACAATGACATAGGTCATCAATTCTAAGAAATGGTGCCCCATAACAAGTCTCTCCTCTCCCACTGCCACTTCCTGGGTACTGTGGAGCCATCCTGGTCTCATGCCGTCCGCAGTCCCTCCATACCTGTCACTCCCACCTCTGCAAGTGGGTTTCTTGGGCAAGCTCTGGGCTCCTCTCTCTCTCCCACCTCAAAAGAGCTCTACCACTTCCATACTGTTTAATGGACCTGAATTCTTTTTTCTTCCTTGTTATGAAAAAGTCAGGCCAGCTTTTATCTGTCTTTGCCTCGAATGGAGGCAGCGGTGGGGAGGAAAAGACTTATCAAGCCAGTGACTGTGTTTACCCCATGCTGCTTGTTTCTCTCGTCTTGGAGAGACATACGAATGAAAAATTGAGAGATCAGAATAATAATGATAAAGGCTGGATAGAGGGTGGCATTAGCAACAAAATGGGAATGAACATTTTGTTCTTATCACAAGATCTATTTTTAAAGGCTCATTGTATGTTTCATGTCATAAAATCACTTGTGGGTTTATTTTTCCTCAAAAAAAAAAAAAAAAAAGGCAACCCATGCCTACTGAACAAAGCACTAAAATAGACCACTCCAACCACTTCAGACAGGATGTATGGAAATAATCAGCATTAGTCTGATGTAAGAATGAAAAAGTGAACAGAAGCAACTATTCGGTGACGCAGAATAAAGAGAGAGAATAGCAGAATTTTGCTCAAGTAGATTGAAAGAGCTGCTACCATTGGAAGGGATCATTAGTGATGATAGAAGCGGTAAATTTGTTTGACCTAGTAACTGCTTTTATTGGTGGCCATCCCTTTGAGTACAAATACCCAGCTTAGTATTTCCAGTAACTCTCCTGGGAACAAAATAAACGTGTTTAGATCTCCCTGGCAGGAGGAGATGATGTTTGTGATGCAGATGCAGAGAACAGGGCAGATGCCATTAAGTGCTTTAAAAACACTCTTTCTCTTCAACTGGCAGGAGCATCTCAAAATTATTGTGATGGTTCTGTATGCAGCTATAATTAAAGATCTGTCTAGGTTTCAGTTAGTTTCTTGTTTTCCTGACTTATAATACTGTGTTATCAGTTGGAACATTCTGTCTTAAGCAGGAAGCTCACCCGTAAGGGCCCTGACAGTATACATACTGCTCTGGGGGGTTGTTTTCTTGCTGGTGTTGTAAGCAAGATGTGATTTAAAAAGTGTATGGGGAACCTAGGCATCCAGATCCTACTGAACTTTGCTTTGGCATGAACATGTCTTCAAAGCACCTCATAGGGCAAAATGTGCTTCATATTCAAAGATTAGGGGTCAACTTTAAACAATTTCAGATCATTTAACTTCTATTTTAGATTTTAATATTTGAAAATTGACATTTTCCTACTCCACTATAATCTCCTCCCAAAGTCATCCCCTCTGCCCTTCTTTTCCCCGCTAGGACCAGTTACTTTCAAGCTAGTAATTTTTAAGATTTTTTTTTTTAATAAGAAAAAGCAGATTTTTTTTATTATTGTTAAGTGTTTAATCTCTGTTAATGGCAGGTGAAGGGTAGGTTGATACTGGCCTTGCAGCGGGCAAGTCTTGTTGATGACCAGACATTCATTTTAAAAATGGTTTAGTAAATTGTGTCAATGTGACTGTGAAGGAGCAGTTAAGCTCCACACCTAAGTTCCACAGTAGGTTCTCTGCCCTTCACTTCTTTTGGTGTGACTCTCTTGCACCATCTTTGCCTCTGATTTTACAAGTTACCTGGCCATGAGGGCCTCGGGGATTATTGTCAAGCACTAGTACAGTAAGAGAGAGGTAGCGGGACTCCGGCTTTTTTTCTGTCCTGTTGGGTAGGCTTTTGTAAAAAACATTTTATTTTGACAGAACTAATCAACACAAGAACTGAGAAATATATCTTTATTATTAGAATATTTATATTCTAAAAATGTTTCTCTGGGGTTATAGTACAATCCATTTTTTTTTTATCATCAACTAACCTGGCATTTGTTCAGCAAATAACCATTAGCTTAGGATCTGAAAAGTTGAAGAACATGCAAAATCTTTTATACTTTTTTTAGTCTTCTGCTTGACTCCAAGGTGTCAAGATTTTAACATGATAAATAACAAAATAAATCCCATTCGTGAACTAGTAGTTGCACTTAACTTTGGTGAATAACAGTGCAGATAGGTATTTAAAAATACAAAAGAATCCTTTCAGTGTCAAGTGAATGATGAAACAGATTAATGTATTTTACTTTATTTCTTTCTAAAGTTCATCATTACCTTCAAAAAGAGTCACTTTTCATTTTTTAAAAGGATGAGGGAAACGATAAAAAAAAAATAGTGTTTATATTATGTGGCTTACCTAAAAAGTTCTCCATAACAGACTATCTGATCAAAATAACCATGCAACACAGCTAATAAATCCTTTTCACCAGCACACAATGCCTAGCATAAGGCTGAATCTGGCCTTATGAGATAGCCAAAAAAATACTGAAATGTAATTGCAACATAAATACCTGAATTGGTTTTACAGTGTGACCTTCTCTTGAAACGGTGTTGAGAAACTGTACACATGTTAACTGATTGTCCCGAAAACACTCTTTAAATAAAAGTCACTAATAGTGGTTTCATTCCCTGCTCTCTACTTTCTGGGGACTCGACACACTGAAAAATGTACAATATCTGTAATTACTTGATCTTAGCTGGCTGCCTGGTCATCATCTGCTTTAAAAATATTGCAACTCACATGCTTATTGCAGCAGTAATCATAGTGATTCACTGTCTTTAAATACTCAATTCTACTTACAGTGATAGTTATATATATAAAAAAATTCACAAATCTTTATACACATACTGTAAAAATCACCTTCCACTAAAACAATTTACATCTGCTATGAGCATTTAAAAAATAAATTACACAGACTTGTTTCACCTATTCTTTCTGTTTCTTAAGAAAACTAATCTCATCACTATCAACAGGATGTTCATATTTGTAAACATGGCAGAGGGATTCATGTTACCAAAAAACAGTATGCCCCAAAAAATTGCCTTGATAAAAACTCTGATGAACGAGGATCCTTTTAATTGGCACAAAGCAATATAAATGCATGTATGCCAGTGCAAAACAACTGTCTTGTGATCTTCTCTAACTCTCCTACAGGGATGTATGAATTCATCATAGAGATAAAAATTTGATGGGCTTATATTATGATTGTAGCCAATTTAGGCCTTTCATGCCTTAAAGTAAGTGCCAAGTGTTGAACTTGTTACTTTACCTCTTCACTTGCTACTGTTAAAAACCTTTGGCTGCGATCTAGTAGAGAAATGCTTCCTCTGCCTCAAAGAGCTGGTGGGCGCTGAGGTGCCAGGGCCTTGGTCTTGGTGCTTGCGGGCACCACAGGATGGTACCTACAGCAAAACCAAAAAGCTGCTGGGGTGCAACAGCTGTGCTTCAAACAGCAGAGCAGCTCCAACTTGCACTAACAGAGAATGCAGTTGTTGGCAAGATCGAGCTGCTCAACATATGTAATAAAGTGTGGAAATGTGCTCGATTGGGCTTCTAGCAGAAAGCTCATTATAGCAGTCTTCTGCTATAAACAGCCTTCATGTCAACTCAAGTGCACTTTTTTTTTTTTTGCATCTAAATCTGTTTGTGCATGTGACAGTTAATCATTGCCCGTATACCTACCTATTCACAAAGACTGAAGAGTTGGGTGCTGATTAAATGGATTCTTCCAAATTTCAGCAATGGCATAGATGGAAAATAAATAACCAAGCCACATGCTGCCACTAAAATAATAAAAAAATAGCCACAGTACTGCCCAGCAAGATAACTGCAGTTATTTAAAATAAGCTCTATAAATAAATAGATAGAAAAACCTCAATGCAAACTGAAAAACAAAGACACTTCTCTTATAACGCCCAAAGTGGGAATGGAGTTACTAAATAGTATATAAGTATTCCATACTATATATATTTCTATATAATATATTTGATATGTTTTGGTGTGGCCAGATGGATAGGAAAAAAACACAATGATTAACTTCAGTCAGTATTTGCTCTGTTGAAGCCAACCTCCTGTGTTATTATATATGTCATTAACTGTCCCTATAGTGGTTTGGCCTTTTTACCCATCTTAGATTTTGCAATCACCTTTCTGGCAGAGCAGACTAGTTCAGCTTTCTTTTGTGGTCTCCATAGTTCTCTTGGGCAGTCAACAGGTTCATAGAAGTATTTGACTGGCTGGATGCTGTTTTTTTCATCCTTTACTTTTTTCAACAAGATTCTTCCTTTCTGGAAGGAATGAGGCTTTGTGTCAGGGATGTTATATGAAGTGTTTTGACTTCCTCGGCTCCTGAAATTAAGAATAATGATTATTTGTAATTACTGTTGAGTCTTGAAAAGTGAAAGGTGTCAAAAATGTCCCAAACCCTTAGATTTTTTGAAGAGAGAAATAGCCTTTTTTTTTTTTTTTTTTTAAACAGAACCAGGTTGAAAGGTTAATAACTAATATTAGCAAGATGGACTGTATTTCTCAAAACTCAAAAGCATCCCTCACTAAAAGAACCCTTACATGTGTTACTGCTGAACCTTCTTCATGCATAGTGCCCTATGCTTTTATTCAGAATACCATTCTGTTGATTTTTGTAGTGTTGTCACTTTGCTGAGGTCCATATACCCTTAGCTCGATGATCTCAGGGGATTTTAAAGATACATGTGTTCATGGCAACTTGCTGCAAAAAATGAATACCCCATGTCTTCAAAAGACAGTATGGCACCGGCAACAATAAAAAGCAGATGCTGCAATGGTGCTGATTCCTTGGTGGGGGTCTCCTCAGTGGGGAATCGCCTTGGTGGGATCTCAGTGTTGTGACAACATGGCCAAGTCCCAGTGCTTGATGCTACTCAGAGGTTGGTCTAACAGGTTTGGCTCTAAAATTTGACTACAAAACTTCAGCTTTGGCTTTAGGGTTTGATCTGAAACATGAGAAAAGGGGAGTACTGTAACTGGTATAGACAGGGGAATAAAAGCTTCAGACCCGAACTAAGCTGAATTCTCTTTCCTGACTGTGATGACTCAAGCCTGGTGAGAGCTGCTGAAACTGGTGTGCTTGGGTGTAGTTGGAACATGGCGCCTGGTGTTGTGAACCATGCCTTCTGCTCTGAAATGTTATGTTGAAACTACAGTTCCACAGTTTAGTTCAATAAGAACTTTACAGTTCCCTGTTAACACAATCCTGAAATGTTTTACAGCAGATGCATATAGTAAAACAGCAGCACTATGAATTTAAGGCATCAGCTCATGAATACCCAGCTCCCATGACTGAAGTGAAGAGCAGATGTGCTGATGTACAAACTATGTTAAGAGTTCCCATAGGAACTATTCTCCATAGCTCATTGTTTCTGGAAACCATGTATCTGTAGTATTACTTGTCCTAGGACTGAACAGCACACACTTGACAGAGAAGGTTATGCAAAAAGCTGCAGCTCTTTAAGTGCATGCAGCTCAATCCCTTGCCCCTCAGGACCTGCAGCTGCACTTTCCAGTCTCCCCGGTGCCATCCTCCAAGGTGAGAGTTCCTTGTTATAACAGCCACTGGTATTGTCCCACTTTAAAGCAATCTGCTACTCTCCTGGCTATGAGCAATCACCTCATATAGCCACACAGAGACCTTCCATTTGATCAGCAATAGCAAGAAGAGCACCACCAAAATGTCTTCCCCTTCTCTTGTATGCTCTTCCTCCAAATTTGGCCTGATTTGAAACCTACTCTTTAAAAGACCAGAAGGGTGTCATGAAAGCTTCTGTAATTGTCGGCAGCTTTGCCAACCAGACTTCACTGTGACGATGTTTCTAGGGGAAAGAGCTGTGCAGATCCAAGCTGGAGCTTATAGGTGCTGTGAAATGCTAGATCAGGCCTGGGCTCTTGCCAGTGTTTGGAAATTACCTGCTGAGGTACAGGTTTTGGTCATTCTGATTTATAACAATTTCTTAGACACAGCTTGCTAAGGTCTATTAGTTATTTGTTGTTAAAACACGTAGTGTTCTGTTTTTCTCAGATGTTGCTGTTATGAAGAAGTATAATTTATCCCCAACATGCATGCAGGTTTTCTTGCAACAGGTGATGGTAGTCACTCCACTGCAGCACTGAAAGATACTATTAGACCCAAAACAGATCAAAGCTAAGATGATCAGTGGGGATAGCCTAAAAGAGCTAAACTGTATTTAAATTAAATGTACTTATAGTGGAGAAAATGAACTGCAGTTCCTAACTCATAATATGAGAAAAGGCAGCTAAGGCTAATGAAAATTAACAGGGATTTCAAAGTCCCAGACACGTGATGAGGCAAAAAGTTTTGTGGGAATTAGAAGCTGAGGGAGAGAAACCCAAACTAGTGTTCCAGGGAGCGAAGATGTGCTGTCTGACCCACATTCAGCCAAGCAAACTCCAAACCAGTCACCAGCAAAGACACAGATACCCTGGAAACCAGCCCTATTAGTCTTGCTGCTCAAAAACCAACTGCTTGAGTAACCTGAGATGTTGTTAATGTCCCACTTAAGTCAGGACACTTGTTTGCTTACACGTGATTTCTAAGCTGACCATGTTACTGCCAGTTAGGAAATGACAACTGTCTCTCTCCTACCTACAGAAGGTTAGAGATATTTTCATTTGAAACAGGGCCTGTGTTCCCTGAGGAACTGAGCTTTGCAAAAAGCTTATATAGTTAAACAGGAAGAAGTCCTTTATTTTACACAGTTACCTTTTTTTTAAAAAAAAAAAAACAGATTTTTAATGCTAGAGAAATCTGTTTTTCACTATTACATAAAATAAATACAGATCACACTCAGGTATAGGTGTTGATTCAAAATCTGCCCCTGATCCACAGCCCACCCTGATTCTGACCTTAGGATCAGTTTGAGATAGCAAAAGCAAAAATGCAAGTGTGCTAACTTAGTATCTACAAATATGAGGGAAAAAAGAAGAGGCATACATACAGGCATCTGGGTTTCTTATGCAATGAAATTTCTGTAAACTGCAAAGAAAACAGAAACATGTTACTGATATTAACATTAAATTATCAAGTAATTAAAGCATGACAATAAAATTGCTGAGTTAAAATATTTGAGATGTATGCCATCTTCAGACTTACATTTCCATTCTCATGTGCTGTTACTACTGGAACACTAACATGAGAAACTTAAGTTGGAGGAATAATAATCAGCGTTTTTTATTTATATCTTATTTTTAAACTCATAATATGTGAATTGCTAGTGGTTGCATTTTTCCCATTATTTTTATTGTAACTATAATCAAAGTAAATTGCTGAAGAAGTGTGGGCTGAACAGAGATTCTTCACATTAGATTAAGCAGTGCAGTTACAATCAGAAGTAATTATTACATTCAAGATAATTAATAGGGGATAGTGCCTCAAACTGCATTAATTTTATCTCGGAGCCTTAAATTTTGCAGTCATATTTTTCAATTCTTGTAGTTTTTACACAAGCAGTTAAGAAACTCCAGCTCCGAATGCTTGGCTCTGCCTGCAGAAGCACAGAGTGGTGCAGGGTGAGAACTCAAGGGTTTCCCTTCCTTTCCCCCTGCTCCAAATCCCAAGGTCACTTAAGAAAACAGCTTCCCAGCCCAAGCAATTTTGCATGACTCCATTTATTCAGACAAGGTGCCTAACAGTTTGGGAGCAATTTTGTCCAGTCTTTCACCCCATCATTTTCTGAAGTCAGCATGCCAAGCATGTCAGATTTGGCATTTGAAAACCATTATTTTCCAGTAACTTGAGAACCATTATTTTTCCCTGTGTCCCTAGTATTTTCCCCAACTTGTAGGTGGACTTTTGCCCAACCCAACGTTGCTTGTCCTCCGTCAGGGATGGCAGTCTGGAGCTGTTGTGTGCTTTTCTCCAGTTACCTTGTGAAGGGCAAGCTGGCCAATATTTGGATGGATGACCTCCAAGGAATGCTTAAGTCATTCAGAAAGAGGGGCAGCTGCCTCAAAAGTTAGCACCTTCTCCAAGGGACACCATTGAGCCAAGAATCCCGGTAAACGCATCAAGAGCATGGGAGACAATTTAATTCTGAGGCTCATCTTTATAGTCCTCTTCAGTGTTCTCAAAGACACTGAGAGGGGAACCTATGCTAAATTTTGGACAGCTCTGTTTACTCAGTTCTTGCCTAAAAGTCTTCATCTTCCAAGTAGCTATAAGAATCTTTGCTTTCCACCATTAAATACCTTTTTAGTTTTCTGCATGATCAAATGGCTTTCACCTCCAAGGAAGAGTAAATAGTAAAGTTGAAATGTTCTTTCAAAGATATGTGGATATCTATATAAATGTAATGCATTGTAGGAAAAAATACACTGAATTTAGTGAGAATGAGAGCTTCCACAGAAATCATGCTATTCAGCAAGCAATGTTTAGACAGCAGTGGCTTCCAATCTGTGGGCTTATAGAAATTCACTGACTACTTCTAAGAGTTCTATAGTAGCTAACTACGGAAAGGCAGCCTATTTGCCAGCAACCTTACATATTTTCTATAGGAAATTGCATCTCTGCTGACAAAAAGAAAAAAAAAAAAAAGTATCTGCAAAAAGACTGCCAGTAGAACCTTAGTGACCCAAAGGCAATGTGTTTCTGGCAAAGGAAACAGTAGCCATAGCCAAAAATCTGGAAAAATTGTGGAAAAAATGGCAAATATTTCAGTATTCTCCAGTTCGCTTTTCCCATCTTTGTTTCTGCTCTTTTCCTCTCTGCTTCTTTGAGCTTAACATCTCCACATTGTTCCCATCCTTGCTTCCTTGCTGCCCACTGCCAATCTACCTGCAACTTGCTTCGAGTGAAAGGCTGCAAAGCTCAGCTGCCTGCTGCCTTTGCTCATTATCCTGTGACTTGCTTACATTAGGCTAGAATTGAGGACTGCTTTTCATACTGTCCTTTACAAAGAACACTGCAAACATATAGCACGTATGGGAATATGAGCTATTGAGGTTTCTAGTAACACTCAAAACTGTTTGAAATTCACATGTTATTACGAAATGGCAGTTAAAAATATAAATAAAATATAAGCCTAAAGAAACATTTTACAAATACAGATCTGTCTGGAGGAACAATTAGCCTGTCTTACTGGGCCTACTCACATTCAGATTCAAGTACTTTCCCTCCAGTGGTGGGTGACAATTAACGAAAGAACTTTGCTAGCTTACCACAGGTTCGTCAATATCGTTGTGGCGGCACACAAGCTGCTGATTTTGGTAATATTCTAGCTGCCTTTCTGCTAGATCCACCCGCTGCAATAGGTTCTCAATGAAGTGCTGGAGCCTGGCTTTTCCTCGGACTTCTTTCTCTGCTGCTTCTTCAAGGAAGTGGTTGAAAGTAACAACTTCTCTGCAAGATAAATATATGACAGAGAAGTGACACTTAGATAATAGGAAAGGCCCTGGTCTAATTGCTGTCAGAAAATTACTTAGTGACTTGCTAGGTCTTCAAAACCAAGCTGAAATCCAAACCTTGGTGCCACCATGGGCCACAATTCCATATGATGCCTTTCATAAACCCATCAGCCTCCACAGTAGCATAAGCAACAGTTTGATTGTTGCAGCCTGAATTTATCTCCTTAATCTATGCTCCTTGTTTCTGTCCCTGTGTTGTCTTCCCTGGCATTTGATCCCTCACATAATTACAGATAAACCTTGTTTGGCATGCTTAAAGGAATTGTGTGTTTTTACTTCTGAAACAGGCTGCTGGTTTCACCGGTCTGTCTTTGCAGCTGTGATCAAAATAGGTAACTAGAATGATGCCTAGATTTACAGAGGGGGTTTCACCAGTGTCTTGTACAATCGGCAGGCAGTTCCTTCTCCCTGGTGGATATACCTCACCTGATACCTACCCTGCTTTTCACGGTGGTATCTCATGGTGGCTAATTGTTGTCCTTCTCTTCTAGTAAGAGATTTCAGCCTTTCCATGAACATTTATACAAGAGCTGGAAACTTGAATCCTGAATTTATGCTTAGGGGCAATGGATTCTGGCAGTTTTATCATAGTTTAGATGTCTTGGAAATAGTCCTTAGAATCCTGGTGGCTCACAGAATTTAGATGTCTTGGAAATAGTCCTTAGAATCCTGGTGGCCCACAGAATGGAAATGCCATTATCATTAATGATGATGTGCGCTGGAGACAGCACTACAGGCAGCTATTTGAAAACAGGGCAACTTCTCCTTTTCTTACTTACATATATGACTATCAGTCTTGAAACATGATGGGAAGTGCATGAAATAACAAATTTATCTTATTTACTCATAGTCTAACAACAGTAGTTCAATCCAAATACTATGGTAGTTCGTAAGTTAAAAGAGCTACTGTGGCCATTAAATCCCACTTGAGCTGCAATCCTGTAAGTACTTCAAAGTGCAGTGCTGTGAGCTAGCTGGGAGCTGGTAGGGAGGATGGGAGATTAGGATATAACCCACAAGTCACCGCACAGGCAGTATGTGCAGGGAAAGAGTGTTTTTGGTTATGAGTTTACAAATGTTTCTTGTCTGCTGACACCAGTGGAGGCAACAAATTGCACTGTTGACTATAAAAGGTCTCAGCTGTGTATGGAGAGGAAGACCATTTGTGCCTTGCAGATGGTGAGTGGTAAAGGGGTGGTCACTCAGACCTCTTATTTCAGGCAGGAGTGTGGTTACAGAAAGAGGCACATGTTATGAAAAATGGCAAATGAGAATATGTAGGATTCCCCCAGTTAATAAATGCCTGGATAAACAGTTCTTGTTTTGGCAATTAAACCAAACTGTTTTTTGCTTTGTTCAACATTCAAGGCATGGGAGTGAGTGGGACCAACGCTTGCCAAATGAAAAAGGACGTTCAGTAGAAATACATAACTGGAGAGAAGAAGCATTTTAAGTAGAAGCTATGAAAACATGGTAGCAAAAATAGCTTTTTGAGCTTGTGTTTCTAAGAAATCTGAAGTTTCTTAGTATTTCATCAAGAATGGTTCTAACTAAGTAGAGTTGTACATAATTATTTTAAACGGTTACCTGGTTTTGTCCTACAAAGAGCTAGGCATAAAAAAAGGCATCTATGGAAATCTGCCATGGAGAATTTAAGCTGTGTTTGCCTGCTGTATGCAGAGCATAGCAAAAGGGTGTTTACATGGCTAATCTAATGTTAGAAATGCAGTAGAGGCAAGCATGAAGCATTTGGGTGAGGACATTCAAGTGCATTCTCATTACTTTACATTAATCTATTCACAAAATCTGTCTTAAGAGAGAGATAGGAACTTTGTTAAACTCGCTTAATTCATTCCAATTTCAAGGCTTTATATAGTTTCTGTGATTATTAGCTTGTCATGAGTAACACAGTAATAAAGAGCCACCAAAAAGGCTTAGGAAGAAGCCAGCTTGAACTCAGTTTTTGTTCTTTATTCTCACCTCACTTAGAACTCTGTAATTCCTTTGATTTTTATGAAGCTACTTTGGATTTATTTTAGTGTAGGAGCAACCTGAAGCCCATGGTGTTCAAAAATGGGTTCTTCCTCTTCAAACAGGAAGCTCAAAAAAATGGCAACTTGGCCCACTGGCTGTAAATTCCTTCCTGCAGGGAAGGAGAGAGGCACTCGGACAGAGCATGCCTTTCACTGCAGCAGGCGGGTATTCGTGTCAACTTTTAAAAGCTTTCAATTTTAAAAATTTCAAAAATGCTAATATTTGTAATTGTGTCAGCAAAGGTATTAAAAAAAAGGGGGGGGGATTAATTAATCTGCTGTGTGGCAAGTTTTACTTTCCTGAAAACATCTATTTAGTGAGCTGTCCCACAAAGGCAAGAGGGGAAAGCACTGTTCTTTTCTGGAAGGCAGACACTGCTATCAGAAGGACAACAGATATAGTCTCAATAAATAAATAAATTTGCTAGAATTTCCCTTGCTTTCTGGACCATTCATGATACTTAGCACCCTACATGCCATTATTTCTAGAAACTGTTATTAGCAGCAATAGTATTTCCATCATTTTTCTGTTCGCTTAGATGCCTCTATACATCCTATGGATCTGTTTTTAATAATTGTTCTATCTAATTTTTTTTACTTTGTTCTGCAGCCATAGAAGTGCTCTGCAAATTCCCTTTAAAAAGCCATGAGCCAGCATATCCATGCACTAGGCCATAGGCCTTATCCTGCTGCGCAGCACTTCTGTTAGCTCAGCCACTTCGTTTTCACTTCATTCCCCTTTTGCAGGAGAACAACATTCAGCCCCGAGGAGGGACTGCTAACAAGTCTCTCTGCTTGTTCCTCAGAGAGCGGCTGTGGTGCCACTGCTATGCCTTGATTACCTGAAGGTAGTTCCCAGAAGAACTTATACCCTTCTCCCATTGTGAATAATAGAGGGATGGTTCAAAGAACTCATTTAGCTTCTGTACAGTCTTTATTATCTGCTTAATTGGCTTTGTCTCTTGTAGTTTGCACACACTATTTCTTAGCCAAATTGATTACTCTTACTATCTAAAAATAGATATTTTTAATATCTGTTTTTAATAGGTGTGATGGTTTTCTGCTTATGTTATTTATTTCACCTATTTCTCCTGGCCTCTATGATTTTTACTGGAAATGGTATGTGATCTGATTTTCACCTGCTCTTACGCTTTTTGGGCAAATGGATGTTCACAGCAGGTCAAAGGCTGCTTCTCAGTAAGTCAGGAGCAAGCTGGTTCCATGAATGTGGTGGGCAGAAAATCAAAACAGAGTGCAGCAGCAAGGCTCTGTCAGGTGTGGGCTCTTTGCAGAGCAGCCTTGTCACCAGCGCTCACCTGAAGCAGCACTCAGTGGTTGGAGTCTGGCTCAGCCCTGCAGCACTGCTCTTGCAGGGAGCAGTCAGCTACCTACATCTGCAACACTGCTATTTTAAGAAAAGGTGATGAAGAGTTATTAGCTACCTGTGAACCATTTATGCTCTCAGTATCATCCATTTCCCACTTTCTCTAGCTCCTCTTTTTCCTCTCCCTTCTCCTTTGTCCTGCCTGCAGCCTCCTGACCCTTTTCACTGTGAGCTCTGGATCCTGCCACCAACTTTCCTGAGCAGAGCAAATTACACTCAGCCTATCTCAGATCTCTGCAAACTTCTGTAGAGGATAACAGAGTGGTTTCATGTTGCTTTCTTGTAGTAATACAAAAATATATGAATATATTTTGTATTGCCTAATATATTTAAACATTGGGAACTGGGCAGCATGGACAAAAGCTAGTTATTCGTTTTCTCTTGGGTCTTGCAACGTCCGTCAGCCAAGACTTCTTAGGAGGGAGCACTGCCTGCTCTCACAGCAGAGTCATGTGCGACAGGCAACAGCTTCTGGAGTCGGGGCATGGCAAGGGAGAGGGCAGGACAAAGCCAGCAAGGGCTATGTGACCTGGAGAGGCCGCAGAGAAGCAGCAGGAGCCAGGGCTGCTAGTCTGTGGCAGAAGAGCCTTTCCCATGGGCAGAGGAGTTTGAGGGGCATTGATTGTAATGCAGCAGGCCTGAGAGGTGCTCAACTGGGGAGGAGAAAAAAAAAAAAAAAAAAAAAAGGCAGAGGGAAGGACCTGTCCTAGGCAAGGACTTGCTGTCAAAGCTTTTACTTGAATCTGACTCACTGGGGGAATTAACCTATTATAGTTAGCTGGTTTGGCATTTTGCATTGTAACTGGCGTTTAGCTGCTCTTGAGGAAAAAATGCAGACAGGTGTGATTTGAAACTTTTCCAGAAACCTTCATGAAACAACACAAGACATGATAAATAAAGTCATAAACCATAGGCAGAAAAATGAACCTCACTTCGCGCTGTCTTTACTACTGTATGACACGCTTGTCCTTGCAAGACTAGTGAGCTGCAAGTCTTGTGTACTTGTGCAGTTGCTGGCATGGGGACTCTGCAGTTACTCTTAGTGTTTGTATGTTTCTCAGCTGGCAAGAGTGTAGAACGCAGAGTACCTAAAGAGTTTGGGACAACTCCAGCTCCTGTATTTGACAAGAAGGGCTAATGATTTCACCTGTTGTGACTGAACCCTCCTACAAGCACATACTGCTGGTTGCAGGACTATTAACAGCAACTTTAACACCTGCAATTGCTCTGTAGGTGGAGACAAGCATGAAGCTCTCTATGCATATTCTGCTTCCAAGTATCAAATCCTTTCAGAAAATCACACTTTGAATAGCTCTAATTTTTTATAAAACAAATATTTTTGTTATTTTACTTGAGGACAGGAAAGTTGATACTACAGTTAGTTTTCATTTAGTTGTGAAAATATTTTAAATATATCCATTCATTAGGACTGCTGAATTTATCTGCCATCTCTTTGGTGCTGCTGCCTAAAGGCTGATACCTGTTATTCATTAGCTTGTTCCTAGCCCATTATCAGCACCTTTGATTTAAGAGGTTCACACCTCCTCCTCCTCTGGAAAAAAATACTGTCCTATCAGTTGCTCCCATTCAGTTGTTTATGGGTTGTGCTGTAATCTGAGCAATGATGTTACTGGGTTGGCACTGGGAAAGTTAAAATGGTTTATTTTGTAGACTCATTTTATGGGTAGTCATGCTGCACTTGAATCAGTGCAAGTGAGGGGGCAGTAATCTCTCAGGTGGGAAGATGAAAGGAGATGGAGAAGAGGCAGTGGGACCATCTGAAACTGAGGGTGGAAGGTTCTACTTGGAGCAAAATTCTAACTATTTTGTTGTACAACTGATATTGGTATTTTTAAAAAAGCACAAGTTAGAGATCTCTAAGAGATTATGAAACTCTTGATCCCATTGCCAAGCTGTTATTTGCACAAAGAGTTTAATTAATTGCAAGTTTCTGGTGAAGGCACTGGCAAAAATAAATACTCACTACAATAGATATTCTGAAATAGATCTTATATTCCAGGTTATGCCAGAGCACAGACATGACCAGACAGTCTCAAGCAAATGTATTAAACTGCTTAAAGAAGTTAGAGATATGACAACCGACTACATGCATGCTTTTGCCCTGTATTAGGGGACAGGCTGAAACTGTGTTGTCTTAGCATGCCCTGGAAATGAGTGGTATGGGTGCAGGACAGAAGTACAAGACATTCTAATTAATGCTACAGTGAGATAAGAGAGACCAGACAAGTATACCTTAAAAATCTCTACTTCATTTTCTCAGTAAAAAGAAGTTCCCAACAGAAATTCAAATTCATATAAAGAAATAACTATTACATTTTTTGTTGTCCTTGAACATGACAGATACAGAGAATTACTAAGACCCAAATCTTTATTCTGCATATACATCTCATATTAAGATTTAAGGGCACTCTGTCCTTTACTTCAAATGCTGTTCAGACTTATTGAAGGAAAAAAGCACTCTACCTGTTTGTTTTTTTAAGAAAACTTAAGTTTCAGAAACAAATCTCTAGCTGGTTTTAGTTTCAAAGGTTTTCTTGGTATCTTATTCAAGACAAACTTAAGTGCTTTGTGCAAACCTGTGATATCTTTAAGATCATAGTACCCACAGAATCACAGAATGGTTGAGGTTGGAAGGGATCTCTAGTGATCATCTAGTCCAACCCTCCTTCTCAAGCAGAGACAGCTAAAGCACGTGGCACAGGGTGGCATCCAGTAAGGTTTTGAAGATCTCCAGAGAATGAGACTCCACAACCTCTCTGGACAACCTGTTCCACTGTAATCCTGTACTCACTGAGTTTCACTTTCTTTCATGAAACACTGAATAGTTCCTTTCAGGGCATATCTGCTAATTAATCATCTTTTTGCTCAGTAGCTCTACTCCAGGCTTGACCCCATAGCCATCATTCATCCAAGTTGTCCTGGGCCAAACTGGGACAGGTCAGTGAAATGGGTTCTGTCCTTAGTAGCTATGCTTGTATCTGCAGAACATTCAAATTTTTTTTTCTTCCCTCTACTCTCCTCCCCCAAATTTTGGAGGAATGTGATATGAATGTATGAAGTGATGCAGTAGTGCTTTCTATAAGACTTTTCTGTGCTCAGAATCATACTAATTTAACTATGGGTTAGTTTCATTAGTGCGGTACTGTTACCTTTTCCCCCCTCAACACCTGATCCCCAGAAAGGCATCACACCAATATAAGCATGCACAGCTGTATATATTAGCACAGGTATTTTTGCAAGGGAAGAAGAAGAAGAAACTATAACTAAAGGGTAGTAACTAAACTGAAAGATTTGCTCTATTAATGTCTGTTGGACTGCTATATCTTTTATTCAAAGCAAAGAACAGATCAATTGACACTTGTAAAGAATATAACCCTAATAACTATAGAACAAATTCTGTATGGGCAGCCCTGTAGCTGCTGGCAGCTTAAACCAATTCTCCTCCTCTCAGCAGAATGAGAGGTTAAAGTAAAACCAAATAGTGCTGTAATTTACATTATCACTGCTAATCAAAGCACTAGCTAATTTCAACTTAGAAAAGGATTTACTCCCTACAGAGTTTTGAAGCTTACAGACTTGTTGCTCGCTTTGAAAAGCACATCAGAGAAATCAGCTTCTGACAACACAGCCACTTGAAGCATCACAGTCTTTCTATACCTTGCATGCTTGATGCAAGTTGAGGTTCAGGACACACAGATTTAATAGGTGGAACAGAGAAGAAATGAAATTACATGAAGATGCAGTGACCTCAGATGTATTGTGTCTGCTGAGGGGTGCAGGTCTCAGCAGTGTGATATCTACCTTCACTAGTCTGGGCAGAAAGAAAATACATGAGGCCTGAAAGAGCTGCATTTCTGGAACAAGAACATGGAGATGTTTAAATAAAAAAGTAATATATCTTATACCCTTCAAATTTACTTTTTCACAGCTAATTCATAGGCCAGATCTCTGGGTTTCAGCACTAACTATAAACATCATTTTTTCATCTTCAACATCTAGTTAACTCTTTTATTCTTACATGTAGTAGCAGGTCTAGCATAACATCTCACAGAGCTCCCTAGATTATCTAGGCATCTTTCATACAGATGAAAATACACCAAATTAATACATTCAATAATGAGTCATTTGTTACTTGGGATTCTCTTTCCATTAAGATCCTTGCAGAGTATGCAGCAATGTTCAGATATGGTTCCAATACAGACATCTAACCTCTTTATCAGAACATTGTTGTTTTTCGAGAGTTGTTTCAAGAGGGTTTTTTAAAAAAAAAATTATTCTCAGACTGATCTGGAGTAGACATACCTCAGCCTGCCTGGTATCTAAAAATGCGTATTGATTATAACCTCTTTCTTCTTTTCACATGAACCTTATTCCACCATAATACCTGGTAGAGATGACCATTCAGATACCAAAGGGAAGACTTGTTTCCTTTACATCTTTCTATCTTTTTTTTTTTTCCCTCCCTAAGGAAGCTCTAGGAAAAAAAGATGTTTTCTTTTTTCTTCTTAAAAAAAAAGTCAGCTACAGTGGCTCAATATTAGTCCTACTTTGGGGGAAAAAAAGTTATCCATATTTAAAAGACTTTTTATGGGGAAAAATAACAAAAATCCAATGAAAGCATTTATTTCTGAAGGTCAGCAAGTATCCAAGCCAGTCCCTGAGGGGTGCCTTTGACTTTGTCAGTCTGCAGTGAGAACTCCTGCCTCTGCAATTTCCATTAAGTAGTCTTGTTTGGCTTCGTAATCATTTGGACTTCGTCCAGAAATTGAAGCCAGAGTTGAGGTCCTCCTTTTGAAGGAGAAAGTTTTTTCAGCACACAAGATGAGTTGGTTTTTGAATAAACAAAAGCTAATGAATAAGGAAATGGGTCTCAGAACTTACCAACAACCTATGAGAAAACAGGACAAGTTCTGATGTCAGTAAAGGTTATGAACATCCTTTCTTTTCCTCTCTTTTACATATCATATTCACTTCTTATTTGCTTCCGTGGCACAGAGCAAAACATTCAAGGCATTTTTTGAGGTTCTGATCTGAAGAGCTCTTCCCCTCCCATTCCTTGTTCCACTAAGTCTCTTTGGCCTCAGAATCATATCTTCTGTTCTTGTGACAGCTGTTAAATAAGCAGGCCCGGGGACACGTGGCCTCTTCTTGTGCCTTTCATACTAGTGTTAAAAATCTCAACCTTTCCTGCCTTTCTTTTCACAAATCAGTTTTCTCTCTCCCTCACATTCATTCTTTCTCCCTCCAGAAACCTCGCTAAGTCAGTTTTTTTCCCCCTGCCCCTTCTCTTCTTCCTTGCTAGTCCATGGCTCTCCTTTCCACTCTACAGCACGGCAGGAGTTTTTACAACTCTATTTTTGCTCCACTGTATGGTCTCTGCCATGACAGAAAAACATACCAAGTTTTTCTGTGGATCAGAAGCCTTGCATCATGTCTGTCCTCTAGTTAGTTTGGAGTAAAATTTCATGTCTTCATTCTAGATATCTGAACTTCAGCATCTCACCCCAAATGGATGTTTACCTGAGGTCCCTCTTAGGTCCTCAGAGGAAGAACCTCTACAGAACAATTCCTCCCACACTGTCTTTCTAGAGCAGGTAGGATGAATCACACTGTGAAAGAGCCCAAAATGAAAGTTTGGCTGGAAGCTGTCATCTTTGATGCCTCAAGTTAGGTGGGAATTCTACCATAAGTGTATTCAAAAGGTAAGTTATCCTCACAGCTTCCTTCCATCATTCTTTCAAATCCCTGTCTCAGTTTCACTATTAGCTTTACCTTTATCTTGAATCCTTAAATCTTCTCTTCTGCGAGGTTCAGCTGGTATTTCTGAAACCAGAAGCTTTGACAAATATTACTGCAAAGAAGATGCATCTCCCAGAGGCTCAAATCCTGTCACTTTTGCTGTCCTCTGTCCTGGGAAATCCACAATACTGCCTCAGGAGCCAACATCACTTTCTCTTTCTAGTCCTTAAACCACAGAAAGAAAGGATGAAAACCCTCCAAACTTCCTACACTGAACTCCTACACCACCTTCCTTATTTCTTTTAAGATCAGCATCATGGCAACTAGCATTCCTCATCCTTCTTCTGTGAGCAGAGGAATTGGTTCAGAAGCACTCCCCTATTGAGATCCAAATTTGCATTCTTCTAAAATAAGTTGAACTGCTCTCAAAACGCCTGGAAATGTTTCAGCAAGTTCTGAAAAAAATAAGTAGTTCATGTATAAATAATATATCAGACATCACTACATTTTTAATGGAGGCATCATGAATATGTTTTTAGATGAACTAGGCTTGTCAAAATGACTCTGGCATCTGCTTCTTCTTCCCAGATACGTGACACCAGTTTCATAGTTGTGTGTCCATCTAAAACACCTGCTTGAATATGGTCTCTTGAGCATCACTTTCCCATACAGCTTTGCTGTGGTACAGGAGCTCATCTATTGTACCAGCAAGTCCCTAATGTCACTGGGAAAACTCCAGGGGAAAGGTGCCATCTGTAGTGATACCTAATGCCTCCAGCACTCCCTATGCAGCTCTTCTTAAAAAACACAGCGCATTAGAGATGTCAGTTTAAATCGGATTATATGCTGATGACAGCTTAGACTTGTTCCTGTCCCCGTGAAATAAGGGTCACAACATGGACGTTACAGGACGTAGGAGCCAGTCACCATGACAGAGGCACCGCTCTGAGCATGAGCATGCCTAGCGGAGCTGTCCTGTGCCGTTCAGGAGCTGCGCTCACGTGGACTACTGCTCCAGAAGAAATGACTGAGAACTGGTGAAGACCAGGCCCCTTTCTGCCATTGGGCCATCCACCGAGCCCTCTCCCCCAGGCTTTTCCCTCCCTCCCGCACGTGCTGGCGAGGCCAGTTCCTTGGGCCTGCGCGAAGCCCCCAGCGTGCGTACTTACTCCTCCTTCCTGTGCAGCTCCTCCTCGGACTCGCTGAGGCGCTGCTTGAGGGCTGCAATCATCTCCACTGCGACATCCACCTGCCTGCTCAGGGCACGCTCCCGCCGCTGCACCTCCTGCTTCTTCTGCGAGAGCTGCACGAAAGCTGCTCGCACCTCCAGCAGCTCGGCCGTTTTGCGGGCTAGCTCCTGGGTGAGCCTCTCGATTTTCTTCTCGATGGTCTGGTCCACGGCCTCCACCATCCTGTTGAACTTCTCCCTGACGTGCGCCTCGAGGGCGGCCTTGGGCTCGCCGCCTGGGAAGCCGGGCTCGGCGGCATCGGTGGGCACGTAGTCGGCCAGCAGCGACGCCGGCCTCTCGGCCTCCAGCTCGAGCGGCTGCCGGCCCTCAGAGCCACCGCGGGGCTGGGCGGCGGGGAGCAGCTCGGCATCCTGGCGGCAGGAGAGGAGGCGGCTGGGGCCCAGCAGGCTGCCCCCGGCGCAGCCGCACTCCAGGTGCGCCCGCAGCGCCGACAGGCTGCGGAAGCCGCCACCGCCGCAGCGCGGGCAGCGGAAGGGCCGCCGCTCCGGAGAGCGCTGCCGCGGGAGCCCGCGCCGCGCCGCCGCGCGCTGCATCCCCGGCGCAGCGGAGCCGCCGCCTGCCGGGCCGCGCGCCCGGCCCGCGCAGCCCGCCGGGGCGGGGCGGGGAGGCGGGGAAGGGGCGCCGCGCTCCGCCCGCCGCCGCTGTGGCCGGCTCGCCCGGCCGCCGGGGCCGCGCCGCGTTCACCCACTTGTTGCGCCGCCCGCTGCCCCGGGGGAGCCGTTTGAAGCAGAGCCGTAAATGAGGCCGGGGTGCCGCCGCCGGAGTGCCGGCCTGCGGAGGAGCGGCACGGGGGCCGGGCCGGGCACGGCCGTGCGGGCGGGCAGAGGAGCGAGGGCTCCGGGAGCTCCGAGCAGCCCCGGCAGGTGCGGGCAGTGAGCAGGGACTGGGCTGTGCAGAGCACCCAAGTGCACCCGACGCGTTCAGAACGAAGCCTATGAAAAGCCTCAGGTTGGGAGAAGTGGAGGAAAAGGAGCCAAAGATGTGCTTGGTTACGCCCTGAGCCAGGGAGCGGGGTTTTTCTCCCAGCTCATGTGCTAGAGCAGTTAGTGTTTGAGCTAGGTGCTGTGCTCTGCCTGTGGCTGGGCCATAAAAGTGCTGCCAACCACATGTGGTTCCTTGGGCGTGTGCCAAAGGATGGCAGAACTAAAGCCACCTTGACCACTGCAAGACAGAAGCGACACAAGTGAATTACCTGGCCATGACTTATTTTAGGCAGGAAAGAGGAAAGAAAGAAGGTTTCTAAGAACTCTAGGATCCCGCAATAGCATTGGTATGAACAATATGTAAAGTCTTTAGAGAAACAGGGCCTGGGAGAGCAGAGAGCCCCAACAGCCCCTGCTGACCCATATGTCAGTGCCATTTACCTTCTCATAGACTGATATGCTGGGGGAGCCTAAAATGTCTACGGTAGCTTCTTTTATGTTGGAGGGCTGTACATCGTAGTGATTACATAAAAAGGCACTTACATCCCTGCAGTTGCGTATGGCCCTTTTTTAAACTGCGTCAAGTAGCCAGAAAGATCTGCGATTGTAAATATGGCCCTAAGCTGGTGTCACAAAGTAAGGGAGTGATGCCCTAATGGGATTTCCATTTTGAGAATGAAGAAGTGATAGATTGGTATCAGAGCCCCTTCAATAGGTAGATATGCTTTCAAGTCCAGGTATTTTTTCCCAGCACTGATACATATCTATTTTTACAAATTCTAGAGAACAGGAACAAGGCTGATTTTAGAGTTATGGCCTTTTTGAGGTCACAGTGAATCACTGCTCTTCTGCAACGTTGTGCTTGAGGCTATAGTGATAATATAGTGCAGATTTTTATTGTTATGGGAGAACGCAGTGCTCTAAAGTTTAATTCTGTGTTCTGTGAGTGAAATGCACAGGCATAGTCCTACTAAACACCGAGAAAATGTGTGCGCGTTGATAAATGCCTTTGATGTGATTAAGACATTCCCAGTAAATGATTCACCAGATGGCACATCAAAGGCAGTTGCTCAGATTGCCTTCCAGAGCTTCAGCTAATCTTTATAGTGTGGGCTACCATCCATGCTGCAACTTTTGCATTAGTTATTTGTCCTGTATTACCTTGTCGACATGTGGTGATCTTGCCTGCATTTGCCATCATGTACCAGTAAGTCAATACCAGTAAGTGGTGGAGGACAGGAGGGAATAGTGTTGAACTATCTTGGCTTCAGACTTGAGGATTACTTTAGCAGAACAGACATGTGGCTGTGACCCTGCTTTGGATCCCATTTTCTCTGTTGTTGTCCTCAGTTGATCCATATTTGTTCCTATTGTGTCTACTGCCTTCCGGTGTTTCTCCCCCAGATCAGAGGAGGGTATTCAGTCGCTGCATGAATACTGGAGAAGCAAGAGGGGTAAACTGGGCCTGGTAGGGTGCTACGGGAGGCCACGTCCACACAGGGAAGAGGTGGCTGTAACATGAACCCATATGGTCTTGGGGAACAAAAATGTTGATGACTTTCCCACTTATCTCCTTCTTAAGGCCTTGGTGAGGCAGATCCAAAGTCCAGCAGCTATCTAGCCCCAGTTAACTTCTTCCTTCCTCCAAGTTTTCTCACTGTTTCCTTGCACTCTCACTTTTTTTTTTTTTTGATGGATTGGGATGTTACTCATCATCTCTTGCTTTACCTATTCCTGATTTTCCCATTTGGATGCGAAGTCTAGTTGTTCTCTCAACATTTGGTCTCCTGACCAATAGGAACAGTCTCCCTTTGATATATCTGTGTGTATTTTTCCATACATTATCCTTTATAAGTCTGAGCTCTATCCCCTTGATTTAAATCTAAGTAGGTAGGATCCAGCACTAGCACTAACACAAAGCACCAACACAAAGCCCAAATTCACACAGCTATAATGCATGACTCATCTTTGAAACATTGCCAAGTTCTGGGAGGCATTCTATAGTTTGTTTGCGTGCATCTCTTTCTTTCAAGATCTCATTAAGCCCTCGCAGTAAGATTTCCAGAAGGATAAAAGTTATTTAAATGAAAGCAGCTTGTAAAAACCTGCCAGGTGTTGCATGGAAGTAGGGAATATTCAGCATATTTGTTTTTTTTTCAGGTATGGTCTGTATCTGCAATACTTGGTCCCATAGTTCCTGGCTTCTGCTGAATGCTAATTAGCTGACGTCTTCTTATTTTTGAAGTAGCCTACAAGCCTAGAAATCATATTTGAAAAATAATGTAAATTATGTTTGGCTGATAATTAAACTTTACCAGAGGTGGTTAAAATAGAGAGTTTACCTTTCAAAAGTCATGCTACTTGTTTATCTTTGGGTTCTTTTCTCATCCTATACGAGGAAAATAGGTAGCTTGCTTACATTTCTGTTTACAGCCACTTTCCCCTTCAGGCTGAAACGTTTTTTGGGGAAAGGGGGGCAGAGGGAGAAAGTAGAACTGTTGTGTAGAACTGGACTCACTGTAATCTGCTTTTAATATTATGTTCTCTCCCTTTATTGAAAGGTAGCAACAAGTGAATAAAATCTAAAGAAAACCTTCAAAAACTTGTAACAATTGCTGTCATAGCTTCTATTGTAGTGCCTTGGATTTGCAGATATATTCAAGATATAGCAAATGTGCAGCAAAGCTTGTTTTGGTGTTATAGGCACTCACATCACTCACCTGTAAGAGAGAGACTTTCTGTCAGTTTTCTAGCATAAGAGCTGGGTAGCCCCTGTATCTGCAGGGAAAGTGAATGAAATGAAAAAGAATGTGAATGTAGATCTTGGTTCTATGTTGTTGTTCAGTGCTGCCTCATTGGTTGCCTACTCTTGCTTAGACAAGGCTTACACCTGGTCCTTTAAAGTCAGCTTACCCTTACCTTCTTTTTAAATTAAAAAAGAAATAAAAAGTGAAATCTCCAAATGAGTTTTGTTGTCACGGCAACAAAAGAGGCCGTATGCTGCGAGAGGGCCCCGAGTCCTGTGGCAGTTTATCAGGCCAAGTTTGCAGCCAGCTTTGATGTTTTCTGCAGAGGGTGTAAAGTCATTTATCCCCTGGCTGGAAATGGCACTAGAAAGTTGGTTGACTTTCCTCTCCTCTGTCCCTATTGTTTCAGGCCTCTCTGCATGGGAAATGCAACACCCCATTCTCTAGTGGCTGTCAGACACCATGTGGCCCATACACGATGAGAGATGTCAGATCTCAATGTCTCGACCAGTGATGCTGTGAGATAGCTGCAGCTGTGTTTTCCAAGACAGAAAAGGAGCAAGGTGGAGAAGAGCATCAGCAGTGCCCATTGCCTGCATTTCAGCCAGCTTGATTTGTCCTCAAAAAAAAGGTACTTCATTTCATTAGGAGGATAAGCCTTTCTGTATAGAAGGTCCAGTTATATCTTGTTTATCCTTGGTTTCTAGCTGGCTTGCTGTTGCCCATGCTTATTTTAAAGGGAAAGAGTTCAGTGGGCTGAAAAGCTATAGGTAGCAAACTTCAGATAAGCAGTGTGAGGCTGCCTGAACCCCATTCCTGATGGTAGTGGTGATACTTCAGTTTTTGCAAGTTCCCTTTTTGTGGCACTGTTGCAATTTGAAGGGGGGGAAATTTAGTAAGAGATGAATCCCTCAGCTAATCCTAAGAGATTAGAGGGACTGGGGATGGCTGGACTCATCACTTAATAGAGGTACCGAATACTGTGGTGACTATAGGCCTGACTCTGGGAGCTGAATTTACAAACGGTCTGTTGACCGTAGGTCTGATTGCCTTCAAAACAAGTAGTTGAGTTCATGAATAGCATGATTTATTCAAATGCAACATTTACAAAGCAGGTTTCAGGTGTCTGTACAGGAAATTCTCTACTGCAGCATGGGGTTCTTTGCTAGCTCTCATGTACAAATGTGCAATTCTCCCAAGAAGATGCGAAAGGGATCTCAACCTCAAGGAGTCTCCTCAGGCAGTGTCCCCACCTAAGGAGAGGAAAAGCGTTCAGCTCCTCGATCAATCCAGAAGTTACGATGGAGTCTTCCCTCTAACTTCTTCCCTCCTTAGTTCACCTTTTATATATATATATATATTTTACAGTTAGGTGGAGCTTGAGTGACTCTAGTCATACTTACTTTTGTTATTGATTGGTTAAAAAGTCTCTCAAGCCAATCAAAAAATCTAGAGAGCATGCTCAGTGAGGAGCGTTGCACCTTGGAGGCAGGTAGCTTTTGGGATGGAGGTGTGTGTTGGTATCTGCCACCATTGTTGGCCCAGCACCAGACATCTTCTCATACTATGTGACTTATTAGGTGCATGGCACGACCGGGTCACCACCTTTGCAGGGAGTCCAACAGAATCTGGCCGCGGTGTCTTTGCTCCGATACACCCCTCCATTCACTCATCAGCTGCACAGCACCATCAGATTACTACCTTTGCAGGGAATCCAACAAAGTTTGGCCGTGGTGTCTCCATTCTGCTCCACTCTCCATGTACTCTTATTAGCATGTGCTAGCAGGGCAGATTGTGTTGCCGAGGGAATTGTGGAGGAGTAGATTCTGTACATACTAGCCATCCTGGAGGTGGAAGCTGTCTCTTACCTCAAGTAAGCCTCTGTAATGCCATAACTTCTGTTAGGCCCTGGTTTTTCTCAATTTTCCCTTTCTCGAGCAATTTTTCCACAGGCACATCAATAGCGAGAGTAAGGAACAAACCTAGTGTGTTTCCCGAGCTGGAACAGGATGTCTCATATAGCTGCAACTAGCTAGCCTTGAGTGAGATCTGTGCTGCAATTCGGTTACAGTTCAGGTATCTAGTGTGGGATTAGCTACCTGATGCATGCAGCAAAAGAAGATAGAACGTAGGGGCAGACAGTAATTACTGTTCCTAGAGCTCTTCCAAATGAGAGGCAACCAGCTCTACAGAAATGGAGTCATTTGCTTTTGGAAAAAGTTGTCACACTTGGAAAAGAGAATGGAAGACAACCAAAAAAAAAAAAGAAGTGTCAGGATGTCTTCAAAGACACTTTCCCCAGTAGCAAAACCTTTTCCTCATCAGGATTTATTAAAATATAAACATTTTCTCCAAAGGAAAGCAAAGTACAAAGCACTCCATCAAAATGTAATCTTGAGTGATTTCATTCTGGTAGCATGCTTTCTCTGACTGAGGCTGCATGGTACCAAACAGCTCTTTCAAAAGTTCACACCAAATGCCTTCTGTGTTTGAGGAATTTTATGTGAAATAAATCATTCTGATTTCCGAAATGAAAAAAAGTGCCTACAAAGGCCATAGAAAGGACTAAAATTGTGATCTATAACTACATAGTTTGTACTGGTGGCTAATTGCTATGTGCTGGGGTTTTAAAAGTTTTTAATTTATATATGCAGAGTTAAAAAGCTGAAGCGGAGAATTTAGACATCTGCTGTATTCAGAGATGCAGGAGATCAACCTGAAGCCATGCAAGAAGCGGGTGGGCCAGCACTCTCCATTAGCCTGTCCTTCTGCGTCCTTGACACCCATGCTGGGAACAGAGAGGACCTTCTTGTGCAGCTTTGTCATCAGAGAGGTGAGAGTCAGTTGCCTTAAAACAGCAGTGTTCCCTTTCTCTGGATTTTGCACTTGTTTGGGTTTGGATATACTTGCCAGTCTCAGAGAGGAAGCACGGAAAGTTGGCATGTTTGGAGATGGGCCGTTTTTCACCTCTTTTTTAAGGATCCCTTGTGCCATGGTAAATGGTGTCAGGATGTCAAATCTGCATGCCAGTAGTGAGTAGGGACTTCTATAGGATGAGGATGTTATGCTGTTGTGCCTATACCAGAGATGTGCTGTGGGCTGCTTGTGTAGTTCCTGTGGGAGGGACTGTGGAGAGGAGAAGTTGTGTGTGTGCAGAAGGGAGAAGGTCTGGCTGAGCTGTGCCCTAGCTCTTTCAGGGACTAAAGATCCGTCACAGGCCACATAATGGCAGCTCACATGAGAGTTGTCAGGAATCTGTCTTTGAAGTGTAACCAAAATCTAGCCTCTGTGAACCAAGACAAGCCAACAGCCCAAACAGTCAAACAGACTAAATCCCCACCAGCTCCCTCTAGGACAGACATCAACTACCACATGCAATGCAGAAGAGAATTCAGACCTGAGTCTTTGATACCATCTGAAAGTATATTGATTTTATTTGCTGCTTAGGGAAAATCTGCCTCTGTTCCCTCATGCTCTCTCATCTTTCCTCTTATATTCATACCACAGTTTAATTTTTAGCTTGCATTGCTCATAAAGATCTAGGGGATTAACTATTGCTCTACTGGGAGTGCAATGGTAGGATGGAGGGTTTTGCGCTGCTCAATACAGTGAATGAGTGGAATTAATGGAGCTTTCAAAGTAACCAGAGAGGGACTTGTTTAAACCAACAGGTTTCCTGTAGGATGAAGAGAAGGAAGGCACAATCTACAATAAAAGGGAGGACTTAAAAGAAAAGTATAGAGTGCTTGTTAGTTCCAGATGCTAGCCAGAGATGAAAGAACCTGGTTCTCTCCGATACTTTAGCTTCATTGGCACTGCCCTGTATTCGTGCCATAGCCAAGTAAAAGCACAAAATGGGAAAGCAAAGCACGTGGCTGTACAGCCCCTTCAAGTTCTTTGCCTCTTTCACAGTAGGCTGAATATATTAACGACAGGGATTTGCAGACATATAGGGTGGAATTCACCTGGACGTCCAGGGCCAACATGAAGGCTATACATCATTTCTCTCTTGAGGTGGTGGTTCACAAAGTGTGTGCAAGAGCGTTAGGGCTCTGGATTGCTCCAGAATCAGGCCTTTATTTATCTCTGATTTTCTGCACCGAATGTCAAAATAAAGTCTGGTGCAGTGCACAATTAAGCATGAGATCATTGTCTTTTAAAGACATTTTAAAGGCCATTTTTTGTTACAACGAATGCTACTCTCTGCAATTGCTGAAGCTGCAGTGCTCACAGCAAGGTGATACATCATCATCTACTGCGTTTTAGGCAGTGACTGTGAGCAGGTCTGTCGCTAACAAGAGCTAATGGTTTTATACACAAAGCAGATTCTTTTCAAAGGAAGGCTTGAAATCAGTGACATATTCTCATTCAAGAGCATTAAAAAGTGCAATGGACTCCTGGTGTCTGAAAATACATGCAGGTAGCAAACAAGCCAATGTGATCCTCTAGCCAGTTCCAAAAGACACATATTTTTGGATGAACCAAAGAAATGAAAGGTGCAGCCCTGGGAAATACTGTGCTCCTCTGAAATGAAACCATAAGAGCATGAACTATTTGAACAAACATAGCTGATACATAACAAGAATCTGAAAACAGTTACTTTCTTAACAGCTTTCGGGACAACAATCTTTCTGGCAGTAGGTCTTGACGGCTGTGTGAGTAGGTATTTCTACCTGAATATAAGAAAACTGGAAGAGGGTATCTTGTGTAAAGGAAAAGTATTGTGGTGCTGCATTCTCTCTTTCCCACAAATGCCTTGCATCCAGACAACTGTTAATTTAATACAATTTGTAGCCACAGAGGAGCAGAACAAAACCCAAAAATGGGACCAAACTGGTCCCATCCAAATGTAGCTTGCTGCCATCTCCAGATGCTTTGCCTGGTAGGTTAAACTCATGTGAACAGAATTGAAATAGTCCCAGTTTTACTCTAAGACATACGTTAAAGTTTACATTAACCTCAACACTTGGCAGCGCATATTTTCAGATTCCCTTTCTCTTTTGAAAAATTTTACCTTAGACTCAGGCTATTTGATTAGATCACTAAACTTCATTTAGAAGTGGCCAGAGGTGAAAATATTAGCAGCAATGGAAAGATTCATGCCTTTTAATGTAGGCACAAAAATCTGAACCCTCAGAAACTTAGCCTGGAGAAGGTAGTTTGCTGTGGATAACTTTGTAGCCAACTATTAAAAGGACTGCCAAATAAAACACAGTTAGCTACACATAAACCAATATGGGGCCAATTATGTATGAAAGTTATTATCCCTAAAATGGTAAAAGATGCATTTGTTCTCCACCGATTCAGTGATGCGCCTTAGTAAAATAATTTACAAGGAATGACTAAAAATCAGTGTGACTGGAGTGATGATGATAAAAACCTGTCCAATTTGATAATGTGTGCACTGACTGCATGAAAGCTGCCTGCAAAGTGCCCAGTGCTTCAGTGACTATTGCTGCTCATCTCCCATTTAAATCAATTCTGGATGAGCATTTAAATCCATTCAGCACAAGCATTTACTTGCCTGTGGAGCAAGTAGATGTAACATCGGACTATGTATGTAAAAGAGCGTGCCCCTTGCTAAAAGCATGAAGAGAGGCACAGCATCTCAGACAGACACAGTGGGCAGCCGAGAATGTTTAGCCGATCTGGATGATTTGGTGTTGCAGGCTGTTGAGGCGTAGGGTCAGGGAAGATATTCCACATTAGGGAAAGAATAAGTGAAAACAGATAAATTTCTTGATTAAAATTGCCAACTGTCAACCTCAGAACACAGACACTGTTAGCCCAAACACATCTGGGCATTGCCTAAAAAGTTGTCCTAGCTCAAATGTGGAGACCTTTGGTCTGCATTTGGACTAGCTGCTCAAAGAACCTACTTGAAAAATTTATTTGCTGTTTGTTAGGATTTTTTTTGAACAACACAGCTCCGTTTGGATGGCTCTGTACAAATGCACAGATTGAGTCAAGTGTTAGAAATAGCTTCCTGGAACTCAAATTGTTTTTTAAAATAAGCAAGTAAATATATGCATGGGTATAAGTAATACATGCATGTAGGCATGACTAGTTATTTTTGTTCTTGCTTATGAAATTATCTCTAAAAGTATAAGGTGCTTTATTATTAGCATTATTTATAATTTAAAACGCTAACAGGGGCATAAAGCATTAGTTCATTTAACAGGCCATGAGATGGTTAGAAGGATAATAGAAATCTCAGACAAACTGATCTCAGGTAAAATGCAGTTGTTTGTATTTGCTATTCACTCCCTGCTTTTTCAAAACAGTGAATAAAAATGGGTTGTCTTATTAGGCAAAAGTACTATCAGTAACAAGGAAAGTTACCATCTCACACTGAAGAAAACATAGAGCCCAATTTTATGCCCCTCCCATGGTTTGACTTCAAAGGTAACATAAATAACACTGCAGTGAGCTTGGAGGCGGATTCCACCCACCATGGGCTGCTAGAAATTCACAGGGCCCAGGTTCCTTTGCAGGAACTTTCTGCCCTTGCATCTTTCTTTCTCAGGAAAAAGACACTCTGCTCTCTTACATCTAAACAGTCAGTTTTGATCTAGTGGTCGAGTGATCCAGCAAAACACCATCACCTTCCTAAAAGGCTCAGCCTCTTGATATGGGGCTTATTCCCCAGAGCAGCCTTACCCTGAGTCAGGGCCCAGAATCTGCTCTGCAGCAACAGCTGCTTTCTGCTTCAGTTTGTCTTTTCTGAGGTTTTATGGAGGCAAATTATTTCACACTTGTATTACACTCTAAGGGGAAGAGGGAAACACCCTCTCCAGATTGTCACACAGAAAATAAAACGCAGCAGAACAAACACACCCGGCATACATTGCCCACCCCTCCATATGGCTGCCTCGCTCCTCAGTAACAGCCATCACGGGTGCCGTTTGCTGCTAGTCTTGCATGCCGGGAGAAAACAGCCGCAGAGTCCTGGTTTGGGAGGAGGTTCAGCGAGATCACAGGGACAAGGGACATACTGAATGGACAATTAGCTGACAGTACGAAAAATTTAACTTTTTTTTTTCCTCCAATGGATCTATTACTTTAAAAGATGAATAGATGAATGGCTCAAGAGTTTCTTTGTATCTAGGAGGAAACAGGACATAACTGTAAGTGATGTATTCCGTAAGCAAGAACTGGAGGCTTAAAACCTGAAACAGAAGTTCCCAGCCACAAATGGTTATGATGTTACTCTTAAAATTATATTGGTAGGCGTTGGTTGGAACTGTGTTATTATCATGTTCTTAATACTTCTTTGCCTTAGTCCTTCTTGTTTGGCTCTTTTGCTTTCTTAGCCTGATCAGTATGACAAATGCCCATTTGTGCAGCTAGTAGCCAACTTATAACTTAGGAAAGTGCAGAAAAAAAATCAAGTGCAAAAAAAATCAGCTCTGTGACAAGGTGGCAATATTTACAAAACTACAGGCATTTATAGTCCTCGTTATAATTGAGATAACTAGTGAGACAAACTAGTTGCTTACCAATTAGGATCATATCTTTGGGCAAAGTAAGATTTTGCAGTAAACTGGATATTCCCACCTGTGCTGCATCGCCTGTACAGGATCGACACAATCCCAAGTGTGTGAAATACAAAGAAATGGTGTTTGATTCACAAGGCCTGCCAGGCATGAGCTGCTGTGCCTCAGCTATTTGAGATGGCAGCTGGCAGCTCCAAAAGCGCCTCATGAGGGAACAGTCACTATTTACTTCCTCAGTAATACTGTAATGTATATGCCTCCTGTGGTGACTGTACATTTTTGCACAAATATACTGCACATGGGAGAGAGGATTTGAATGCCTGTGGCTGCCCAGAGGGGAGTTTATGTTGCTCAGCTTCAAAACCACACAGCTTTGCCGTTTTTCACTTTGTAGGTGCCTACGCCCTGCAACTTGCAAAAAATCAGACCAGACTACAAAATTACTTCAGGCAAAGACCATTTGCGAAGCATTATTCTCAGCAGAGTTACTCTAAACTAGACGAAAACAAAACAAAAAGACAATGTGTAGACCATCTGCGAATGCTCCTGCTTCTATACTGCAAATCCTGTATTCACCTTGGAACAACAAGGCTGATGTCCTTCCCAAGGTGAGCTGGAGTATCTTGCCTTTTCCATGGGAGATGATTATCACAAGTGTCTTTATATGTGCTCTGATACAAGCAGTAAATGGTAGCCCTCTGGCTATCAAAGGCTTGGCAATTTTCTGTCCTTACTTTCTCACCTAGGAGTTCAGCTTTAGATTTGAGATGCTCTCAGTGCATTTATTCCATCTCAGATTCAAGATGGCAGCCCATGTATCTGACGCAGTGACTTTTCACTAGCACAGGGCACAAGATCAATATGGAAAAAAACGTAAGAGGCCTGACTCTAAAAATGGAAGGTACAGTGCTGAGCTAGACTGCGTCGTCTCCTGTAATGCAAAATGGTGACTTCTGCAGGGGCTGCCAGCAAATGCATGGATGGATCTGCCTCATGCTGCACTTCTTTTCAGTGCCAAATGGCATCTGCAGTATGTACATAAGAAGTCAAAGGAGGTTTCCATACGCACAAAGAAATCCTGGTGTGCAGGCATGACTATGGAAGTGACAGTATAGAACTTAAAGAAATCCTTTAAACATCTTAATATTGAGCAGCTTAAAGGACCACTCTGCATTTACATAGGAGAATTATTTTTGTATGACCATAGTTTCTGCCTGAGTCAGCAAGTGCACCCCTATTAGTGATGGATCGAAGCAGTCAAGAATTAAGGTAATTTGGTTCTTGCAAGTTTTTTGAAGTTAGGAAGACATATAGAAGAGAGTGGCCTTGGAGAGGGTACCTAACTTTAGGCTTTAAGGTGCCTGACTTTATACTTTAGACTTCAGGCTTAAGGGAGCCCTCTACCCTCCATCTTCACTGCAGTGGAATTAGGCTTTGCTCCTTGTCATTGGCAACATGGTTAATTTTCCCCTTATGCAGATCATAAGTGAAACACCAGCACATGGCAGTCTAAGGCGAGTTCCCATATTTAATTTGTTTTGTAGGACTAAGCCTTGCTCTTCTGTCCTGAAAGTCCATGGAGAGACTTTAAATGACCTGAGTCAGATGAAATAAAAGTTAAGAGTTAAGAGAGTTGGCAGTTTGTTTTTGTGCTTACCCTTGAATTTAAGAAGCATTCAGTTAAATTAAACATCTGAAATGTCAGAGTCCCTGCCCATTTAACCTCTTGGTTATATATCATGGTAATCCGTAGTGCTAGTTTGCTTTTCAGTTTAAAATGAAATAAGTAGAACTCGATCATAAAAAACCTTGCAAATACTTTTCCCTGCATCCAATACAAATCTTCATACATTTCCATTTAGGAGAAATCTTAAATAAGAATTGAATAGATTTTTACTGGCATATTCTGATGATATTCGAGGAGTAGGTGTAACAAGCTGTGGAAACTAAGAAATTAAGAAAAATATTGCAGTACTGTCAAGAGTAGGTGTAGACATTTTGTACCTGCTAAACTAAAATGATGGGCCTAACATTTAAAATAATATACTGATGTAACACTCAAGCAGAACAGGGATTTAGATAGACAATGATCTTTCCTCTGCTGTCTAGTTTCCCTAATACTAGAAGGAAGCTAAATGCTTTGCAATGCAAATAAAGTGACGAGAGGATGGTATGAAGGTGTGATTCATCTGAAAAAATATTTCACTTAAGCAACCTTTGCAGGCAGGATATATCCCCTATTTGATTTATCCCACCTCCTGCCGGTGCCTCTGTATGGTGCAGCAGCACAGGATTTCCCTGGCTCATAGGCTCTACCTTGGGTGCCTTTCCCTTCAGTGCAGGTTCATCCCAAGAAGGCAGCATGACTGGGATATTTCCGTTTTTATTGCTGCTGTCTGCTGGGATTACTCTTAAATTAGGGAGCAGAATTGTTGTCAGCTGGATCCCGAATCTCTGGATAATGTAGGATGGCATAAAGCCATCGTTATTTGAAAACAGCGTGTGTGTTGCAGCAGCAGGACAGCCTCGGCGGAGTCACTCTGGGGCTGCCCCAGGGCCACACACGGCTTGATGCACCTGCAAGAATAAGGACTATTCTTAGGTGATGAAATGTTTAATTCCTTAATTAAGCATCTGACAGATCAAATAAATTATGAAGCTTGATTTCGGAAGGAAAAAAAAAGAAAAATTAAAGCCCTAGTAAGTGCGTGCAAATGAGAACCAAAGCAGAAGCAGGTGCAGTGAGTGAAAAGCCAGACTTCGCGGTGACATGTTTCTCGTGTAGTAGAAAACTGGGTGTTTGAACCTGTTGAAGAGCAGATATGCGCTGCGCTTTGTGATGATACTATTCACATTAATTAAGGCTGAGTCCTCCTCATGCAACTCCCACTGATTCCGTAAGGGTTCCAATTCAAGTCAATGTCAGGAGAAGTGTGCAGGGGCTGCAGGCACGAGCCCTTTCTGCTCTCAGCAGCCACATTTGGGTACTTATTAAATCTAGGATTTGCTGAACAGACTGTACTGCAAAACCATGCTAATTAGCATCTAAAATTCTTGGAAAGCTGCCATGGATTCCTGGGAGCTGTCTACATTAGCGGAAAAAAATAGTTTGTCTGAAAATGTTTGTGGCATAACTTGTCCTCTGCAATGATTTATGCTGGACCCATGTAGCCATCCTGGGCTTTGACAAAGCTGTTTTGGTGTTCTCCCAAGACAGCTACTCCTGTTTGTCTTTGAAGGAGCAAGGATTCCTGGGAAACTCCAACAAGTGGATTTGCTCTAGAAAGGAATGATCCTAGCCTAAAGGTGTGCCGAGCTGCCCAGGATGAGGCTGGGCTGGAAGTCAAGAGATTTTTTTTTAAATTTCTTGTTACTGGTGTATGGTAGCGCACTATCTTGCCAGTCTGCAAGTGAATTTCAGTGAGCAGAATTAGACAGTGATTCTTGCCTTATTAGTTTCTGCGTAAGATATACGTAAGACTCATTTCCTCCTGCTGCCATAGTTTAAGTAATAGCCCCTGAAGCATTCGAGCCATTGCTATTTGTGGAGAACAGTACTCTTCCTCTTTTTTTTTTTATTTTTTTCAGATAAGCATTTATTAAACAAAAAGACTGTTCCAGTTAACCTGAGACTGTGACTTGAAATTTCTGTGTAGCTTAGCCATGTCATATTCCAGGTTCTAGTTCTTCCTTGTAGCCTAGCAGATTATTCAGCATTTTGTGAGGTTCAAATCCTGTCCCCACATAATTCAGAGAGGCGAGAGCATCCCTTACAAGACATGCCTTACTGCCTCTCTCCTCTTTTGATGGAGCTGCCTTGGTGTGTCTAAAACCCTGAATGCTGTGGTTGAGACCACGAGGGGAGACACTCAGCTGGATGCACCAGGACTGCAGGGAGGATTTTGTTTCGCTCTGCCTCTAGCCCTGCGAGGGAATTCCTCCCAGTCCCACTCTTGGACACCTCGGCTATCTGTGTCCAGAAGCCTGCTGTTTTCTGAGGAGAAAGCCACCCACTTGTGTTTATGCCCAGGTAGTGTCAGGAACGAACAGACCCTCCAAGCGCCTACATGAAATCCTGACACTGCAAGGAGGCTTTGCACATTTTCCCTTGTAACTGCATTTTTAATGTATTTTTAAACAAGCATATGCTAACCAGGATAATTTTGTCTTCTCCGAAAGCTGCTAACCATGCTGCATATCACTCATCCCTGCACATTTTCCTGCACCCAAATGTTGACAGCTCTGTGCAAAGCAGTGAGACTCCCTGCTTGTGACTAGGAGGGATTTGCAACCTTGGAGGAGGAATTTAGAGGGAAAAGCCAAGAAATCGTGGACAAGGGTACGTATAAAGACACTGCTTTGGCTCAGCTGCCCAGGGTGACCAGAGCAGCAAAACGGGCAGTGGAGAAGAAAAACCGCTCTCTTTCCAATCAATGCAATGAATAATTCATGGACTTTTTATATTTTAATATATAATAATATGCTTTCCACAACACATGTTACTAGCTCAGTTATCGAGGTATCATCATAATAAAGTAGCATAATTAAGTGAACTGCAGAAATATGGTTAAAAATTCATGCCAGTGGTAACTAAATATTGAACAGCTATTAGGAAGGCAGTTATAAGTCTCTCTTTTTAGCTCATTTAAAGAATATTAATCAAAAAGATGTGGCATTGACCTATTTCAGAGAAGTTACCAGGTGCACAGAAATATATTGCCTTGAAATTTATTATTCAGCACTCCATGTTCTAGCAAAATAGTACGTATTAGTGCATTTCAGTACATTTATCTGCATATCAAAATAACGTATTTAATGATGTTGATCATTCCTGCGTTTAATAATATATTCGCTGCAGCCCGGAAAAAAAAAAAAAAAAAAAAAAGCCGCCGCGCGCCCCGCCCAACGGCCGCCGGCGGCCGTTACGGGGCGGGAGTTTTGAACGCAGCTGCCGTTAGGGAGGATGCAACGGGGATGCGCGTCGGGCGCGAGGAGCCGGTGAGGCGCTTCCCCCCCACGACTCCCCTCCCCATGGGGTGGCAGCCTCGGGCGGGAGGTCCTCGCCCGCAGTCCCCTGTGCCCGGGGCCAGCCCGGTCGCCCCGCTCCCTGCAGCCCTGTGCGCTGCTGGCACTGGGGTGTCGGGGGGAATCTCCCCTGGCTGGGAGCTGGTGCGGGCCTGAGCTCCTCAGGTGCAATCAGGCCTCACGCGGCAGTTGCCCTGCGCCGGTTACTCGGAGCTCAAGGGCGGCACCTGTATCCTGCTGGCACTTACTTTTGCTGGGCCGAATTGACCACTGCTAGGATGGAAGCAGCAATTCAGGTTAAATGCAGTAAAACAACTCTGGAAAGCTGAGGTTTGTTTGCAGTGTGAAAAGGTTAAATGTACTGTGGAAAGGAGAAAGCTGGCTAGCTTGTTGGACAGTGTGGGTGCTGCTTTGGTGTGCTGAGATTGTTGTTCATCTTCCTCAAGGTCTCAGGTCTGTGGAGTTGATCCCTTTCTTGCTCTTTAATTCTTATGTTATTGATTTCTAAACCTGAATTAGTTAGAACTGGCCTGTGATTGTAAAAGGCTATTACTATTTCAGCAAACACTTGTTTCTTTAAGTAAATTTCTTAGGTTAGTATTTTTGACTTTAAAGCCTGTGTTCTAAAAGACTGCTTACTGCCTTGCTAATTGATTACTTTAAATATGGTAGACTTATGAGGCTTAGGCTTAAGCGGTAGCAAATATGAAGTATGTCAGAATATATATTTTTTTTAGGATTATATTTAAGATATCAGATTCTCCAATGGGTTCTTTACCATTTTCAGTAGCTGTTGGTGGATTATGTCTTTATTGTTATGATTTTGTTATGATGACTACATCATCTGTGCAAGGCTAGGAAATCTATTAAAAATTCTGAAATTATAGGAATATTGAGAGAGGGAGGTGTGCAATGCCCTGTTAAAGGGGTGTTTAGGGAGTTTCTGAATACAGAGCTTCAAATCCCAACAGCTGTTTATAATCTTGTCTGTTACATTGCCACTGGTGAGGGGAAAACTGGGCACCACAGGGGAAAGCAGTAGGTTAGTAGACAGCATATGGCAAAACAGTGCTGTGTCATTCCCTTAAGTCCAGATGGTATGCTTGTATTTTTAGAGGGAACTGGCAAAAAAAATCAGTTTCAAAAATCTTCAGGGATTTGAAATGAAGGCAGCTAAGTCATTCCTTTCACTCAGATTTATGCAGTAAAATTATTTAAACTCTGGTCTCACAATCATCTAATGCTAGTCCTGATTATTTTGATCCTTGCTGTGATGCGGGATGGATTAAATCCTTGTATAGTTGTGGAAGTTGCAGTAGTGGTGCATGCAGATGGATGCATCAGTGGAGTGGAGCTACCTTCCCTTAGGGTAAGCAGGGGGGTGCTTTGGGGGGCGAGGTGGTCTGTGAGCAGGTGGAAGAGCTGCTGAGCACTAAGTATTTCTCTTGCCTGTTGCATGCTGGCGCCAACCCTTCAAAAACACGGAGCCTCCTCTCTGCAGGCAGGGGGGCAGGGGTGGTGATGAGTTAGTGAGGTTCCCAACGCCTTTGTGGCTGATGCAAGGCCCCCTTTCTTGTTTCAAAGGTAGCTAACGAGAGAGGGCTTTCCAAGTGTGTAGTGTAGTTAGTCCTACAGGAGTACAGTGAGGGATAAAATAAGGAATAAAGAAAAAAGTGTTCATTACCCCTCTTTTGAGTTCCAAATCTCTCAGACAGCTGAGTTACGAGGAATGTACACGTTCCATTTTAATTCTAGCCTGTCTAGAGGTTTGAGGGAGAACAGCTGCTAATAGTTTTCTACCAGCTGAAGTAGGGAATTTGTTCATTGTAATTATTGCATTGTGGGCTTCAGTCACAGCCTGATAAAGTAGCTCCAAAGCACCTGTTTTGAGTTCAGATGTACTATGAAAACCAATGGATTGTTTTTATTTTTAGAGGTATTTGAGACATTGTTGCTTGACACTGAAAAATCCTCTTTAGCTATTGACTTGCAGTGTATTTGCAATATAAGCATTTGTACAGCAAAATGTCCCTCTATAGTCCTAAACATCTTCATTAAGGCATTTAGGAAAGGGCAATGTGAGCAGAGAAAACAAGGAAGATGATTTGTTTAGTGCTGTTTTTTGTATACATTGAACAGCCTTGGATTGGCTAGGGGTGGCCGCATAAGAAGGGAACAGGTATCATAGTTGTCAGTAGAAACTAGCCCACCTTTGGGACACAGAGTGAACAACCTTTGATACTTTCACCATGATTATCTTCTAGGCTGGTGTGGATTGACCTGTTTGAAGTGGCAAATGAGGAATAATGCAAGCTTATATATATATAAAAAAGTATTTAAATAAGCATGATAACTTTTCAGAGGTTTTATAATACATTAAAAAGTACTCTTTCAAAATAAGTGATGCAGAATTCTAGTGACTGATAGGCATATCTGTAGTTTCTTATTTTGAATGAAAAGCACTGTGTACATGACTGCCATGAGGTGAGGCATGCTTCTTGTGTAGTCTTTATCACAGCTGTTTGGCTTTTAGCTTGTGTCCAATCTGAAAGTCTTTGCATATTTCCTTTTATTACTTTCAGCTGTTATCCAAATTTTATATCAGCTACAGGTGGAAAATCAGTTTAACTCTTTTTTTCAAAATGGCCGAAGAAGTAACAAGTTCTTGTTTCTGATTGAAGGCATTTTAGGTGTTTTCCTGGGTTTTGAGATTTTTAATATTATTTTTAGTTCTATAAGCTTTGTTCAGTTAGGCTTCCTCAACTGTATGAGGGGAATATATATGCTGCTATCCTGTGAATGCCACAGCTGAGCATGTAAATATCCAATAACTTCCTGATGCAGTGACCTTTCAGTGAGTTATTTTTTTTATTTATTTGGGAATTTATATGAATAGTGTACATATGTAATGTGCTACATCCGATTTTTTAATAGTACGTCTTTTGTGCTGAAGAAAGAATAATCATTTACATTTTGTAAAAACAAACAAAAACTTAATGGCTGCACATTAATTAAAATGTAATGTTTCCTGTTCTTACAATTATATATCAAATATAACTTTAAAAAATCAGTATATTAGCTGGATTTTTGCTTAGTATCTTGTTTTTTGTATGTAGAAATGTGACATCCAAGAGAAGATTAACTTTGAATTCCACATGTGAGAAGGCATCTGTAACCTACTTGCAGTGAGTACACAGAAAGAGCAGCTGTTGCATGCAGAACCTGATGGTTTGCAGTGCCCACATACATATGTGCAGGACAGAGCTACAGAACCGAAAAGAGGAGACAATCTCCTACAGACCTGAAGAATGGTGAGTAACAGTACCCCAGAGCACTATGAAATAGGCTTTTGTCAGAATGTATTCTTAGGCAGCCTGTCTAGAAAAGTAGATATAAACCCTTCCTTTCCCCCATATTGTTGCAATGCTACTGTTGCCAAAATAAACAAACAAAAAAGATGATTTCGGTATGTTATTTTAATTTAGGAAATGTTAATGTAATTATTTTCTAGGCAGATTGTATTAGGGATGTTATCTACCAGAATTTAAGCATGTGAACCTCTGGTAATCAAAGTAATATGTCTATTTTGTTACCCTCAGCTTTCAAAATGGTACCAAACCAAGGAATTAAGCATGGAAAAGTATTGAAGTCAGGATACATATCTATCTGCTTTTCATTCATGTTACATTCATGTTAAATAAATTCTCTTTAATGATTTCATCATTGTGGTTAATTGGTACCCTCTGCTGGCCATTTTTGTTCACTACATCAAAGTAATCAATACAACATAACTTGAAAGAGAAATCATTTTAGTTGAAAGTATTTTCACATTATAATTCTTGAATGAAATAAAGTATCATGGTCTATTTGCCTTTTTTGTGCTGAACAGAATTGAACTTTGAAACTATCTTTTTCAGATTATTACTTTAAATATCATGTAGCAACTTAGCTTCAGTAAACTGTATCTATAGTAACAAACCAATTTTTTACTTTTAGAAATGTGGTCTTAGGGGATTTTTTTGAAGAATTTTTTTAACTGTCAAATCTGCATCAAATACTGTCATAAAAGCTTACTTCAAAAATTAACACAACTTGTGATATTCTGTAATTAATGCCATTTTGCTGTGTTTGTCCTATTAAGAGAAATCACTTTACATGGCTTTATCTTTTATTTATGCTTTTAATAAGAGTAATATCAAATACGTACATATGCTGATTCATAGAGCCTTTGAGCTTTGGCGTCGGTGACCACAGGCTTGTGATGACACATGTCCAGAACACAGCAGAGAAACTTGGAGATGTATCTGAACAGCTGTATCACTTTCTTAAACTCATACTCCCCTGTACTCTTTACTTGGCTTGTCTCTGTCATGTGTGGTTTAGAGTTTTATCTTAAGGAGTCCTTTGAATTGTCAGCTATAGTCATTAGAAGTGATACATGCAGTTTTTTTTTTTTTCCTTTTCTTCCTCCCCCCCCCTTTTTTTTTATTTTTGGATGCTCTTTGATATCTTTGAGCTGAGTGCAAATGCAGTTCTTTTGCAGTGTCTGGCCAAGACTGAAGTTTGGATAAAGCTTAATCCAGATATGATGATGATGGTGGTTGAGAGGGAAAATTGTGGAAGTGACTTGAGTTTCCAAGTGAATTTTGTGCCTGTTTCTTCAGAACTCTCGGGTTTCAGATACTTTAACCATCTCTGAAGTCAAGATACTGGCAGTAACTAGACACTTTAATTTCACCTTATATGGCTAGAAGTTAGGAACAGTTGCAGATGGAGGAAGAATACTCTGTTGTTACTCATTATCTATAGTTTGTTTTGACTCAGTTTAAGGTTCAGCCTGTGATTTATAGGCTGGCTACACAGAGAACTGCCTACATGTAAATTCATAATATTAACAATGCACAAATTTGTAATTGGTCTCTCTTAATAGAGGAGGAGGTGCCTCTTGTCTGTAACCTTTATATAACCAATACAGAAATTGCTTACTCCTGTGTACAGAAGAAGAAAAGTTGGCAACACTTGATTCTTTTGAAGCTGGAAACGGGAAAATGAATTTACTTGCCTTTTAGTATCCAGAGTAAATAAACCTTGCAGTAGATTATTACAAGGAATTAAGAAAATTGATGATGTACCTTCCAGCTTATCCTCGAAAGTCTAATGACTTGTACCTGCAAGACCATCTTTAATTTTATAGAAAAGCAATTTCAATAGGCTATAATAGGGAACACCTGACTTTTTGTAATGTTTAAAGAGCTGACTGCTGGAAGTCTAAATGCATAGATCTCAAACCTCTCATCTTTCTTTTTGGCAAGTCTTCAGACATTGGGTCAAACAGCTGAGTAGCATGCAGAGCAAAGGTTGCTATATCAGGTGTATGTCTGAGTGATCTCTTAATTACAGCAGCTAATTGGTAGAGCAGTGACTAGTTATATAACATACACAAACAAGATGGTAGTTTTAAAGCGTGTATGTGGTTCAGGGATACTGAATCCTCTGCACTTCAAAGCAGCTTGTGCTTCTAAGTCACACAGGTTCTTTTGAATATTTTATTTATCTCCCCTTTAGTTTCAGGGACTCTCACAACGGGAAATACTTTTTTCTTTTTTTTTTGTCAGTAAATGTTAAATACATTTCAGAGATAAATAAGCTTTAATGCTTTGAACGTTGGAAAAATATTTAACAGTGCCTAAATCCCTTAGAATCAGTATGGCCATATGGGGATGTGAATTCCCTCCTTCGCCCTTTAAAGGCCTCCTTTGATTATACAGGGTCTGCCTAACAAATGAAGGGTAGAAGTGTAACCGTTATGCATCAAATAGTCATTACCTATTTGTTATTAAATCCTTGCTTTCCTCTGCGCCAGAGAAATGGCCAGGAGTCCCTGGAGTGATACTAATATACGCATCCTATTGAGACCTCTCACGTTGTCCCAGTGCAAGGGACCCAGGCCCTGTCTGCTGCTAGAGCCGTGGCAGATTCCCAGCTGTTACGTCTCATTACCTTCTCTTTCCCAATCCCTGTATAGAACTGACACGGGTGCTGCCCCTTCCCATCTCTTGTTTGCTGACTCTCGGGGGAAGCGCAGTGGGAGCTGCCCTGTGGGTTTGGAAGGCGAGCCCGCCCTGCTGAGGATGCAGATGTCATGGCGGAACCCTCCAAAAGAGGATCGCAATGACTGAGTGGTGATCATGGACTATGATAGAGCGTGTAATTTAAGAACTGAACATCCAGAATAGGTTTTTTAGGGGAAACTAATACATTAATCCACATACTTATAAATGTATCATATATTTAGCACATGCCAGAAGCTTAGACTATTATCTAGATAATGTAATTGTGGGTCAGGCGTAAAAGGTTCAGGGCTGGCTATGCAAAAGCACTGAGATCTCTCCTAAGGAAAGTACCTACATGTCAGAGTGAGAAGTGGATTCCTTATCCACAGACTTCTCTATTAATTATTTTTACTTATTTAATGCCCAACGTGCAAGAATAAATTATGTAATTTATGCATCTAGCACTCTTATGCTTGTTGATCAACATCTTAATATATTGTTTTCTGAAGAAATAATTTTATAAAATTCTAATAAATGCCAAAGGGAATCATTGGATTTGAAACTGATTAACTGCAGTGCTTGACTGTATGCGGTTTAAATCCACGTGGATTTACAGCTAATTATAACTGAGATGAAGATGTGTGAAAATTGATCTTTGTTTTTGATAAATGGCAGCTGAAGAATAGATTAAGAACTGATTTACAAGTATCATGTTAAACTTGTTCAAACAATTGAGTATCTATAGCCTGATGACTTTCTGATTAAAATGTATTTTTTTCAGTTTGCATGGTATTAAGTGGCATACAGAAGTAATCTTTAATCCAGTACTCTAACTGTTCACATGAGCTACTAAGTACATTAGCACTGTCATTCAGAGCTTTGTTCTCACATCTGCTGTATGTTTGTAAGACTTTTCCCTCTTTTAGGGAGGAAACATTCTGTTCTTTGTCTTTGACAGAGATTAATATTTCATGTTTTGTGAGAAACTTCCTTAACTGTTTTGAGGAAGTTTAAGTCAATTTTTTATCTATTTCTGTATTTTACAAACTTCTAAATATTTTTACCTTTGACTACTGTACAAACGCATCTTTGAAACTGGAAAGCAGTTTCAGAAAATGGTGAGGTATTGATTTTTAGGAAGTTGTGGCAGTCTAAAACAATTCCCTATTGAAAAATCATTAGGCTTGATGAATGTTTTAAACAGATGCTCTTGTAAATTTCAGAACTGTACTTGCATGTATAATGAGATATCCTATAGATAAAATAATTTGCCTAAATATAAACTTTTTCAGTTACACTAATTTCTGAAAGTGTTCACTTTTATGCAGTTTCAATTAAGATCAACACGCAACTTTGATTGTAAAACCTCATAGAAATATATGACAATCTATTGCCAAAATATTAGTAATATTTGCATCTTATCATTCTGTATGTGGATTTTTCCGTCTTCATATGAAGATAAGCTCTGGAGAAGAAATGTTCCTGTATAATAAAGATTTTTACCAGAACACAGTTGAGCTATTCAACTGTTCACTGGTGCCATCATGTGTCATGTAATATACTGCATATTCTTTAAAAGACTGTTGTGTTGTACTTCAGAAACCAGCTTTGGCATTATAAATCTTGACTTCATTTGTCTTTTAGGAAAGGACTACAAAGAAACACTTATCTCCTTAATTTATGATCTCAAAACTGGCAGGGGGGAGGGGGGAGAAGCCTCAGTACTGCAGTGAATTGAGTAGATAAATTGGAAAGTTATCAAAGAAAGTACTAATAGTTAAATGACAAACATGTCTGTCATAATGGTTGTATAATGGTTTCTCTAATATCCTTCCCATACAGAAGGATATTTTTTGACAAAGACTTCCAAACTTTGTATGTAAACTAAAAATTTTTAATCAGGAATGTGATTACAAATGCTATTTGCTTTGTGGTTGGTAGAACAAGACTTTATAAGTATTTTTTTTTTCACTTAAAAAATGGAAGATTTTCTTGTAGGTGGGTAAGTGGTTTCTAGCACAACCTACATTTCAGTTTACACGTTTGCATCATGGACAGAAAACACCTCTCAACTATGTTACACAGCCATTCTGATGTAATTTCAGAAATTTTTAAAAGAGATTTATACTAAGGTAAAGAATACTTTAAGAAGGTGACTCTTCAAGTTGAACCAAGCGATTAATTTTCCTTTGGCATTGGTAATAAAACAGAAATATTTCTTATTTGAGTAGATCTAGTTACCTCCAGAACTTCAGGAAAACAAACCAAAAACTACTTGTATTTTATTTTGATCACATATCTAAAATATGGCCTATAATGTAATTTCCCTACTTTTTTATCCTTTTAGCTATTTGAATACCTATTGGTATGGAAAGGCTCTAATCACTTTAGCAATAAGGAAAGTATATTTAAGATGTGATGAACTATATAGTAATAAACTACTGCTTAGGCCTTGAATTTCTAAACTGGGTGGTGAAATCTGTACTAATTTCAAGCCATTCTTTGGTCTTTCTGGAAATCCATTTTTAACTGCACTTGCTGCATAGTAGCACTTTAAATGTGTGACTGTGGCATACTGAGATAATTCAAAGTCCTGTGGTTCTGTATATTTTAACTCTAGTCCCTAGAAAGTCTTCCTGAGGAGGAATTTTGGAGGAAGAAACAGCAAAAGTTATTAACTGGATAAGTGAAAAACTCCTGATTAAACATGTTTTTCTACCTCTCCTCTTCATTTAAGAGAGTGTATGCAGGCTGTCTCCAGTGAGAAATATAAATGAAAGTTGTCTGCTGGTGCTGAGTGGATTATTGGATAGCCTTAAAGTACATGCATTTTGCTGTGTCATGGAGATTAACTCTAAATCTGTTCCAGCTGTCACCTGGCATTGATTTCACTTTGCTTTTCAATAGGGTCAGAGGGGCTGAGCAGTGCAAAATAGCCTAATTCTACAGAGAACGTTAATACACTGATACAGGATTTGGATCACACCTTTTTTTTTTTTTTTTTTTTTGCTTAAAATTAAAGTTGTATTTAAAAATTACCTTTTTGTTAGTATTTCTGAAACTGTTAGTATACACTTCAGCTGAGTATCAAGCTGACCAGAGGTGTTTTGTCCTTTGCAAATGTTTTTCTATCAATACTGCAGCCCTGATAATTGAAGTATTTGTAGAAAATTCTAAATTGCATGATATTTTGCAGAAATTCTGTAGATGTTCATTTTAACATTCCTTGATTAAAGGAAATATTTAATGCTGTGCATTAATAATGCATCACTTAAAAAAAAACTTTTGGTTCTTCCCAGAATCACAGTGTTATGCAGTGTTTTGTTTGTTCAGAATGGGAGCTGACGTTTTTGATACTGAGGTCGCTATTGTGCATAAAGCAATAACAGATACTCGTTTTGAGAATGTAATCATATTGTGAGTATAGTTTATTTGTTTTCAATAAAGTACAAATATTTATTTTTTTAAAAAATAGATACAAATAGCAATATGCCCACTTTTTTATGGGGAAGGTATTAGTAAAGGTCCTTTTGATTTCAGTGCATGCTGGATCCTCTCCTCTGGAAAGCTGTGTGGTTTTTATTGTTTTTATGTGCATAATGATGCTGTTCACAGGCATGTCCCTTCAACTGTGTTCTTTTCCTTTGTACTTTTTGGAAGTGTTTTTCTGTGAATAAAGAAATAAACTTGTAAACAAAATAACACTTCAAAATGAAAACATTACAGAAGTACACTGCAGGCATAAACACTGTATCCAGCCTCTTAAATATTATTTCATTTTGCAGACTACTCTCTCTTTGCAGATTCCCCTTAATTCCCATCTCTCTTAATCATAGATTCAGATTTTTTTCCAGCTTGTCTTCTGTTCTGTTAAAGCTGTATCAGAATGTGCTACAGCCATAATCCTAATAGCTGAATATTACACAGATGATTATTTACTTAAGATTTTTTTTTCCACAGTAGCAGTTCAGGTATTCTCAGAGTCTCCAATAGGAGAACTAGAACCTAGAACCCTCCAAAGCACTCAATATCCTGAGATCAAAAACTGGTTGACAGAGTCTTTAATTTTTTTTTTAATCCTTTTGAACAGTTGTTTAAGTTAAAAGTAGGAGGAAAGATTTAAATCTGCTTTTTGTAAGATATAAGACCTGGTCCTTATAATTTTCTATGAAATACTATGGCAAAAGTGAGCAGGCACCTTGTAGAATCACAGAACAGGTGAGCATGGAAGGGACCCATCTGCTCCAACCCCCTGCTCCAGCAGGGACACCCAGAGCACGTGGCACAGGGTGGCATCCAGGCGGGTTTGGAAGATCTCCAGAGAAGGAGACTCCACAGCCTCTCTGGGCAGCCTGTTCCAGGGCTCTGTCACCCTCACAGGAAAGAAGTTCTTCCTCAGAGGGAGAGGAAATTCCCAGTGTTTCAATTACCCCTTGTTTTGTCACTGCCCCTCACTGAGAAGTTTGGCCCCATCTCCTTTACATTCTCCCTTCAGGTATTTGTACGGATTGGTAAGTCCCCTCTCAATCTTTTCCAGGCTAAACAGGCCTCGTTCACTTTCTCACGCATCTTTCCTCATATGATAGATATTTGAGTCCCTTGATCTCCTATTTGTTGCTCTATGCTGGACCCTCTCTAGAAGTTCTGCCCCCCCCCTCCACCAGGCACCCACAAACGCACACAGTGCCCCCTCCCCCCCCCCCGGCCTGTGGCACCCACAAACACAGGCAGGTGCCCCCCAACTAGCTAACTACCTAACTACCCACCCACTGTGCTAGCTAGCCCTCCACCTAGCTAACAGCACATCTAACTACCTACCTATCCATTTAATTAGCTAACATACCTAACCAGCTAATTACCCATCTGACTCCCTGCTTAACCAGATAATCACCCACCAAACTGGCTAACTACCCACCTAGCCTCCCAGTGAACTAAACACCTAACTAGCTATGCACCTAATCACTGAACTGGCTAACTGTCTACCTACCTAGGTAATTACCCACCTAACCAAATAATTACCTAAAAATACACCTAACTAGCTAACTAACCCATTACCTAGCTACCCACCTAACCTTCCAACTAACTAGTTAACTACCTACTTAGCTTGCTACCTGGCCCCATTAACCTCCCACCTAACTACCATCCTAAGGAGCTAACTACCCTCTTAGATACTCAAGTAACTACCTAACTACCCACCTCACTGCCAGCCTATCCAGCTACCTAGCTATCCACCCATATATCCACAACCCTACAAGCTAGCTACTCACCCAAATAGCCAACTAGCCAAATGCTCACTTACCAACCTTATTAACCACCAACCTAACTACCCACCTAACAAGCTAACTGCCTGCATGTCTACCTGACCACCTAACAACCTGTATAACTAGCTAACTACACAACAATGACCACCTAACTACCAACCTATCAAGCTAACTTGATTAGTTTTCTCACCTAACTACTTCCTAATCAGGCTACCCCCCAAACCACCAAACTAGATAACTACCCATCTAACTAGGTAACTACCCACTTAACTGCCCAGCTAACTAGCACCTAGCTTGCTACTCACCTACCTACCCTACTTACCCACCTACTACGCTCTCCACCTATCTAGCTAACTACCTAATCTTTGACTACACATCTGTGTAACTAAATACCTAACTAGCTAATTAACCACATAACTAGCTAACTACCCACCTAAAAAAAAAAAAAAAAAAAACCACCCGTCTATCCAGCGAACTACCCACCTAACTAGCTAGCCAACTGTCCAACAACTCAAATTAACTAGCTCGTTATACAACAAAATACCCACCTAACCACCTAACTAGCTAATTAGCTAAGAACGCACCTAACAACCCATCTGATTAGCCACCTGGCTCAATAACTATCCAGCTAACTACTGACTTAACTGCACACTAACCACTTAACATCTAAGTAGGTAAATACCCACCCAACTAGACAAACACACATCACCAACAAAAAAAACCTGCTCTAACTAGCTACCTAGTCAAATGCCCATCTACCTTCCAACCTACTTGACTAGACAGCTAACTAGCCCGTTACCTAGCTACCTGACCAGCTACCTTCCCACCTAACCAGCTAACCACCCACCTAACAAATGAGCTACGTATCCACCTAACCAGCCAAACAACTCACCTAGCTTGCTACCTACATACCTAATTACCCAACTCTCTGCAACCCTAACTAGCTGACTACTCACAAGGCTCAGTAATTAAACACCTAACTAGCTAAGTACCCACCTAAATGCCCACTTAGATAGCTAAGTACCCACCTAACTACCCGACTAGATAACTATTCACCTAAACACCCAAATAGCTAACTTCACACTTAGCGACTTAACTACTTAGCCACCCATGTAACTAGCTAGCTACCTAACTCTTCAGCTCACTAGATGACCACCCTAACAAGCCAATACCCACCTGTGATAACTGCCCACCCCACCTAACTAATGAACTACTAATTTAACTACCCATCCACTTACCTTACTACACACCTAACTACCTAAGTGCCCACCCCCCCCACCTTATTGCAGCTCTAACCAGTTAGTTACTAACCTTATTAGTAACTCCCCACCTACCTAACTACTCACCAAACTTCCTAGACAAATACCGCCATCTAACTACTGACCTTACTACTCACCTACCAAGCTATCTAGCCAATACCCTACCTAACATGCTAACTACCCACCTAGCTACCTAACTTCAGACCAGCTACACACCTAATGACAAACTTAACTAGCCACCTAACTGGAAAACTGCTATCCTAAGTAGATAATCACACACCTAACCTCTGACCTAGCTACCCTCTTACCTAATTACTGAACTACCCACCTAACTGTGCAACCAGCTAACTATCCAGCTATGTAGCTACACATCTAATTACCCATGTAACTAGCTATCTACCCACCTAGACAATTAACCACCTAATCAGCTAACAACACACCTAACAAGCTAACTAACCACCCTATCAAAGTAACTAATGATCCATCTGCCTACCCACCTACCTATTTTAACTACCCACTTAGCTTGCTACCTCCTCACCTAAACTCCCACCTAACTACCCTAAGTAGCTAAGTACCCTCCCAACTACCTAACTACCCACCAACCTACACAGCTAACTACTCCTAATTAGCTAGCTGCCCACATAACTAACTACCCTTGAAACTAGCCACTCAACTATTTACTGACCTAGCTAACTGTTCACTTAACAAGCTACTCACCCAACTGGCTACCTAGTCAAAAGCCCACCTAGTGCCCTTACTAACTACCCACCTAACAAGCTAGTTACCCACCTATCTTGCTAAATACCCAGCTAACTGACCACCTAACAACCTACATGACTATGTAGCTACACAATAAAGTACTCCCACATAACTACCAACCTGAGTGGCTGACTTCCCAGCTAAATACCCACCTAACAAGCACCTACCAACTACTTAACTACCTGCATAAATGACCACCTAATCTATAACCTAACTAGGCACCTAATTAGCCAACTACCAAACCAGCTGCATGCAGTGCTCGCCCCTCACCAGGTACCCAGAATCACAGGCCGTGCCCCTCCCCACGCCATACAAACCAGGCTGCCCCCCCGCCCCCCAAAATCAGGCCTCTCCATCCCCAGCGCCGCCCAAAATCACCAGGCACCCACAAATGCAGCACCCCCCCCCCCCCGGGAAAAAAAATAAATCAATCAGGCACCCACAAACACATGCAGGTTTCCTCAACCTCACTGACTACCCACCTAACTACTCAACTAGCTAACCACACACCTAAGTAGCAAACTACCCAGCTCTAATTACTCCCTGCTTGCTACCTACCCACCTAGCTACCAATCTAGCTAATCACTTAACAACCCCCCCCCCCCCCACCTAACTACTCACATAACTAATCACCAAGCTGGCTGCCACCGAACTACCTGCTCTCCCACATAACTACCCAGCTACCTAGCTAAATACCCACCTAACTAAACTACCTAACACCTCTAACTAGAGAATTTCCCATCTAAATGGTTACCAGTTCTTACAAGTTAACTATGCACCTAGGTAACCACCCTAACTGTCCTCCTAAGTACAAACCTAACTAGCCTACCATCTAATCACCTAACCAGCTAATTAGCCAACTCATTAATTAGCTGATTACCTACCTAACACTAACTACCCACTTAAACAAACCATCTAATTGTATAACTACCCATTTACTCATGTAACTACACACCTAACTAGATAACTAGTCTAACCAGCAACCTAACAAGCCAGTTATCCACCTAAATAACTACCCATCCAACTTGCCTATCTACTTAACTACCCACCTAATGAGCTAATCAGCCAACTAGCTGACTACCTAGCCAAACACCTACCTAAATACTGACCTAACTACTCATATATCTAGCTAATTATCCATCTACCTACCTACTAACCACCTAAAAAGGTAACTAAGCTATATAGCTATCTAGCTAGCAAACAAGCCACATAGCTAAATACACAACAAAGTACACATGTAACTTCCTAATCACCAACCTAACTAGTTAGTGTCCCACTTAATTAAGCACTGACCTAGCTAACTACTCACCTATCTACCTGAACTAACTACCTCCTCTCCCAACTTCCCATGTAACTGTCCACTAACAAGCCACCTAACTACCCTTCCCTCCCAAATGAACACACACAGCAGCAGTGCTCTTCCCTCACCAGATACCCAAAAGCACAGGCACCCCCTCCCGCCCCCAAAAAAGACATGCAGGAGCCTCCTTGCCACAAGGCACCCACAAGTTGCCTGCATCAATCACCCACCAAAACATGCAGCCCCCCCACTAACTACTCACGTAAATTAATCAGCTAACTAGTGAACTACCCACCTAACTAAATAACCAACTAGCTACCTATCTACTTGGATACTTGAGTGTCCACCTAGCTTGCTACCTAGCCACCTAACTACCTAACCTGTCACCTAATTTCACACCTAACCTGCCACCTAACTAGCTAACCACCCTCAGATACCTAACTAGCTAACTACCCACCTAACTACCTATCCTTCTAACACACCTAACTACCCACCCAATAAACTACTCACCCAAATAGCTATCTACTTATATGCCCACCTACCAACCTTATTAGTGACATATCTAGCTACCCACCTATCTATCCATGTAACTACCCACGTATCTAGCTAACCAACCACCTAACAACCCACATAACTAGCTATCTGCTCATCAAAGAATCCACCTAACTGCCAACTAAGCAAGCTAACCTCCCACCTAACTAGATAATTTGCCTTGTAACTACCCCCTAACAACTACTTAACTACCCATCTAAGTAGCTACTACTCACCTGACTACCCACCTAGGTAGTCAACATAACTAAATTACCCATTTAACTACCCATCTAACTAGCTAAACCCTTCATAGTTTGCTTCCTACACATCTACCTAACTACCCAACTGCCCACTTATCTACCTAACAAACCACCCAACCTCCCACCTAACCAGCCACCTATGTCACTAACTAGCTAAACAGCCACCTAAGTATCCTAACTACACATCTTACTAATTACCCACCTACTCAACTGACTAGCTAACTATTCACCTAAACACCGAAACAGCTAAACGCCTAGCTCACTTTATTACCTAACTACACACCTAACTAGCTACTCACTTAACTAGCTACCTACCTAACTACTCACTTAAGTAGCTGAATACCCTCTTAACTATTCATCTACATAACCAACTATACACCAAAACAGCCAATACCCACTTAAGGAGGTAACTGGTCAACTAACTACCCACCTAATTAATTAAAAACCTAACTACCCACCAAAGAATTTTACTACACATCTAATTAGCTAACTACAAACCTTATTAACTACCCACCTAACTACCCACCTAGCTAACTACTTCCAAACTATCTAGACAAATGCCCACTAAACTACTGGCCTTACAACCCTTCTAACTATCCACTTACCTAGCTAACTACCCACATAACCACCTAACCTACCCAACTACCACCTAACTAGCTAACTACCCACCCGACTACCTAATCTCCCACCTAACTACCCATCTAAGTAGCTATATACCCACTTCACTACCCACCTAATTAGCCATGTAACAAGCTATGTATCCAACTAACTCATTCCTCACCTAACTAGCTAACTACACACCTAGCTGCCTAACTACCTACCTAATTAGCTAACTACCCTCCCAACTAGGCACCTAACAAGATAGCTACCCACTTAATTAGCTAACAACACACCTAACTACCCATACAACTACCTAACTACCCACCTAACAAGCTAAATACCCATCTAGCTACTTAAATGCCCACCGAACTACTGATGTTACTAAGTACACACCTCACTATTTACCTATCTAGGTAACTACCCTCCTAACCTGCTGCCTAACTAGCTAACTACTCTCCAAGCTAACTACCCACCTATCTAGCTAACCTAATCTCCAATCCAGCTACCCAGCTAACTATAAACCTGAACTAGCTAACCACCCACCTAATTAGTTAACTACTCTCAAAACTAGGTAACTATCCACCTAACTACACACTTAACTAACCTCTACACTAGATAATACTCACCTAATTAGCTAACTACTCTCCAAACTACCCTAACTAGCTAACCATGTAACTACACACTTAACTAACCTCCGAACTACCTAACTATCCACCTAATTACCTAACCTCCTAACTACACACCTAATTATGAAACTCACCTAATTAGGTAACTACATGCTCAACCACACATGTGCCCACCTAACCACCTATGTAGATACATACCCACATAACTGCTCACCTGATAACCTACGTAACTAGCTAACTACCCAATTACTCACCTAACTACATAACTACTTATTTATGTAATTACTCTAAGTATCCACCTACCCAGATAACCCACGTAACTATCCTAACCTAACCCACTTAACTATCCAACTAGCTAACCACCCAGCTAACTACCCATCTATTTACCCAACTACTCACCGAACAAGCTCACCCATGTAACACCCATGTAACTACCTAAATAAATGCCCACTATCGACCCATCTAACCCACATAACAAGCCAACTACTCTCCAAACTAGCTAACCACTTTTAACTACCTAACTACCCACGTGCAAACTACACACCAGTCAAGCCACCTAACTACACCCAACTCCCACTGCCCCCACAAACACTCATGCCCCCACAAACCAGGCTCCCCAAAATACGTGCAGCCCCTCCCCACCAGGCACCCATGAACACACACACAGTCCTCCCCAAACTAGCTAACTACTCACCTAATTAGCTAACCTCCCACCTACCTAACTACCCATGTAACTGGCTATGACTAAGTACCTAACGACATATACCTACACACCTAATCTCCCACTTAACTAAATAACTACTCTCCTAAATAACCACATACAAAGCTAGTTACCCACCTAGCTAACAACCTAACTACCCATTCAACTAGCTAACTACGCACCTAACTACCCACCTACCTACCAGCCTAACAAGCTATTCACTGAACTAGTAACTACCTAGGCAATGCCCATCTAACTACTAACCTTACTAAATACTCATCCAACTACCCATATATCAGGCTAATTACTCCCTAACAAGCTAACTACTGAGCTACCTAGGAAACTGCCCAACTATCCATGTAACTAGCTAAATATGCAACAAAGTACCCACCTAACTACCTGGCCACGGACCTAACTAGCTAACCTCCCACCTAACTAAACAATGAGCTAGCTAACTACCCACCTACCTACCTAACTGCCTAAGCACTTAGTCCAGCAGGCACCCACAAACATACCCCCCCAACTAGCTAACTGCTTACCTAAATAGCTAACACACCCAACAACCCACCAATCTACCCCTCTAAATAGGTAACAATGCACTAACAAGCTAACTACCTATCTAGATAACTAACCAATTAGCTACTTACCTATCCACTTAGGTAACTACCCACCTAGTTTGCTACCTACCCACCTAACTAGCTAGCTACCCAACTGGCTAACTACCCATCTAATTTGCTAACTACACACCTAACTACCCAGCTAACAAGGCAACTACTCACCCAACTAGCTAACTACCTGGCCAAATACCCACCTATCCATCTATCTAGCTAACTACCCACTTATCTACCTAGTTGAATGACCACGTAACAACCCACATAACTAGGTACTTACCCAACAAAATACTTACCTAACTAATGCCCAACAAGGTAACTTCAAACCTAACCAACTGCCCACCTAACTACGACCTACCTAGCTAACTACCTGACCTCTGTACTAGCTAACTACATACCTAACTAGCTAACTACTGACCAGACTGATATTGCATTATTTTCACATCAGCATTGTAATCAGTAGTAGTGTTAGCTAGCTTTATTCTGGAAAATGCTACAGTTGTGTTTTATAAACTGTTAAAATCTGTATCTTACACAAGTATATATGTTCACTAGGGGTAATTGTGTATTGTGCTGCTACTTTATACTGTAGTAACTCCACAATGCAGAACCGATTTACTATAAAAGTACCACTGGATCAGTCTTGATGCTAAAATCAGTTGAACCATATACCTGAACAGAAGGGTTCGTAAAAACTTGACTCTAACAGTACTGTTGTATAATTTGGGACCTTTTTCACCTTCTCCAAATAAATTTATATTTGTCACCAATATATGTTTCTACGTACCTCTCTCAATAAGACAAATCCAAAACATCTGTTTTGAAATAACTAAATAACTAACAGTTTCTGTTTTTTGTTTCTTTTTGGTATTAGAGCAAAGTGTTATTTTCAAGTTGGGAACTTTTTCCAGTAGAACTTTATGCATAACTACCACAAATGCTTCTTTAAATGTTGTCATTCTTAGGAAAAAAAAAATCAAGCTATGGATAAGGACACCAAGAAAAGAACTAGCAACGTTTCTGTTATCAATCTTGTGGCTGGGGAGGCTGTGACGCAACTTTCTGCTACTGACAGTAGGAGGAACTTCACAAGTGGATGGAGGCTTTCTGGCAGCACTTTCATGATCTGAGTAAGCAAGCGCACTGTTCTGGCCAGTTGCCCTTCGAGTGTGGGATATTATGCAACATCAAACGAAACTGAACAATCCGAATTGGAATTGACTTATAATCCTTTATTTGCAGTCATGAAGAAAAATGTTCTTTGGGATATTACTGAGCCATGACTGGAGACATTAGAAGGCAAATATTGGTAAGTTACCATCCACATGGCCAGAAGCAGAAAAGTTCCAACTAATCTCAGATCTTGGTCTGCTCTGGCTTTGTTCTAGATTTTAAGATCTGCTCAATTCTCCCCCCTTCCCATCCTCCACAGTAAGCAGGAAGAGTCCATCTGTGCCTGCATGTCCTGCCAGAGGCGTGTTGGTTCTACAAGATCCTGCCAGCATGAAACCTTTGGGCAGGGAAGTGAGGATGCTGGATTGCTGCATGACCAGGGGAGTTATCTGGGGCCTTGGCAAAAGGAAGATTCACTCAGCTCTTGCCAACAGGCATGTGAGTGTGGGATTCCCTTGCTCAGCAGCATTACAGATGAATTAAGTTGTCACAGTTACAATAGGGATTTCCTGATTCTGTTGGTACTCAGATTTTGATGTCCCTGGCCACAGGGAAACACCCCCAAAACCCCCTTACTGTGCTACAGTCCAGTCCTGCAAAGACACATTACTTGAAGTTGGTAAAAGCAGTAGCTGAAGCTCTACAGCAGATGGGATGAACTGATGCACTCCTCTACTCCTCCACTGTGTTGTTTTTTTTCCTCCTTTTCCCTCCCCAAAATGCTTTGGAGTCTTCACTGTTCTTACCCCCAAAATTCTATTTTTAGTTCAAGACAGTGAAACTACTGAAGCTGCAAGCTGTGTTGCTTATTCAACCACAAATATTAATTATATAAGCCATATAGACTGATTTGTCTTCATATTTTTCATCTATTTTAGTAGCTTGAATCAGGTGTATTAACAATAGAGGACAATTGTCAGTTGTCTAACACTGCCACCGTTCACAGTGCACAGTTGGTGCCTGATAATCATTTTCATCAGGTCAGAAAAAGAGAACCAGGACAATCCATGAAATATGAGGGTTTAATCAGAGGCCACACCACTAAAATCATTTAACTGAGGCTCTGGAATCTGGGTATCAAAGTGTGTTTCTTCTCCTTTTAACTCTTGAGTTACAATAGGCAGAGGTTCTATCAAAGAAATACACCAAAAAAAAACTAGGACATCCTCTTTAAATTAGCTGTGGAGAGGGGTAAAAAAATACTTTTAGAATTCATTATAGATAACATATGCATTTTGGGGGGGGGGGTTTGGTCATTTCCTTATGTGAGAAAAAAAATGGGTCACTTGGCATTTAAATGCCTTTTTTCTTCAGTGATTCTAAAATTCTCTTTAAATTAATGCACTCAGAAAACTTGGAGTGATGGAAATGAATGAAGAAATTTTACTGTGTCTTGTTTTCCTTAAGGTCAAAGTCTATTAATGGAAAGGAGATTTCCTTGTCTTCCTACAGAGATGGGCATTCTTCTTTTAAAGACGGACTGCTTCTGTAACAGTTGTGTAGCACTGAGTTTGCTTTATGTAGGAGGTTGTTCCCTCAAAACTTTAAGCAACTTCCTTGTCATAAATTATGACTTTTAAAATTCTTTATTTTCTGATGAATTTGGGGGGCACTGAGTTTGGGGATATGAAAGCAAACTATGATATTCAGTCTTTGTAAAATAACAGTATTGGCTAGGATAGTCACAGATGACTAACGACACTTGTACTAAAAATTAGATGAGTTCAGAGGTGGAAATACACTGCTTTCTGAGCATTCCTACTAGAAAAAGAAGGAATGCTGGCCGTTAGCAGTGCTTGCAGATAGCTTCCTTGGACAGATTTGAATTTTTTTTTTTTCTGGTAGAAGTGTTTAAGTTCAGTCGTTGTTCTCTATTCTCTCTCAGGCCAGTGGAAACACTGTTGTGAAGAACTTAGGAAAATTGAGATTATGTCACCATGGAAACCACCCTTGTTCCTGACACAAGAGATGACCTCCAACTATGATGATATGAGTAAGTGGGATTTATCTTTTCACATTGCAGGGTAACAGCAATAACATTGTATTCAGATGGTGTTGATGTCGAAATGGAGTTTTTCAAGGGAAATTCAGACAACGAAAGAGCAACATAATTGCATACCAAGGAGTTAATGTTAAATCTGCATTTGTAATAGGAGAAATAATTAATGTATTTTTATAGCCTGAACCAAAAAAATTTGCAATCCGAAGTAATTAGGGGGCCCTGAACACTCAAAAAAGCTGTCATTAGAAATAAACTCTCACTGTAGAGTGGTAAAAAGCTCTGGTATGCAAGGTAAAACAATCCAGTCTGCCAACCAGTAATGTCTTTAACTAGTTGCACGAAATTAATTTGCTGTTTTTTAAGCTACATAAAGCCTTACCTAACATAACTTACCTAATTGGTCTTCAGTAATGATGCTGAAAAACATGTTCAGAAAACCAATCTAGCATGAATTTGACACTTCTACTTTTTCAGAGCAAAATGCTATGCAGCAAGATTATTTTAATAATTTCATCACAGAAATAATATTTACAGGCTAGAAAAATAGGTCACTGCTTTAATGGATCTGATGCAGTATTGGCTGAAAAGCACTGTACCAGTAAAATGCATAACTGCTTGCTGCTGTAAGGAAGCTGAAAATGCTATGTGGGTCATCGAGTTACAGCTCATCAGAGCACTAAACACTCAAAAAAGTCCTATTTGAGTTATGAATGTGGAGCAGAAAAGCAGTAAATCAATTATATAGGAGTTCTAGGAAGGTAATATGAACACTGTAGCATGATTCTGCTCATATTTAAGTATGTCAGTGGGGAATGGAACACAGGTTCTGTTTTGCTCTTAATATACCCCTTTTTCTGATTATTTTTAATATTTGTAGGGAAAAGCTCAATACTTACCTGGTTAAAAACCATTAGTATATGGCCTGTGATATAAAAGCTACTGCTGCTGTCTTAAGGGTTAGTATTATTGCTATATACATGAAAAATTCTACCCAAGAAAGATACAGGGTAAGGCAGCCTTAAGCAAATAAAGGCAAGTAAAAATATCCCACTCTCTGCAGGCCCAAGAGTATTTAGTCAGATGGTTGTACTGACTTTCTATGAAATTAATTTTTCAAAGCACTGTACAATTAAATAATATCTAAATTATGTATGCAGCTTTCCTTGCAGAACATTTATTTTTCTACTTTCTATTTTGAATGAATTATCAATACCTATCCTGATGCCCCAATGCCAACTGTTGGGAACATAGCTGACACCATCACCTCACTTCTCTCTTTGCAAGCGTATATCATCTCTTCCACTCCTAATGCCACCACTGGCTGCCTAGGACATACTTAGCAGAATTTTGTATTCAGAATAGCAATAATGAAACATTATTGAGACAGGAAACATTAAAATTACAGGCATCAATTCTCCAGTGGAACACGAGGGCTTAGCTGACATCATTCAAAGAAAACTCAGAGCGGCAGCAAGTTCCTGCTTGGCCAACAAAAGGCGTCTGCAACTTCCTTACAGGCCTTGCTTTTCCACGGATCTCATGAGAAGGTTGTTCAGAAAAATGTTTATCGAGCTGCAAAGGAGGAGGGTGCAAGTCCTAATGATGGCCGCGGAAAGAAGAGCTTCACCTCCACCACCCGATAAATCACCATACAGTGCACAAACCCAGCTGAACAGAGCCCCTGGGCAAGGAGAACTGGGACAAATCTGGAGGCACGCGTGGGAGTTCCTTTGATTTGAGAGACTCATCGCTGCTCCTCACAAGCTGGCTCCTTGTAGAAAATGCCATTTAACTGACCATGGAAACACCATTTCACTGGTTATCAAGACAGAGCCTGAAACCAAACAATCCCTAGCCAGAAATCCATCAAAGAAACGCTGGACCCTAGATCTTAGTTGCAGCCATAGAAGTAACAGTTAGCTAGGAAGAGTCCCTGGAACTCTCTCAGCCTTATACTGTAAATCTCAATTAGTAAAAATATATTTCAGCATGTAGCTTTTAAGTATGGAGGCCAAAACCTTCTTTTAACCAGGGCATTACTTCTAGCTGTACTCACTATTGCTAACATCAAAAGGCACCGTTACCTGGGGGTGCAGGGAGGTGTACAGAAGTAGGGAGTATCTGTAGTTGAAGGAACGGTGCTAGTTCTGAAAGCAGAGGTTCAGCACTTTATTATTGAGAAACTGGCTACAATTAAGTATTTCCGTCCCTGCACCAGGGCTATGGCCATTGGCTTCTCGCCTGCCCCCATCTCTCCCATAGCAGCCCCTCAGACTTTGCATTCACACTCAACACAGATCCTGCAAGGAGTAACTTCTTCGGCTTCATGCTTTACTCTGAATCTTATGTCCCTCACTGAGAGTCACTGCTTGTGAGATATACTGTGAAAGTACTGTGAAAAGTTTTTCTGCACTTCTCAATGGTTCTGTAACTAGCTATTTTTGAAACTTTTTTATCAAGTTAGCATGGGATCTAGTAGGTTTTTCATGGGATATGCACTGTCAGAATAGAGAAGGATTATCCATGTCTGCAAAAGCATAGACGGTGACTGATGCAAACAGTTAAAGTAGTATTGCCCATGAACGTCTTTTTAGGACTTCATTTTGAAGGTAATTTTTCTTCCTAATGGTGCATAGCTTCTTCATGGAACATCTCAACTGTTCCCGGTAGATAAACAGTTTGCAAAGGCCATGTTGCTGGTGTACAAACAATTTTTTCCCCCCCACATGAAATAATGGAATACATACTTCATGTGAAAATACTCAACTTGGAGATTTTCACATCAGACTGCTTACCCCTTTTGCAAGAAGCAGAGGGGTCTTCAAGATCCCTGGGCCAGCAACAGCCCTCACAAACATCTACAGCCTACAGAAGAATCTGCTCTCCTGGACCCACAGCTTAAATATCCAGCCCTCTTCTTGGAGGATACCTTTCTCGCAGACACTGAAACTTACACAGGGGCGAAGATGTGCCTGCATATCACCCCTCTCGCCCTGCTCTTCCATCCTATGTTGAGAGTCATATTGGCAACTCCACACACATTTCATTGCTTGTTTGCTTTTTTTCTCTAAGTACAAAGGGCTTTGTGAGCTTTACCATTTCTCCAGAAGATACTGTGTGCTGGACTGGTTGTGTGTTGTGTGGTTGATTTGTCTGTTTTTTTTTTTTTTTTTTTTTTTTGTCTCCTGCTAAACTTCTGGCTGCGCAGTTGCACGGATACCTGCAGTAAGTAGTTCACTGACTATTTGGGATGGGCTCGGACATATGCACAAATCTCTTTGCAGGATCAGAGCCCACAATTTTTAGAATGTCCTTGTTCATTCTTAATTTGTTTGCACTACATTTTTCCCTCGGAAACAACCATAATTAATTTTACAACAAGCCACACTTAAGTGGATGGTTTGTGAATGGTTTATAAATAGGAACAGAAAAACTGAAGACTAGATATATGATTATGCAAATCAGAGTGAACTAGTGGGCCGTGCAACTCTGAACAATAGGAAAAACAAACCAAAAGAAAGCATATTTTTAAAAGATGTAGCTGCAGATTATCTATTTTTAAATTTATCTTTAAATGCTACTACATTCTACAAGGAAAAAGGACCTTTGCCAAGCACCTTCCGTTTATTTGCTATGTTACAAAATAAATCTCACAAATATATAAAGTAAGAAGACAACATAATGATGATTTATTCTGAAATTCAACAGGCCACTGAATTTCTATACAGAGTTTCTCTAAATAAATTCAGTAGCTTTGTTTTGAATTGCAGTATACACATTTTAGGAAAGCATTTAATACGAATTTGAAGACCTCAACTGATGAGAATTCACCCATACCTCCTCATAAGCAGTTTGAATGGTTATTTACCCCAGGTATGTTGTTTTCACTTCACATTATATTTGCATTATATTAAGCTCCACCTTAAGCTATTTTGGTCTTATTATGGATTTATTTTGACCTCTAAAGTATCAACTTTTCTAATCGTCTGTGTGTAGTCATAAATCATGACTGCCCCCCTTAACTTTTTCTCTGATAAGAGGTACTAAATTCTTCAAGTTTTTCTATGTATTGAAAGTATTTTAAAATATGCATTTGAATTAGATGCAGCAAACCAATACTGACACTCTCAGGATCATTTAGAGACATAATGCAATCATCTTATGCTGCTTAATACCCTCTGCGTTTTTCCCCCTAAATCACATTAGCATTACCTTGGCTGGTGACTTTTATGGCTCAAGTTCTGGCAGAGTTTTTCAAGAACGTGGGATAACATCTTCTTACTATACTGTATTTTTAAAAACAAAAAAAAAAAGAAAAAACAAAGAAAAAACAAAACAAAAAAAAAGAAATACACAATGTACTTTACCAACATTAAAACACAGCTCCTAAACAGTACAATGTAGAAGTGATTGCTAATCCAAAATTTAGCTGAATAATTTCACAAAACCCAGTTTCTTAATATAACTTTTTAAATACTGGCTAAACAAAGACTTATTAGGAGGAACTCTTTCTCTTGCAACTAATACCTGTAGCTATTTTCTGTCTTGGGATGGCAGAGTGTAGGTACACTGAGCAGTTCTAAAGAGTGTGGTGTAATATGTTTACTTTTTTTACTCTTTCTATAGAAATTGTAACAGTTTATGGTGGCTTATACATATTTTGAAAAACTGTCAAAGTATGCAGAGCTGATTCATAATTAACGTAGATTGCCTTAACAGAAAAACCAATGTATTGTGAAATGTCAGAAGTCTTGTTTTTTGCTGCTAATGTTCTGTGTTTCATTTAGCAGATGCAAGAAAATAAAAATGTTTCTAGAATAAAATGTTTTTGAAGTAATTTTCCTCAACCCTCAAATTACATTAAGCGTTAATTCAGTTTATAAATTATGGTTATAGCTGCTGTAAAATCCGAATAATTTACCTTTCGAGAGTACATATTCTACTCTGCCTGCTGAATGTGTCCCTCTAGGCTAGTATAGATGACAACAAGCAATATTGGCCCCAATTTTCTGTACTGGAGGAAGAATGGAAAGCACTTGGCTGCTGGCATTAATTGCTCTTCTCATGGTCTGATGTATCCAGTAGGTTGAATAGCCAAAGAAATGTTATGAGAGATGCAACTTGTTTACATAAATGTGGTATTTTGTGTGCTCTCCCTTTGAAAGTTTTTTACAAGACTTTTTTTCATAGTCTTGTAAGAGAAAGCATGATGAAACAGACTTTAAATCATTCCTCATTCCACTTTTGATCTCAGGTTGCCAGACCTGTATGGTAACTTCATAAATGAGCCATTGTCTCTACTAGAACCACAGTTTTTATTTTTTTCCATGGACATTTTTGTGGAGTGGGGAATTACTGTTCGCTTTGCTAAAGAGAACTCTATGTAGCTCTACTAATTTAAAGCTAACAGTGCTACTCCAAGTATTCTTTCCATCCAATTATCATAAAAGAACTGTAATAAACAGAAAGCTGTGAGACATTAATTTTAGAATGTTTGATTCATGGGTTCATGAAAATAAGAAATATGATTGATAACTACAAAGCCATGTTGTTGAGTGATTTAATGAAAACCATGCTGTACCTGAAGTTGCTGCCATTTGCTTAAAGGGATCATAAAATAAGATATGATGATCTCTTAATACAGCCATTACTGAATGGTTATACTGGGATCTTTCCATATGTATATTACATATTCAAGTAAAAACTTGTTTGCGAGAAATCAAAATAAATTGCTTTTCACAATCTTTCAATATTTTTTTCATCAAGATAGCTTTCTACGTGTTCTTTATGCATCTCCCCAAAGGGAGAAGAATTACAGGAACTAGTCAAGTATCCTTTATATTATTCGGACTTTTTTTTTTTTTTTTAATTTTCTATAGTCTTCCTCTGAAAGAAGATAATTTGGAAATAATGGCCCATTTTTCCCAAGTTTTCTTTTCTGATACTGGCCAGTGTCATGTATGTCAGATAGTGATATAAGAATTTCTGCAGGAGGAAGTTGTAGAACCTTTCATATATAGACTTGTCCTTCTTAGACCATAATAGTTACAGGCACTTCTATATGTAGATGCAAGAACTTCTATATCCTGACAAAGTTAAAAATCTTTCTTTAAATTACTTAAATTTTGTCATCAGTGTTACCTTGTGGAGGTAATAAAGTACAAATTGATATATCAGGCATTTTCAATTCTTTTCCCATGTTTTCAAGTGCATATTTTCTCTTCCTAAGAAGGAAAAGCAAAAAAAAAAGCATCTCACCTACCCTTGCCCCTGGCTATAAAGGTGGTGGCAATATTCCAGTATCTTCACATAAGGTTCCTCCCCCCGCCCCCAAGGTGGGAAAATACTGGTTAAAAAACTCTCCTAGCCTTTTCCTTTCTTCTTTGGATTCTATCTTCCATTTCCTAGTGAGTGTCTGTTTCAAAATGCCAAGTGCATTTTGATGTCTTTCTTGAGCTGGCTGTTCAGAACTGAACACTCAGTTTTAGCTCAGGGGCTCTGGACTTATAAGAACACAGTATTTTCAGCAGCACTGTACTCCTGCAGGGTACAAATTGAAACACAGGAGATTTCACCTCCATGTGAGGAAGAACTTTCCTGTGAGGGTGACAGAGCCCTGGAACAGGCTGCCCAGAGAGGCTGTGGAGTCTCCTTCTCTGGAGATCTTCAAAACCTGCCTGGATGCCACCCTGTGCCACGTGCTCTGGGTGTCCCTGCTGGAGCAGGGGGTTGGACTAGATGATCACCTGGGGCCCCCTCCAACCTCAACCATTCTGTGAAAACAAATAAAAATGCTTTCACTGATCTATTGCCAGAATTACCTGTTCTTAAATAAAGATCTACCTTAAGAAAGATGAAAAGTTCATGGCACTTTTTTGGTGACCGTAACATCTGACTTAAGCTTTTCAGTAGCAGGAATGCATGATTATTCTTGCTGCACATTTGCCACACAGCAGCGTAGCTATGACTGACTATGGGACTGTGCCATATGACTGACCCAGAGATCTGTTCCAGCTCTAGCAACACACCAAAAGTCTGTCAGAGCCATTTAGTTACTTCAGAAAAAAATCTTATTTGGGTGAGGGCAGGTAATTCGGAGTGTATAAATTCACCGTTCGAACTCTTGCCCATATCAAACAAGTGTCAGTGCAAGGCCTATGGCTTTTCAGATACTCACCCTTTTATACATGTGTAGGAGTGACAACAATTTCCATTGCACTTTTTAGAGATTTAGATATAAAAAAAGTACTTTTAGAATATTTTTAATGGTGCTAGGTTTATGCTAGATGTATTTTTTTAAAGTATAACTGAGACATGCAATTCACCTTATGACTATACCAAGGACTATTAGGCTATAGGTGCTGCTGTGGAGCAGAGCATAGCACTGGTTTGGGGAATATTTCCTTATTTGGGGCAGGAATGGGCCCATATGGGGCAGGAGGAAAGAGAAGTCAGGGCACCCCTGTCAACAAGCTCCCTGCATCTGCGTTCTACCCCACAAGAACCACCTCTGCTAGTGTCACAGAAGCACTCCTGCAGCAGAGAGCAGGTGGCCCTGACACAACTGACTGGTTGCCTACACCAGCTCAGAGTGCAGCTGCATAGAAAACAATGCACATCAAAACACCTTTAGCTGTCCAGTGCCAGGACACACACATTTTATTCCACTTCAAGTCTGCTCCAGTACAATCGCAACAGCTGCTTCTGCAAAGATTTTAAGGAGCTTTATGCACATTAAATCTCACATTACTGAGCAGAATGCTCAAGTTTCTGTATTCATCAATAATGGGGTTTCTCCACAGTTTGGCTGAAGAGCAGGACAAAGGGAGGGGAGACTGAGTGGAGCCATGAGCCGAGAAGGACAAAAAGAGCCATCTGCAAGGAGATGGGGGCCTTTACAAAGGAGGGAAATAGGGGAATTCCCCCACATTCTTCATCAAGGGGGACAAAGGAGTTGCTGAGCTCAGGTGAGAACAGATGGCGGGAGGCCGGAGTTCGGTGTAGGCGGGCCGGGAAGGCTGTAACTTCTGAGTACCTTGGCCAATGGGGAAAAGGAGAGGGCGTCCCTCGGTCGGGAAATTAGGATAAAAGGGGGGCTGCGTCCCCCAGCAATTTGAGACACCCCACAGCGATATGCCGGGTGGACTCTCCCTTTATTCGAATAAAGTTTTAGGACTCCTCTGTCTCCTTTTGGACATTCAGTTCTTGACAGCGAGATTTTCCGCACATTACCTTCTAGGTTAATTATTTATATGGATGGAAAAAGCCAGAGAGGTTATACAAATGAAATATCCCTGTGTTAGCTTTTATACTGATATAAAAACCTGATGGTGCAGAATTTTGTTTGCCCTTTTAGTAGCTTTCTGGTCCTATAACCAAATCATATAGAAGCTCTAAAAAAAAAAAAAAAAAAAAAAAAAAAAAGAACAAGCAAGCAAGCTTTTCCACAGGTTCTTCTTCTGTTAGACTGCTACATTTTGAGGCACGCTATTCATTTAGTAATCTCTCGAACATGACTGCCACTTACAAAACTGGCTTCCCTTCTGGCATTTTCATTCATGCATTCTGTCAAACAGCATTTTCTTTGATTTTTATCACAATCTTCTTGACTGAGAGCTTCAAAGCAATTAATTCGGTATTCCGTAATTGCAGCTGCTAAATAATTGTTTGCTATAGTATCTTCTTTCCTGGGCAAGAGATGTAAAATAGTTGCTCCCCTCAATAAACAAGATGTCAAATGTGATTAGTTGATGGACCTGTAATCATGCAGCAGCATAAAGGTAAAGATTTGGTAAGTATTAAGTGAAAATGTATATTTAAATTAAAACTACAGGGGAAGATTTTCCCACAGGAAATCTTGCTATCAATGCCAAAATAGGCTACTTACCATCTATAATGATTAACTGTAGATCATTAATTAAAGAAAACGAGAGATTAGTCATGAAGCATTTTAAATTAAAGATGCATTGATTGTCAGTGGTACTTAAGAGTTTTAACTGGGAGATCAGGTCAGTGCATAGTTCCTTATGTGCAAGCAGGGCTTCCCATGTAAAGTGATATTTAACAGTAAAAGTCTGTCAAAATTAAAGTCAAAATTTACGGGTAATTATTAAGCTCCAAAAGCCTGAAATCTGATCCCTGTGTTCCTAGTAATGCCTTGTAATGCACCATATCATTCTTGGTCAGATTCATATTAAGAAATGGGATACGGCAACAGAAATAGGGCTCTTCAGTTTATTTTTTAGGGGAGAAAGAACTTTTTGACCCACAAATTCTAACAAACAGGGAGTTGCAATTATATCCAGTGTGTATTACAGCTTAAAAAGCTAACTGCCTTGTTCTCCTCTTTGAATAACAAACCTGCCTTCCGACTAGTCCTTTATAAACCTCAAACACTCCTGCAAAGGCAGCTACTGAAAGCTGAAGCCCCACAAAGAAGCATCTTGTAATGCTTCTACATTCTGTCCACTCTTGGGAAATGTACATTTGATAGTGTCATTTCTTAAGACAGTTTTCCTTGCCAGAAAAAAAAAAAAAAACTTTTTAAAATGCTGTATCTACTATAGAGATTTAATTCTCCATTTGGCATTACAAGCACTGATAGAATAATAATACTTGTTAGTTGCCACACAATAATTTCAAACTATTCCAGGCAGCTGCCTTCTGCTTTCTGTGCAGTCTCATAGCATTGATTCCAATATAAAATGAAATTACTCTAAACTGTCTGTCAAATTTTACTATTAAAAAAATTGCTGTTACATCATGTGATAGCAAGTAGGGTACTTTAATTACAAAGTTACATCTAAGAGAAAAAAAATCAGCTTCCAGCCTTTGAGTAATTAGCAACCCAACTACCATAAAAAAAAAAAAAAAAAAAAAAAAAGCCAGGCACAATCCTGAAGCAACGAGCATGCTGAAAGCTACTGCACCAGTGGCACACAAAAAGATGCCGAGTCAGGGGCTATTGCTGCTTTTTGACCAAAACCTTCTTTATTTATTTTTATTTTTTAATTTGCCTATCTCATGAGATCAGCTGTGGACATCTGCCCAACTGCTTCCAGATCCCTCCACCCACCATTCTCCCAACCTCTGCTTTTCCTCCATATGTGAGCTGTGATATCTTTGGAATACTGATCACTTATGATTTCTTCCAAGTACTGGTATGTTTAGAGATGTGCAGGTTAGGCAAAGGGTAGATTGTATGCATAAAACTATGGTAATCACAAGATTACAGCAAGTAGTATATGATGTAAATTACCAAATTTTATGCGGTTTCAATAATTTCTCAAAGCTGGCAAGGCCAACATTAGCACTAAGTTGTTCTCTGTGATGTATGTATCATTCACAAAATCAATCTGGGTTTTCATTGACAGCTGCTTGCTGCAAAAAGTGGCTGAATCACTTTTTTGCCTACATGTTGTTTTTAAAAAAATCCTCTTGCTATTTTGTATTCAGATTGTCTGGGTCAGCATCTTAGCCAAAAAGGGTTTTTTAATTCTCTCTCACTGGAGAGAAGAAATTCTTAAACAAGAGAATATTACTGAAAAAAAATAACAAACAGGATTTAAAAAGATTAACAAAAAAACTCAATGGAAGTGAAAGGATCAAGATTTATGAGGATTTCTATGAATTAGTCAAACCAGGATTACACAAGTTACAGCACACTGCACTCCACACACCTATGTGAAAATATCCATGTTTATGCTTTTATTTATATTGCATTCATGCCTGGAGGCTCAAAGCATTAGCCTGTTTGCACCCACAAGAAACAGCAGAAACCTAGACCCAAGCAACTTCAAATCACATGGAAGATTTTCACTGTTACACTGGGTGCAACCTGTAACACAGCCTGGAAGTACTTACATAGGCTAACTCCCCAGCACAGCCCAGCGCTGGGAAAGCAGGGGGCACACAGCAAGTCACTAAAATGAAATCCATTTTCCATGACTTTCCATGAAGCATGCAGGACTGACAGAAGCTTATTGGAGAGGAGAGGCAAGCAGTTCACAATTTAATGCACTTTGTTTATACAGATTTCCATTTGGATTCCTGTTGTACCATTTCAGCATCAACATCAATAAATATGGTAGAAATGCGCAAGAGGTGTTTTTAAAAAGGTCAAAATATGGAGCAATTTGTTGGTATTGGTATTGGTATTTTAAAGTATGCAATATATTTTGTATGTGTGTGCATGCACACAAATGCATGTATAAGTTTTAACAATATTGCAAAAATATTAAGAAAAATATAACACGATATCAGATATCCTGGTCTCCTGTAGCAAAAACTGTCCTACAGCAGACTTTCATCATTTATAAAATATGATACTCAACCTCTCAATCTGCCCGTTGTTTCTCAACTAGATGAATCTAAAAAGTGACATGTTAATCCTTTCCCCTCTTCCTGCTTTTTAATTTTGATAAGGAAAAATAAAAGAAAATGGCATAATTTTCCAATCCTTACGACTATCTACCAAGATTATACCAATGTCAAAACTCACATGCTGCTTGTCTGGTGAAGAGAGTCATGTCAAAGAAGGAATTCTCACTTGGCAATGGGCCACATTTGCTCATTCGCTGGCTGCATTTCTTGCTGAGGATACAACTGCATGCAGCAGCAGTGCTGCAGGGAGCCATTCAGTTTTGCTCTGAATGGCCTGGTACATGGCAACTGAAGATCCTACAGAGCAATCAGTCTGTGCATGAGAAGCATTACAACCATTACAGCATTGTATATTGGTCCGTTTCAACTAACACAGGCTCTTTCAGGAGGCCAAATCAGAGCAAGCAGAAGCTTCACTACGATATAGCTGATTCAGTTCTGCAGTACAGGTCAGTATAGAGAAGGGCAAATGTTAGAGAGCAGACTCAGTGCTGAACTACTGATATTCCTCTCTGGTTCATGTAGGTGGAGCATGGAACATCAGGAAAGATTTTATCCAAGGAAAATTGCCCCACAGAGGGCCAAATTCATGGGCAGCACTTCACGGCCACAATCTTGTTCCCCTCACCCTGAGTGTGCTGGATACATGGCCTTACTAGAATTACCCCATCTCACACTCACGTCCATGTGACTCTTTACCAATCAGAAGCATTCACATACTGCTTTTACTTCACCGAGGAAAAACATATGTGTAAAATCAAAAAAAAAGTTTGAAACAAATGAGGGCAAGGCAGGTGCTCATGTTCGTCTAAGAATAAATCGCACACTGCCTTTACCAATGGCTGCTCTATCAAAGCTGATACAGGTACTCTTCGAGCACCAGATGCATGCACATGTGCCTGTCTGAGAAGAGATGTTTATCCCCAAAGACTGATGAGCCAACTTCTATTGACAATAAATAAGAAATGATACTGAATACAAAATTTAAAAAAAATTAAAAGGGCTTAAATAAAGCTGTTGGTTTCCCTCCACTCCCTCAAAAAAAAAAAAAAAAAAAAAGAAAAGAAAAGAAAGAGACAGTTTCATTTCAAAAGATTTGAACAGATCCTAATCTGATTTTCAGCAGAAAACATGCTGGGTCAGTACTCCAGTACTGCGAAATACAACCTAAGAAATGCCATCTAAGTCAAGCATTGTTCCAAGAGCTGTTTGGAAGAACTCTAATTTATTGGAAGACAATGTTATTCTGGCTGGACTCAGTTAAGAAAACACCAAAGTCCTGAGGCAGCAACATGCTGCCAACTTTACCACACAGAGAATGCTTCTTGAAAGAAAAAGGAAGTCACCAGAAAAGATTGTAAAGTATATTTCTGATGGAAGATAAATAACCAAAACAAACAACAACAACACAAAACTACAAAAAAAAAAAAAGCCTCTCTCCAGTCTTTCTAAAAAAGGAATAGGGGGAGAAAAGTTCCAGCTACAAAACCACTATATACTTGCCATTTCTAATGGTCAATGGTCATTAGGCACTTAGAATGTTGAGGGGGAGAGCAGGAGGAGGCAGAAAGCCATAGGAATTCCAAAGAAATCACCACAGTTGCTGGAGTCTGTCCAGGTTATTTTCCATTGTTGAAATATTTCATCCCAATTTATTACTTTGACCTTACTGTCTGTTTCTTGGTTTCTCTCCCTGATCTCTTTGTCAGAATCCAGAGGCTACTGACAAAATGTTAGGACTATTTAGACTGTTAGCATCTTTAGGGAAGATTTTGGTCTTTCCTGCTTGCCTCTTGAGCATACATACAGTTGTACTATTTACTCTAAGATAAATTCATTATTTAATGAGAGAGCAAAGTAACAACACACATATTCTGGAGAAGCAACCCAGAGAAGAACATACATAGCAACTCAGTGGAATAAAAAGTTATTGATTTTGGAATGAATAAAAAAAATAGTATGTAATCCAAACCCTACTACTTCAAGTGTAGCTTGTAAGAATTGGGATGTGCCAGGTCACAGCCCTGGCACAACACAAGGAATGGTATCAAAATGGTACAACAAGAATGCAAATCTACTAACCAGTAGACTGTAATTGGAAAGGCTGTGGACTTTCTAGTCCAAATAACTTTGTGTCTATACTTGAATTATTTAGTATGCAGCTATAATTCCTTTGCTTCTGATCCATATGGAGATTCAGGCTAATTCTAATAGCATACAGATTTTTTTTTTTTTTTTTGGTAATCATGTAGCCTTAAAAGGGCACAGACTAAAAGCCTAAGATGGATGGTGTTGGAAACACTACTACTCTCTATCTTGCTGATATCAATCCTTGACTCATGTATTCCCCGCAAAATACATCTCTGACCCAATCTATAGGTGCTATAGGCAAGCTGTTTAATGGAACTCTGTCTGAACCTGGATAAATCATTTGACCTCCTTCTGCCTGAATCAATCCAGTTGTAAAAGTAGCTTAACGCTGGCTCTAAATGAAGAACAGATGCTACTTCTGAGTAGAACTATCATGCATCAGTTAAGAGAGATGGGGATAAATAAACAAACACACATTCAAACCAAAGCCAGCAGAAAATACAACCAGCAGCTCCCCTTCTGGAGATGTTATTCTGCTTCCATTAGCAGCTAAAAACAGAAGTTCTGGGGAAGATGGAGACACTTGTCAAGGTAATGACCTGGAGGATACTTTCTCATATCTCCTCAATGGCCCTTGAGATCCTGGGACACAGGGCACTACCAATGCAGAACAAAAGAGATCGTGGTCTGCCCCTACAAATGGCAGCAGTACAATGAGAAGTGAGAGCCTGAATACATTTCATGCTACATTTTAAGCTATTGAAAACAAAATCCCTTTCTCATTGAGGTACACTTAATGCTGTTATAAGCTAATATCCTCTTGTCTTCCTATTCCTGTTTCAGGAACCAATTCCTTCACTGTTGCAGTTTAGAACCTTCTCTTCTACCTTGTAATAAATACTCTGTAAAAGTCTGAAAAAGGGGAGCATCAGTAGCAGCCTTATAAATGAGCCAGTTCTGATCTGAAAGCCTGTCCACAGTGAAATGCGTTTGGCAGATCTCACCAAAGTAAATTCATAATGCAGTGGGTTGTTGTCAGGCTTAAATTATTTCAATTTTATTTTATATCAGCCATTGGATAGCACTTGGTTGAGTTGTAATAGCTCCATATGGGAAAAACCAATACAGAGCACTATCGGCTTCTTGCTTTCAAGTAAGACAAAACTGCAGCTGAATGAATATATGCAATATATGGATATATGATACAGCATCAGATATATATCCACACACCTCCTATACTGCTCTTTAACTGGGAAGAGAACATATCATACAATTCTCAGCAAACAGTTTATAATGGAAAAGCCATGGACACTCAACCACAGCAAGACTCGTCAGCCCTTGCTTTTCTTTTTTTTAAAAAATATTATTGACTCATGTTTTTTTAAGACTTAAAAGCTAAGTGCCTGAGAAAACATCCCATGATGTCTTTTTCAAAAAAGCACTTTGCACTTATTCGAAAAAAGCAAATGTATACAATGCCATCTTGTGGCCACCTGGCTCTGAGGCCACCCTTACCAAGGGTGAGTGCTCCAGGCAGCTCCTGCAAAACACTGCCTCCTTCTCTACCTCCCTTTGTCACCCTCCTTCAAGCCCAAGCTATGGACTGATTACATAGACAAGGTCAGTGCCACAAGAGAAAGAAGCACCCGAGCAAAATGCTGGCATCAGGCAGCTCCCTGATGGAATAAACATATTTGGTTTATGGTGACATACTAGAAAAAGGCCTGATTCAAAATGGCATGCTCATTCATGAGATGTAAGTGGCCATTTTTGAAGTGTCCCTGTAAACTACTACAGACTATAAGAGCATGAACTGCACCCTGACAACTGACAAACTCCCAAAGGTGTAAAACCTCATCTTTACCTTCACTTTCTCCAACTCTAGCCCCCAAAATACTGTGCTGAAATTTCAGTAAAAATGATGATCTAAAATTCTTCATTTCTGAATAACTATCATTGCAAGTAAACATCACCAGCTGCTTATTTAAAGCTATACAAATGCAAATAAAACGGTCTGTTTTACCTCATTTACTTCATGGCAAATGCTGAGTACTGACAATAAGCAAGCAAACAAACTATTCCTATTGCCCTAACTCCTCGGACTGCAGTGATTTATATTCTTTTTTTAGAGACATTCTTACAGGTTTGTACCGGGACGCTGGTACAGAAGTGACTGGGGCAACACAGAAATTAACCTAGCTGTTCTCACTATTTTACAAGTCAACAGAAATAGTCTTTTCTGCATTATTTATTATTGGTCTCACTTCCTTGCTTATGACACATTTAGAAAATGATTTGTCCACCCATCTGACTGGCATGAGCTAAGGTACTTACTCCCTTCTATGCTGATAGAGACTTAGTCTTGAAAACATACAGTAGGATCATTAAACAGATATACACTCTTTCTATACATCTGCTATACAAATCAATATTTTCCACTGCTTATTGATTGTTTTCTACATTAGAAATTCAACTCTCATCTAGCTACAACTCCTTGAACGGTTGGGGGAAGGAAGCCAGAGGAGGACTGTGACATCATCCAAGCAGCAATGCCCAGCACTGCAACAAAGAAACAAATACACTACACTATTTGGATACACTAGTTTCCTAAGCTTCATTTCCTAAAGAAATGCTGCTCATGCAATCACGGCGCGTTTCTGTGTGCATGTCTGGATATTTCTATTTGTCTGTCATTACATTCAAAATGCATTTTGAAAATAACAATAAGCAAATAACCTGTTAAACAATTTTAACCACTAGGGACAAGGGAGTAATAGTCTCAGAGATGATTATGTTCCTACAAGCTTTATGAAAACGCAGCTAGAGGAAAGATGCTGTTAGTACTTCCACTGTAGAAAAAGTAGAAATGCAAGATTCACATGAGGGAAAAAAAAAAAAGTCACTATAAATTGGTTCAAACTAGTAGTAGGCTGTTTGCACCTTCTTAAGATAAAAGTAAATGATTCACAGGAAATCAATCCATCAGAAAATGGGTTTCTTAGTCATGCTACAATCAGAACTGCTTTGCTTACGCTTCGCTTGCCTGTTCAAAACTCAAATATCCAATGAGGAGAAAAATTTATCCACAAAAATAACTACAATCTCACTATTTCATGTGAGCACTAAGAAAAACTTCCACCTAAGTCCTTCAAATAAGTTTCCCACCTAAAACAGAAAAAAAAAAAAAAAAAAAAAAAAACGGCCTGCATATATGCAGTCCCAGCAGAAAACAATCTTCTGCTCTCTTTCATTATTTTTTGGGAGGTGGATGGGGAGGGTTGGGAAGGGAAAGTAGAAAGGACAGCAGGACTAGATGTCAGTAGGGTTGGAGCTATTTCAGATTCACTCATGCATCACAAGAAATCAGAAGTGGCACAGATTTTTTGTCCCTCTTTTGTAGGTCACCTTTAATAAAAATGCTAATAACAGTTGCTATCTGTATATCTGGAACCTTATATGGAAGCTCTGTAATTCACTGTCTTTCTCAGCCTTCTTTAATGTATAATTTAATGCTTGCATAACTATTTTGTTTGGTTACAACTCTCACAATTATGACTGAAAAAAAATCTGTATGCTAGTTAACTACTTTTTATGGAAAGTATTTCTTTCATGTTATTTTAAAACCATGGAGCCTGGGGAAGAATTTTATGGACCACAGAATCTCACAGGGTAGTTAATTTCTGTTTGAGCTGGTTTCTCTGCTATTTTAAAAAGTGCCATCAAACTCATTGCTATTTCTTTTGGTTTGGAGCCAGTTGACTATTCTGCGATTGCAACACATCCTTGTGCTGTTATTAAAGCAGACAAAATAGTAAACACAAGAGCTGAAAGTTGAACTCACTCCACAGTGGACTTCAGCAAGAGCTGTGTCACCTTGTGTCTCATGGGCAGGACCATAAAAGGAGACTTGGCTCTGCTGTCCCTAACCACTGAAAACCCCATTACCCCAGGGAACCTCTGCCTGAAAATAGGTGCACAGGCAAAGAGGCATCTAAGATAGACTCCTGAACTGGCTCATAGAGAGATGCTCAGGAACAGCCAAGGCCATCCTGCTGATGGTTCAAAGCTGTATAATACCTAACTCCAGCTGGAAGAAACCACTTATCTCTACTGGGGATCTGCAGTCATGAAAGTCTCTCCTGAAGGCTTTAGATACACCACTCGCCTCTCTCATATTGCTCTATGGATAGGAGCACATCCAGACAGAAAAGAGAAAGAAAGCAGCCCTTGGTCCTCAGAACCAGCTCTCCTTTTCCTCACTGCTGCCGTGCTGGTCGAGACCGTGGCAGCTAAACTCCAGGACCACTTGTATGCCATGCAGAGAGGGCCTTCGAGAAACCTGGCACCTTTCATAACTAGCTAAGCTAATCATTTGGAGGACCAAATGATTGCAAAATAGCCATACAGCTAAAAACAAGTTAAAAAAGAAACACCGGGGATTTGTTTTACATTCTGATGGGTATAAACTGTTTCACACAGGAAATACAGGAAAAATGTATGGCAATGAAAACAACTCCCATTATTCTGTGCCACTGGATCCCATCCTAACTATGCTATTGGCACAACAGCACTAAACTCCAAGAGATCCAACATGAAAGATCCATCCATGAAATATACTTTCTTTCTGTAGGCAATAAATGGGCCCTGATCATATGTACACTGGGGATTCAATGGAGCATGTGGGTTTTCGTTCTGTTTGTGTTAGATTAGAGTAAATGCTGTTTTAAAAGCAGTAAATGGGTGGTTAGATGAGCCCTAGGCAAGCTTAAGTGATGCACTAAATATTCTGCCTTTTGTTTCATAATGAATTATTTTGTATGTCTAAGGAAAGGTTGGGGTGGAGGGAAGTGGGCTTTGCTCTGCAGTTTGTTACTTGCTTACTTGTGGGTGTGTGTTGAAATCTTTGCCTTTTGCTTACGGGGTCAAGTGCTTTAATCAGGAGAAAATAAATTCACATGCTTTAGTCCGAAATTCTCTGAGTGGCTGCCAAATATAATTAGAAACAAATGGCTTTATTCCTCACTTGAGGACTCCAAAAGCATTGGGGGGAGGGAGGAAAAGCTTTATTTGCTTGTTGTTTTTTGAGGTGCCTGCAAATAAAACCACCACACAAAAAAGAATCAATAAAAACGAAACACTGTGCTCAGAGACCTGTATTTGGTAAATTCCTATGGTGAGGGACACATTCAACATGGAACGTGCAACCATGCACAAGTTTGGAGTCAGGTGAGGTGCACACTGTGCCACAGTTGATCTGGAAGAGCCTGCAGCACTCACACCTTGAAGTCACTGCTCCTGGCAGCAAGCAACTCTTTCCTGTGGCAGAACAGCATTTGTCAAGCTGAATTTCTGGTCAGCAGATCAAAAGTGATTTAACCAGTTGCTTCTGACTAACTGCAGGGAACAGCAGCATGGCCAAATGGAAAGTTAAAGCTATAAATATCGAGACCTCCATCATGGGCCTTCCAAGACAGGCATCTGCCCCTGGATTTCAGGGCGGCTCAGGAGGGTAAGGGGATTCAGCTTAACCTGCCCATAGAGAAGGTAACAGCAGAACTCACGTTGACGTGATATCCAAGATCAGTCCTGGTGCATGAGGAAGCTCCTGGTACTGAACTACCAATAGTACATTTATTCCAAGGTTCACTTGATGCATTACTTGACGCATATGACCAAGCCACTGACCCTAGTTAACATACTGCAAGATTACCTATATACCTCTGTGCTGATGCTGTGGTGTAAAGCACTGTGCAAACCACACCCCAGTGGGCTTACAATTAAAAAAGGAGGGTTAAGGAGACAAATAGGCATGCCAACAGGGCAGGCTAAGACAGAGGTGGAATGCAAAAAATGCTAAGACATAGTAACAAAAATTCCAGAAGGTGTGACACTTAGCTGAAGGAATCTACTCTCCATAACTCTTCCATAAACAAAAATGAAATGAAAAATGCTTCCTTCCACAAACCACATTACTTTCTAGTGCCCTGTGTTTGAGGCAACATAGTCCACCATACACTGCCTGGAACAAGAACCAAGAGCACCTTAACCTACCGCATCCTCCAAGACAGTGTGGTAAGAGCTAAGTGTCTCAGTTCAGCCCTCTGCCGCATGGAGACCTGCTGTGATCTTTGCTCCTGGGCTTCTAAGTAAGGAGCCATTAACATCTGTAGCATGTGCAGCACTGCTGAAGGTGTGTGGGGTGTTTTCTAGAAATCTATTTCAGCACAGGCAAATTACTTCTGCTGCAAGGCCCCTTCATAAAACAGATAACGAATGGAGGTTTTTACGTAACAGGGATCAAAGAGTAGAAAAGAATCATCTACTTTTAGTAACTCTGGAGATCCAGAGGCCCATTTCTTGGTTTAGGTCATCTACAGGGCCTGACCTGATAGGCTAAACACATACTGATGTTTGTGAATTCAGCGTAAGGCACCAGGGACATTTCTGTTCCCGGTATCTACTGGGCCAGCCTTGCCATTCTAGCATAACATCAGATGAACAGCACGGGCAAGGGCTGCAGGAGAGGCATGGCAAGGCAAGGTGGGACAACATAAAGCCAGGCTAGACCATATAGCATGAGACACAAAATAACTACAGAGGACACAAAGCACTTACTTTGGTAATATCAGTACACAAGTTTGTTATCACATGGGATAGATGCCAACTAGTGATTTTTAGACCAGTTTTCTGCATAGTGTTTCAAAGACATTCATGATATTCTAATTACCAGTGCAAAATGTACATACAATTTCTAAACAATTTTTAACCTTTTTTTTTTTTTTTAACCTAAACAATGTTAGTTACCTCCCCTCACTGTAGATAAACCCTTTAAGTCTAATTAAACACATCTGGATTAGGAATTTACTTACTTGCATTTAGCTGTTTTATCTGCAAACCACAATTTGCACAGTTTGATAAAGATACAGTATTTTCACATGTAAGAATATTTTATTCCTGTAAATGTTTGCAGCAAGTCCTTCTTCATCTCTGTTTAGGGATTTTAATATAATTTTACAGGGCTACAGTTTAAACTAAAAAACCTCATGCTCTTTGCAAAGTCATTGGCACCTCTCTATTAATCCCGCAGGAAGCAAATGAAAGAATGCTTTTGTGTGAAGACCTGGACACAGTTTGCAATGGTACTAAGTTTTCTTCAAGCCTCAGATCTCAAAAATCAAAACGGAATTACACATTAATAAAGCAATACATTTACCTCACCCACCTTAGTCCTGTTCCACATGATATCATCACATTCCCCAGATGTGAGAAAACCACTGCTTTTCTATTTGCATGAGTCACGGTCTTTCAGACTATCTTTGAGATCACTTGTAAGCTATGCTTAAACAATTGGGGAGGTGGGAAGAAAAGGAGACAGTGATTTCCAGGTAACAGTTTATTGAAGTGATGGGTTTCTGATCAAACACATTCTACATTCTACCACGCTGGCAAAAACTTGGCTATATTCCGGAAGTGCAGAGTAGGCCCAGGCATTCTCATTTAAAAACATGTATGTAAGCATACAGCACTGCACCCCTAAATACAGAGGTAGGGGAAGCCAAAACATTGCCAAGAGTAGCCTCCTTCAATCCCTAGGGAGCATCTAGGTACCAACCCTATGCACACACGGCCACACAGCTTCTGCCCGTGGCGGCCGAGGGATCCAAGTCCCCTCCTTACCTCATGGCGCGGCTCCACGCGGAGCCCAGCAGGTGCAGGCGGCCCCCGCCTGCCTCCCCACGGCGAAAGGCAGCCCCAAAGCCCCTCTTGGGGACCCCGAGAAACGGCGGGGCTGGAAGAGGGACGCCCCGCCCAACCGCCTCGGAATATTCTGGAACGCGCGACCGTTGGGGACCAGCGACCGTTAGGGGCGGGGCGCCCGGGGGGGCGGGGCCACCTGGAACGGCGAGCTGCACGTGCGCCCGTTGGAAAAGGTGTAGACACACACGTACGGACATACAGTATCCATACAGGTACGCACATGCGTACACACGCACATGTGTATGTGCACGTAATAATGTGTATGTGTGTACAGGCATATACACATGCACACATGGGTACATATACACATATATACACACATACGTGTACACGTATTTATACACACATATATGCACATATACAAATGTTTTTCAAGGACGTTTTGGAGCAAAATGGATAAAAGTCAATGCTGGGAAGCTACTAGATTTTCTGTGGTCAGTTTTCAAATGAAACATTGAATTTTTTTTTAATTTTCAGGGACAGAACGGGGGCGGGGAGAACCCCACCACCCAACCATGCAAGTTGTTCTTTTTTTTGCTTGTTTGTAAGCACAAAAAAGATCCCTCGGGAATTTATCTAATCTGTCTAACCTGTTTTTTTGTTTGTTTTGTTTTTTTACACATTTGTCCTCAGAGTGTCCGTTAAAGGAAGAAGGAGAAGAAACCCCAGTACCTGGGTGCTTGGGACAGAAATGTCCCCCCCCCCCCGAGCTTTTCCCCTAGCATTTCCGAGGCTCATTCCTCAGGTGAGACACTAGATGGAGCATGTAACATTTTTAATAGAGATATATATATATAATCCTGCAAAGGATAATTGGGAAGCTAAATGAAAACAAAGATTAACCTGTATCCAGCAGGCCTCGCGGTCCTATCTGCTGGCTGGGCATGTGCAGCCTCAAAAACAGGGCTCTGTGGTGAAGACCCAAGGGAGGCAGCAGCAGCAGCGGGGAGGGTATCCTCACCCTGGCCACAGCGCGGAGGCAAAGCTGCCCTGTGGCTGCTCCAGCTCAGGGCTCAGTCACCCTCCGGTGCTGCTCCGGACCCCTGCCTTCTCCTGGACAAATGCAAACCTTAAATAATCCCAGAAGCACATGAGGGAAATTGGGGTTCCTCTGGTGGCTGCTCCGTTTTCTTTCACCAAGGTCATCCTGCCCTTCCAGGCGTGGAAGCAGGGACGTGGCAATATGCTCTGATATCGCCCTGTGCAAGTGCCTGCAGAAACTGGGGAAGGCAAGGAGCCAGGCTGCATTTTTCCTGCTCCAGGCTTGCCTCGGAGAAACCAGAAGTGTCACGTATTCTTGGAAAGCCCGTGGGCGAGCTCTCTCTTCCTCAGAGCAATTACAACGCCAGTGAGCATTACCTGTAATAACTGTGCGCAGGGTGCTCCTCCCAGGAGGAGAAACTTTATTAAAAATGTTCTTGGAAACTTTTCCAAGGAGCAGAGATACTGAGGGGAAGAGGAAGGGCCCAGTTCCCACCAGGCTGGCTTCAAGACACTGTTGGATGGGACTCTGCTCTGCCTCCGAAACCCTGCTGGGAGATAGAGCTACAGGTCTGACCACCCACGGCACAGGGCTGACAAGCACTAGCAGAGATGAATGCTCCAAGAGCAGCGTGGAGCACAGTGCACTCATCCTTAGACCTGCCAAGGTGGGGCAAGGTTTCCTTGCAGAGGATGGACATACGGACACGCATGGACACACGTACACACTTACCAGGACCATGGAGTTCAGCCAGGATCCGGGACCACCCCGCGGCCACCAAATCTGCCCTCAGTATTGAGACGTGTGTGGTGCTGGGGGGTGTCCATTCCTGAAACACACTGAAGCAAATGTTTTTCTCAGCTAAGGAGAACAAGAACATAACTGCGCTCAACGGAATTCATCGAAAGACCGGTTTCCTAGAGCATCACCAAGTCTGGGGACTTGGACTCAGCAAAGAGCAGAACACAGGCGAACTGTATTTGGTGCTCGCTTATCAGCATCAGCAAAACTATTAGTTAACATCTGACTCCAAAATCTTACTCGTGGTTGAACTAGGAAGATCAGAGGGTGATTTTCCAGATCCCAGCTAGTATCTGCAACCGGCATAAAACAAACACACACAAAAAAAAAAAAAAACCACCCAAAACCTGCTTGGGGATGCAAATAGAGCAAATTTGCTACAGAAGCCACTGGCCAAGCACAAATGTTATCCCATCAGAAGCTATTTGTACAGCCAGCCTGACTGCAGCCACAGTTCAGTGCAAATGCATTAAAAAATAGAGGGGAACTGAAGATCTTGTCACTTCCTCCTTTAGGAAATTGCAAACTTCCATTCCTTTAATCTAATCATTTGCAGGAGGGGATATTTTCCCTAGAAAAGCCAATATAAGAGGGCTGAAAGGTCGGATGGGATAATATGTAATCCATTGCGATAAGGGCTGTTTACAGAATTATTAATCAAACACAAAAGGGAACAGATAGTAACATTTTTTATTAAATATTACAGTGGATCAAAAAGTACAAAATATCTTTTGCCTGCTATGTGATTGGGAAACTATTGGCACATAATACAGTATCAAAAGCATTAATAAGTACAATTTGGAAAACATACAAAAATTGAGTGTTTATAGTTGGCTCAGCTTTATTTCTGGTAGTGTTTAAACTAATGCAAAGGTTACTCAATAACCTTTTAAATGGGAAACTATATAATATTACTGGGCCATTTTTATATATACAAATCATCACCTTACAGAGCATATAGGCTACATAACTTGAATCACAAAAAGTATACAATATTTACAACAAAAGAAAGTTAAAAAAGTATAAACAGCTAGTAGATTATGCTGCCATTATTAGAACATATTTAAAACTATGGGGTCGGGGGAAAAGGGGACGAGGAGGAAGAGAACAAGTGAAATATCAACCACATTTACAGCAAACACCATAATAAGTGCTCAAGATAATAGTTTCAATGCTGCAGGCCTCACATGAGTGAAAGAATTCCCATTTCTCATTAAAATCATGACAATTGTAAAATTGGACCAGATGCGACCTAGCTGACCACCACAAAAAAGTGACCGTGTTGAAGAGTGCTTGAAGGGAACTGAGCCGTGGCCGCCGAGGGCGCGCTGCCCCACACAGTCCAGAGCCCTGCCAGCCGCGGCACACACGTCCACATAGGAAGATGCAGTACTTACGGGCTCAATCGTACACCAATGCCACGTGCCATAAAGTCAATTCTTTTTTAATTGGAACAAACTACTTTCTGTGCACTGATATGTTGTGCAAACCGTTCATGTCAAACACCTAAGTAACGAAGACAGCCCTATTGCAAGACACAGCCTATGTTCATTTTAACCCTTACTAGGAATATGTTTTACCGAGAGCCAGATTCCACTCTGGACACGCTTTCTGAAGTCAAACTCAGCCAGTAGCCAGAAGTTACGTGCAAGCTGGGCCTTTTCCTTTTAATCTCACAACTTTTTGAATACCTAATGAATCCTGGACACAGCGTGTTTGAATTGCAACAGTTCTTGGAACTGGTTCTTGGTAAATAGATTTATGACTCTATTGCCAATTAGATTCCACAGTTTCCTTTACAAACCTACCAATAACAATGCTTTGATTGCACAAAGAAAGGCTTGTGCAATTTCATTCAATAATAAGGCCTCTTGAACTCTAACAATGCAAACAAAGCTTCATTTAAGATATTAAAAAAAAAAAAGGGTTTTCGGCCGATGGAGAATTCAATAGTCTTTTGAAACATTTCAAAGGTTTCTGTTAAGAGTTTTTAAACAAATAACGCACTGCTTCTGTTGGGGGTTTATGCTACCATTGCTTTTTATTTGTCCTGATGTTTTACCCAGTTTGTTATGAGCTTCCTCTGCCAGAAACGGCCAGTCTGCTCACATGGCAACGAAGAGCCTTCCTCCCCTTTCCCCTTCCCCCCTGCCCCTGCACTACCTTAACATTGTTTTAAAAACGCTATGATCCAATTCCAACACGACGTCAGCAGCAGCACAATCAGACACTGCATGTAAACAAACGCATGAGTCCGCGACACATACTTTGGCCTAAACCAGAAAGAAAAATGTTTGATTTGGAAAAAAAAGAAAGAAGCTTATATGCTTATATTTGTGGTTGCTGCAGTTCTTATATTCTCTCTCCTTCCACCCCACCCGCCTTCCCCCCACCCGCCCCCAAACCCCTGATTCTTACGTGATTCAGAGCTAGTGCAACTTTATTAGAGATGTCTTCAACATTTCAGCCTCTGCCCAGCTGAGTTTGCAGTTTTGTTTCTTTTTCTGATTTGTGGAGCAGCAGGATACTGCGCGTTGGCACGTTCATGCTCTAAACTCTACTAGTCTGTTTATCGATCAATTAAATAGAGCTTTACCACAGGAATATAAAGTATTTAATTGAAGAAGCTGGATCTTTAACAGTAGACGAGTATATTATTCTGGTTTCCACCTTTGGATATTAACTATGATACATTATATATTGTATTTGGCTTCATATCATGGGAAATTTTTATGACATGCCTAGCATGCAAAGTGTTTCTTAGTAGTTTCCATTTCTGTTTTTGTATCGATTATGCTGTCTTTGAACAGTAACTGAGATGGTTTGAATCACAACCCATTTCCACATTGTAAAATGCCTCCAAGTCACACTTCTCTTTATTGATGTCTATGCTTAGCTGCACAGTAGTGATGTCCTTCAAAGCGAACACACATCCACAGGAAAGCTCTCTCGTTACGAGAACCCAGTCCCTCCAGGCCCGGGCTTTTCCTCTTGCAAAGGGACTGCCAGGATGAGGGCTTAGCGCCCAGTGGGCTGCACAAGGAGCACCCCAGCAGGCCACAAGTTCCTTGTCCAGCCCCGAGGGCTGCGCTTCCAGGGACGCTCTGCCAGGCAGTGCCAGCGGAGACGCGCGCCCGCGGCGCTCTCCAGACGGGACAGCGGCCCGGCCGACAACCCCGACCCAGCCACCGAGCCCCGGGCTCGCAAACCCTCTGATTCAGATCAACACCGGCTCCTGTTCTACCTCTCGAAATGCTTGGCCTTCTCGCAAACTGCAAATCCGTTTTCTGCACTCCTCTGTTTTTCAGCAGCTCGTGCCAGTGAGGTTCTGTCTCCTAAATTGTTTTTCTGGTCTGCAGGAGGGTTTCACAGCCTAGGTAAGGTAGGTACAGCTCTTGACAAATTCACGGACCACAATACGGGAAAGCAAAGCTCGGTGGGAGGGAAAAAGCAGCGTCTGAGCCATCGGACACCAGGAGAGTGGCAGGTGCTCAGTACCTTGCAGGATCGGACCATAGGGAAAGGAATTTTGTTTGTGTCCTCGCACCGCAGTATTACCTACAGTATGTTCATATCCATTAAGATTAATCTGAACCAGTTGCCTCAGTTTGTAAACAGTAAACATTACCACAAAAACAAAACAAAACAACAAAACCAAAACAAGAACGCTGCTCAAAAGTATATAGAAACTGGAAAAATTACAAACACATAAAAAAAAATTACGACAGCCACAGTCTTTAAAAAAAGTTGCAGATAAAATGATACTGTTTAATTTAAAAAAAAAAGAAAAACAAAAATCCAAAAAAACAAACATAAAGAGCACAGAATATACTGGACAAATAAAACTATATAAATTATTGTGACCAAATGTGACACTGGTAGTTTACGAGTGGATATGTACAGTCAAATTAAACAGTGTTTACCCTTCTGTTCTAATAGTGTTAAAATGAAAAATCTATTGCCGTTTTACTATACATTGCATTGATTGAATATTTTTTTTCAAAGTTACCCAAAAAGCACATCCAATGATTGTACGGCTTCATGGCCCTCTTCTTTTCAGGTTCATCTTGAGCCCTCGACTCATTTGAAACAAGGCAGTGCTTCTGATCCTCGGCTCAATGAAACCCAAAAGCAGCCGTCGCCTCTGATTTCAGTGAGCTCAGGACTGGGCCTGTGTTTCCACGGCTCCCTTTGAACATTTGTTCTCACCATACCCAAGTCCTTTCAGAAAACACATATGCAAAATGCAGTGATTTTTTTTGTTTAGTTTTGTTTTGTTTTTGCAGGGTGGCGGGCACAGGGGAGAGGGGGTGATGTGGGAGCCAGAATTAAAGCAGCAGTCCTGTCTGGATCCGATTTGGAAGCGTTCCACTGCACGGGGTAAGACTGTATCCTGCTTAACGAAAATACAGATTGCTCATTCTGCAAGACATCATCACAGGGGAAGGAATGTCACTAACTTAACATTTTTTTTTCCTCAGATTCTTTTTGTGTGAGTGAAGGAATTTACAGTTTTGTGCTGGGATGTACAGAGGACAGCTGGGAAGATGGGAATGCAGCTTGAGGGTTTATAGCAGCTAAAGGATAAACGCTATTATGCAAAAGGTCACCGTATGAACTTCCTACAGGTGTTGCTGCAGCTAAGTGTCTGTACAGTTGTTGTGAATTTGCAGGGGACGTAAGGAATTGTCTCTGCACCATGAAGGAATGAAGAGCCAAAGGTTGCATTAGTGGGGAAAGCACGGTCTGATTTTTCAAGTACTGTAAAGGATGAGAATACCCGGGCGGGAGGCGATTGTTCAGCCCTGCACACAGTGTTCCTGGGTACAGGCCTGTGAAGATAGGGGTTGAAAGGGGAAATTTGTGGCTTTCCAACATGTTGCCAGAATGTAGGCCATGCATGGACTTGCTGCCTTCCCCCTCCGGATCGGGAACCTTTTCTTTCGCCGGGGTCTCCTTTGGTAAGTGCAGAGGAGAGACAGCTCGGATTTTTTTTTCAGAAATGACCTTGTCCAAATCCTCCAGGCTCCGTTTCAAAGGCCGGGCAGCTCCGATGGTTTGAGGACTCGCCCTGCGGCCGATGATGGGATGCACCATCCCCTCCATCTTCCTCAGGTTCTCCAGTCTCTGGGCCTGCTGTTTCCCCGACCTGTGCAGCAGCTCGCTGTGTTTTTTAGGGGCCGCCATGGCCATGGGGGACACGCGGCAGGCTTTGGGGTTGCAGTCTAGGCTCACAGCCTGGCTGCTTGCAGCTGGGAACTGGGAGATGTTTTTGCCTTCTTGCTGTGCCATGGATGAATGAGGGAGGCTGGTGCCCAGCGCCTTTGCAGTCTGTTTGTGTACGCTCTTTGGAAGACTCAAATCTGTTGGCTGATCATCTGAAGAGGCCTCTACTGCTGCCTTTTTTTCTTGCTGATGCAAAGATGGGTGATAATTTAAATTTAGTTTTTCTTGGTGTTTGTGTTGAGTAAAAGTAGAAATATTTTCTGACTCTCTGAACATGTCCCGAGGGAGATACTTTGATGTCTGTTCATTATTAAGGTGGTGTTCTGTGTGCCTATAAAGGCTGTGCAGATGAGGCGATGAATAAAAATCTGCCAAGAAAGTGGGCACATGGGAGTGATGCAGTGCCCTTTTCTCACTCATTTTATCTTTGCAGTCCTGGATATCTGCCTTCTGTACATACGACTCGGCAAGAGAACTGAGGTGATGTTTTGAAAAATCACAGCGCTGATGATCTGGTTTACTTAGCGTGTCATGCTTAAAAATATCATTAATCGACCTCCTTTCTTCCTTGGTTTTAAAACTCTGTACGTGTTGAATGACTGATGGCCTATTAATTGCTACAGGATCCGAATTAAGGGTGTGGGGACTTTGTGATATGCTTGAGGACAGCTCATCTCTGCTGCTTAGTTTCTTTTTGCTGATCAAAGGTGGAGGAGAACCGTACGGATAGCTACAAGACAAGGTGGCCCCGCTGACCTGGGACAGCAGCTTTTTCTTTGCTAGGGGTGACATGATGCCCGGGTTACCCTTTGAGTAGAGGAGCGGTGTGTACCCAAAAGTGGAGTCATTGTTCATGGAATCAGGCAGCTCCTTCTCCTTGAACATGTCGAAGTTCTGGACCACCAGCACTTTGGGTGTTTGCTTGAGCGCATTGTGGATATCTTCGTTTCCCAGCTGATCCACTTTGACTGTGCAGTTTGCGATGTAATCGGCCATCTGTGGCAATTTGTCATCTTCCATGTCGCTTTGAGTGGGCAGCTGGACCGGGAAAGCTGTGAAGGGCATTTCTGGGGGTTCACTTTCTAAGCAGTCACTAAAAGCTTTGTGTAACCTTTGTTCTGGCTTTGTGTCTTCCAGGGCATCTGCTGAGGGGTGCAGCCGCTTGGCGTTGGTGGCATCCAGCATGGTCTCCTCCTCTGAGGGCATTGATATACTTGAGAAAGAGGATGAGTGCTGGACTTCCTGCTTGCCCTTCTCACTGTTGGAGCTGTTTTCTGTCAAGTCTGTCTTTTCCAGAGGTGGTGGCCGAGCTGCCTCTGGTGAAAGAGATCGGGGACCTTGCATGGTTTGTTTCATCTCTCCTGCTGTAGGATGTTCGGGAAAATTTTTCTGGTCTGCTGCTTCTTGATCCTTCTCTTGTTCTGATGAAACCTAATAAAATGATTCAATAGACAGTAATAAGAATGCTGTGTGTGTTGGCAGGCTGTTCATAAAATCATACACGGTACCCTGTTTGCTACTTTTAGAGATGTACTTGTCAGTCACCTTGTTGGAATGTGAAAGCTTTAATACTAGGTATCAGAGTCAAACAAAGAAATGTACCTTCTGGAAATATTAAGAATTACCCCATCCCTGCTGTGTCGTAATAAAGTATTTCAAAATAGTACGATTATAACCTGACTAGAGGCACTGGTGGCTTGACCAGATCGCTGAATGCTGAGCTCATATAGTCTTTAAAATTAATTAGGCCAGTGTGGAAGTGCAGATTTCATCACATAATCAATAAGGCTATAGAAATTTCTCTCGCTAGCCAACTTCACCAATAAAAATTACAAACCAATCCTAATGTTTTTTTTCTTATACAATGCCAAAAATGTAATGCCTTCGACTATCTTAAAATGCAGTGATTACAGAAGAGATCATTCACACCCAGTTCTGCATTAAAGTGTGAAAATGATAGAAATGGAATAGTGGCAATCCCTATTGTAGGCAGCAAATCACTGCTACAGCTTAACTGGGACACACATTTTTTTTATTAACGGATTAAAATGAAGTTGTCAACATTCAGTAAGTGTGTGTGCACGCTATTACAAACATAGCTTTTATCCGCTATGGCCAATGGGGCTGCAGCTCGTCCTGCTCCCCCGTTAATAAAGCTTGCGCGCACAATTCGCACCATTCATCCCATTATGTAGCCGGCTGAACTGCGACCCGCGGAGGTCGTCGGAGCGCCCCATCTGCGATCCAGCTGACTGACAGCCCTTTTCAGAGCTGCTGTCATTCTCCTCTGACGTGTCGTGGCTGAAGACAGTCAGAAAACAGCAGCATTGTGCAAGCCCTTCATTATTATTGTTTTCTTTCTTTCTTAGTTGTAAAGATAAGATGTATCAAGAAAGTTATTATCTAAATGCTGCTTTATGGTCTATCATCGACTGGAGTGAGGGACAGGAAAAGGTCCCAGCAAATCTAACCATACTAGAGATTTATTTCTTCACAGCTGCTTTTAAATATTCCTGTGTGTTTGGTTGGCCTATTAGTTACAGTGTCTGCTAGTCATTGTAACTTTTTCTTTTTAAACTAATAGCTGCCTTTTCCAGTCCAAATACCATTATTAGGTCCTTTACAAAGTACTATCACTGGTCTCTTGAGCTTATAAAATTACAGGAAAATACCAGACAGATGAGCAAAGCAAGGAGGAAAAAAAGGAGAAATCATATTTAATAACTGTACATTCTGCTCTTTGTCTCTGTTAAGGAACATTTTGATTGAAGTTTAAGCTATTGTGAGAAAATGTGCAGTTTAAGGCTAATAGCATTTTGCCTGGTGTCTTGTTACAGTGACTACTACAGTGATCGCAATAGCAGGAAAACAGTGAAGAATACAAAAGCAAATGCAACCCCAATAAATTAAAGTTATATTCTTCCTTGCACCCTTGTCACTGTGCATGAGGCGACCATGCAACCGAGAGGACTGGGCCCGTGCAGCTCGATCTTGCTTTTACAGAGAGCAGACAGGGCCAGCTCCTAGGCCACGTGGTGGCTTGGTGGTGGCCATGCCTCTACATCTATAGATGTAGCTATGGAGGTTCCCCATGAGCAGCAGCTGCCACCACTGTCCCTGGATGAGGAGGCACCCAAGGGATGTCTACCACAAAACCTGGCCTGGGGACCTGCTGCCAAGGTGTGCCAATGAGTGAGGTGTGAAGGACGTGCAACCTTCTGCCCTGCTCCGGGCAGGCAGGGCTTTACAATGGGATGGGATCAAGTGTCTCCGTTCTCCTGGCCAGCGGCAAGGCCACAGAGCCCGTCCCGTGGCACGGTGCCACATCCAGCCCCGCGGGCCCCTTTGCTGCCCGGGTGTCATGTACCCACCTACCTGTATGGTGCCCCCCACCAGGCTGGTGTCCCTAATTACCCACCTTGATCACAGCAGGCAGGACACTGCCCTTCATCCCAGTCAGGGGCCAGATAATTCTGCTCTAAAAGCTACCATCCCACAATAGGAAACTGCTCTGATTGTACATTTTTATTGTCTCTTCCAGGCTCCTTACATTTCCGATAAGCACAGCTTAGGAACTCTTCCTGCAAATCACACGCAGGAATAACTGCAGTTTAAGCAGCAGGAAGTTTGAGATAGGGAACAACAAAAGCGAGGAAATTCAAAGTTAAGGCCGACGCTCTACTGCTGACCTGTTATGCTGTACCAAGCTGTGGCAGACCCGATAGCATGCAACGTATCTTGCTGATCCAAGGCCCCACAATAAATAATCAGGCACAAAGGAATGTCAGGAGAACGGAGCACAAGCCTTAACTTCGCATTTCCTTGCTGTGGGCAATTTGTGTTGCAACCTTCCAGTGACTTAAGTTGTGTGCACTCTCCTCTCCATGTATTTTTAATCAGAAGCAGAGGGGTTCTCCCCACAACAGGGTCCCTACCTTAAAATTATAGAGAGAAAACAAACAAAAAAATCCCTCTCCCTGTGAAGTGCTCTGACACTGGATATTAAATACACTGTTGATGGAGGCAATTAAAAACACAAATTCTGGTTCAGACAGGAGATGAAACTTGCCACTGTAAGCATGACTTAAAGAGGTAGCAACGTGCAAAAATCAAATTTTTCTGTTCTTGAGACCAAGCAGGTAGAGTCTCAGCCACATCCCTGTCTACTGGCTCTATGATTTCTTTTTAAAGGGAGGAGGAGGATTGTTGTTAGTTGAGTCAAGAACAATTTCCAGACTGGTTTAGAAACAGGCAGGACGTACGTACCTGCCAGACAGCAGCGCAGCCGAGGGAGCAGCCCGCGTCTGCCTGGCACGTCACATGGCTTTCGGCATTCTTTAAATACTTACTTTCACTGCAACGCCTCGGAGGCTGCTGTGAGCTGGCACCATGCGAGGGGAAAAGCAACATCTTGTGCATGGGGCTGTAGGTGAGGAGCTTCATCGACTCATTTGCACCCCAGTACAAGCGGGGCACAGGGAAGCGCAGGCAGCACTTTGCAATGAAAGTGCTCAAGACGCACCGGAGCAAAATTCCCTTTGATTTTGTATCACTTAGCAAATCCCTTATTTGCATGCCAATATGAATTTTACTCATCTATCTTATCATCAGCTGTGAACATAAAATCCATCACATGAAGCCGGTCCTAGGATGGCACTGAGCAATGCCCTGCATGGGAATCAGGTGGTTGGAGTGGGAACTGACCCATTGGGAAACTGCCTGTGGCAGAAGAGAGAGAGCAGCAAGTGCATCAAGGTCCACTTGCCAAAAAACTGACCTTTCTACCTAAAAAGAAGCTGTACCTAAGATGATAAAAGCCTTGGTGTTTGACAGGCATATGCTAAGCTCTGCAACTATGGAAGGGCTGATCCAGAGGTTGCCATTACAAAAATCAGCTGTATCCAGCAGTCACCACAGCATTATCAGCAGTATTAGAGGTTCCCGCACCCTATACTTAGATTAGGAAATAACTGTGGTGCCTGTGTGGTTTCCTTTTGGCAGCTGCTGGTCTTTTAGCGGTGACCGCTGTATTATACAATGAGGAGAAATGATCTTGTTACAACCAGGGCTTGGTTTTCTGCCATCGCTTCCACGCAACATGGAGCTAACCGGTGGCTGCCTGCTGCCTGGCAAAATCACAGCGCTGGCAATACCGCAACAACGGGATCTCCGCTGCTCAGCAAAGCCCAACCTCTCCGAATTCACATTTAAATTACGCATTTTATCACTGGATTTCAAGTGATTAAAGCTGTACATTTTTAATTGAAAAGTTAAAAAGTAGGAAGCAACCAACCTCAGATGCATCCTGGGGTTTCTGTGCGTTATCTTTTTCCTTCTTGCTCTTTTGGTTTTCATTTTTGATGCGTTTTGTTCCAGACACTTTTGTTTTCACTTCACCCTCCTGGGAACTGCTATCCTGTTTTCGAGGTTTCACTGGAGGCAGTGGCTTATCTTCCTCTCCTTTAATAAATCTTTCATATGGCAGGATTAATCTAGAGGATTAAGGAACAAATAATTGATCAGGTTTTGCCATTCTAGCAAAGAACAAAATGTATCTACTACGAACAGTTTACTTAATAAATCTATTTCCTTCCGCAGCATAAAAGCAACCCTGTAACCTCTACATCTACAAATCCAACCATGATAAATCAACTTATTTGGCAGGATCATCACGTGGTGTAAATCCAGCAGAGCCGCAATTGGTGTAAATCAGGCATCAGCAACGCTGGAGCGGTGTGTGCGGCTACACCGATCTGTACCAGCTGAGGGTATGAGACACCTTTTTTAGACCAAGTAAAGGGAAATGCATACATTTCTATATTTTTTCCTGCCTACCCTTAAAGGTGTAGAGGAAGCACCTACTACACGGGTTGTCCCAGCTTCGTTACCTCGAGGCGAGGAGGCAGGTGACACAGGGACCATCGGCAGCGGACAGCCGCGTCCCTGGGCACCCGCATCAGGACCTGCCTCTGCAAAATGCCCCTTACTTCCCTGGAGGAGAGCTGGTCGGGCCAGAGATGGGAAGGATGGGGCAACAAATGAGAGAAGAAGAGAGTAAAAAAAGGAGGTTTTTTTGGAGAGAAGTTCCCAGTTTAAAGTGTGCGAGACCACTCTAAAAAAGGAATAAACAAGCAAAAATATCCCCCTGCCCCACACCAAAGCACTGAACACTGAGTTTTAATCTATCTGTTTCCCCTTTGCAATTCTTGATCTGAAAGGAAAAATAACTGATGTAATTAAACAGGATGGATTGCATTACAATCTCGGTTTCAACTTCAGTGATTAAAGTTTTTATAATGCATTTGGTATGATTAATGACTCACTGAGGGATTAATACAGGGCTCAGACTTTTAAAATATGAACTTTAATACAGCAAACATAATTTGCTTTTTTTTTTTAAAAAAAAAGACAAGTTGACTCTATGAAGAAAATGTACTTTGCTTATAAACAACATAAATCTGTTCAAATACCAGGAATCCTTAATTATCTTTAATCTAAGACTCCAAGGCAGAAATCTCTTTGGTTCAGATATTCGTTTGTTATCCTAGAATCAGTATCTAAGCATGCGATTTTGATTTACATACTTAGATGTTCAAACACAGTTTGGGCTTAAGAGAGCAGAAATTAGATTGCTCGTGATCATAATATTTTACATTTTAATAAAATGCAACATAAATTATGTTAAAATATAAACCTAATTTATGCTATATTAGAAACAAAATTCATTAACTGAGCATGCTCTGACATGGTATGTGCAAAGAGGCGTGAATAATACTTTCTAGCCCTGAATTTGGCAGGGCTCCAGTAATGAAGCTAAGCAGAGCCCACAGGGAATATTCATCTTCAGATCCCATTACAAACTGAGTTTAAACATGTTACAGCTGCTAAAACTGGAAACTGCTCCCTCTATGCAAACTTAGCAAAATAATACGCAGTTGCCAAATACCTGCTTCCCGCTGTAATATTACAGTTAATGTGTATATAATAAAAAGCATAACTAAGCAGAATAAGGCGGGGGGGTGGATCTTGTTCATACTTGAGGGCTGCGCAAACATTCGTGCGAGCCGGGCGCCCTCCCCACGCCGAGCGCGGCTCGCGGCGTTGCAGGGGGAGGCCGCAGCGCCAGGCCCGCCGCTAATAAAAACCCGCTTTTATGGCGGCGGCGGCGGCGGCGCAAACGCCGCGACCCGACTGTTTGACTGTGTTTTGTTGCCATGGGAGCGCGTCACCGCGAAGCGGGGGGACACGGAACCCAGGCGGGCGCGTTGCGCCGGTGGGCGCCCGCGGCGCGGGGCCGCTGTGGGAGCGCGGGGCGCGCGCGTGCCGCTCGCTTTTCCCTGAGCTCAGCAGCTGGCAGGAAGACAGCCCTAAAAACACCCTTGGCGCAGGCGGCCCCAGGCCCGGCGCCAGCGGCAGCAGCGCCGGACTTGGACGCGGCTCCTGCCGGGCAGGAGGCATGACTAAGGCAAAACCCGAGCGAGGCACCAGCGCCGCTCGCGACGGGGTGGGGTTTCTATTTTTATTTAATTGCAATTTTTATCTTCTCCCCCCTCCCTGGCTTCGCTGCACACAGTGCTGCTGCTCCCCTGCGCCGCACAGGCAGTTTTTTGGGGGCTTGCTGAGGAGGGCCGAGGTGCCGGCCGCGGGCCTCACCAGCGCGCCCAAGGGCCCCCGGCTCGTCGGCGGGCGCCTGCAGCCCCGGCACGCTGCTGCAGCTGCACCCCCGTGGGACGCGCTCGCGGCACCGCAGCGTCGCGGCTGCGGCACGGGGCGACAAAGCGACGCGGCGCTCGCTCCACCTGGGCCAGCGTTGGCCAAGGCCGCGGGCTCTGCCCTTCCCCGCGCGGCGCGACGGGGCCACGCAGCTCCCACGGGCACGGCTCCCACGTGCGTGCGGCCCCGGTGAGGCTGCATCCACCTTTGTGCAAGAAAATGCAAGGGCAATGTTGAAAAGAAACAAAAATCGATGCAGCCAAACGGACCCCTCCAACGCCGCCTGCTTCGGGAGCCAGGGCCGCCCCTCGGCCACATCCCTCCGGCCAGGGATTACCACAATGCTCAGGCAAAAAGGAAAAGGGAGGGGGGATCTTTTGTGGTCTACAGAAATATTTACTTGCAAAGGCTGGCAGAAAACCAAATAAAAGGGTCTTTATCACGATCAAGATTCCAATATTAAGATTAATAAAATGCATTATTTATAAGTCAATTAACATAAATAGAATATGTAAGCACCAGTGTATTAAAAAATCTTTCCACAGGCAGCAGATTTTTAGCAGCATGAGTTTTTTTTTTTTTTCCTGGAATAATACAAGAATAACATTTTCCAGCCAAGAGCAGAAACAGTAGGGGAGTCATTGCTATCACAGAGCTTCTTATTAAATTCAGTCACTGTGAAAAGCGAGCCTTTTTTTTTTAAATAAAGACAACTTAAAATCAATACAAGTTAGATTAACAAATCAGTACTATACTAATCCTGATTTATTACAATCGGCAATATTAAGTTTAATCACGTATAAACTGCTACTCTAAAAAAGATTGTGCTTTACTAAGTCCTGAATTAAATAATGGTGCAGAGTGTACTGAGTTTTAGATCTGCATCATCTGATATTATGAAAAATTCAATGTACTTCTCTGCAGCAGATGTCAGAGGTCAGCAAATCTATTACAGTAATGTAAGTAATCTGGCTTTCTGCCAACCTTTTTTTAAAAAACACTGAAGCAGATAATTTTATATTTACAAATTCTAAAATCCTCCAGGGACTGAATCTCTTTCCCAACAAAAAGCAGAAACTTCACATTACAGAAATGTATTTCACAGTATATCAAACATGTCTTCATCATTAGCATTTCATAAAAAGAACAAAAAAGCCCTTAATCTTTATTGGTCAACATTTTTTTCCCAGCCTAGAAATAACAATACAAGATCTAATCTAAGCCAGTAACCACTACGTTTTCATGTATCGATTATGCAGAACGAACGACTTTTTTTGGCCCAACTCTGCTTTGCAGGACACATGAGAGCACATCTATTTATAGACATGATAAAAAAAGTAGTCACAATAACGCAAAGGATCTGGCCAGCCCAGAAAGAGGAAGGAAATGAGATGCTCAGGCTGCCAGTTTCCCCTCCGGACCTCCCCACTGCGTACGGGTAATGCGGGGTGCTGGGGCCAGGGAGCAGCCATATGCCCCGAACGCGGTGCCCGTTCGCCAGGGGGAGAAGGAGGCCCAGCACAACCTCCGCTATTTTTTACATCGTTTGCATTGTGCTTATTTTTGGGTTTCCCTTCTGGCAGGATAAACTCTTCTTCCGTGTCAGCCCATTGGCACGGCCTTGCTTTCTGCAAGCCCAAGGCGCTCCAGTCGCAAGCACCACATCGGAAGCACTTAAGCCACCAAGTCCCGCGGCTGGGACCACACGGCCCCGTTGCTGCTCCTGGGCAGGTGGTGAGGGACACTGACTGCAAGGGCGATGAAAAGAGATCTAAACCCGGCCCATCAAATGTCCACATGCCCAGTTCTCCCAGGGAACGTGTCACCCATGGGCACCTTGAGGCTGAGGCATCAGTGAGACTACACAAATATTAGGTGCTAATGGAAATCACAACGACGGCCAACACAGCAACCTGCTCCTCTTCTCCCAAAACTCTGCTGCCAAACATGCAGCCACCTGAAGGTCCCAGCTCTGATCCTAAGTGAGGGTTGGTCTATTTTTCCCGAAGCTCCTCAAAGAGAGCACGTCCCAGCGCCCCCAGACCTTCCCTGTTGATCCTAGCGTGGGCAGACCGCCGCAATGGCAAAGCCAGGCCTGGAGAAATCGTGCAGAAAAAGCCCAGTGCGTTCTCAGATGTTTCACATGGACAGTTAAGGATCTATCTAATGGTAAACAATTACATTCCTCGGTCATCTGATACTTTTTAAATTTTGGGGAGGGAGGGGGGAAAGCTTTCTGAATTTTCAATAGTTCCTTTGTTAAAGCATCTGTTACTCACATAATTGAAAAGATGTTTGTTCAGTGCTATGCTTGAGAGTACAGTTATTTAATCTTAATGATAAAGCCCTGAGGACAGAAAATCATAAGTAGAAGCCTCTTGTTATTTATCAAAAAAAAAAAAAAACAGGAAAAGAGAGGACTAAGACACCTCATCCATCTTCAGGCTTAAATTCATGCTTGATGGAAAACTATCGACACAATTTGCAAGTCGCAAACTTTTGTCTGAGCCTGCGACTGACTGCAGCGGGGAGGGAGGGCGGAAAGTGGGGTGCGGACAAGAATAAAACCACTGAGTTAGTATGACAAGAAAAACTGCTGCTCGGCAAGTTCTTTTTGGGTTAAACAAAGAGCTAGCTGTAGTTTACAGCATGACATAACACTTGATTAATTTTTGCCTGAGGATGTTTTCACACTTAACAGTGTAAACCAAAACCTTCTATTAATTACAATGTGTATTAAAGGACAACCATAAGCGTTTGCATGTAGATGTTGCAATAAGTGCCTATCTTTTCTGCCCTCTGAGAGATGGGCTGCCTCTGCCTACAAAACTCTACCAAAATGCTTGTGCTGTGCTGGAGCTATCAAGATGCTGTAAGGGAAACAAGCAGCACTGGTAAGGAATGCGGGACCCTCCCGCATATTGAATTACTCCACAATATCCTCAGGGCAGGGAGACCTCATGATTGTTAAAAGGTAACAACGTAAGGGGCTTATTTTAACCTGCCTTGTGTTTTTGATAATATATAATATTTATGTGAGCAATTTAGATGGGGGAAAATGAAAAAAGCGGAACGGGCTCTGAACCATACAAGGCACCATCCTCCTGATGTTGGATCTCCTGCAAAGAGAAGGACGTGCAGCACATCCTGCAGGTGCTCAGAGGCCTTGGTGATGGGAGGATAAAATCCACCGTGGTTCTGTGTCCACAGCCTCTGTGCTGGACCGGCATGACCCACCCTGATGCAGAGGCCACGTCTCACCCGTTTGCTCTGTTTGCTCACAGCCCCAGTGAGATGCCTGTGCTTGCAGAGGGCACTGAGCCCCACATCATGCTGGGGCTTGGCCAGGGCAGGGTTTGGCTTGGAGGCACCAAAAGGTCTCACCAGGTAATGGCTCTTTTTTTGTGTTGTTTTTTTAGAGCTTTCCACACCTGATGAACCTCCCAGTTGAGCTCTTGGGGTTGTTTTTTGGAGGACAGCACCACAGTTGTGGGGCTGGTCTATCTGGCAGGAGGATCGAGGCTGCCCATCGTGCCCATCTGTGCAGGAGCAGAGGAAACCTCAGAGCTTGCCTGTGCCACCTGCACGGCGTTTTGGGGGCAGGCAGCTGGCACAGGAGGGCTCCTCGCCAGAAGGTGACATCTCGATGGGCTTCTTGCTCCAAGGACAGATGCAGGACATCAGTGGGCAGGAGGGGAGGTCCAGGCTGCATCAGTGAGCACCAGCACTGCACACCCTGGACTTCTGTGACGGCGCGGGGCGATCGTGCTGGTGGAGCAAAGCAATGCCCAAAACACGAGCGATGCCGCAGCCCGCTGCAGCCTCAACCATGCACCGAGCAACAGCCCCGCGATGGGAAAACATTAATGCCTTTTATATTGGTAATCATCTGTAACACGAGCAATTAAGTACAGTACTAATGGACTATAGCCAAGAGCCTGGTACTAATATTAAAAACTGACAGAGATGAATAGGTTTGGAAGGAAAACTAGGCTGACAAAGACATTTTTATGAAGTGCTTCGGCCTATTTGGAATAACCCAATCAGCGGCAGGTTCAGACCAGCCGTGCCTGCAGTGACAATAACGCATTCATTGGCATTATATGATCCCTGCTATGCCTTAAATAAAAACACCCATTGCTTCTACTCAGCAACCTGCACTTTCATTATTACCCTCATTAATAAAACAAAAGTTGTCTAACTAATGTACAAATAACACTTGCCGAAATGCTGGCAACCTTGCCTTGTTTTAAAATGAAAGCAGTTACTGGAAACACAAGCCCGTACTCCATGAAAAATGAATCGGTTGATAACACATTAAAAAAACCTTTCATTTTGCAGAGAAACAAAGCAAAAAGAGATTTCTGCTTCCCCTCCAAAGCAGCCCTGTGCCTGGCAAGGCCATGGCCATCCAAACAGCCTTGGTATTTGGAAGTCGGGGCATTGCCAGGAAAGGCCAGTGGGTTTCAGGAAGGAAAGCCATGAGTTTTTTTCAGCTTTTCCTTCCCAACTTAATTCAGTTTCCAGTTTAGCTTTGCAGCTCACCTTCACGTTAGGAAATGTATGTGTGTCCTCAATCAGGATCGTCTATCCCTGCACTGCAGCTCTAGTTTTAGATTAAATGTCAGCTGAGCACTTTGGCTGTAAATGGGCATTACATTTACATGTGTTGGAGTTAGAAACACTGTCTGAAACAAAGCATGACAATTTCATTTACGTTTTTTTTTTCCAAATTTGAGGCTCAATATGTTTTTTCTGTGGTGGAAAAAATGTTTCTAGTACTAGAAATCCGGAGATTGGACTAGTCACTGAGGGTTTTTATATACGTGTTTGGTTTTTCAGGCCAGATTGGATAAGACATATTTTTTGTTAGCTAACCTAAAAATCCTATTAGCATTTTTTTTTTCTCCATATGCCATCTTCAGACAGATAGCCAGAGTCTCAAAAGAGAGGCTTTGCCTCATATCAAACCGAGGCCAGAACCAGGCAATGGACTTTGGAACACAAGAACCCAATTTCGGGCTTGTTGGCCCAAATTAGACCCATCTTAAGCACAACCAAAGTGACCTTCCTTCCTCAGCGTGGCCCATGCCCAACGCCTCCTAGAAGCGAAGGCGACCAGCCTGCAGACATGGGCCAGGGCAGCGTGTGCAGCACCAGAAAAAGGTCAAAAATGCCCCTTGCTCCCAGCCCCGCTGTGCGGCGCTGTGCTTGGGCGAGCACAAACCTCTTCCTGTACCAGCAAAGCAATTTGTTCCTCCCCAGGGACAGGAGATCAGACTTTCATTATCTAAGCCAGAAATTGCAGAGCTTTCATTAATATTGGCTTCTTAAAAAAAAATCGTTTCTACAAACCAAACTAAAATAACATTCCAGCTCCAGCATTTTATTTGATGCATGTTGGCCTCGCAAGCCCTGGAAATTATTATGTGCTCGGGAAGACCGCGGCACCGGGAGCCGCGGCGGTAGCGGAGGGCAGGGGAAGCGGCAGCGCGATGCCCGCGGGACCCACAGCGCGCACTGCACCCGGCCTCGTGGGCCGCCCCCTTATCTCCATCACAACCCCAATTTGCCTAATTGGCCTTCCTGAAAAAAAAAGAAGCGTTTGCATCAATTAGCTGCCCTTCCTTGTTGTTCCTGGGCTATATTTTGCTCACTTCCTGCAGCCTCTTTACCAGAGAAACTGTTGTAAAAATTAAGATATGAACCAAGGAAAAATCAGATGCTCCTTCTATTTATTTTGTCACTGGAGACATACACTCTGGTTTAAATTACAACGGATTATCTGACTAAAGCAGTGGGGGAATATTTACCATGTCTTTAAAAACCCTCTCCCTCTCCCATTCTCTAATTCTTTATAAAATGCTTTGAAGGCTCTCCAAATTAATTTTTTCATTATTAAACAAGCATTTCAGATTTGTTATCTTACCTTTCATAATGTCTGCGAGTACATGTAGCAGCACTTGTGCTTCCAGGGTTACCACCTAATTCATCATAAATATGTTTCCATTGTCGACGAGCTGTTATCTGTAAAAATGGCAATGGAAAATTTAATCTCGCATCTTTACAGATTCTACAGCATTTGAGTTCACAACAACAAATGCATGCGTGACACTTTCAGAACAGCATGTACTACCAGCACTATAAAAGCCCCTAAAGAATATATAGCAAGCACAGAGCTTTGGGTGTCTTTTTTTTCCTTTTTTTTTTCTTCTTTAAGTTAACACCATGTCTATTTTATTTCTCTCTAAAATGGAGTGATCTGCCTGATTCATTATCAAGTTGCAAGCAATATGGCCTCACAAAAGAGAAGCTCAATCAATAGAGGGTCATTAACCATCAGAAGTTATGCAGACAAATCCCATCGTGAATTATGAAAATGAAGCTTGAACCAAACTCAGCACAAATAATGATTACGTAGTTATTTTAACTGAATTAGAGAAAATAAATCTGCTGCAACATCCAAATCTACCACAAAACTCTGTAAATCCACAAAAGCATAGTCCATAACGCTATATGCTCCAAGTTGTTTATTTTTATCCATTTATGTCAGTTAAATATATAGATCAAATAGTAATGAAATCTTAACATACTCCAATGTTAATATTTGAGCTATGTACTTTATTGGACCACGCTGATGAAAATAAACATCTTGTAACATATTGAGCTGCATACCATGGTTCTTTTTTTTTTTTTTTTTTTTGTACAGAAATTAGGATTACACAGAATAACAGACGGAAGACCCGGCAAAAGAATTATTTCTGAATACCACTTCATTATTTTGTATATTCCACTATTTTTAAAACAGGAAGAAAAACAGGAATAAGACAACACAACCTCTCTCTGCCTGCAGCTCATGAAGAGGGCAGTGGAAAATTGTGGGGGGAAGGCTGGAACAATTTGGGGAGAATTCTATCATTTTCTGTGGAATGCTGTGGATTTTAATATATTCAGCCCTGGAGGCTTCTCCTGAGTTCCCCACAGAGCAGTCAATGGTGTTTACCGAGGAGCTAAAGGCAGCAATCAGAAGAAAACAAATATTACAGCTTGCGATCTGAGGTCTATAATTTTAATCTAAAGAAGAAGAGCTGGCTACTGTCATTAAATATTACAGGCTAAGAGGTGCTTTTTTCATCTCTGCATAAAAGGAAAGTCCTTCCTTTGCTGAAATTATTCTCTAAAGGCAAAAGGATGGCTGGAGACCCATTATTTGATAACGTTACAGTTCCTTTAAGTTCTTTGTTTGCCCTGTTCTTAGAAGTCATCAGCACCTCCCACTCTCTACTGGCCCCTCTAGATATTTTGCACCTATAGATATTTGCAAAAAGGGAGCATTTTCTCTTAAATCCTATTTAAAGCAAAATGGTCTGACTGTGTTCATTAATTTTATTCTCTTTTCTGGAGCCAATCCAAGACCAGAGGTAAGAGGTGCCACAACACAGGGATAAATTCTGCACAAACACATGATTTAAATAACAGATCAAACTCTCATCCGAGGAAACGGTTCGTTTTAAGTCAGTTTTGTTCAGGTTCTTAAGCCACTTCTCCACGATGCCACCCACACTGCTGCCGGTTATCATTATGGAAGACAGCACAGATCTAAAGTCCTGATCAACATCATCTCCTGGGAGTGTAAATGGAGGCTCTTTCTCCAACCTGGAAGGTCCAAAAAGCGCTATGCCTCCGAGACCGCTCCACTGTCAGCCTGTCTCTCCACGCTGGGCTGTTTGGGTAGGAGTGTTCACACAGATATTCGCCAGCTTTATCCAGCAGACCACATCTCCTTGGTATAAAGCAAAGTTGTGCTCTGCCACATACGGAGCTCAATTAAAATCTGCCATTTTCCAAAAAATTATTATTCCAACAAAGCCTGGGGTTGGGCTCTCCCCTGCCCTGCAAATTTCAGATTTTATGTTTAATAAACTTCAAAGGACCCAAGTAAGTGATAAATTACACAAAATGCTGCCCACTGGAAGCTTTGTCAATGTCACGCAGGACAGCATTGCTGGAGCCCGGTGCTCGGGGTGACCACATCCAGGCAGAGCATCTCCTTCTCACCTCACTGAAGGCACTCCCAGTTGCTCCAAGGGAGGAAAAACCTCCTGAGGAGCCAGGGAAGGGCAGCACTTGGCAATACTCTGCTCGTGGTTATTGTTCATACCAAAATCACCTGCCTTGGCCGCTCTGCACAGCACTTTCCAATGCTGACAGGGCTCACGGGTGTTCCTGCCTCTGGCTGCAGCATGTGGGAACCAGAAAGCAGAGGGCAAAAGATATAGAAACACTAGAATATTTTGGTTATCTGAGCAGATTATTTCCCATAAACTATGAAAAGCGGAGTGCCATTTTCTTCAAAGTCTGGAAGCAGAGTGGACTTAGACCATGCAGACCCTGCAAGAGCTGTATCGAATGCTTCCTGAGCGCTTCCAGCGCACACTTCTGGTTAATTCATCTCAAGTTTCCTGACATAGTTGACACGCTCCAGTTGACAACGTTACACAGGACAAAGTTCCTTCGTTGCTTTAGATCTCTGATTTGCTCTTCTCCCTGTTCCTCGCAGTGCCCACATTTCTAAGGGTGCAAGATGCTCCAGGTTCCCCCATCAATCATGGGAACTGCATAGGCCAGTCTCGTCTCCTGCAGCTTTCCACTGCAATGCTGGTTTCAGTTTAGAAGCAGCCTTCTGGCTTGCAACCCATCTGCACAACTTGCTCCAGGAGCAACCAAAGAAAAGCAGTGATCTTAGCTGTTAAAGTAGAGGGTTCTTTATACAAAGGCTTTTATTGGTTTCTTCTGCTTTGAGAAATCTTAAAGGTCTTCTGCACCGCAGCAGCAAATCTAAGGGGGTCATGGCATGTGAACTTCACAAAGTTCTTTGAAACAGAGCTCTTCTGTTAGCTTAGTCCTGTATGACACAAACACAGGTATTTTGGATGCCACTGAAATGTCAGCTTCTTTGGGCCTGCCCAGATGCAGAACTTTGGTAATCGGTATCAGTAATTTCTCAAAACTAAAGCACTTTGTTGTGGCTTCCAGGAGGCAGTAGCTAAATGGGATCCTGCTGACCTTCAGTGAAATTTAGGCTGCCACAGACCAAAGATTAAGTCCCAGCTATTTTTTTTTTAATCTTCATGTTTTCTCAGACATCTTCAGCTTGTCCATTCAGCACCAAGAAGAACATGACACGGCATTCCTTGTGCATTGGCTCTGAAGGAAAGATGCCACTTCATAACTTGCCAAAGACAACTCTTTGGATAATCTCTGGATATTTCCCATCTATGAACATCTGCAAGCTTTATTCACTTCATTTAGGATGACTGAGAAAATCCCAGGCCGTGCTTGTTCAATGTCACTGCAGCTGAGCCATCCACAATGCGACATTGTTTTGAAATTTCATCTAGGGATTTGGGGACGGTTTATATCATTGACTGCTGTGAGGTTCTCTCAGGTCTGCCACACAGTACTTTTCAATGAGCTCTCTCATTATTATAAGCAGAGATGCTTATTTCATGTATCTTTTTTAAGAGAAACATAATCCCACAAATTCCAGAGAGATGGCTTCATCTGGTGAGGAGTTATATCAATTTACATGGGTTTCTATTCTTAGTAAGCCTTCACTGTGCTTAAAAATACTGTCCCAAGAAGTACATGGCACTGCAATTAAACAGCTATGGATGACAACTTCCTAAGAATTAGTAATCAGAAAACGGAGAAATGAGAAAAGACTCTCAAAAATACTCTAATATGAGAACCCTTAAATAAAAGCATATGACACATGATTATGACTTAACAGTATTAAATATCATATATGTACAGGTAACACCTTCTGCAAGCTTTGCTGGATCCATCCCAGCACCTGATACGTGACAGAATGACTGGCAGATGGTTAAGGAAGTTGTTGCCTGCACCTCAAATCCAATCCCTGGCTGTTTTCATTCACCTTTTGATCCTTAAATGACAGGACTGGACTCAGAGGTCTCCTGAGTCTGAACAGAAGCCGAGAAACAAAATATAATCCCTGCTTCCTTCTCAGAGGTGCTTTTTAAAGCCCTGTAAAAGCATCTGTACATGTACGAGGTGGATAGGGCAGGGGATGAAGGTGAAAATGAGCTGACTACCATTCTTCTGCCAAATACAAAGATGCAATGTTTCCCAGATTTCACTGGGAAAGTTTCTATGCTCCTTAGTCAAAAATAAACTGACCATTCTCTGTTCCAGTAAGTGATTTTAACCAAGATTTTATTTGCTGTTTCTTTATAAAATGGCTGTCGTGCTGAAGCAAAATACCCAGTTGTAAGCCTTCTTTCCCTTACAATACTTACAAGAGAAAAGTCCCAATCTACCTTAACACACAAACCAGAAAATTGTCAAAATTCAAAGCAACTTAAAGACGGAGAAGTCCTTAAAACACACCAATGACTCATCTACATCAGAGAGTAGGGTCCATGTAAACAAACATAGGTTAATCAGGATAGACTCCTGTCACTTTAAAATTGAATAAATTTTTGCTCTGTTGTGCCGTTGTTATGCATGACATCTCATCATCAACAGATATTGGCATAACCCGGTCATTACTGTATTACAGCATTCACTTGAAATTATAAATATGGGACTAAGCAGATCTGTCTAAGATCCTGGGGCTAATACTGAGGTGCACAGCACACCAGCCATTTGCTGACTTGCTGAAAAACAAAACCAAAGACAAAAGTGTCCTATCAACATTCACCAGGATAAAATACACAGTCAGTTGCAGAATGGCAAACTCTGTCAGTGTAAAATGGCCATAAAATTAAAAAAAAAAAAAAGGAAGAAGGTGGGAGGGTGGATAAGTCAAAAATATTGCAACAGCTATTGGTTTAACATTCAGGGAAACAAAGGTAGATCCATATTGAGGATGAGATCATCAACAGAAAAGAATGAGGTTGGGCAGCCTCATGCTCCATGTATAACCTAACGCACATCCGCACTTCCTCCAAATCTCAGCTCTTCTTCAGAGAAAACACGAGAGACATCCATATCCATAATAACTGGATCAGTGCCCCCGCGCCTCCCTTCAGCCCCAGGCACCTCCAAACCAAGTCTGGCCTGAGCTACGCTTCCTTTGCTACTTACTGACCAGCAAGCGGTTCCTAAGTTTCTTGTCCATGCACAATCAGCACATTTTCCTCAAAGGTGACAAACGCCCCTCACCCTCAGAGCACACGCGTTGGAGAGCACACGTGTGGGTGAGAGAGGTCAGGGCCTTCGAGACGAGGATGGCCTGATGCTGCTTGACATGGATGCCCCTCTATGGGATCCTGCACATCTCTGCTGCCGTTGGGAGACCTGCCTCAGTGGCCTTGTACTCACAACCACACCAGCACAGCCCTCCCCCTACACATGCAGGTTCACCTTCTTCAGCATCTCTAAATCCACCTCTTCTTCTCTCATCCTGGCCCTCAACCTAAGCTGTCTCCAGTAAAGCTCGACTTGGGCATCCCGGTCCCTTCGAGAAGGTCCAAAACGCTGCCGCGGCCTCCCCTGCCTCCCTGAGCGCTCTGCCCATGTCGCTCCCCGCTCAGCCTCCTTCCCAGCCTTTGCTCACGCTCTGGATCAAGTTCAGGGTTTTAGCCCTCATCCACACTGCACTTTACAACTCACAGCAACGCCTCCTGCCTCACAATTGCTGTAAATAGCTACAAGCACTCGCTGCAGCAGCTAATCGTGCATATACACCCATGAGCACATGTGTGCACTCCCCTCTACCTAAGCATGCTATGTGCTGATTAACGAAAGAGAGAGAGGTAACAGAAGCCAAATCAAGCATATAGCTTTGCTGAGAACGTTAGTGCTCTGATTTCACAGAGCCCCACCACACCCACGCCAAACCCACGCCAATAAACCGGGGCTCTTAATTTGGAGAACAATATGCTTCATTGTATGGAAAGAAAATAGCCAGTTTTATATTTTCGTTTTAATGACTTTCAGTTTCTTGATAGAGCATTTCTTCTTGTCATTTTGCTACAGCACAGATATGTCCCAGATTACTTTGTAAACAAAGCAAAAATAATTTCTTTCATCCAACTGCGGCAGGAACTGAACAACTTAATCTGATCATTGTGTGCAAAGAAAATATTTCCAATGACGACATCTTCCTATGTCAATTGGTTTTTATTACAGATGTCGTCTCTATGTGCCATATTAATGCAGCTCTTTCTTCTCATTTCAAGATTTTAATCTAAGTTTGTTGCTCTACTATTTTATTGGTTCAAAATACATGCTGTAAAATCCACGGCCATCAAATTTTCCTGTGAGCTAAAAATAAACTGCTCTTGTCAGATATGGTTAGCTGATAAAAAGTGTCAGAAACTTTTCTGAATTACTTTGATAACTTCCTGTTTATGTGGTACTGACCCTTGTCTAATAAAGATCTTTTACACTCGGAACAAGAGAAGATACTGCAGCATGCTATTCCTTAATGGACAATGCTGATTACTTTTGAAAGCCTTTAATACATTTCCCATATTAGACATGAACAGATGTCAGGGATGTTGCCAAGTGAAATTTCTTTTATGCAATCTTGGCTTGTTGTACAATAATAGCCCTTTCTCAACATGGGAAAAAATTACAGACCCAACTAATTTCCTTGACAGGGAAGAGTTACATATGTTTTCCACTTGTAGTTTTTACGACAAGTTTACAATTTTGCCAAACCTGGAACTAATTGGGACTGTTTCCAAAAACGGTCCAATAAACTCACAATGTGTACAGCTAGCCTAAAATGCAGCAAATGATTGTTTGCTTTTACATTTTTTTTTCTAACAGGGAAAAGTTAGATTGCACAATTACTTCATTTAAGTTACTTAAACACTTACTGTTTCATATCCTCCCAGTTTTTGAGCAGCTTGAAACATAGTCCAAAGGTTAACTGTTAGAGGGACAATAAGTATTTAGATAAGCATTGCATTAACCAACATATTTCAAAGAAATGTTAATTAAACAGTTTTAAAAAAAGAAAAATAGGAAAAAAAAAACGCTCACAGCCTCTGAAAAAGCTCCTGTGAAACAATTTGCAAAGACATATTTACATAATCCAAAGAGTAAATATTAGTGCGCACAATATATATTTTTTTAATTGCATATAAGAGAACACACTTAGGCTTTATAGATGGCTTTATAGGACTGGAAAAGTATCCTGAGACAAAGGTAATGGGCTCATTTGACTTTGCTGATAAGACAGTATAATGGCAGTAACGTTTCCATAACTTTGATAATAAAAATTACTCATTGGAAAGAATGTTGGTTTTAATTATTTGTTTAGCGCTGATTTCATTAACAAGCAAGCAGGAGCACACATGGGCTCACAGAGAATGCCTATTGATTAGGCAGCAATATCCAATATTTACAGCAGCCCATATAATGGCCTCCCTCATCAATAAGGAGCGGGCTGTGCTCAAATGGGACCTACGGGAATGAACCCGGGGGAGCCCAAATAACTACGGAAAGGGTGGTCGTGCCTTGCCCACAGTTACGGGCTGGGAGGCTTGGAGGCATCTCCCCCAAAAGACACTCTGGGAGAGGCCTGTTGCCTGCTCCATCACTCTTCCCCTCCATATGCTTTTCCTCAATGTCCCATGGGGCCACTGCTTACTGCTGGGGTGTCTTAATTTTCCTTTAATTTCCCAAAGAGTAATTGATATAATTGAATAACTGAACTTAACAAAAGGCCCGTGCACCACACTACCACCAAACAGTGATTCCCAAGAGACATGCAATGAGGATTTGGGGCCAGGCTCGGCCGTGACACTGTGGGTCCCAGAGGACCGGCTCTACTGCCCTGTGGGGGATGCTATACTGGAGTGAACGCAGTGCTTCCTCCCACTAACACAGTTACTCTGGCAGTATTTGCACAGCTCTTGCTGGACAAATACAGAGCCTGCTCCTGCAAACATTTCTGCTCTCCTCAGCATACTTACTCTTGGCATTTAAGTATTTGTCCGATCAGGCCTCTAATTCATAATGAGTGCCAGGCAACTTTTGGTTGTATTTCAGCTAAATGTTAGCAAAGGACCCCTTTCCTGGTGGAAAATTTCAGAAATGATGCTCTTGCTTGTGTGCGAGCCCACCTCATCCATTGCTTGAGGGAGCACAGAATAAAGCAGGGGGGGGAATCTTTCTTCGACACAAAAATGTTCTGAAAGCCTCATTGAACCTTGTACTGTTCCAGAGCTATCAAGAGTTTTGCTTAGACCTTGATTTAATCTGAATCAATGCATAATGCAACGAAGCTGTTCATAGTACATTAATTTTACTTCCATTTCAAGCAGGCAGTTTTCAGACAAACACTGTAATCATTCGGAGTTATATAAGTTTATAATGGCTGCTGGAGGCCTGTTGCAATCAGTGCCAATTGCTATTAGGTATGTAAATTGTTATGTAAAACATACAGGTCTGACATTCGTCATCAAAATAACACATGGTTTTCATCTGGGAGATAAATTAGAGTAAATAGTATTTCAATCCATGGAGTCCTTCCTTTAAGTAATTAAAGTATCATTCAACCTATAGATAAGGAGGAAAAATACCCCCATTTACAGCTTTTGTTGGAAATGCTGAAAGATCTACACTTGCATTGCAATATTTACGTAAAATTTAGTTACAACTGTATCTTCTCCACCTACGACTGCTTTACAGACCGTGGCACTACAAACTGTACATGCCAAAGCAATTCTAAACGTTGCATCCTGTATTAAACAGATACGGTCTGGTTTTATATTCTCTGAAGTCAATAATTTATTAACTATAAACACATTTTTGTGCTTAAAAATACGATCCCTTTTGTGCCTTTCTTGACCACCTTTAAATGTCTTCCTTTAATATTTGTCCTTTCATAAAGAACATCTGGGCACAATAAAGATACGTCATATTATTAACTCAGAAGAAAGGCATTACAGACGCTGCAGATTTACAAAACAGAAAACTAGAGAGTTTTCAGCATGCCTATTTCTAGTCATAATCAGAGGATTTAAACCTATAAATATCCGGCAGCAACTACCCCAGAAGGAAGCGATGCAAATCTAGGCATAAGAGACAGTACAATGCCTGGACTGGAAAATTTGTAGATATAAACATTGTCCCCCCATCCATAAGGCTTTAAAAAAGGCTCTGTGTGCAAATACTTTCTCTGGAGAAGCCAAACCATTCTAAAATGTCAACAAGAAAGTGAGAAAAAGAATACTTACTCTGCTTAAAACCTAAATAGGGTATTCGTTCAATTGGTGTTTTCCTTTCTTTCATATATTTATAAAGTGCCACAAGGAAAGCCTGCTCATCAGCTCTGCATTCTTCACCTACGGCAATCTTTGATTTATCCTCACTTGAGCCTTTTTTACAGTTGCTGTTGTTACTCTTGGGTTTGGGCAAAGCTGACTTAGCCTCACATTTTACCTGGGAAAAGAAAAGATGTCATATCAGATCTGGGTAACCTTTAATTTTTACTTAAGGAATAAATAACCTCTCCTAACAGAATTGCTTGCTGAAAAATATGAAGGCCAAACCATGCAACTGTGTTTGAGGGGAAACAAAAGAAGCTATTTATAGAGCTAACTGTCTTGTTCTGAATCTTAGTCACAACATTTTTAAATAGCCACATCTTTAAATCATTATAACCCATTGGTAATGCTCACAAGCTCTACGTTTTTATGACTATACATTGCTATGTCACAGACAGCTCCCATCTCTCGCATACACTTGCCATTAGCAAGTCTAATAATAACCCTGGTTGCAGGATTGACATGGAGTGCTGCCGACTCCCGTAGACAGCCCTCGGAGCCGGGTGCTCAGCTCCTTCCAGGAATGCTCCGCAGCCGGCTCTGGGAAGACGCCTTCTTCTCTGCTTTGGCCCACCAGAAGAGATGCAAACCTTGGCAAGCCTCCGCCGGGCAGAGCGCTCACCACGCACCAGCACAGGGGCTGCTGCAGCGCAGGCTTAGGGCTAGAGGCTTGGAGCATCTGCTTAAAGTTAAGCGCAGCCCCGAGCACTTAGCAGAAGGAAGAGGCGGGTTACAGGAGCTGTTGCTGGTAGACACCAGCAGCCTCCGTGCACGTGAGTCCCAAAGCTCGGCGCTTCCTGCTGACCTCGCCGGCACGAGCGTGCCAGTCAGGAAGCCAACAAATTGGAACCACTTTACTTCTCATCAACATTCAAAACAAGGGGGAAAATATCCAGTGAGACTGGCTTAATCCTGCAGTCCTCCTGAAGATAATCCTCCCATTGAATCTGGCAAATTACAATTCGAGCCTTCCCACAGCTGATGTACACAAATAACAAGGAGTGCACCCTCGCGAACTGGTTTTTAAAAGCTCTCCAGACAAACCATGTCCAAGGCGTTGCCAGTGAAATACTGCAAGTCCTTCCCTATGAGCAGCAACGGTGGTCAAGGGTGCTCTGAAGTGTTGCAAGAAGCTTTCTGATGGCTCCATGCCCTGACCAAGCCATGTCCGCCGTGCTCCCTGAGGCACGAGGGAGGCTGTAAAAGCCAGTACTTGGGATTCAGGAGGAGAGCAGGGTATCTCGCTCATGAGAAAGGTAGGAGTTTGGAGGAGCCTTTTGATGAAGCCGGCACCAACCCTTCTGCAGCCTCCAGTAAACCATCGACTCCATCATCCTTCCCACTCACACCAGGAGCTTCATGGGCACTTGTTGACATTTTGGAAGTAAGTGCTAGGAAGAGCATTAGGCAAGGGCCAGAAACAAACAGCAAATATACTAAGGGAAAGACTAACCAAAACATGCTTATTTTGTCTCAGAAAAGTGACTCTGTGTTCAGGCCCAAGGAAAGCAAAGCCTTTTCCTTTACGCTCCTCAGCATATTAACTTTGCTAAAAGCACTGATTTAAGGCTAGCTGTACCCGTAGTCTTCCACAGACAGCAAGGCAAGGCTGCTACCCAACTAGAGGCCACAGGCAGAGAGAAGTGGCCACAACTTTTGATGTTACTCAGTGCTGCTGAAAAACCTCTCCCTGGAGGACATTGCAGGGCACAGACTTGCTCCTGCCAGGGACTTGAAAATGAATTTCCTGCAAGGCCTTTCTCAATTCCTTACTCCGGCAGTGCGTTTACTCTATTGACCAGTGCTCTCTGGTCTGATGGTACACAGAGAGGTTGTCTTCCTATGGCATTAGACACCAGGCTTTGCCTTTTAGGTGTAGATATGCTTACTGATCAAGCCTCTGTAAAGATCCTGAATTTCATCCAAAACTCAATGAAGCTACTGGGAATTTTCCCCATTAAATGAGTTTTGGATTGGCTCACTCCAGTTTTCAGTTTTAAGTTCAGAGCAGTAATTCCTTTTTTTTTTTTTTTAACTTTGGCTCCTTGCAAAATTATTTAACAGCTTCCTCCAAAAAAGCTCAAATTACATTGTCATAATTCTCAATGCCATACCAAAGACTGGGTTAGCACTCCCAATAGGAGTCCATAATTTCAATAATTTTGGGATTTTTAATTTGAGCTGTAAATTTGTTGCAAGCTAAAACTTGGAACAAATTCTCTGAGCCTGGGAACAAATTTTTGATTATGAAGCCCACTTGCTACGTAAGAAGCAATCTGTCTATCTATCTTTCTATTTTATCTCTCTGTCCATCTACTTCCACCTTTTCACTGTGTTTTCTTTTACAAACTGGGTAGTTCAGAACTATGTTTGCAATGCTGGCCCGGGCATGAATGCTAAATCAGATCAAGACTCACTTTCATGTAAGCAAATTAATGGTAAGGGACGTGACTCCTAAAGAGACATAAGGAAACAAAGAAAATAACATACAAAAGAAGCCGTTGGGAGTGAGAAGACCCCATGTCACACACAACCCCCTTCTCTCCAGTGCTCAGAGCAGAGAGGTCAAAGCGCCTGTCGAACTCAAAAGCGCCCAAGCGCAAGGCGAGGAGGCCAAGTAGTGTCACATTCAATGAAGCTTTGATGAGGGCTGCAACGTTGCACCCATTCAGTGCTCAAGGCACGGGCCTCATGGCTGGAACGTCACCACCACGGGGCAGGAGATATGAATGACTGCCACGGCCAAGGATTAATGGGAACTGAAAGGGCCAGGTGCCAGTCCGGACAGGGCCGGTGTAAATCCAGCATAAAGGCATCCGAGTCCCTCAGAGCCATGCCAGATTTGCACTGGGGACCGGCAACTGACCTAACTTCACTCTCAAAACACAAGCCTGAATCTTCCTAGAAGACAAAGATCTGGACAAAGGTACTAAACATGGATTTTTCTTGGCTACACTTTCTTTTCTGGTCTGCTCCCAAAGCCTTAATGATTATGTTACAAAGGGAGCGTCCTGTTTCCAATGAAGGGGCCCAACCTCCTTCGCTCTAGACCTGTACAACTTAATACATCCAAAAGGACACAGGCCATTAATATGCCCTGGCCCAGGCAGCCCTCCCAGGGTCTCTCAACGGTTTATGAACCTACTGATGCGGGTTCAAAAGCACCTGACCATGGCTGATCCCTTCGGCAGCCAGAAGCGCACGGTCTGCCGTCAAGGGCACGTGCCCACTCAACGGAGCCTCCCCGCGTTCGCCTTCTCCTGCCAAGGGGCTCACACGCACCCCAGACCACTACGGAATGTTATTTAGAGCTTCAATCAGATAACATCTAAGGCTCTCAGAATAAATCTTCAGGTCTGAGAGCGTGCCAGGCACCTGTGGCTGCAGGAAAAGGAAACACTGGCAACTTTTAAACTAATTTCCCAGATCTGGCCATACAGATGAAGTGAGGGATTTATTTTAGCATTTGCACTAGGAGACGTAATGAGTAGATTCATTTGGGGACTATTTCCATGTTTAACAAGTTAATCCTTTCAGCTCTTCGAATTGGTCAGACCCGGTGTTTTTAACAAGTCTTAAGGGTGTTTTTAGGCACTCTGAACGGGCACACTCTTGTGGGCACAAAACCAGAAGAGCACACGGGGACAGCGAGGTTCACAGGAGTCTGCAAGGCACCAAAACCCATCCAGACCTGCCAGCACATAAAGTATAAAAGTCTCTACATTCCTGGGAGTGTTTGGCAAGAAGAGAGTTTGAGATGCAGCTTTCCAAGAGAACTCATCCAGCCATCAGGATCAGAGGACCCTGTTTTTTCCAATTTTTGCATTCTCAGCCTAGGAGGAGACCCCTCCTGTCCCCAAGCCCTTTCCCAAAAGGCATAAGATAGATGCAGGAGATGGACCAAGAAGTGATAGACAAGCAAGCCACTTCCCCTGGCAGAATCCACAGGGCCAAGACAGCGCTGTCTGTCTGTCTTGCTGTCATTCTGTTTTTAACAAGCAATCTAGATGCAAATTCTCTCAGAACTACCCATACCAGACCGAATACTTCTCTGCATCAGGTAACAGTGAATGTCTACAAAACGATCTGCTCATGGTTTGAGGTAAGCATGCCCTAGTGAACTAAGTCGTAAGGGCTTACAAAGATTGCTAGTCATTGGCAGCTTAGAGTATGAAATCCAGCAAGTCATTAAAACCACGTGGTTTGTTTGGCTTGACAGGCTTAAAAGCAATCTCCTGAATGCCACTTCTTCCACCACTTCCCTCAGCCCAAGCTGCAGAGCCACCACATCTCCTGTCACCCCCAAAATGGGGCTGCTGTCAGCCCCTGGGTGCTACGTGCTGAGGATGAAAGCAGCACAACTTCTAGTCAAAAGGACTCTAGCTGGGGCAAGAGTATGGCCAGGAGCACTGCCAATGCATTTTGGCATGTGACACAAGTGGATTTGTCCCATTTGCACTAGCAGTTTTCAACTCTGCTTTCCGTGGACCCATCGACAGTATTAGCCAGACATGGAATGAGAACAGAAGACTACAGCGAAGCACAATGCAGAACATAAGATGATGGCTCAACCACAGTACGTGGATCTCCATCCCTGCTTCTGCCCAAAATGCACCTCCCCTTCTCCCCCAGAAAGCTATCGGCAGAGACTCAAACTGCATAACATGCAAAACATCTGCTTTGGTGGGTTTCTGACTCACTGCCTGCCCCCCTTGAAAGGATGGCCACAGTCTGGAGACACAGATTGATGCGAAGAGCCACAGCAAAGTCAGTGGGACTATGAGCGAGGACGCTACATCATGAACACGTCTATTATTTATAATGAAATTAAGCTGGCCAAGATAATTAATGTTATTAATATCTGCACAATGATGAGCACAGTATGACTAGATAAATAGGTGGAATTACTTCTTATCTGAAATATCATCACATTTGACTAGAAGGGTGAACCCAAATATAAACAGAGTGGATAAACAATTTGGTATGAAGTGTTACTGTTGTTTTTAATTATCTCATACCTATATATCAGGTGCTGAAGAGGCACAACTACTCATGCCACAGTCCAGGCTGCTTTGACAACGCAGTCCACACTGCATTTTGCTGGTAATCTTTTAATCCAAGACCTGTCCAGGGGAGGGGGATCTGAGGCAAACTGAGGCATTTTCACTCTGCAGATTTTGCACATTTGTCCCCAGAGCAAAGGCTGGTGCTGGTGGCGCCCGGGCTCGCCACCCCTCCCCACGCTGGGCGCATGCCAGCGCACGGGCTCCCGCGGAGCGCAACGGGGTGCAGAAAGCAGCGAAACACTGACTTGGGACACAGCGCTGTCACAAACTCCAGCCTTCTGTACAGGCACTGAGAGAAGGCACAACTCTACCCCAGCTTCCAGGGAGGAGGAATTTAATCTGCCCTCCTATGAGAAAGGGAGGGCCAGCACTTCCACTTGACCTCTTTAACCTCCTAATCTCCAGGGACATTTGCCGCCCACAACAATACAGCCTAGATGCATCTGCAGACTCACTGTATTTCCTAAGGAGATAGTCACTACAATGCAAATGCTTTGCAGATATGCATCCATCTAATTTATGGAAACAATGGATTCCAGAGAAGCTGACCTAAAAATTCAGTGTAGGCAAACGTGCGTAGCTGGTGCTCAGTAGCAGTGCAGTGACCAAGCGCGCCCACAGATAAGCATCTACAAGTATTGCTCTCTCTAAGTAATTTTCCATCTTTGCATCTTACAGTTTCGAATTAAATCATCTTGAAAGGAGCCATTTGTGCTGAGCTTTTTTTTTCTTTTAAGAGAAAACTAAATTCCTATTTAAAACCACAGAGACAACACAGAGAATAGGATGTAAATTAAACTACAGAAATGTCACTTAAAAATAAATTTAAGGCAAGACTGTACAAATGTCTAGGAAATAAGTCTGAAAACCCAAACCAGTGATCCAGTTTTCAGTCGCAGCAGGGCTAAGCACTGCAGCAAATCCAGCAGACTCCTTAAAAACATGCCCTATTCAACAAACCCTGGAATACACAGCTCACCGCTCAGTATTAAAGAGCCAGCCCAGATTTTTCAACTTTTGTACTTTTGTTCTGAATTTCCTTTTCCTCCCTTTTGGGTTTTTTTTTTTTTTTTTTGGTTTTATTTTAAGTCAGGATCTTAACAGCACGGTAATGGTGTTTGTGTATGCTTCTTAGAAACCATTATTTGAAGGCAGCTCTTGTTTCATACTCTGTTTATCTTCAAACTTATATTTAGCAGTACATTGTAACAGGGTGAGCTGCTCACTGGTTTATTTTTAATTTGAAGATACAGCCACAAACTATGTTTGTGTGTCACAGAATGTGAAAGTTAACACTGGATGCCAAGAAAGCTTAAGCACTACCAGTTACCAACAAGCTGACAGCATTAAGTTGTGAGGTGATTATAGTTGCTGTTAACTTTGAACACAGATGTGATTTAAAGTGAAGAATAGAACTATTGAAAAAAAAAAAAAAACAAACCAAACCCCTGCATTTCTCTCACCAAGCAAATAAGCTACTTTCTAAATTTGAAACAGTGTGCTGGGAAACAAAGGCAGAGCTGTAGCTAAAAAAGGAGAACGCACTGAAAGGAATATTATTAAGTGATTTACCTTGGCAACAGCTTTGCTTTCGGAATTATTGTTGGAATCCTTAATGCCGTTTAATGAGTCTCTCCTCTGTGGGCATGGCTTCTTTTTGCGTGGTCTCCCTTTAAGATTTGGCGCTGAAAATTAATGGAGAACAATTTGAGCACACTGTCTTATACACGGCTTCTTAACAGCTGAAAGCATAATAAATAATTCCCCTACAATCAGTCACAGAAACGTACACATCTGTCTATAGTAAATGCTCATTATGAGGTTCCCATCCTCCATGAGTTACATCTTGACACACTATATGTTTCTATATCATATTCCCCAAGGCTAATCTATTCTACTTTCACATATCTAATTAATATAAAGTCAAACATTGGTCTCCAAAGGACACAGAGAGAAAGCACAAATATTTCTCAATGGTACAAAAAGAACAAAATTGAATATTAATAGGGTACTTTGCATTAATCAGCCTAGTGCATTTATTATAATTATTTTTAATCTTCAATAAGAGTGTTAACTAGCATTTTCAACTTTGGGAAACATCTGTTTTTGGAAATGTTCTGAAATACTGAGGCTCATTTCAGTTCCAAGAAACGTTTATATATCCTGTCACTCTTGTCAAAGTTCTTCTAAAAAAAATTTAAAAAAAAAAAGAAAGAAAGAAAAAAAGAAAGCAAACCCAAGTCCTGAAATGGATCAAAAACCTTAGCAAGGAGATCTAGGAGGAGACCAGTGCTAAAATAAGTGATTGATTGTTTTTTACCTATCATACGTATAAATTCACATGAACCACTTTCATTTTTGCCCAGTTCTCAGGATCTTTGGATAAAAGAGCTCTGAAATAGCACATTGACTAAGCCTTAACCATGCAGAGCCATGTTTAGACCGGGATATGGATCATAACAACAACGACAACAAAAATTAGATTTGTCTTTCAATAATGATGTTACAATACAAATTACGATCGCATATTGAAATACTAGATAAAGCAGCTGCTGGTTCATCATTATGTGTCCTGCCTGTTTTCAGATTTAAAAATCAGTCTCCAACTACTACAGCAACGTTTAAAATGATAAACAATCATTAACTAATGACTGTACTGAAGAAGATAATTTGCTATAAACCTTTAATTTCTAGGTAACCATTGTTTTCATTACTTAAAGAGATGATTGGAACAATGTCAGAAATCTAAACACCACAAACCTCTTGAGTGCCTCGTAATTGTTTCTAATCTCACATTTGTCACACAGTAAGCCAGTGGTTTCAGGACATTTTACATTTTAATTAGTTTGCCAACACAATAAAGGGTGCTAATTTGATTTTATAGTTTTAATAACAGTGTCATATTTGGTCCGCTTAAAGAAAAATAAAAGCCATGGGTTTAAGACCAAAAGTCCAAAGGACACATCCTTTTTCTTCCCCCAGTACTGAAACGCAGTAAAAATATATGCACGCGTGTCTGCGTGTGTGCAAGTCCATGTTTGGGTAGGAACAAAAACATATGTTTAACTCCCTGTGGAAATCTCTCCATATATCTCCCGTGAAGCACATTCTGCTGCCTGAAAAGTACTGCAGGAAGAAGGTCGGCAGTTGCCGTCGGAGGCTAACATGCAAAAAAAGCAAACAAAGAGATAAAGAAATTGTTACCCATTCCAGCCGCCCAACATCTGCCTGATTTATACCTGCCCCGGGGAGCGCGGCGGCGCGCGCCTGCCCAGCGCCGCGGCCGGGGAGCGCGGCGAGCGCCGCCGCTCGGGGCCCAGGCCCCCCCGCCGCCGCGGCCGCCCGCGCGCTCCCGGGTGCTCGGCTACCCCGTCCCTCTGTCCCCCCTCTGCCTGCCAGCTCGGCACCCCAGCACCCTACTGCCCCACGGCCTGCCCATGCCGGCGCCCCACACCCGCCTGCCCCACTGCCCTCCCGCCCCGATGCCCGGCCACCCTCTGGTCGCCCCATCACGCTGCTGCCATGCAGGAGCCTGGAAAACACCAGCGCTTCCTCAGTTTCCCAGAGGCCAGGCCGGGCTCGCACGCGCTGTCCGACACGGCCCCAGCAGGGAGCCAGCACACTTCGGAGGGAAGCGCTTTTTTTCTTTTTTTTTAAATAAAGAAACTAGTTCAAGGCTCCATGTTTTCCAAACATACTTGTTAGCCCGCATTTTGGCACTGCACTTTGCATCACATTATAAAGCACTTCTAATGTTTTGCTTAAAAGCTTGAAGAGCAAAATAGGCATTTGTTACCGAATTCCAGGTATATTGAACTTGCATATAAACACTGTTTGCATTGGAGCAGAGCTGGCAGAGCTGGCACCAACCCCGTGCAAGGCAGGTTTGCTGCACTCTCCCAGTTGCTAAGGAGTTGTGGTAGAAAACGTCTGTTCCCCAAACGCTCAAGGACTGGCTCGTACATGGCACACTGGTATTTTAAATCACTTTAAGCCATTTCAATCAGACACACTATTAACAAAAAAAAGCAGCTATATGAATTAATACCAAAAGAGAAGGCCCTTGCCTCTAATAGCTGCTCCATAAAAGAAAAGAGTTGAAATAGTTCCATTCACACTTGAAACAAATCCATTAACATTTGCTCCCCAAACCATTATAAATAAATGCATTATCCTAAGATTATTTATATTTCAGCTATATTCCATTTTATTCTCTTGGGCTAGGGCACATGACTAGGAGTGAACGAATAATTTATAACAAGGCACATACTTATTTTAATTTTGCCTTATTTTTTTGTTTCACTTATGGCATATTCATGAGCACACTGCAGATTTCTTGAATTTGTTATTGATAATTACTGCAATTTTACAAACTTGTGACTTAATCCAAATCGGTCGCCCTGCTAACGTTGCCTAATGAGATGTACTGGATAGTTTGGCACATGTCCCATGTCTTCTCCTGATCTCTGGCTGAAGAAGAACTTGAGGCATGGATGCTTGCGAACATTTGAAACAATTCAATTCTCCCAATCCTTGTGCATGTGGCTTTCTGCAAGCATTTGTGTCAGTGAGAACTGATAACTTGCACATTCCCAGAAGGTGAGAACATAAGCAAAGCAAATTAAAGTAAAAAAAAAAAAAGAATAAATAAGTATAGAAAAATGTTTGCATTTATTTGCCACCTCCGTAGTCAATACGCCTGAAATAGGCATATGAGAAATATGACATACTACCAGTTTAAATAAAATACTTTTTTCTCTGTGCATTTGACAGCATGGTTGCTTTGAGCAATTTGAGTTCGTTCATTCTTTCTTTCTCTCTCCTTCTTTCTCTTTCCTTTCTCCCTTCCTTCCTTCTTTTCTCTCTCTCTCCTTCCCCATATACTGAAGGAAGAGGTGTGAATGGAGCTAGGGCTCCGCTGGAGCCTTGGGCGCACAGGAGAGCAGAGGGGCTCCTGCTGGAGCCGGGGAGCATCTGAAGGGCTGGGGGGAGCGAGGGAGACTCTGCATGGGACCAACAGTTCCCGCCTTTACAGGACAGGGCTGTGGGAGCAAGAGACGGCATTCAACGGCTTACATCCAAACACGCGCCCGATGCTTTCCTCGGTCTGGGACCCTCCTCTTGAGCCCATAGCTCACTGCAAGTTTCCTGCTTGCCACAATAGGCACGTTCGCTTACGACGGTGGCGATGCCCAAGACGTCACTGTTCCTGCCGGCTCCGTGGCTGAGAGCAACGCGGAGCAGAGCGTGGCCAGCCCGCAGCAGAGAAGCGCCTTCCCCTGGCGAGCCCCGGCGGGCGCCTCAGGTGTGACCCCGTGAAGAACACCCGCTGCCAGCGCGCTCGGGACGAGCTACCACAGCCCGTCCGCAGGGCGACAGCGCTCACCACGGCGAGGCCGGCCTGCCCCCTCAGCGTGCTGACCCCGCACACCAGCAGGAGTTTGGAGGGGCTACATCAGTGTCCAGTGGTGCCAGCCCCTACCAGCGTGTTACTCTACTGTCTTGTGGAGCAGGCAGGTCTCATTTACCCAAAGCTGTCCTGCACAAAAACACTGCCGGCTTGCAAAGCTGCTTACTTCTACAGAAGACACCAAGGCTACTAACTTGGGGGTTTACAAGGAATTGGACAAGAATCCAACATGAATGAAGATCGCAGGCAAACGCAAGCATTTGTAACCGTAAAGAACAAGAGGCATCATCATTACCTAGTGCACATGGCGGGCCTTTGTTTTCAGCTACCTCTTGCTGCTCCAGGTCTGGGGCTCCTGATTGAGGGAGAGCGTGTGAAATGGATATGCCATCAACAGCAAGAGCGACACAAGCCATGATGACAACCATATCGGAACAACTCCTCCCATTCTCGAGCATGTCTTATTGCCAGTTCAGCTGTGAATTCTCAGGGCAAAAGCAGTTATTTATACAGATCTACCCAGACACTCAAATGTTTTTTTCCCCCTGATGCTTGAAGCAGCTCCCGCCCCAGCAGCCCTCGCGCTGCCCGGAAGCGTCGCCTTCGCCCGCCGGTGAGCAGAGGGCGCAGTCTGCTCTTCCCCAGCCGGGAGGGCAGGGACAGGGGAGCTTCACAAGTAGCCTTCACCTTCATGCAAACGCTCACACGCACACCTGCCTTTAGAATAAGTATTTAGCCCATGAAGTGATTTAACTGTTCTCACTAATGTGAAAGTGAGATTAAATCACTTGGTTCTTCTTCGATGGAAACTGTATCTCACCTCCACCTCCCCAGACTGTGGTTAGGGTCTGTGGTGCTAAAACACCAACAATGTCCCATGTGTTTTTATCATAAACTGACAATCCCAACAGGTTAAATGCAAAAACTGTGTTGTGTGTGGCACAGAGGGTTATCTGCCAACGTGGATTGAAAAATCGTCACTGACTTAAATTTACCCCAGAAAGAAGCTGATCCAGCAGTCTAGATGTTCGAAGCCTGTTTAAGTGACCTGTCTAGTGACCACCATGATCAAACAACAGGAATCCACAGGCACCTGCTGCAGTGAATTAATGAATGGATGTTGGAGACAAGCCACACTCAGCAGCAGGCTCTGACCCAAAAAGGGGAAGAGAACAGAGGAAAAAAAAAGCAATAATGCTGTTTAGACAAACTAGATCTTTCCAACAAGCTGGAGAACACCTCCATACTGCAGAACCCACAGAACAGCATCACTGCTCAAAACCATCATCCTCTTGGCCTCCAGCCTATATCCGCACTGGGGTATTGCAAGTGATCAGGAAGGGACAGAAGGTGAGGACATGGAGAGACCTCCATTGCCACCTAGTCAGAAACCTGCAGGGCTGTGGCCACTGTTCTCCTTCCATTACCGCCTTCAGGTGAGGTTTCTGGTTTAATCAAGTTAGTATTACATTAGAATTACCTCTTTTTTTGGAGAGTGATTATTATCAGAAGCCCAGTGAGTTCAATCTTCCCCATAACACTGTTCTCTAGATGCACATGTTTTGACTGATGTCAAAGATATGTTGTTATAGGGAGGGTGTTAAAAAAAACAGTGGCCTTTACATAGTTGAGGTCAAGCTATGTTGGCACTTTGTCAACCTCAGTGGTGCAGCCAAGAACTTTTAATGAGCAAGGAATGCATTACCTCATTTGTCATACCTGGATCACTTACTCATGCTGAGTCCAAAATAACCTTGGACCTTATTGGCTGCTCAACAAACTATGGAAGTAAACAGTCCTGTACTCATGCCTGAAACATGCACCTTTTTCTTGCTCAGTACGCACTACTTACTCTAGAGAACATCTAACCAATTGTAACGCCTGTGATCAAAGTTCCTGTCCTTTTCAAGCCTCTCTAATCTCCATAACTATTTCCTGATACGACTTCTGACCTTGGTTTGCAAGTCCTACAGTTTCTCAGAAAAAATCTTGAAAATTAGGAGAAAAAAGGAAAAGGAAAAGAAAGCCATCACTGTATTTTGCTGTCAGAGGAATGTGCTGGGATAGCTGTTCAGCATTGCTAATGCGCTTACAGCCCAGGCTGCCAACCAAACCTGGGCTGCCTGTTCTTTTTATGACCATGCTACCATCCTGTGGAAGGATGGAAAGAAGGGAAGAACCAATGATATTTCTGCCAACCACAAGACTACGACTATGCAAAAACCAGAAATGAGCTTGTCAAGTTGTCTAGGACCATCACCAAAGAAGGGACAGAGGAAGATTTGGGCCCACATCCAGGGTGGGCCTACAAAACTGAGCAAGCGCTGAACATGCAAGGTGAAGAGTGCAGCCACACGGGAGGTAATTATAAAGCTGAGATTAAGTGGAGCACTTGAGGGTGTGAGGAGAAGGTGGTGAACAGGGCTGTATTAGAGTGTTGGGCTCAGAAGAGAAGTGTGCCTGTGGGAGACAAGCCACAGTTCACCTGACCTGATGAACATATGAACACTGTCCATCATGTAGGACACAACTATCTCCTTGCAGAATCCCTTTGCACTGGACTAGTCCTCCACCTTCATGCATCTTCCTTTTTTTTTTTTTAAAAAATACCAGAATGCTTGGCACTAGCTGCAAAGCCACCAGAGGGCACAGAGCAGGTAAAGCACTGCTTCCTCCTAGGTGGCATGTGATCATGGGGCTCTTTATGATTCGGGTGCTAAATGCAGGCTGCAGGTGCCTGGGCATCAATGTAGGCATGGAAAGAGTGGTCCCAGGTTTCCAGAAAACCTGCAAACCAACCATGCTGGCTGGAACGTGGCAAATAGTTGGTGTCTGGTGATGTCCCTAGAGCAGTCTGGCAAATGCTAGTTCTTGGCCAGAGAACATGCTTACATGTTGCACCTTTTAAAATGTAATGAATAGAAAGTTAACGGTTTTAATGGCTTTAACACTTACCCCCCTAGGGGGCTTCTGGCATTCTGCAGTATCCCAAAGTCAGGAAAAGCATATGGCTGCTTTTAAGCACACTCGCAAAACTGTGTGAAGCTTAGTAAATTGCACATACTTTTCTGGAGCATCAGCTGCTGCCTTGATGGCCTCTACTCCATCGCCTTGCTTTCTCTCCTTCACCTTGCTGCCTTTTCTGCACTGAGTTCAGAGTCTTATGTTTAACTTATTCTCTCCCCATCCCTAGAAGTTTATTGAAAAGCTTCTCCCTCCCGGAGACCGCACCCGAGTTGGACACGCAGGGCCAGGACACACCGAGCGGCATCGGTGAGGAGACAAGTAGCAACCAACCTAATACTGCATCAAAGAGACAGCAGCTAAAGCACCAAGTAAATAAAGCTAAGGATTATTTCTCAAGGATCAGACCAGAATAAAAAAAAAATCAGACCTTTATTTAGGAAACAACATTATCGATTGAATTTGGGGAAAACCTGACTATGACCTTAGCAGTCAGCAATGAACACCTACCAAGAGAGCTACACTCCAGCTGATCTCTTTTGAAGTCACACCCCCACATCTTTTTCCTACCGAGCTGCACAGAAATCAATTTGAGTATTAAACATATTTTTACTTAAGCTTTCTAAATCCCAAAATGTGTTTATTCCTTTCCATAGCTTACATGCTTTGTGGTTTTATAACCAAACACGTCAATTTGAAATGGAAACTCCAGGAAACGGCAAACAACCTTGCTAGGGACACAGAGGATCCTCATTGCTTTCTAACTTGCTACCTCAAAGAGAGGACTTGTGTAACTACTTCTGAGAGTCTTGTTTTGGAAATGAGATATCCCATGCTCCATGTGGGGAAAATCAATTTGCTACCTCTCTAAAGAAAACATTCCTCCTTCGGAAGGGACTGAAACAGCCCCTTCCTTGTGCGGATTAATGTGGAGACACATGACTTGCTGCAGACTGGAGTTTGACCCCCCTCCTGCCCAGACAAACTCTGAAGAAAGTAAAAAGGTGGTATTTTGCCTGGATTCCTGCTCTGATTATTACTGTTTTAATATAAAAGATAGATAAATGCACTGCAGATACTAGGTTGAGTAATCGTGCCAAGAGGTGAATGTTTTTAGTTTCTTTTGAAGGTAGTGACCAGATTCAGGACCATGCTTGTGGTCTCGTTTTCTTCATTTGGAAGCTAAGACTTCTGTATGGGCTTCGTTTTGCTTTTCTGACAAAATTAAGTTCTGAAATTGAAATTTTTTTTTTTTTCTGGCAAAAATCCATTCATATAATACATGTCATAAAGCACAGAAAATTGAAAAGGGAGGCTAACAACTCCAGAGAAAAATGTATTTGTCTATGCATGACAAATACATGAAATTCAAGCAGTTTTCAGAGCAGATTAAAATAATAAATAAATAAATAAATAAAGCCCCACAGCATCCCAGTGTAGGCCTACTACTGACTAGATGACAGAATTGTTATTAATGATTCCAAAAGAGGCAGAGGTGTTTGGTAAATATTTGCTCCATATTTGCAAAGAAGCCAGATGATACTCTCGTACAGGAATATAATTAAAGCCAGCCAATTGACTTGGCTTTGCAGAAAACAGTTCCTAAAACAACACAAAAGAAAACAAACAAAACATCACATTTTGTACGTGGAAACAACAAGCTTGATTAGGAAAACAACTGTATCCATGTCACTTACTGAGATTTTGGTTAAGACATTTCACTTAATACTAGGTAACATTTTTCCCCTGGGCTATTCACACCTTGGTCTCCGACCATGCTAAGAGCTGACCACTACCACGACATCACGATTCTCCATGTGCCTAACGAGGATTTCAGTCTCAAACAACAAAACTGCCCTACATCAGTACAAAGTGCCACATGTTTGGATGGCACCACCAGATCAGAAGCGGGTCCATCAAGTTTCACTTTCCCTTGGAAAGCCATGGCCCCTCTGCAGCCTCTGAGCCCTGCTCCCCCATGCCACGTCCCAGCCAGTTGCATCCTGTGGAGTATGGTTTCCATGCAAGGGTCATGGCAAGGCCCAGGGAAGGGCAAATCTGACTCCTGGATTTAAAAAAGAGGGAAAAAAGAAAGCAAAGGGAGCAAAGAATTAGTGGGCCCAAATTGATTACGCAGCAGCCAAGACAAAAGCGGTGCAAAGCCAGCAGCGAGGAGGGGGGACACACAACCGGGCCGTGCAACCAGCCCATCTCCCCCAGCTCAGCAGAACACACACGGTACCAAGAGCAACAAGCTTCCCATTAGCAAGCTTCAGAAAATAAAAGGCAAATAAGAACGCGTAGCAAATCTTAAGGCGGTGCTCCTAGCAATATTTCTTTTCTCTCCAGCAAAAGCTCGCGTTTGTTAAACTGCTGTCTAGCAGAGTCAGCAGTACCCAATGGAGACGTGACCTACATACCTCAGAAATACAATAGATATGTAACCAGTCATATCCATGTAGGTAGACAGATTAGACAGTCTAATAGACTGATAAAAGATGGACACTATGTATGAATCTAAACAGACAGAAATTCATACGAGAAGCATAAAATGGAAGGTTTCCTGAAACATTGCTTTTGGGAGTGACAACAGCAGGTAGGAAGCTATGATCGCCCCATTGCGCACAACATGGAATGACAAATATGTTATTTAAACCCCCTGCATTTCCATCTTGCAGCAGATTATTTAAGAACACAAAATCACTTCTTTTAAAGGATAAGAATCCTATAATTTTTTTTTTCATTACAGTCTATCACTGCACTGCAAAGGAACCGTAATTTGTTAGACATACTCAACTGCATGAAGATATTAGCCAAGCAACATGCAGACACTACAGAGCAAGCTCTTGCCTTGATATCTACCTTTAACTTCCACCACGCTGAAGGCTGCTGAGGAGAACCGGGGGGGAAACGGGAACAGCAGCAGCATCCTAAATCCTGCTCCTCTGGGCCATCACCAGCCTCAGTGCATGTATTTTTTTGGCAAGGGCCTTTGAAAAGCTCCCGTGTGTGTGGGCACCCTGTTGTGATGCACAGAGCAGGGGCAAAAAATAAAGATGACCTTGGACAGAAACTCTGAGCTGCACCCCATGACCCTGGGGATCTGCATCCACCCGCAACGGTGCAGTCTTGGGTGTGAATACGATGCTGGTTTGCACTGCTGGACCAGAGGAAAAAAAATGGTGTTTTTTCACCCCTCACTGCTTTGCCAGGCCGCATGTTCATGGAAGGAGAGCCCATGTATCTGCTGTGATCTGTAAGATGGTGTTTTTAAAGTCCTGATGGCAATCTCGCTTACCCAGGTTTAAATGAGTGCAAACCCAAAGAGCTAAGTGTAATCACCCCGAAGGTAAACACAACAAGAATCCAGTCCTTCTTGGCATTGCAGTCGCAGGAAATCTTCAGCACTCCAAAAAAGCCAAATAAAACTGAGCGACAGTCATTAATTTATCAGAGCAGGGCAGGGTTTAAACTAAATATGAAGCCCGTTGTGCAATAGTCTTTTGTAGTCAATGCTGGTTCTTAGGAAATTATCTGCGTGAATTAAGTGGAGAGACTATTAAACAATTTACACACTTCCTTGTGTTTCAGATGTCTAATTATAGCCGTGTTTGTCTCTCTCCACAGCGCTGTTTTATACCACATGGTATGCATATTTCAGCATCTAGCATTATTAACTCATGACCGACTGTCAGTTGATCATTATCTAACACATGGGGTCTACAAAAAAGCCTTATTTGGGCAAAAGCGGCCTTCTGAACTGCTCCGTCTATATTTTCCCGCAGAAGAACTTTATTTGGATTATTATTTGCTGTCAATGGAAACTCGGAGGTTACATATGTGAAATCTGCAGACAGGAAAATAAATCCTTACCAAGTTTAAACACTTAGTTGATATTAAAACCATCTCCAGCTTTGTTGGTTTAAAGAAACTCTCAGTTGCCCTCTAGTGTTGCTCATCTGCCATGCAAGGCAGGAGGAGGGAAGGGTGTTAGCAAACACAGCCGTGAACCTTATCCAGAGTGAAGGTCGCAAAATTTAACCTAATTTAGTATGACGTGATTTACTATACATGTAATATTTCTCGTAAAAGAATGAGGGGGCAAAAGCTTTTAGCTTTTGGTAGTTTCGCTGCTTTTGTGCGTTGGAAACAACGCTTGCGTAACGTTTGTTGCTTTAATTGCGGTGTGTGACACGCTGATTTTATGAGCTCGAATCTCTGCAATCATTCTGCTTACTGCACTCTATAAAGTTCATTCATAACTAAAAATAGCCTAATGTACAAACTGATTTAGCATTATACTGAAGCTAAGGAACATAGGGAGTCTGCAAGAATTCCCTAATATGGAAGAGAAGCTGAGTTTTCAAAAGAAGCAGTTTATTTGTTCCTGAAAATGGACAACATATGTAAAAGATTTAATATACAGAACCAGGTGTATATATAGCATAGATCTTCATATGTGCCCATTTTCGTTCTATATAAAGACTTTATACAGCCTGAAACTATAAATTTAATAATAGATTACTAAATTAAGTCTGCACAATCACTTCATAAAAAATATCATTTCAATTTAAAATACAGCTGTAGGGGTTTGGACAATTTCCTGCATAATAGAGGCCCATCCCTGAAATGTAAATAACACCGGTATTAAAACAAGTCAATCAGGCACATCAGGAAAAAAAAAAAGTACGTGAAAACATAAATGCATTTTCCAGCCTATCCTAAGTAAGGATGCCAAACCTTTATTTTATCTGAATGCTGCTTTGATAAATCACTATTGCTTTAGGAGCTTTTTTTTTTTTTTTTCCTCCTAACGTCCTGCTTTCCCTAACAGAAATCCAGAGCTGATTAAGTCTTAGCGTTTTGACTGTTAACAACCCAACAGGGTTTTGCAACAAGAATTATTCACTTCTTTCCTGTGTACCGTCAGCATTCCTAAAATAATGTTACTATAAAATTAAACAGTGTACTCTTCAGAAACACATGACGTTGCCTCTTCTGTTTTTTTCAACTGCAGTTGTGCAATTGCAAAAGTCTCTTCTTTCTCAATGCCTTTCCCTAAATGAATACCTTTGACAGTTACAAGATTAAAAAAACTAGCTATTTTTTTTTTGAGACTCATAGGCCACCCGTAATATTATTGACTGATTACACAGTAAAAATGGCAAACATTGCTCTATTTGGTGTATACCCTGAGTTAATTATAAGACTTTCTCTTTTTAATTTGACAAGACTGAAATATCACCAGAAGGACATATGGCAATTTGAAAAAAAAAATACAACTAGGGAAAAGGCGAAATGAACATTTAAGAAGACAAATGACTGCATTTGCATAACCAGGTATGGCTGAAGGCCGCTCCTTCCCCTGCGGCTGCGCGGCGCTTCCTGCGCGCTGAGGCCCCGGCTGCAGAGCTCGCGCCCCTCGCGGGGACCCTGCGGGCTGGCGGGAGCCCTGTGGCCCCGGGGCAGCCTCTGAGACGCACCTGGCGGCACCTGGGAGGGCCTTCCCCTTGCGCGGGGTCCTCCCTTCCGACAAGGCCCCGCTCCACAGCTCGGAGCCCAGCTTTGCCCAGCGGCCTCCCCGCAGACACGGCCGGAGCAGGCTCTGCTTAGGCAGCCTGAAAAAGTGACACGAACGGACAGAGCTTCTGTGTATCCGGGTTTAAACAGATATAAAAATAAGTTCTTGATAAATCAGCACCTCTCCTGGATTTCCATGCGCGCTCCTAAGGAGATCTGGACTTCTGCTGCGGTGAATATGCAGATTCATTGACCCAAGAGATAAATATTGACTGAGGAAAGCAAAGGTCAAACCAGTCAATATTTACTCAAGAAACTCTACATCTTGATGTACTGTAACACACACTCCAAATGTCTTCATCAGATATCTCTGGAGATCTCTTGGTTATGAGCAAGGCTTTCAAAAGTACCATCTTTTCTCCTCAAAACCCCCCTTCCCATAGCACCCAGCTTCTGCGCCGGCGCAGCAACGCTCCCTTCCCTCTCTCTCTCAATTATCCATAAAAAAGGCTGAAATTTACTTCCAGCTCCAGTTTCACCTCAGGAATGACTTTGGGACAATGTCAATCGAGACCTTTGTTTAGAGTCACTAACAGTCCTGCAGCAAGTCTATTAGTCCTGTTACTTATCCAGGGTTTCAAGCTCATGGCCTCCATTCAAGGCCTCCTCAGCCACGCCGCTTTCGCCTGAAGCCACAGTGTAGCTGACTCCTCTTTCCACAGCGCAGGGTTGTTTAAAACAAAAATTCCAAGGAATTTACAAAGACTTAAGTTTTTCCAAAGATGCCCGAGGAAGGCAGACACCCAAATCCTCTGGCATTTCAACGCGGTTACTCACTCGCTTCCCTCAGGCACCTTCAAACGGCCGCTCCGAGCACCCACGGAGGTAGCTGGAGGTAGCGGCTCAGCCCGCTCCTCCACCACCACCCGAGTTCAGACCCTCGAATGTGGCAGGTGAGCTCCCACCTCTAACCTCTGCGCTGCCAAACGGCCAAACACGGCCGAGTTTCGCGGAGGTCGAAGGCAGCAGAAGGCCTCCCCCGCCAGCGGCCTTGTGCTGCTGCTGGGAGCCAGACCTTGCCCAGAGCTGGGCAGGACTCCCCACACCGAAGGGGCGAACAGCCCCAAAGACCCACGTGCCACGGGCAGCTTTTCCCACCGTGCTGGGACAGGTTCATTGCTTCCTTTAAAACACTATCAAACCTGCCTAAAAAATCCCCCAGCTTCTGGCCTCTTACGCAATCCCTAATGTGGAACTTAAGTTTAAATTCAGAGACCAATTAAAAAAAAAATCAATGAAATGCTTTTATGAAACAGGAGATTGATCTGCAGCTTAAAACTTCCAGTAATGTAATATTTTAGAACTTTAATAAATAATGCTTTTATCTTGATTGCAAAATAATACCCTGCCATGACAACACGGAGCAGAGGTAGGAAACTGTTCGACAAGAATTAAAATGTCACACTTTGCACAGAGCGCAGCATTACAATTATTGGTGAAACACATTTTTTCAAACTTGTTAAC